>NC_134116.1:74310080-74939853 GCF_040939455.1 Microcebus murinus | reverse complement strand
TCGCTGTGGCCAGAGATCTCCCAGGAGTAACTGAGCTGTGTTCTAAGAAAGGGAAACGTGGGGAAGAGAGCATTCCAGGCCGGGCGGGGACTTCAGTGACCTGGAGGTGAGTGAGATGAAAAACACCCTCTCTGCCTCTCGCTGCCACCCAGAGAAGAGGTTGGTCTCAGAGGCTGGAGGAGCCACCTGGCTTCCTGCTGGCTTCTGCAGGGAGAATGCAGAATCTCGCAGATGATGGGAGTCCCCCTCCCGCCTCACAGGGACCCCCGCCAGCTGCTTCTGTGAAAAGACAATGACGACGGCCCCCCGCCCTTGGGAAGAGCTGCCTGGGAAGCTAGGGTGAGGTCAGGGACCCTGCTTCCATATCCAAATGTAGCAATTCTAATCGTAACAAGATTGTTTTTTTAAAATATTAGGGATATTCACACCTGGAAATTGTGCAAGGTGATTACTGTAGCACTAATATATAGGCAGGGGTGTTGCATTTTTGATGGCTCATTTTCCCCTGGCACTGTATGTGACACTGAGCCTGCTCCACCAATGAAAGGATCCAGGACCGTGAAGACCCCAGTGTTGCAGGCTACTGCCTGCTGCAAGCCCACCGCCCACCCATCCGCCCATCGGCAGGCCCGCAGTCCTTGCGGGGCTAATTTCCACACTGCTTTCCGTGCGCATACACATCTGCACCAACAGTCGCACTATCCTCAGAGGAACGCAAATCAGGAAAGTGACAGCCGTGCAGTGACATAACAAAAACCCCATCCAATCCCAAACCAAAAGTGAGCTTTTTTTGTTGTTCTTATTCGTCTGAGTCTTCGCTCTGCCACTGACATCAAACGGTCATGAATGGTGCATGTTTTAGTTGTAATTCTCCATGCACAGAACCCACTGGGGCTGGAGATGATTTGATGCAAGGAAGATGGAGTTAACTGGTCAGACTCCCCCAGAGGGGGCTACTACTGGCAGCTGGTGAAACAGAGCTTTTGAGTTTGTGTTTAAATCCCCGCTGTGCTTCGAGATCTTGGATGACTATATAACCTTTGTAAACCTTAGTTTACTCATCTGTAAAATGGGGATGGTGACGGTACCTTTCTCAAGGTGCGAGCAGGTTAAGGGAAATAATGTGTGAAAAATGTAGAGCACTGGGGTGGCTCGTGGCAAGTGTTAATAAGTAGTAGCTCTTATAGCGGTTGCCAGCATTGTTATATTTTTATTATCATGCCATTGGTTGACTCCCGAGTGGCCCATGCTGAGTCAGGCCACCAGCTCTGTCTTTGTGTCTCTTAGCTTGACATAAAAGAGCCAGCCCAAGCTGAAAAACGGTCTGCCCTCTCTGACTGCAGCAGCTCCATCCTGTCCCTGGGGACCTGTTTTGAGTAATGGTGAATAAAGCAGAAAAGTTGCAGTTCGGTATCTATCCTAGGTGGTAATTGCAGGACAAGTTTTCTGTGTTTTTTTTTTTTTCTTTTTTATTGTAAGGGAAGAGACTTAAAAGAAATGCTTCCTCTAACAACACTGGTAAGGTTTGGGGTCGGAGCCATGGAAGATAGTCATTTTTATAGTCACAGTCTAGCAGGTGACAAGCGGGCTTGCCCTGGGTCATAATGTCCATTGAGCCAGCTCAGGTGTATACAGGTTCCCACTGACAACTGTATCATCCTAATGCACCAGCACTTGCATTTAATGGCACCGTGGGGGATTTTATTTCTTAAAAATGAGATCAAAGTAGCTGCAAGAGGGAGAAAAAAAGAGGAAAAGGCACTTGCCCAGGGAGGTTTGCAAAAACAGGGAGAAAGCACTGGAGCCAGTGCTACGTGCATTGGGGTGTTGCTATGTAGAATTGCAGAATTCACAGCACCCAGCTGCTCCTATTTGGTGGGGTGAGGCCATTCCTCCTGCCTGAAGAGTTCATGGGAGACCCTGGTCCCTACTTTTTAATATTACAGAGATGGTGTGGTTGGGTAGAGATCTCTGGACTGCTCAGCACGAGTGAGGCATGAAGGAGTGTAGTTGTCTTGGGCATCCACAGCCAGCCATGGCTGAGCACCCTTGGCTGGCCCGGAGTGACGAGAGTCATGGCTAGGGTTGGGTGGGGAGGGCTCAGCGTAGTCGCCTCCGCCCTGGGAGCTGGGGAAGGTGCAGTGTCTCCGCACACGCACCTTCATCCCTTCAACCTGCAGGTGGAGGGCTGTTCTGTTGCTGGCGCACACGGGAGCCAGGAGTGTCAATCTAGCTGGGGAGAAGGTCTCAACAGGGAGCATGGTCTGGGTGGACTCAGCTCACATGGCAGCTCCTATCGGGGACATGCCGCCCAGCCCTGAGGCCAGGAAGGCCGAGTGGGGGCCGGAGGGAGCTGAGCATGAGAGGGAGTTGGCCGCAGGCAGGCGCTGCCACCAGGAGAGCTGCCATGTGAGATGAGAGAGGGAGGCAGCGGAAACCGAGGCTGGAGGACCAGACGGCTTCAACACTGAGTTAAGCAGCGTGTACTGCGTCTTGGGGCCAATGCGGTGTGAGGTAGGGGGAGGATGGGCTCAGGCTTGCTCCGTAGAGAGAGAACAGCCTGACTGCAGGAAAGAGTCACCATGCCGGGAAAGAGCCAGCACGGTTGGTCTGAGCTCAGGGAGCGTGTGGACTTCAGGGACGTCGCAGAGCCAGAAGGGCAGGACACCATCACTGACTTGGTAGTTAAGAGTGTGCGGCGGCGGTGGGAGGGGTCCCAAGGCAGAGAAGGAAGTCAAGGATGGTTTGAAGGTTTCCAGCGTGAGCTTTGTAGGTGGGAACCATTCTTTGAAATACATTAACTGTGGTCCTTCCCACCGTGAGGGGCTAGATGCCTCCTGGACTAGACCCTTCTCTGCCGGCTGTCGGCATCTGCAGGATCAGATGATAAATGCCTCCATTCACAGGCATAAAAATTCCTCTGGCAGTGTTTTGTGGTCTGTTCTGGAAGGTGCCGGAAGGAGAGAGCGAGGGGACGTTATGGGGAATCTCCCGCTATCTTGCGGGGCTCCCCCTTGACACCTTTCCTCAGCCCCAAGGGAGAGCCTCAGAAGAGCTCCAGGGTGGGTGGTGGCCCCTGGCTGTGGTGTCTGTCTGCAGGGGCCCTAGCTGGACTTCTCCTGTTATTATTACCTGCAGGACCAGGTGGACACGCTGACCTTCCAGAGCCAGTCTCTGCGGGACAGAGCCCGACGCTTCGAGGAGGCTTTGAGGAAAAACACCGAGGAGCAGCTGGAGGTAGTCTCTGGTCTCCAGGCGTCCTATCCCCCAGGGGCCCCACCCCGGCGGGCTGCGTCGCTTCCTCGGGGGTCTTACCCCAACACGAGGCTTCCTGTAGACCTGCTGTGGACGTGACAGCTGGTCATGACCTCCCCTGGAGTTTTAAACAACTCCAGTCAGCACTTCTCCCCTGAGGCACGAGGCAGCTGTGGGCTGCTCCATCTACATGTGATTTTTGCCAAATTCCATGGCGGTCTCCAGCCGGGGTCCCTGGGCTCCTGGGATAGGAGCACAGTCTGGAAACTGCCCACCCTGGGTGGGACCACCCCTCCATCATCCCAACTCCGGTTTAGGCTGCCATCATCAGTAGTAGGTTGAGGGGAATTTTTTCCAGAAAAGCTGGCAAAACTCCTTCCTTCTAAGGAAGGGTTGCCAACTAAAATACAGGACACCTGATTCAATCGGAATGACAGATGAGCCCCAGCTACCTATCCTAGGCTGCAGTGCTCTGGGACGGAGATGGGAATAGCCACTGCATTCTCCAGCCCGAGCAACAGAACGAGATACCTTCTAAAAATTTTTTTTGAATTACAGATAAATGAGTTTTTGAGTCTATGTCCCATGCAACACTTACGCTAAACTTTTTTTAAAACGTTGGTTATCTGAAATTCAAATTTAACAGCATGTCCTATATTTTTGTTGGTTGCATCCAGCAACCCTATGCTAACATGTCTTCTTCTAAAATGAAGACATTTTTGTCTTCATTCTGCTTCGTAAACCGCTTTGCTCATTTCCTATGCATGGGAGGGGGGTGGGGGGGTGGCGTCTCCATGGGCACAGGTGGGGACTATACGATACCCAGGTGCTTGGTGAATCAGGTAGTTTGAGCCAATGTTAAAAGCCAGCGTTGGATTTACTCTTCCTACCACATGAGTTCCCTTCTGGAAGTGTCCATTGTTTCCAGGATCAGACTTTCCAGGGGACAACAGCAGCCATGTCTCTCCCGCTCCCCGACAGAGCTGGATTTTTAGCAGGGTTCCCAGTGGGAAATGGAAGGCAGGCTTTGGGCATCTGCCTTCAGTGCTGCAGTTGCCCTGGGAAGCTTGCCACAGAAGGCTAGACTTAGCTGGACTCACGCACCGGTTAATACCGGGTTTTGGCGGGAACGCCGGCCCACAGCGCGTTGCTCTCTGCCCCCCGAGTAGATTGCGCTGGCTCCTTATCAGCACTTGGAAGAAGACATGAAGAGTCTGAAGCAGGTATTAGAGATGAAGAATCAGCAGATACACCAGCAGGAAAAGAAGATTATTGAGCTGGAGAAGCTGGTGAGTTGGTCCGTTTGCTCAGGAGCGTGACTAACGTCTGTGACGTCCCTGCTGTTGTCCCTGTCGCCGTCACTGGTGGTGTTCAGCCAGGTGCGCCCCTTCCCTGCCCATGGCTGACACCGGGGCAGAAAATCCCACAGGTGAGCCCCAGTGCCCTTCTCAGGAAGCCAGGGGTTCTGATGAGGAGTCTCTGGGGTGGCCTCACCCTACCCGACTCTGCGGCCCTCCCGATTGGCCGCCTCCTCTTGGCTTCGCCCTGGCCTTCCTGGGGATGTGCCACTCCCTCACCCCTCTCCAGGGCATGTGCGGTGAGCATGCGGGATGCGGCATGACTGGACTGCCGGGCGCTGCGCAGAGCCCCTTACCGGAGTCTGTCCCCTAGCTCTGACAGCACGCCGGTGGAGCAGCTGCCCTACGCGGCCACCTCACAGCGCGGAGAAAGCGCCGGCGGAGCTACAAGTGGCCGAGCTGGGCGGGAGCCTTGGCCCAGGGCTCCGGGTCCTCACGTGGCAGAGGGGCAAGGGCGTTTATCTCATTCGTGAGGACTCCACCCTCGTGACCAAATCACCTCCCCAATGCTCCACGTCCTAATATCATCATATGAGGGAGCAGGTTTCAACATAGGAATGTGGGGTTCAGTCCCTAAAGGAGTCCTTGCTCTCACCGACACCCTCCACCTCTGCCCTCCACCTGCCTCCTGCAGAGCTAGCAAAGGGCGCCCCCTAGGGGGAACCCGGCACCGGGATCTCACCCTCCACCTGTGGCTCAAGGCCAGTGGGGTCCGGGCTAGAGTCCCAGAAAGGTGGCCAAAGGGAGTAGCAGAGAAACCTGCTTCCAAGGAGAGCCGTCTTGATGTGGAAGTTGGCCCAAGGATCTCACATAGGTTCTTATTATTTTCCTCTTTATTATTATTTTTAAAATAAACTTTTTATACCTTAAAAGGAAAATATGTATACTATAGGAAATTATAAAATAAGATAAACAACAATAAGATTAAAACATCGTATTCCAACCACTCTTACACTTTCCAGAACTTTTTCTCTGTGAGTGTGTGTCTGCGCACACACACACAACACATATTGTACTGTACAAGGTTTTGTATCCTACACTGTTTCAGTTAACAAATCTCTCACTTGGCCTCTGAAGAACTGATCCTTTCATCTAATTTTTAAAGTTCCCCACTTGTCTCTGGAATGTCCCTTGCAGTTGGTGTATCCAAACTAGGGGCCGATCTAGGACCACCCCTTGCATTTGGTTGCCATGACCCCTCTATCTAGAACGATCCCTTTTTGCAGACATATCTTGCAGAACTGGTGCCCATGAGGTAGCAGGGGCAGACTGGGTGATGCTGGCCACTTGGCAGAACTTCCAGAACTTCCCAGCTCAGGCCGGGGCTGGGGCCGGCGGGGAGCTCACAGCCAGAGCCTGACCCTGGCCGGTGTGGGCAATGTCCATTCTCACAGCAACCAGGAAGCCCCCTCCTTCTGGCTGGGCCATCTGCGTCGGGTCCCCACAAGCCCCTGGGTTTACTTGGCTGTTTGCAGCCATGCTCCAGGCTTTCTGCAGGCACACAAGGCTTCTCATTCCAGAAACTTTTCCAGGCAAAAAAGAAGCTATCTCACTGCTTCCCATCTCCTGGGAGCAAAGATGAGGGCTGCATGAGGTTCCTTGCCAAAGCTCAGGGACAGAGGCCAGTCCTGTGGCGAGGACTTCTAAGCCCTATTCATGGACAAGTGACAGTATTTTTTAAAAGATTAACTGCATTAATGGTGAATTTGCCACATTCTTTTCAAAAAATAATTTATTTCTAAATTCATCTTAAAGTAGAACTGTACTTCAGTGAGGTCTCAGGCCCTAGGGGACACACTGACAGAGAGAGAGGCATAAATTGTGGGGGAATAGCAGCCGTGGGATGATGGGGTTTCTGGTAATGAGCCAAGATGGTCTTGGGTTTTGTGTTCCTGGATGCCCATAGCCTCAAATGGAAAAAGTGTGTTCACATTATTTATATTTCTATCCCTCCATTAATTCAGAATGTCACATAGTGTGTGCATGGCTGGCCAGGGACACTGCTGCACTGTAGTTGACCCTTCGGGAAAAACCATGGGGCCACTTGTCAAATTAGGTCCTGGTGGTGTTTGTGGCTTATCTCTGACAATGGCAAGGGCCTGGGGACACTCACTGTGAGAAATACATCTTACCCAGGAACCCAACACACATACAAATATATATGTGTGTGTGTATATATATATGTGTATATATATATGTGTGTGTATATATATATATATATAAATATATGTCTAAAACATATATAACAGTACCCACTTCTATATGCAGTGCACTCTGGCATTTTTTTGTTTTGTTTTATTTTGTTTAAAAAAGAAATGCTGGTCACGTCTCTCTAACCTGATTTTACAACCCACTAATGCTTTGCAGACTACAGTTTGCAAACCGCTGTTATTGAAAATCCTCAAAGCCCAGAGCTGAGGGCACTGGTTTACTACCTATCTCGTGGCCTTGCTGAGAACCTCATAAATGCTGTATCCTTTACAGGTGGAAAAGAACATTGTCTTGGAAGAAAAGATCCAAGTTCTCCAACAGCAGAATGAAGACCTCAAAGCAAGGATCGACCAAAACACAGTTGTCACCAGGTGGGTGGGATGGGGGTCTGGCGCACAAAGCACGTGTCGCCCACACAAGAGTGACTTTGCTCTTGAGCTTCTTTTTGTCCCAACATCCACCTTGCCTCACTCTGAGCTGTGAGTCTGCCCCACACGGTCTCTTGGCGTTTCCCCTGCCACACCTGGCCTGTGCCCTGGCTGTGTCACTAGCCCCCCACCTCAGGAGAAAGGACTGAAATCAGCAGAAGCATGAAGCAGGGTGCTCCATGGCATGGGGATATGAGGGATTTATTTCTGGACGAGATTAGGGGAGGAAGGCCAGCTAGGTGTTCCCAGGCAAAAGAGCCACCACTGAGTGACCACTGAGGCTTCCAGAAATGCACTGTTTCCCTCTCGGTCCTGCCTGTCCCTGCAAGACCCAGCTCTGAGGTGACCCAACGTCCAAGGCAGGGTGTGGAGGCCCCTCCCTTCTGCATCTCAGAGTGGGTAACATGGGGGCGGGGGGAGTTGGCTCCACCAGCCAGCTGTACCTCATCTCTTCCGTGAGGGCTTCGCCACCCCACTGACACCCAGGCCTGAACCCTGGCCCACAAGACTGAACTGGGCTCCTCGGTGCACCCAGGTTGTGTCACCTGTGCACACGCACTCATGTGCACGTGCATACTCATGCACATGCACACACGCACATGCACACACGTACACTCATACTAGCATAGTCCCACTCGTGCATGCTCATACATGCTCACACTCACATTGATTCTCATACACGCTCACACATACACATATAATCACACCCACTCTCACATGCCCTCATAGTTGCATACTCACACTCACACTTGCATGCTTGCCCTCACACACAAATACATACACTCACACACATTCTTGCACACACGCATACATGCACACAGAGCCATGGTCTCCACAAGTGAGCCCAAGGTGCAGGCCTACGGTTTCCACCCCAGAGGCACACAGGAAAGCGCACTGGGGCAGCAGGTTCCGTCCCTTGCCCCTTCGGCTTCCTCTTGCCCCAGGCCTCAGGTAGGCAGGGCCGTCTTCCAGCCACCCTGATGAAAGTGTGGGAGAAAGCCTGAGCAGCACGGACCTCCCTGGGAATCTGCAAAGGTGCCGTCGGCGGCAGAGCAAGAACAGGCTTTATCCAGAGGGGTGATTTGCTGGGCCTCCATCTGTCCAGCTGTAAAATGCACGTGTAGTTACTTATTCCTGTCAGTTCCTCAAACGTGCTGTGACTTTTAAAAATGCAACAAAGCAAACAACTCAAGCTTCCTTAAAAGAAGGCACAAAATTCATCGACTCATTTTCCATCCAGCATCCTTTATCAGCAAACATTAACTGAGCCTCTGTTATGTACAGGCACCATGCTGGGTGCTGGGGGGGCGGCATTCCCGGCAGGCTCAGACAGGTGTGGGGGCGTCTCCTCTCTGAGCCCCCGCAGCACACCTGCAGGAGCTGTCCGCTTCCCTCCCGTGCTCGTCTGATGGACAACCAGCGCCTCCCCTGACCCCGCAGAGGGCCGTGAGCCGATTAAGTGTTGTCCGGAGAGGCTCTGGGGACGGATGTGTCCGCAGGACGCGCAGAAATCCTGTTTCCACCGAGGTCCTTGGCCACTGGGTGGGACGTGTCCCTTTCTCCCTCTGCCCTGCACCCACCGGGTGGCCTCCAGTTAAGTGTCTGCTAGCGTGATTGCCACTTGACCGTTTGTCGTTCTCCCCCACGCAGACAACTGTCGGAGGAAAACGCTAATCTCCAGGAATATGTGGAAAAAGAAACCCAGGAGAAGAAGAGATTGAGCCGAACCAACGAAGAGCTGCTTTGGAAGCTCCAGACTGGGGACCCGACCAGCCCCATTAAACTCTCCCCCACGTCCCCCGTTTACCGTGGCTCCTCCTCGGGGCCCTCGTCCCCGGCCAGAGTCAGCACGACGCCCAGATGACGCCGCCACGCCGCCCTCGGGAGCTCCGGCCTCCAGCGTGTCCAGCGCGTCCGCCCCAAGGGAGCACCGAGCAGGTGCCGCCGGAGCTGGCCCTGTGCGCATGCGCGGTAGCTGCACCACGCACCCCGGGCCGCGCCCTCCTCCGATCCCCGCGTGAGACTGTCCCGGTATCGGCACTTAGGAAAGTGTAAATGGTAGAGTCTGATGTGCGAACGTTTTACCATAGTTAGAGCCAAAAGAAAGACACTTCCAATTGTTCTTGAGCAATGAACTTTCACTGCAGAATTTCAGGTTAGTTGCAGATAGCTCAGTTTTCAATAATCATTGAATAATCATTGTGTGCTGCACCGATATGTGTGTATATTTAGATACACGTATATGCACATGCGGCGGTTCTGAATTGCATTTTTTATAACATGAAGTGCTGACATATTTTAGTGGAGGTCAGCAGTTTTCTAGCTTGTGCCTAAGAATTATTGGGAAATGAAAATGCATTTCTATCTAGCTTCCCAGGAATATTTCTACCCAAAATAGAAAAAGGAAAAAAAAAAAAAAGATACAGAGAAGAAGCGCCTTTCAACCCACCACCAAGTGGTACTCTCTCTACCACGAACACCAGCGATCTGTGAACGGTAGCTGCCTTTGGAACAATCAGCTTCTTAGTCACCATGATGTGAGGTCACTGTTATTCCATTCGCAAGTTTTAATTATTAATGCTCCTGTCGTGAGTGGAGAAGCAGTGGGAAACCCTACGGGGCTTAGCAGTTTTGCAGATGTTAACTCATGACAGTGACTCATCTATAATAGTCTTGTAAACACAATTTTTGCTTTTTTCCTAAATGGCATCTCGGAATCAGTCATTAAGCTATTGTTGCACCCGAGGGGAAACCATAGAAGAGCATGACCTGTCAGTGAGAGTGAGGATGACCTTGGAGATGACCGAGACCATTCATGCTCCATCCTCGTAAAGGAAACTGCTGATAGGTCCATACTTTGATCAGGCACAGAGCGGGAAAGTGTGCCCCAGCCTTCCCTGTGCTGTAAATGGTCAACTCATTGAAATGTGGCCCCCATTTCATAGGCAACCCCCACTTCGATTTGGTTCTATCATCAACCCCTTCACTGCACATTGAGATGGCTCAGGGGTTCTAGCAGGGGCTTCCAGAAAACCAACCTTTCTGTCCCGAGGGACCAGTTCTAAGCTGTGCTAGATCATCACATGAACTCCCAGAAACCCATTTGTACTTTCTGCTGGATGATCAAGTGACACTGAGGCTGCCGGTGGTCGTGCCGGAGGCCCAGGATGTTCTCCCAAACAGAGGAGCCCAACGAAACAGCCAGCCAGGGGTCACGGCTGCTGGACTGGCATCTGTCTCTGAAATGGTAGAATTAGAATATGAAAGGTATTCATGTAGTGCTGTGGAAGATTAGGAGCATGATACCCAAAAGGAAGAAGTAGTTTTAACAGTCGATATGGTGATGATAATGATGCCTTTGTTTCCTGTGTGTGACAAAGACCCTGCACTCTTCTCCCTAAAGCCCCTAAAATTTGTCCTGAGCACAGGCATGTCTTTGAGCATGTCCAAGGCAACAAGTCCCATGCAAGGTCCTGCAGGGGCCAGAGCCATGGAGCAAGGAAGCAACAGCCCATGACAGGGGTCAGCTCCCCCGGGGCCCAGCCCACTGGACACATGTGTGGCCAACGTGAAGGCAGGTGTGATCTATGTCCCTTGCATGAGTCAAAGTTGGGGTCCCCGGGTCCTGCTCATTCTGGGGACATACACAGCAGGCACTCAGTGAAGCAACATTTCTCTTTCCTTTAGAGGCTCTGCGTGATGCCGTGCCACTGAGTTGGGCACTCCGTTAGAGTCCGGCCGCACGGACTGAATGCACAGTTATTTATCCTTTTAGCAGGCACACCCTGCACAAACATAGCAAGTTCGGTTGCAGCTTAGCTCTCCGAAGGAGGACCCGCTTACCTAACCGCACCTGCTGAATGTAGTTACACAGCAATACCGGCTTCGGTGTGACGTTAGGATGTGGTACAGTGTGGTAGGCTGTTGTGGTCAAAGTCGTAGCGATGTTAGAACTAAGTACTCCCTCCTAGGTGGACTGCCCTCTCCAGCCCTTAGCCTGGGTGTGGGCTAATGTCCACAGGGCCCTGGCTTCTTCCCTTCATCACGGACACCTATCAACGTGTGGATCCACGTCCTCTGAGCTGGCACCGCCCCCGAGACACACGGGACAGCCACTGTGCCTCCTCCTCGATCCTGCCCCCCCACCATCAGGATGCGGCCTCCCTGCACAGGGCGTCTGCCCCGGCCGCCTGCCGGGCTGGAGCGATGTCTCTGAGTGCAGGTGCTGCAGCCTCCCCACCAGACCCACCAGACGTCACTGGTGTCTTCGTGGCATTTGGGAGATGCATTGGTGGCCTGGCCCCTGCCCCATGCTGGGGCGAGGTCCCAGCCGGATGTCAGGACGGGTTGGGGGTGCTGACCGCTCCATGATTAGTTGAATGGGGTCACGACATTCCTGTTCCTGCCCCGACAGTTTCTGTGTTGCATATTTGTGTTTAACTCTAAAGCCTATTAAAATAAACTTGAGGGACTTTCTGCGATATCCACTTGATGTAACTGCAGACCTGCCCCCCTCAGGCTGGGGATCCCAAGGGAGGCCGGGTCCTTTTCTGTGTGTGCCAGAGCCAGCTGAGAGGCACTGAGAGAAGCCTAGAGACCTCCTCTCCCCCAGCTCAGCAGGGCTGAGGCCCCTGCACCCACCCTTCCAGCCTGGGGTCTTTGGCATCCGGCCCCTGGATTTGGGAGCTTGGTGCTCTGCTCTGCAGGGCCAGGGTTGGGGAGGTGGCTGGGAAGAGGGCACAAAAGATCGTTCCCCCCTTTTAACCTGCAAGCACTTGCTCCCCCATCCCGCCGGCCTTCAGTGTGGGCTGCAGCCAGTTTGGCCGGCCTGACCCTGGAATGTCCCACAGGTGCCTGGCACTGCTTGGGGGCCACACAAAGGACCCCTGGTTTGCTGGACGTGTGGGAGTGGCAGCTATTTTAGGGCGATGTCAGCAAGTCCCTTATGAACAATTACAGAACAGCAGACTCTTTATAGATGGCACACGAGTCACTTCAAACCTCACAAGGGACACCCCAGGATTCCCCTGGGCCACCCCCGCTTCCCAGAGTATTGATGGCCACCACCTGTGTATTAACGACCTACTAGTCAACATGTCCCGATGCGTTGGTTTCTTCTGGGGTGTCTTGAGTGCCCTCCACTTTGATAAAAGCCACCTCCCATCGTCCTCCCACCCTGTGAGGCGAGCCAGGCGGGTGCCAGCACTTAACAAAGGAGCCGGCGGTGACTCACCCACAGGCTCGTGCAGGATGGAAATTGGAGCCAACTTTCTCCTGTCTGCGGAGGACTGTCTCCCCCTCCACAGCTAATCTGCAGTAGGCAGAGGGGACTTTCGAAGTCAACTCACTCCGTCACCTCCTTTGTGCCAAGTAGCTTTGGGAGCGCGGCTCTCCCTGCATGGGAGACGTGGGTCATCTCCCTGGGAAGGGAGTCACGGAGGTGAGCACAGGCGGGGCGAGCAGCCGGACGGCTTCCCACTTGCCTGCGTGGAAGGACGTTCTCAGAGCTGTTGCCGCACCAGCGTCTACGGATCGAGTGACAACTCTGGGATTGCACCCTGTCATCTCATCCGTGGTAACCAGGAGGTGAGGGTCTGTGTCAAATGCTTTTAAAGCCTCTCTGGCGTTAAAAGGCAGTGGGAGTCAATTCATTTAGATTTGTGAACTTTTTTTTTTTAAAGTCAGTTTGTCTCAAAACCTCTTGCCCCAAACCTCGTAAAAAACAGAACAAAGGACATCTGGAGTTTCTGATTGCCAAGCTCTGGTTGCACCTGCCTCAGCATGAAGACGCAGGCAGGAGCTGGCACCAGACAGGGTCAGGACGCCCTGCAGCTTGAAGCTGGGGCGGCCCTCAGGCATGTGCGGGGGGTGCCTGGGCCTCCTCCCTCTCGGGCACCCACGCCACAGGCCACCGAGAAGCCCCCGCTGCCGGCTCCGTGTAGCGACTTCTCACTGGATTGCACCTGAATGAACACCCTGCACCAGTGGAGCAGAACATTCCCGGGCAAGTGGGCATTCAGCAAGTGGAGTGTTTTCAGGGGTCAAATTTAGAAGCAACTGTGGGACAGTCCCACCTAGCACGGCTCCTCCCTCCCCACGCAGCTCCAGACCCACTGGGTTACGTGTTCAGCTTCACCAAGATGCCAAAGGGCTTGCTTGAGCTCTTCCTTTCATTAGCAAAGGTACTGCCCGTTTTATTCCCAAAGCCTCCTTCTCACATTGCATTTTTGTTTAATGGCTCTATTTCTAGCTTGGTGGACAGGCTTAATTTGGTAAAACTAAACTGTTTTCCCCTTGAACAGGGGCAGGTGGGATTATCTAGAGTTGGTGCCACGCTTCCTCAGTGCCCCAAACCCTGCCCGGGTCTGTGCGGTAGCGGAGCAGGGCTGGAAGGATGGATCTGAAAGGCTGGGTCATACCCCAGGACGTAGTTCCATAGGCTTCCTCATTACTAGGAATGCCTTTGGGGGGCAGCTTTTGATGTACTATTTCCTAACCAAACTGTGCCAGGAAAACCTTGCTCTGGGCGATGTCCCCTCGGGACCTCCAGATTGGACTGGCTCAGAGGGACTTTGAGGACACCCTAGTCAGGGATTTCTAAACAATTGCTGCAAACTTTGCAGGGCCTTTTCAGGCTGCCCGCATAGCGCGGCAGCCACTAGGTGGCAGCGTGGCGCTGCGAATACTGGGGTCCACCTTGCGCTCCGGCCAACGTCCTCCAAAGCATCCAGAGGTGCCCTTCTTACTGGACACATGCAGAAACCCAGGAACAAGGCATGCCCTGTGCTTATTTCCCAATTCTGGACCCCCTGGGCACTCTCAGAAGCTTTTCGAAGCCAACCCGTTTTGTAAACCGATAGCTGGGTTCTGGTTTCCACCTCCCTGGAACTTGTGTCTGCAAAACTTGTGTTGCACTGAGCGTGGGGAAGGGGGGTCTGCTGCTACCCTATGTCCCAAGTGCTACCCTGCCATGTCCCCCAGACATGCTGCACAGCCTTGCTTTCACACTGCCCAAGCCCAGTCAGTGGTCTGGTTTTCCTATGTGCTCAGGGAACACAATGAGCATGGTGGTCTCAGGTGTAGATCCTTGTCTGACATTCCTGACCATTAATATGCTGGGTGCCAGGAAGAGCGGAGCTCGCCTGCCCGTCTCTCTGTGCAGCTCCCCGTGCAGAGATGTCCGCCTCCAGCGCTGTCCATTAGCCGACAAAACTCAAAGGTTAAACGGCATCGTCCAGGCAACAGACCTTCCAGCACGGTCGCTGTGCATCGCCGCCACTTAGTGTCTGGGAGTTAACGTCCACCTGACTGATTTGCTTCCTGTGCTAAAATATACCTCCTTTCTCACGGGAGCCAGGGGCGAGATGCCAGCGATGATTAAGAGCTACAACCCTGCCCGGGCCCCGCATGCACCCCGTCCCGAGGAGACGGCGTGTGGAGGCAAGCGCCGGGCTGAGGTGTCGGTGCACTGAGGGGCTCCTGCTGCCCCGGACTCGCGTGCCTGAACACCGGCAGGGACTCTCTGGGGCCCCAGAGGCAAGTCTGGAGAGACAGTGTGAGGTGCCGAGGAGATGGCATCGCAGGATCCAAAATGCGGGCCCCAGGGATTCCCTGGTTGAGGCTCAAACTGCTGTTATGAGGATTCCCCCTAAGCGGCTGCAGGAACCAAGTAAACACGACTCAAGCACGGGCCGTGGGGAAGCAGGAAGACGGTAAAAGTGCAGGGCAGGATCTGGAACCCTCCGTGGGGCACTGGGACCCCGGGGGACCCAGCCGAGAGGATTCCTGAGACCACACTCCGTACACGGAAGCCAGACACAGCGTTTATTAGAATGTGCGGAAGCATGAGCTGGTGTACCACAAAATAGTTTCCACGACACGAAGTGTGGGAGGAGGTTGTCCATGTACAGCGTTGTCGGCAAAAGGGGATACAGAGCGGTTTCACATTTTTTGAAAGGCGACAGACGACACCTACACGTGTCCTTACGGTAAAATAAAAACAGGAGACCCAGCGGAGACCAGCCTGATTTGGAGTTAGCGTGGGAAGCTAAATCTAGTATTCACAATTATAAGAAACTAGAAGAAAACTGTTAGAAAAATAGAACATCAAACAAGCAAAAAATATTATACAATTTACATAATAAAAAACACACAACTCTTTTTAATAATGGCTCCATGTTCAGTAGGAGAAGATCGACTGGAGAAACCAGAGCTGTCCAGGTTTGATAATAAACCAACCCTCACTAGAATCATTATCCTTTGTGCTCCTTGAAACCCTTTGAAGCCGAAAGGCACAACTTAAGCAGGAAACTTATCTTAAATATATATTACAACTCCTCAAATGGGAAAATAAGTCCCAAACTTAAACGTTTGTCATCGAGACATGTGAAATCATACACCTTGTTAATAAGTTAACAAAGTCTGAATGCCTCTTCCCAGCCCCGCTGGACACGCTAATACCCTGAGAAAATATGTGTGGACTTCTCTTTAAGCTTGGCCAAGGGATTTCATCTCATGTGGGTATTCCAGCATGCAGCTCAACATGTTTACGGGATGATCCGGGAGGGCTCCTGGGGATCTGTGCCCGAGACTCTGGGCGCATCCAGGCCCTCTGTGGTGAGAACACAGCGGGGGAAGGGCAGAGACTCTGGGCTAGAGTGAAGGCGGCTGAAACCTTCTGCCTTGAAGACCCACTAGACATTATAACTGGGATGCCGTATGGAGTGTAGCTTCTTGCACCACTGGATCAGTAGAGCATTTCATTATCCAAAAAAGTCCCCAAGAGCCTGACAAAATGCACATCTCGCTCTCTTAGGAGCCTCACATATAATCCTCTCGGGACGATGGCAAACAGACACACAGGCGTCCCCAAAGTCGCTACACTTAGGGAAAGGGGGAAATCGTAGCCCAATGTACCTTTATTCACAACATATTCATTACAACGTTTTACAAGCTATTTTGTCTCCATACACAAAGGAAAAACTATGTAGTCTCCATACATACAAAAGAAAAATTTCGTAATGAATTTTATAAAATTTTTTGTTTTCATTCAAAGGAAAACTTGCAGTCTCCATACAAAGGAAATATTTTGTAATGAATATTTTGTAAATAAAGGTACCTTTAGCTATAATTTCCCATTTTTCCCTATGTAGGGTGACTTTGGGGACCCTGTATTTTAAAATATATATAACAGTTATATGTAACATGTATTCAGTCCCATCTGAAGCGGGACTCTGGGACAGGTCCCCATGCAAACACCCTCAGGCCCCCTCCGCCCAGCAATTTTCCCAGCCTGGGAGATCCGTCAGGACACGTGGGACACAAACATGTCTCTCGTCCCCCCTAGAACACAGTGGTGCTGGGCCCTGGCTCGAAGGCCCTGCACTCTGGCTTCATGGTGTACGTTCTTGGGTGCCAACAGAGCCGTCAGCTCATGTTGAAAAGAAAGGAGTCTGCGTAAAAATGGGACGTTCAGATCAGGAAAGATGGGCCCTGGCATAGGGCCAGGCCAGGCAGGCTTTCTCTAGCCGTGAGGCCATGCGTGTCAGGAGTGCCCATGACCTCACCCGTGAGCCTGGCGGGGGCCTGGGGCGCCTCCCAGCTCTGGCTCCAGGTGTCTCTACCCAGTGTCGGGCTGGAGGCCACACACACACACGTGGGACCGCAAACGCCAGCGCGTTCAGGACACCTGCTCGGCGGGCAGTGGGGATAAGAGCTGGCGCACCCACGTTTCTCCCCGTCTCCCTCAATAAGCGCAGACAACGCCAGGGACAAGGGTGGGCGGGCCCGGCCTTCCTCCAGGTGAGCACTGGGGCTGTGCTGAAGGTGCAGGGGGGAGGGTGTCAGGGCCTTGGCCGCGGGGGCAGGGAAGGGGCCACAGGCCAGTGCGCCCCACGGTGCCCAGACACCGCAGAGGCGCACGGGCCGCCCGCCTGAGACAGATAAGAGTCTTGGTGGAAAGAGAGCTCTCACTGCTGCAAAAACAAGACCAAAAGTGGGGGAGGATCCGAGCAACTCTGACAATAGCATAAATCAAGCAATCTTTCTGAACCGGCCTAGGAAAAATGAGTCTATCGCTCTTCCCTCTTGGTCTGGAAAAACAAACCCAACACCAAGGCCGGCTGAGGGGGAGTGAGCAGGGGTGACGAGTGGGGCTGGGGTGTGCGGAGGCCCGGCCTCCCCGCATGGTCCCCCTCCCTGCCGTCCGGTAAGCCGGCTCACGGCTCACATGCCACCTCCGAGCTCCCTGGAGCCCTCCTTGCCCCCACTCTCCTGCAGAGCTGCTGCAGGGTGGTCGTGGGGGACGGGAGACAGGCACAGACGCTCGCTTGTCACAAATGGAATTTCTGACGCGGGTGCCCAGGGCTGGTGCACAGATAAAAGCAGACACCACGTTCCTGCGGCCGTGAGTCTCTGGTGGCGTGGAAGTTCTGACTACGCAGGAACACCCCGGCCAGCTACGAAACTGAGAGGGATGTTCCTGTCTGGGCAGGCGAACTGAGAGATGTAAAACTATCAGTCATTTTCTTTTTTCCCTGCCCGTGTGTGTGTGTGTGTGTGTATGTGTGTGTGTGTGTGTGTTTATTTCAGGGAAAGGAAGGAGGGATGAGATAAGGAGAAGTCTATTAAAACGGTGAGGCTGATCTCAAACACCATTACTTATGTCACTGCTCTGGCACGCACAAGGGAAAACCTCTGGCAACCGCACAGAACTACTCCTGATAAAAGCACGGTGACCAACGCACTGTTTATGCAGGTCGCCATCCGTGTGTGTCCTTCCCTCACCAGGAAGCCCTTCCTCTAACAAGGGGGGGGTGGTAGCCATGGGAGCGTCCCACCCCAACTGAGCCTGCGCTGGCTCCTGTGTCGTGCTCAGGCCCTGAGGGAGGAAGGGGCACAGGCCCGTTCCCGTGACCGGCTCCCTGGCGGGGAAACACCTTCGCAGTCTGCAGGACGCTGTGCAGGCAGCTGAAATGTCAGCAGAACACACAGTCTATTGGTCGCCGTCTTGCGTGACAATTTCAGCCAGAGTGAGAAATTAGGAAGTTAAAAAAAAAATTTTTTTTTCTCTCCCCACCACCACCTCTCTTGGACTCCCTCTTTTTCTCAAGTTGTCTTTGCCTATGTAGAAAATAACAGGAAAAAATTTAAAAAAGAAAGGGGAAAAAAAAAAAATCAAGCAAACAAATAGCTACTAGGACCTAAGAACACAACAGATAACCTAAACCCCTGACAAAATAAGTTAATATTCATCAAAATAGTTTAAAGCACCAATCTACACAAATGTAAATACCTTTCTTTGGAAATCTACCCTTTGGGCCCTTACGATACTCCCCCTGAAAGGCTCGCAGATGAGACTTAGGAGGAAGATTCTGCAAAGTGACGGGGCCTGGCCTGAAGGCTGAACCCCCGGCCGCCCACCCGGCCTCCGCCGGCTGTGACACCAACGCTTGCATTTCTCTCCGAGGACCTTCCGGGGCAGAAGGGGGAAAGTCAAGTGCTGTTAATTTATCAGGCTTCTTTCTACCAGATCTGTGTCAAAGGCCGGACTGGAAACAAATGGGCAACTAAGTCTGGAAGCAGCATTTACGTTTCCCGTGGCGCCCACGCTGCCGACCTCCCCTCCCCTCCCTTCCCAGCCGGGGCCTCGTGTCTCCCGAGCTGCTGAGCTGCGCTAGGAGGGAAGAAAGGCCCATCAGCGCTCTTGCTGCCTGCGCCCGCAGCCGGGGAGGAGTGTGTGGGGTGGTGTTTGCCCGGCCCTGCCCCGCCCGGGCTAGAGGGGAGGCCCAGGGCTCTCTGCGCAAGGAGCTGCAGGCTGGAGTCGCCCCCGCACCGAGCGCTCCGACTCAGGGAGGCAGGAGGCCCAGGGCAGGGCCAGAGTCCCTCTGCGGACACAACGCCGCAGTGTTCGGATGACGGAGACAAAAGAGGGACAGCTCTGGGACCAAAACTTGGGACGGACCGCACATCCCAAGCGATGGGCCGATAGCGTGGGCTAAGTATCTGGCCGTTTTCCAAGTTCATGTCAAGCCCCAGCTCAGTTTGGCGGAGTGGCTCACTATCTCATCAACTATGGACTGGCTTCGGCTTCATCGCATGTAAGACAGAGGCCAGCAGCATCGTGACACAGACGTGCCAGGACCCTGGACCGAGCTGTCCCCTGCCTTGAGACCCTCACAGGAGCCCAGAGCAAGCGCGGGAGGGCAAGATTCAGCCAATGGCAAAGACCCACAGAAAACAGCTCTAAACCCCGCCAATCTGAGGCCGGCCCTACACAGACAGTCTCAGGTTCCAGTTATGGGGGCGCAGGCAGCAGGGGAAGCAACTAGGCCTGGCCCAGGCCTGGCGGGCGGGGGCGGCAGGACCCCGGGTTTACCCACCTCCGTGAGTGAAGCCTGCCCGCCCCTGCCCTGAGGCCTTCATCCCCACCGGGAGCCACTCAGTGTCAGGGCGAAACCATGCCCAGCAGGGCCGGTGGGGAGGGTCCCACCCTAACAGCCCCACCTGGAAGCAACTCAGGCAGGAGCGGGAGAAGGAAATGGTCCTGTTGTTCCTTTTTAAGTACACAGCTGTCCTTCGGCTCTGGGGGTGGGGCTGCTGGGGACACCGTTTTGTGGTACTGTCTCTCGTCTCTGGCTACCGTGGGACTGAAGGGGAGCTGGCTACTGGGAGTTTGGAGTATGCACATTTTCCATCCAAAGCAGTCCTCAGGGCGGGGGTGCCTGGCACCCGAGATAAGGAGATGACCTGTCTGTCCTGCCGAGCGAGGCAGCAGGTTGCTGAGCTGACGAGAAGAGCTCGTTCAAAGAGAAGGGAGGAGACACGGTGGCCAGCCACAGCCAGGTGGCCCCGGCCAGAGGGCTGTCTGGAGGTGACCGGGGCCGCAGAGCCAGGTCTGGGCAGGACACTGAGCTGCGGGCTGTGGCTGTGCTTCAAGTAATCGCACCTGCGGCTGCGTTGGGGGCGTCGTGGGTGTGGGTGGTTCTTGTTACACTGGCGGGGAGGGCGGGGTGCCTCCCTGTCTCCTGGGGTGTCCCTCGGGGCTGCTGCCCCCTGCAGGGGGCAGGGCTGCGCGTCACTTGCACTGGTCCAAATTGCCGTCAGGAGTCCTTGCTTGGTCGGCTGCCAGGGACGCCTCCTCGCTGTGCCACAGACCGTAGCCAAAGTAGATGCCAAAGCCTGCAGGTGACAGTGGGGAGACAGGTGTGAGCGGCGTGGGCCAGGCTGCCGCACAGTGGGCCAGGCCCGGGGGACAGACAGAGGCCGCCCCAGGCCTTATGGCCCCACAGAAAAGCCTCTTGCAAGGGCGTTAGCCCGCAGCCAGCGGCCCGCCCGGCTGACTTTCCACATCTGGAGAAACCACTCTTCAAATAGAGCCTGCAAAGGTCACTGTCTGCTTCCACATCTGGCAAAGCCTCGAGTCCCTCTGGACAGCCTCACGCCGAGGCATTTCCTTAGCAGACAGGGCGGCTGGGCCGGGGCCCACAGTAGGGCACTGGGCCCTTCAGCCGAATTCCCGGATGACCTCTGAGGCCCCGAGAGTCCTGGGAAGTCACGCTGGCCCTACCTGGGGTGGGACTTCCAGCAGGTGCTAGAGGCCCCAGGCTGTCTGGACAGCCCCTGCCTGCTACCCCTGTGTTCTCTATGTAACTGGCCCTCTATGTAACTGGCCCTTAGAATGTAGGCAGTTACCCCTGATGGGAGAACCAGCTTGGGAAGAGCAATAAAATTGGAAACTATCTAAAAGGAATGGACCTGCCAGGAACTCAGTATTGTGTTTGAGAGAGAACTGCTGACTACGTGCTTCACCGTGTCACAAAATCTGACCCGAGGCAGACGCTACGACACTAATCGTCCAGCCAAGCTGGGACCTGCGGAGTCCGAGAGAAGCCAGGACCCTGGACATGCTGGTTGCGGCGTGACGTACCCACGAGCATCCATACGGCAAACCGCACCCAGGTGCCCCGGTCCAGCTGCATCATGAGATAGACGTTCACGAAGATGCTGAGGATGGGTAGCACGGGCAGGAAGGGCACCTGCAGAGACAGGAGGCAGCGTCAGACCTGCCGGTGTGGCAGGCTCGGTGATGGCGCCTGTTTGAATCCCTCAGCAAAACTCCCTAGCAAAGGACCGTGCACCTGAGAGCCATGGGGGCTGTCAGGAAGGGTGGGGAAGAGGAAGTGAGCGCCAACCTCCGCCCTGCACCCCAACACACATGGGCAGATCCCAACAGGTGGGAATTTGGTTCTAAGCCATGAAATGCCAAGGTGAGCGCCATCGTAATTCTCCTCTCATGTAGTTCTCTAGATGGGACTAGAAGGAGGACTTCCAATTCTTCTCTAAGGTCTGACTATTCTATTATTTGTATAATTGAAAATGCAGACGGCTCGGTCACCTCTGAGGCTTGGGAATGACATGCGACCTGCCTGGACAGACATTTAGGAGAAGCCACTGTGGACAGGTGCACCTGCCACCTGGGGCTGGACCTCTCTAGGCTGCACTGTCTGTGCCTTGGGGCTCCTGTCCGCATGGCCCCCGAGGCTGGCTGGCACCAGGCGGGGCCGGGCCCACACAGGGCCAGCCGGCTGTGGCCTGCCCCGTGCTTGAACGCTCACCTTGAACGAGAGCTTGGTCTTGCTCTCAGGCTGCCTCCAGATGATGCCGGTGACCAAGGTGCAGAGGAGGACAGATCCCGTGAGCACCAAGATTGCCCACAGCTTCCCTTGAGTCAGAGCCTCCTTCCCGAGCACGGCCACGACGCAGAAGATGATGATAAGAGTGGCTAAAAGGGACAGGAGAGAGGGGTGCAACCCAACCGTCTCTCAAGTTCCCACAGTGTCCCTGGTCCCCTCACCCCCAGATCCTGTGACAGGGGAGGCTCCACTTCCAAAGGAATCAGCCGCAGTTGCAAGAGAACAACTACGCTGCAGTCCGGAGGCAAGATAGATGCACGAGTCCAGCGCCTTCCCGTCCCCACGCCTGCATGCCTCAGCCCTCGCCATGCCAACAGGCAGGACCCCAGACTCCGCACGGGGAAGGGCAAGCTCTTACCTATGAGGCTGGTTGAAATGTTCACTATCAGCCCAGAGAGTTTGGAAGGCTCCATGTTTTTGGGTGAGAGTATGGCTTTCAAAGAAAACATCTCCGCTTCCGGCAGGAAGCCCGTCTGGGAGTCGTTGGTGCTGCCCAGTTCGCTCTGATCTACCTGATCCAGCTCGTCGGACGTTCTGGCCATCTGGTACACCAGGTTAGGCTGCTCTGGCTGATACCTGCGGAGAAACGTGCCGCGTGACCACCGTACTCTCCTTTAAGCAGGGCGGGCATCAGCTCAAGTTCTTAATACGCCCTTATGGGTAAGCTGCCAGAACACGGGGCACAGAAGGGGAAGCAGGTGGCCAGAGTGGCGCCCCCTCTCCCAGTGCAGAGACGGGAGCAGAGACCCGGGTCTCCTGGTGACTCTGGTTTGGGAACATGACCTCCACAGTGGGGCAGCCCAGGGCCATGCCCCGGGAGGGCTTCTCCCACTCTGAGAAAGATATGAGGCCTTTTCCCGAAAAACGCAGGCTGCAGTGAGCTAAAAGGAAGGCCAGAAACAGAACGCAATAATACTCGATCCTGCGCGGCAAGGACAGACAGGGAAACCTGCCTGCAGGCTGATGGATCTGAGAAAGGCTGTTTGTGACTTAATTGGATCAATTTATTTTAAAACTCCAAGTGCCTCAGAGTAAATAACTCTATACAGCCGGGTGAAGGACCGAGCCCGAGGTGCAACGGCCAAGACAGAGCTACCTGCACGTGAAGCCCCGTCTCCACAGGCGCCTTATCTTCCCCCCAAAACAGGCAGAGCGCAAATCTTTTCCACCAGCTTTGAAACCAGAGTGCTCCGTGAATTATTTTGCGTATGATCGCTTCCTAGAGGGAGCGTGAAGGCATTTAACCATTTTTGCACTGATTCGCTTGTGCAACACCACTGGGTCCGCTAAGAAAGTGAGGGGCCCCAGAGTTTATTCTAACACTGAGCCCCTGGGGAGGAAACAAGGGGTCCACAAACTCGTTTTAGCTGATTCTGCACAGACACTATTAAGTCTTAACCCAGGTTTTATGTAAATTAGCCGCTGAGGACATTCAAAATGGAATCAATGACCTTGCAAGTGCAAATACCTGGAAAGAAAGGAGGCGGCTCTTGCGGGGAGACCAACACAGAACGTCCCCGAGAGCACGTGTTCTCGTGACGCACGCTGCCCCGGCCTCCCCTGAAGCAGAGCCCTCTCCCCCCATGGCAAAGGACACTGGAGTCCAGGGATGTGTTTCGGGAGCGGCACTGGGTCAGGACGGAACACCGGGGCACCCGCCTGGGCCCAGAGCTGCGTCACTGCGACTGTCCACGGGAGTGCCAGGCCCACACGAGACTCAAACCGCCAGAGCCGGGTGGGCGGGGGCCGCTCCACACCTGCAACGGGACTTGCTCCTCCGGCCAGGGTGCGGCGAGGCTGCAGAGCGTCACGCTGACCCAAGCTTCGCGGGCCCTGGAGTCTCCCGGTTCCTATCAGGGCCAGCCCCAGTCCCCTCCATCCTAAGAACCTGGACCAAGGTGCCATCGTTACCCTAAGCCTTCAAAAACTCTGGTCCCGGGATCCAGACCTGAGAACCTGTCTCTACCTTCCCAGCATCTAGCCAGAAACATGAGGGCCCATGATAGAGGGAGGCGAGGGGCCACCCCTAGCCCTTCAAGGACGTCCTCCCAATCAGGCGCTCAACCCAGACCCCCCCCCTCCTCGGCAGCCCGCATGGAGGGATCGCCAACTTAAAAGCCACACCTTATAAACAATGCCAACTGTTTAAGGTTACCAGGCACGCCGCCATACATACCGTAAGACCAACACGCAGGCAGCCACCAAAGAGTAGGCCAGGAGGGTGCCGATGGACATGAGGTCCACCAGGTCCTTCAGGTCAAAGAGGAAGGCCATCACAGCTGGGAAGAGAGAGACGTCAGGATGCACACGTGGCCCTCTGCACACGCCCACGGCCAGGCCCACCACCCGCCCGCAGTGCAGGCAGGGCACGTGAAGGGCATAGCTCTTACTCCCACCCCTGGCTGTGCCGTGGAAACGCTGGCTTCCAGCCAAGACAAGTTCATGATTAAGTCACACGCAGTCCTCAGTGGACAGTAAACTAACATTTGTTTAGAGAGTACTTCCATTCTTTTTTGATCCTTGTGGCAACTTTGTAACCCCTATCTATACCTCAGATGGAGAAAGTGAAGTCCACAGGGGTTAGAAGACTTATCTAAGGTCACACAGCTCCTAAGAGGAGCCAGGATGTGAACTAGGTTCTTATGACTGAGTCCAGTGTGTCTTCCTCTACACCGTGCTGACTTGCAGACAGCCAAGTGCATCCATCCATCATCCATCTTCAATCATCCATCCATATATTCATCATTCATCTTCTATCAGTTCCATCCAATCCACCATCTACCATCTATCCATCCCAACTATCTATCCATCCATCTTCCATCAATCCATCTAATCCATCATCTACCATCCACTCATCCCAGCTATCCATCCATCTTCCATCAATCCCATCCAATCCATCATCCATCATCCATCCATCCATCCCAGCTATCCATCCATCATCCATCTTCCATCCATTCATATAGTCATCATCCATCTTCCATCAATCCCATCCAATCCATCATCTACCACCCACCCACCCACCCATCCATCCATCCATCCATCCCATTCATCCATCCATCTTTCCATCATTATCCATCCCATCCTTCCGTACATCTTCAATCTTTCCATCCGGCACTGACGCAGACTGTGCAGTCACTGGGTCCTAGATAGTAACCATTAAGCAGGGCGGACCACAGTCCCAGGCCTCTCTGAGGACCCTCTCATAACACAGATGACAGAGCTGGGTGGCAAAGAAGGGCAAGTCTGTGCTCTGGGAGGACTCACAGGGGCTCTAACCCAGGCAGGTAAGCAGGGAAAGCAGAGCTGCTCCTCACATGTGAAGTCACTTCACATGGAAGAAATCTGAAGAGTTGTCCCCAGACAGTACCAGCCCCTTCACCATGCCCCTGCCTTTAAAAAGAATTAAAACATTCATGCTTATTTGAAAATCCTTCCTAAGTTTTGTGAGAGTATGTGTGTTTATTTATGTGCATGTATATGTCAAGTTTTCCCTTTTAAAAAACAACGGGGCTATATCTACTTTGGGATATTTTCAAATCACATGCAATCAACACAAGTTAAAACATAAACACAAAACCATTATTTTTCCACAAATATCTCTCCAGCCCTTCTAGATCACTGCAACTAAAATATATTTAAATTGAGGATAAATAACAGGATTAAGAGCAAAGGGGACCTCCCGATAATTAGAAGAGTATCCAACTGTGCATGCCACAAATGCCCGCGTTCCTACTCAAGGAAAAACTGGAGACAAATTTCTTCCATGTGAGGTGATTTTAGAAAACCAAATACTTATTTACTGCTCCTGCCAAATGAAAAAAAGAGTCAATCCTTGATTTGATGAATGGCATGACCTTCATAGTCACTTGAAAGATAGTGGTCTGACCTCCTTTATCAGCACAGGAAGCAAAGTAAGGGTCTGCCTTTAACACAATCGAATTGCATGTGAACACTGAAAAAGCATTTACTATTTCGAGTTCCTTAATCCCTTAAATATTCTGGCCACGTAGGGCACCCCTCACCTGGCCACTGCAGTCACTTCAAGAGCTAAAATCACACGGAAAATGTATTACATAATTATAAAACTGCTTTCCTTTAGTATATCATATTAAAGTGAGTGCACTTTGCTAAGGGCATAAATACCAACAAAACCTGGTGAGCGATTCATGCACTCCAGATGGTCGAGTGTCTCACCAGTGGCCACCGTCCGGTTGCTGTGGTACGAAGTGTGACCAGTGGCATGTGCCCTAACTTGCCCAAAAGACCCACCACTCTGCTCAGGCCCTGGGAGGAGCTCAGCCACTTTGGCATGAAAAACAAACCAGGAGCCAAAAGCCAGCCCTACCCTCATGGGTGGGCACCCTCGCTTCCCCGTGGCCTGCTCTGCTCCGTCTACACAGCGGGATGACACCTGCCTCTTGGGCCATAAAATGCAACCAAGAAAGGAGGAAACGCATAAAACAAATCCATGTCAATTGTCCTCTCGGTGATGTACCTGATCGCAGAAGATGACCCTCCTCTGGGTCTGCCACCGTGCATGAACGCGAGCAGACGGCTTTGCCAGCAACACCCTCCATATCCCGGGGGAATAGGGGGCCACACTTTAGAAAACACCGATTGTGAGGCATCCTTGTTTACCAGAGAATTCGTGTGCTAAGATGCACAGACCCCAAGTTTCCGGGTACAAACAAAAAGTCCCCCTTGCTGTGCACTATGCAAGAAGCCGGCTGCCCAGGTGTGCGCAGGGAATCGCTCCGAGAGGGGGAAGGACCAAAGGCCCTGCAGGAACAGTGTGTGCCACACTCTGCCCACGGAGTGGGCAACAGAAAAGTTCAAACTCTTGGAGAATTCCACTTCCTCTGCCAAACTGGCCTCTGCCTTTGGTCAAAAGGACAGGTACCTTTCAACGAACCAGGTTGCAAGACCAGTTAAAAAGACCAGCTAAAATTTCTCATAGACCAGCACGATTCGTGATATCTCCCTAGGGAATAATGATTCAACTGTGAAGACGCTGGCACGTGCAGCGAGCGCCCGCACTCACCAGCGATGGCACCGGAGGTTAACGTGGCGATTATCGGTGTTTTGGTCCTATCGTTGATTTTGGCCAAAAATTTAAACAGCAGTCCATCTTCGGCCATGGCGTAGATAACTCGAGGCATAGGAAACATGGAGCCTAAAAGACTAGATTTGGGGAAAAAGGCAGAACATGTGAGCAAAAGCGGTTCATCGGGGATACAGGCACCACGTGGGACCACGCACAGTTTACCACGGAGGGCAGGGAGCCCGAATTTCTCACCGAGAACTGCAACCCCCCACACTGGGAGGCCCACGGCTAGAAGACCCGGCATGTAACAAATCAACCCCAGAAAAAGCCCACACTGTCAGCATGGACTGCGGTAGAGAATGAGGAACACCTAACGTAAACTGAGATGAGCCCCAGTGGCAGTCTGTATGGAAGGGAAAGTGTGCGTTTCCTCCTGCGACTGTTCTCGCTGAGCCGAACAGAAGACACGAGCATCACTGCATTCCCAGGGGCCTCTCTGGGGTGAACCAATACCAGCAGACGGTCCCCACCGACTGACGCAGGCTGGTGGGAGACACCAGGGCTTCTCATCGCAAGGCACTCACGCCCCTTTCCTAAGCGGCCCCAGCGTGATCGTCAAACTAAGGGCCAAAATACGGGGCTCCAAGAGGGGGCTGGTCCCTCAGCCGACGTCAGGGACACAGGGCCAGAGCCTCGCTGAGCGGATGACGCTGAGAAGTCGGCCTTGGTCCTCTGGGATGAAAACGTCAGAAACGCAAACAACTCTCGGGACGATTAACAGCAACAACAAGGGCGAAGGCTGCCACTGGGGCTGGGGCGCTGGCTCTGACTGTCTCGAGGCAAGACGGACGTTAGCAGCTGAGCCATGTCCCACGGGGCCTCGCCCGGCCTCGCTCCCCCCCGCCCTGCCGACGCGGGGGAGGCCCTCTCACCTGGTAGAAAGCGCGCAGAGGGAGCCCACGGCCACCGCGTACTTGGCGCCTTCCCAGCCCACGTGCTTGAAGGCGTCGGGCAGGGGGCTGTCCTTGTCCAGGCAGAAGTACGGCATCATGAGCGTGAGGGCGGCCGACACCCCGAAGTAGGCGATGAAGCAGATGAGGAGGGAGGCGACGATGCCCACGGGGATGGCCTTCTGCGGGTTCTTGACCTCCTCGCCTGGGGGCAGCGGGGTGAGCCTGAGCAAGGCGGGCGGCTGGGGCGTGGCCTCCCCGCGTGACACCCAAGGGCTCACGTGCCGGGGAGCTCATGCACGCCACGGGTCACCGCCCCACCGCTCGACCCTACAGGACGGGGTCCTCGGGGCTTCCCGGAACGGGGCTGGCGCTCAGCATCACACACCAGGCAGCCCCCGCCCCCGCCCCCCTGGTGTTCTCGGCCTGCACGTCACAGTTTGGCCAAGGACGAGATGCGTTTCCCTTGGCAGAGGAAACCCGGGAGGCTCAGTGGAGCCCGGCCGGCTCAGTCGACCAGGATGACAATATTTTTAATGGCCTCGTTTCTCCCGGATGATGCACAGATAGAAAATCAGGCTGCAGCTACGCAGCCGTCACCCCATGCTAACGGCAGGACCGTCAGTCACGTTCCTGATGCAGTTTCCTGCCCGGCACTGCCACTTGGGGAGGCGATAAGGGGGGAGGTGTCGGGGATTAGCAGGAAGCTGCAGAAACACACGGCACTCGCATGTGGGGGTGCAGCAGCGGGAAGGGCAGTGCCCAGCCCCGAGCAGTGTCACCCCTGTCTGCAGAAGAGCAAAAGGCCCAGGGGACGGTGGCAGGCGGACGCACCTGTGGTGGCAATGCAGTCAAAGCCCACGAAGGCGTAGAAGCAAGTCGCAGCCCCTGACAGCACGCCGGAGAATCCGAAGGGCATGAATCCACCAACACCAGGAGCCCCTCCCTTCGTGTTACTAGAAAAAAGAGCAACGGTCAAAACCGCAGACCCGTGCGTAGTCTGGCTCTAGGAGCAGCGTTCGTCTCCTGCAGAGAGGCGATGCCAGGCAGGCGCCACCCCCACCAATGACGGCCGCTCTGCCTGGGGCTCCCTGGGACCTGGGGGTGTTGCCACCTGTCACGGCGTTCCAACTCCATGGGCAGCAGGCCTCTCTGCCCTTCGTGACCCCCAAACCAAAAGGGTGCACAGGGTTGCCCCTTCCAGAAGCACCTTCTGAACAAGGCCTTTGGCAGACAGAGGCAGGGCTGTGGTGGGGGGTCCACTGTGGCCGGCCCCACCCCTCCTCCCCAGGACCCCCAGAGGGAGACACAGAGCCACCCGTCAGGTGCACGGACCTGCCCCTGGTCCCATACTCACCAGTCACTAAGCCTTAAAACAAAACATTTTTGGGAGAAACCCAGGTTAAAAAAAAGTGTACTCTCTTAGTCATAAGACTTAAGACCCACGTGCACAAGGCAGTCTAGGGGGCTGGGGTTGCGAAGCTTCTGCCTGGTGGGTGGGGACCAGGCCCGGCACGGCCCTGCTACACCTCAGGGCTCGGCACATTATCTGCTAAATTAATGAAGGCAAAGTCAAATAAGCACGGTTTGTAAATGCAGAAGACAGGCTGCCTAAATGTTCAGAAAATCGTCCCCCGTGAATCCGACACCCGTGACTGACGCTGTGCCCAGGCTCAGCTTGGCGCTTGGCCCCTCTCAGGGCACTGAAAGTCCTCCAGGCCCCTCCTCCCTGCCGCATAGAGCCCGGGCTGTCTGTCACCCCCACATGCCGTGTTCCGGGGATGCATGCGTGGTCAGTCCAGGTGGCTTCCCTGGCCACCGTGTCTAGCTCCAAGGCATGCTGCCCTTCCCTGCCTGTCACGAGGAAACCCTGAGCCGTCTGCACCAGCACTCTGCTGCCACCTGAAAGGCAGCTGAACTCCCTCCAGTTAGAGCAGGAGCCCCTGCTCCTCCCCCACCACCCACACCTGTGCCAGCAGCGGGGCTGCAGGCCTCTGTCCTGTCACAGGGCCACTGTGAGCAGTTCCAGACCCATGAGGACGATCACCACCCTCCTCTGTCCCTCCCACTCGACCAGGCTGACAGCCACCTCCCTCCGACTGCACAGGACAACCTGCCCTAAACCACATCGCTTCCCGGAGCGAGAAGAAGAACCACACAGGATATATATAAGTGATGGATGTAGGAAAATGTGTCGCCAAACAAGAGCTTTATTTTGTCATCTTAAAGTGTGACTAAAACTGACAACCCAAGTACAAAAACAAGCGGCCCAAGACAAATAAGTCTGCAAGGCCACAGGACACGGTCTCCCAGTCCCGACGGCCCACTGGCCGGCCTGCTCTCACTGTGGACATAAATCAGCCAAAGAACTTGGAACACGCTGGCAAGCAGACTCCTATTATACTGTGGCCTAAGCTTAAAACAAAACAGGTGACAACCACATGGCTCAGGAGAGGGAGGAGGAGACCACAGGAGGCGGGAACTTGGGAGTCAGAATGTCTCCTGTGGGCCAGGGCCCCATCGCTGTCCAGACGACAGACGCCCACTCGGCTCTATCTTGAGGTGTCAGGAGCTGTTGAAATGGCTGCAAATGCAAATACGTGCAGGCCACCATCGATGGGGCGCTTTAAACAGCCCTGAGGCACAAGCACCCAGGAAGGCTTTGAGAATCCCATTTCCGGGGAGATGGAGAGTGCAGGGACTAGATACCTCACTCAACTCCAGAGACAGACCGACTGGTAGAAGATGCCTAGGTGTTTCTATTCTCATCCTCGCCAGCATTCATTGCTTTGGGATTTTTTGATAAAGGCCAGTCTCACTGGGGTTAGGTGGTATCTCGTTGTGGTTTTCATTTGCACAGCTAATGGACAGTGTTATAGAGGGGGAAGGGCATGCTTCAAATCATGGTTTGGGTGTAGCAAAGTCATAACATGTAACCACAATGTTTGTACCGCCATAATATCCTGGGGAAAAAAAAAAAGTGGCCCAAGGGCTGGCACGGGCCTTCCTCGCATAGACAGGCAAAGCACAAATGACCATGAAGGCGGGGACAGAGGGAAGCAAGGGGCTGTGGGTAGCCCCCAGCGGGAGGAGGCAAAAGGAAAGGCTTCACAGTTGGGGAGGAATCGGATACGCCTCCAGGCCATGGGGTGTGAGTGACAGGCGAAGGCGCACGTGAGCAAGGACAGGCCAGTGCCCGCTGACTGAGACACCTGCCCCGCCTACTCCGCGTGCTGCCACGCGGCACACCAGCACCGTGGGCAGGACCCCGGCGCCAGGATGCTGGGCAACCACAACAACAAACAAGAGCCTGATATTTAAAAATGGCACGCAGAGCATGGTAGTAAGAGAAAAATTCAAGGTGCAGGAGAGAAAGGGAGGAATGAAATATACACGTTTTCATTTGCCTGTGTTTACACGAGACGAGCTGCAGGCTTGCACACACACATACACACACACACACACGCACACACGTAACGGAAAGTTTTACCTGTCTGGGTGAGAGAGGAGGGAGATGAAGAAAGGAATGAGAACAGGATTTCTCAGGACAAAACTTTTTCTAACGTTATGATACATGAACAGACCGTGTGCATATTTTACCTATGCAAAAAATCAAATTCAACCTTTAGGAACAGTTTGGGTGTGACTGATCCCAGTAGCAGGGCACCAACAGAAGCCTTTCTATGGAGGCTCAAACCAAAACATTTAAAGATATTTTTAAATATTTCTCTTTATATATAATCAATGATTAACCTGCCACATGCACACGGTGGCCGTGTCCACTCACCATCCGGCAACTCACACGTGAAGGTGTGGGGCTGCTGCCCACGGCCACTGTGCGGCAACGTCACCTTGCGACAAGGTGAGGAAAATCCAGGTCTCCCTTCAGCGTTGCCTGCCCTGCAGAACCGGTGGCCTGCCTTTCTGCATTCCACCCAGCTGGCCACTCGGAAGTTAGCAAAGACAGTATCTGGGAAAGTTAGGGGGCCGTAAAGGTCCCCCCTGCAGGCCTGTCACCCTGCGCGAGCCGTGAGCGCCCACAGCAGGGCTCCCAGGTCCTGACTCCCACCCGCCGCCCTGACGTAAACTGCTAGCGGTCCTCGAAAGCCACACTCCCCCGTTCTTCTACGCAGAAATGGGGACCCTTAATTATTTTAGCTGGACACTGGATGGGCACATATATTTACTACCCATCTAAGAATCAAGACGGTTTCTCCAATCCGAGAGCTACAAGGTGTAGCCATTTGACTAAGTGCTGATCAAAGAGATTTGAGCAGATGTGGTGTCTGTACCTGCCAGGAAATGTCTGGGGATCTAGTGGGGGTGCCCTTTATTTGCCCCCTCTCCTTCCTGCTTGCTGGAGCAGGAAGAGCCACCTTGGGGTCCTGGGTGACCTTGGGAATGTGGCCTGTGGACAAAGTCATGAGATGGGAGGACTGGATCTCTGGCCTGGTAAAGTGATACGCTGCACTGACCACCAGAGAGAACCACAGCCTGATCTTGGTGAAGCCAATGCTATTTTGGGCTTTCCCCACTCATGGACAGACACCTTGCAGCACTTTCTCGACAGGCTTCCCTGTGGGATCAACGCTTTGTGACTGCTGTGTCTACAGAACGCTGGATAGGAAAGCCAGAGGCAGCACAAGTCAAAGGCAGTGAGGAACCAGCCAGCCTGGGGGGGGGGTAACACCCCTATCGCAGACCAAGACACAGAGTGACCCCAGGCTCCAAGGAGCCCTCCCAGATAGCCACGGCAAGAGCATCCTAAAATCACAAGCCCAGTGTGGTCAAAGCCACACACGCTGCCTCCAAAGCCACGCACGCTGAAGCTCCTCCGTGTTACATGGTTTGGTTGGGAAGTGGCCTACTATTTCAGGGAGACAAGCAATTTCACGCAAGACTACATGGCTATTGTCAGAAATACAAATCTACAGCTGGAAGGAAAAAAAGAAAAGAACGACGCTTAGAGATCTTAACAAAATGAAAGAGTAAGCTCGACTCCAGTCCTACAGAGCTCCACCTCTTGAAAGTGGCTGATCCCCTACCGTGGGGCTGGGCCTGGCAGCGGGGCCATCAGATATAACTGGGGGGCCCACCTGTGATCCGGGGGCTGGGGCGACAAATGCCGCTTTGTCTGGGCAGCCGGTACAGTCCATCGTCACCAGGGTGTCTGCGTGAGGATGACTGATCAAAGTAAATACCATCGGCCGGCACAGACAATCTCTTCATAAAAATAATAAAATTAAATCTCGATTGGCAACCAGGACAGGAGAAGTACCCTCTGTCTTTCACTCCTGACCTATAAATAGCAACCGGTAAAACACGCTCTCAAAGTTCTCAAATCATATTTTGAACTGGCTTTACTCCACCCTGAATTAATAGGCACCGATAAATTTGGCCTAAATTATGACTCCGGAATGCTAGGGAATGACACATTAAAAGTCCTCATTTCTCTGTAATCGAGTCTAGGAAAGCAAGGCTGTTTTCATGTGAACTGTTAACCACATAATATTCGTGCTGGTGAAGTTTCATGTATCTAATGCGATAGTTTCCTGTTTACGCTCTAGTAATAGCTCCCAGCCCCATGTCAAGGCTTGGAGGACACGGCCGGGCACCTGGCCCTAAACCAATGACCCTTTGCTGCCAATGCCCCCAGTGTGAGATGGCTCTTCTTAGCCTTCCGCACAGCCAGGTGTGGCCGCCCCTAGAGTCCTGCCTGTGGAACACGGCAGAAGGGCTGTGGGTCTTCCGGGTCTGTCCTTGACAGCCCCGGGCACACTCTCTTCCCCAGGAGAGCTGGCCCTGCTTGTGCCCACAGGACAGCCCTGACGAGGCAGACGAGGACAATGTCCCAGGGGATCGAGACGGAAGATGTCCAGTCCCCAGACGTCACCTGTGGCAGCTGAGCTGGCAGGCCAGCCAGCCTGGACCACTCATCACAGGACCTAAAACACCACTTCAACGCCCCTGCATTGTATCAGCGTCTCTTTAGCATCCCAGTTTAACTTTCAGCCTGAATGAAAGTAGAATCGCAGATAAAACCCAACCCCCACTCTCCATCCTGGGACCTGCAGAGTCACCTGATTCATTACGACTGTCTGGCTCTGTGTCCTAGGCAGCCTGGGCTCGCCGGAAGGCCCGAGAAGGCACAGGGTGGAGAGCTGGCCACCACTGCCAGCTCTGATGTCCACGTCGGAGACGGGGCCAGCGTTGTCAGGCGGAGGCCGAGCACGTCAAACGGGGGAGGAAGATACTGTTATACTCTTGTCTGGACGCTTCAGGAATTCTGAAAACCTTTGGCCAAAGTCCCGCATATTTCTTCTTCCCTGTGTCACCACTACAATAGGACGGCACTTAAGGTAAAGTGGTGTCAGCATGGCGTCGCGGAGACCATCTTTGCTCTACACAGAACGCAGCCCGCTGGCCACGAAACAGACACGAGGAAAGAGAGACTACCGAGCGAGCCCGACGGCCACGGCCCTGAACTACACACAATTTGGAATTAGAGCGGCGATTCTGACCTCCTGAATCTTTCTCACTATACAACGTTCTGTCCGAGTCAGGGGAATAAACCCTCGTGGAAACTGCAAACATATAAAATACCCTCAGCTGCAAAAAACAAAACAAAGACATTAACAAAATGTATATTCAAAGATGTTTCTCTAAAATGGCACACACCGTCCTAGCCTGCGAGGGACAGCCCCAGACTCACATACGTGCCGTGAACACCAACCACCGTGGAGAACGGCCACGCGAGAGGGACGGAAGAAACAACTCACTTGTTCAGACACAGATGGCCGGACGTGTTCCGGAAATCCTCCTCCGTGAGCTGCCAGTTTTTAATTGATCCTTTCACAAATCCTGACACCATGATAAAGCCCAGGACCAGGACGTTGACACAAGTGAATATTTTGTTGACCATGGCTGACTCTTTCACACCGAGAGTTAAAAGTCCTGAAAAAGTGCAGACAGGAAACCTCGTCTGAGTGTTAACCACGCACCACGGGGACCCCTCCTGGGATGGGGGTGGGAAGAGACAGAGAGAGAACCCAGGAATAGGGAAGAACTCATCGTCTTTCTAGGGGCAGGAACCTAAGCAACCCGAGTCCATACGGGGTAGGGGTATTCGTTTCACAGGCTCTCAGAGCTGGTCTTCCGGATCCCCTTGAGAATTGAGGACGTCACCCAAGGGGCACCCAAGGTCCGCAGAGATCTGGACTATGACATCCAACTGTCAGTGGAAAGCCCCTCGCAGACAGTGCAGAGGGCCTCGACCCGCCCACCACGTGGATCCTTTGCACTAAAATGACATTGCTGGGAAACGGCCTTCAGAAGCAAATCCACTGAGCTCAAGTTTCTTGGTACAATGAGAGTTTATCAGATGAGGAAATTATTCAGATTGACTTCGGGATGTTAGTAATATATTAGTAACAACAACTAGCTGTGGTTTTGGAACCACTACCACACATGGTTCCTCATTGGGGCTCAGTGCATATGAAATAAAGTCTGAGCTCAACTAGCTCTAGCTTGTAAACTCACATTAAAATGAAAAGTAATAAAAATGCACAGGGACCTCTGATAGCAGATCCCACAGGACCACCTTAGTGTGAAGATGCCCTTTGGGGACTTCCACGGCGGAAACTCTCCGCGGCACAGAGAGGGGCTGACGGCAACACCCGCCCACCACCACCACCTGAGACCACTGTCCTGCCACGGAGGCCTGTCATACATTTTAAAATAAAAACTGCTGTACCTATGAGATTGCATTCGGAAGTGCAAATGTTAGAAGAGAATTGGGTAGTTAATCACGGAGAGAACACCTTGCCATGCGTCCCTCCCTCTCACGTTTATTATTATAAAATAAAATCTTACTAGCGCAAAAAAACATTTTCTGATCTATGTTTCTGCCAGCTGGACCAGAAACACTACCGAGACCAGCCTGGGCGAAGTTATTTCAATTATGTGGTGTGTAAAATAAGGCGTGTCATTTTAAAGACTCATCCAGGATTTTCTAACCCCAAATGTGAATTTATTTGCATTTCAGCTTCATGTTTAGGGAGCCCCATGGGGCGAAACTCCCATCCTGCTGGCCGAGACACAGACTAATGTCACTAACTAGAGGCTGCTGTCAGCAACTGTTCAAGCGGTGTCTGGAATTTTAAAATTCTGTAACCACAATCTTGTCACGAAACTGATTTATTTAAAGGGTGTTTTGGTGGTTGTTAGGTGTAAAACCATCCAAGACGCCGCTAGACGCCCCAGGCGCACATGAGTGTTCCAGACAGACCTCATTCCTCCGCATTTTCCTGGCTGACGAATGACCACTTCCCTCGCCAGCTGGTCATCCCGAGTCAAAAGAATTCTCACTCCTGGGTCACTTGTGCAATAAGCCTGCAGTGCTGAGAAAACCTTACTCCACAAACAGTTACGCTGACCTCCTGAGCTTCTCCGTTAATGAAACAGTCCTCAACTCAACAGCTATGAGGCTGGCCAGCTCTGTGCGACAATGACGGAGACAGAGCGGAACAAAAAGAAACAGTGAGGAGGGTTTAAAGAGAAAAGGAAGGAAGGAAGGAACTTCACCGGAGGCTGCCATAATCGCTTTGCCCACGGGCCTCTTTTTCAGTGCGCGCTTTACCTGTCAAGATGAGAATTATGATCACGGCGAATATGTCGGGGTTTTCGGCCAGCACCCCCGGGGCATTCAGGGCCATGTGCGTCCGCGAGAACTGCCCGATGGGTCTGCCTATGAGCTCATCGAACGTCGCGCTCCAGGCCCTCGCTACGCTTGAAGTGCCTGCCACAAAACACACACAGCAGAGGGATTCAGGGAAAACAGTTAGCAGATACTTGTCACCAGGCTCTGGCAGCGCCCACTCGGGGGTGATAGACGGCGCGTTGCAATCTCGCAGCAGCAGCCAGACCACAGTGCAACTCGGGGCCAGGACGGAGGGTCAACCGAGGCTGGGAGTGAGAAGCAGGAGGCGGCTTCGGGGGCCTAGAGAGGCATGCACACGTGTGCTGTGTGCACCAAATGCATTTACAGCCAAAGAGAAATTTCACGAAACAGTCACCCTTACCACCTGGTAGGCGCTCGGATAGGATTTATGTAATGCCGCCTATTTTATTTCATTAAAAAAAAAAATGCTGATGACAATTCATGACAATTGATTCCATAATCCACTCCTGGGGTGCATCTGTGGAGTCTGGAGGAACATCGCTTAGGAAGCCCCTTTTCCAGGACCCCCTTGGCCACAGAATTGATGAGACCTGCACCCCAATAACACAATTCTCCCAGCAAGAAGAGGGGCCCGAGGAGCTCCTTGACGGGGGTGGCCCCCATCTCAGGGGCAAAGGCAGCTGCTCATCTCAGAGCAGGCTCCAGCCACCTCTGCCACTTTGTGCCTGAGCCTGACGTGGAGGTCACGGTGCCCGCAGAGTGCAGGACCACAGACAAAGCCCAGCCCTCCTCATTCTCCCCAGACCCCAAACTCCCCAGCCTTGAGGAACACAGAGGCAGCACCCAAATGCCAACAGTGGTTTGCTTTTCCCTCTCTCTCTCGTTTAATGTTGTTTTTTTTTAAGACTGTTTGTTGCCCCAGCTGCATCCAGGAACCTGCCTCATAGCTCACTGCAGCCTCCAACTCCTGGGCTCAAACGATCCTCCTGCCCCAGCCTCCCAAGTAGCTGGGACTAGAGATGCATGCCACCACACCCAGCCAATTTTTTCCTATTTAATTCTGAAGAGAGTCACTGTTTTTCCAGTGGTGTTTCTCAGGAAACGTCACTAAAATTCCAGTACTTGCATATAGCATTTTCCTTTATTTTCAAAGCGTGCCTTGTGGGCGACCATGGTCTGAATTATCCACAGAACTCAGCCAGAGTGATCTGCATAGAGATGCAATTTGGTTATTTGGTCTCATGCTGAGTACTTTTCCAACAAATGGAAAATGTAAACACATGTCTCCTTCCTGAGTAGCCAACCTATCATGGATTCTATAAAAATGGTCTCACTGTCTCCCTACGTGCTCCCAAGCCCCATCCTGCTGGGTGGGAAGGGCTCCCTGGCCTCCTTCCCAGCTGCCCCCCTTCCCCTTTCTGCATCATGCCTTTTAAAAAAATCATTTGCTGAAAAAACTGCCCTTCCCCAGGCTGCGAATAAATTTTCATTACACATGCAAATAGTCCTCCGCAAGCAAACAGCACTCTGGCAAAGCCTCTTTCATTTGTTTGTTGGTCTAGAAGCGGCAAGCGCTTCATGCTCAATGTGTATTTTATGCCCAGGTAAATCCTCTGGAAATATAACGGTCCATTTAAAATAGCTACATTCCCACTGAGAGACTTCAGCTTGTGAGAACCATTCGTGGTTATAAGTTTTGATGCTGAACTGAAAAAAAAAAAAAAGATTATGAATTTTATTTTAGAACCCAGAAGAGGAAGCTATGCCGGCGCTGAGCAGGTACTGCAGCTGCTGAAAGAGAGAGAGCAGGTGCTGCCGGGGGGCCTGGAGGGCGGCTCGCTCAGGGCTGGGGAGTCCCGGTGGCAGCTGACGCCCCGGCGGGCCGAGACCTCCATGGCCCCACTTACCACCTCTTACTGGTTTTTGATAATATTGCCAAAAGCTCACTTAAAAAATAAAATTGAATTTTGTTTCTGTGAAGTGGCCATTCATATTCTTTGCTGACTCTTACGTTCAGGTGTTTGTTTCTTTTAAGTCAATGTGTTCAGCTTCAGCTGCAGTTAAAACCCAAAGGGCGTTAGAGAGGAGAGAAGTAAGTCTGTCTCCAGCGCTGACAAGACCTTTCCTTTCTGGCTCCCTTGTCTGCCGGGTGGCCGTGTGTGCGGCTGATGCCCGCGGCCGGCAGTGAGGGCAGGGCCCCGGGCAGCGTGGGGAGCCACATCGACAAAGGCCTTAAAAATATGCAGCCCCGCTTACGGAGACGTTCTGCTTCTTCACCAGTTTTAAGGAAAAAAAATCATGGCTATGTCTGAAGACAAAAGTGATGAGCTGTTTGTAACAACAAGAACACAACTGGAAACCATCTAAACGTGCCATAAGGACACCTAGTGAATTGTGCTGTGCACATAAATCTATATGATGGTGTGCAACCGTTGGGAATACTACCCTAGAGTAACAGCCAACGGTACGAGAACTGTTTACTATATACTGCTGTGTGAAGAGACAGACTGTATTAAAATGTGTCATGCATTCCAATTCACAAAAGTAGTAACAATGGGCGTCTCTACTTTCCTCTTTGTATTTTTCCTTATTTCTCAATGTTTTCTCTTTCAGTGAAGTATTTAATCATCAGAAAGAAAAACTACTAAAAGAAACTAAATACTTTTTAACAAATTAGCAACATGCTATCAACGCTATGTCTCTCTCGTTAACAGGAGCGACCTGCTCGAGGCCTGGCTTGGTCCCTGCACAAGGGCACAGGGCAGGGGAGGCCGAGCCAAGACTGTGACGCCCACAGGCTGCATAACCTTCCACGAAAGGGCCGCGGCACATGACACGACGACAGGCGAGCCAGGAGGCAGCTCCTGCTGGGGAGACGGACTCGGGTCACGTGGGGAGGAAGGGGGGGGCCGCACACACGCCGGGGGTGGAAACAGGCAGAAAAGTGGCGGAGGGCGCAGGCCCCAGGCCTCTGGGACCTACCGATGATGTAGGAGAGGATCAGGTTCCAGCCGGTGATGAAGGCCCAGAGCTCCCCGACGGTGACGTAGCTGTAGAGGTAGGCCGAGCCCGTCTTTGGGACGCGGGCGCCAAACTCGCCGTAGCACAGGCCGGCGAGCACCGAGGCCAGCGCGGCGATCAGGAAGGAGATGACAATGGCAGGGCCCGCGTCCTCGCGGGCCACGGCTCCGGCCAGGACGTAGACGCCGGCTCCCAGCGTGCTGCCCACCCCGAGGGCCACGAGGTCGAAGGTGTTCAAGCAGCGGGATAGCCGGCTCTCCTCCCGGCTGCAGTCCACCACCTTCCGCCGCAGCATCTGCTGGCCGATGCCGAGCAGCACTTTGCACCCCATTCTGCTGTTCAGACCTGCCGAGAAAGAACAGAGGCCACGCGTCACTGCTTCTTGCCTCACACGTCACCCTCGTCTCACCCACTGCCGAGACACAGGCAGTGACCAGGTCTTTTACAACCGTTTCCTGCTAAAATGTTTTAATTCTTCGAATTCCACCACCGCTTGTCAGGAGAACACAACTTCTCCAGTCTTGGGTCTCGCCAGCAGGTGCAGAAACGTCCCAGCAGGCCAGGTGCCCAGCGGACTCCACTCAGGTCTCTGATTCCGGTTCCTCTTAACCGAGAATCCTCCGTGGGCAGAAGTGACCCAGTATGGGGAACGCAAATTAGTGACATTGTTTCTACTCTCAGAAATCACACAATTTACCAGGAAAGACAAGGTGCTCTTTCAAGGGTACTGTGTCATGGGAGGTAACCCAAACCATACCGTGATTATTAAAACCCAGAATTGCAATGAGAATGCCTTTTAGATCTTTCTAGGCTCCTCTGAGCATAAGTACCAAGTTGTTTCCACTTTTAAGGTAACAGAGTTAGGTCCAGAGCAGAAAAGTGTTGGGTCATTACAAGTGAGGGCTTTTCCTAACTGCCACTACTCGAGGAAGTGCTTTTCTTCTGGGCTGCAATGCTGGCCCACTGTGCTCCCCACCAGTGCTCCCCACGAGAGTGCCCCCCGTCTCCACCCACAGGCTGGCTCACGTCATCCCATCATCACACGGAACACAGCAGTGAGGGCTGGGGGACGCCTGCGCTGCAGGGAACAGTGAACCCGGGGCAGCTTTGGGGCCACTTTCCTGTGACACACGATCCCACCTGCCAAAGCGGGAGAGCGCCAGGGGTCACCCCTAGTCCGGGGTGACCATCCTCACGAAGGGGGATTTCACTCCCTGCTGCTGTGGGTGGGCTCTGCAGAGACTCCCTCCTGCAGATGACAACCGGGAAGGGCGGGGGACACACGGGAGGCGTGAGGGGGGGCGGAATCTGCAGTGGAGAAACCCAACACCTGGGCCGGCGATCAAGGCCAACAAGAGTCACAGCCACGTTGACTTTGAGATGTGACGAGACAGGCGCTTCACCTCTGTGGTCCCCCCAGTCCCAGGGCCCCATTCTAATCACGGGAAAACCATCAGACACAGCCCAGGGGAGGGATGTTCTACAAAACACCTGACCAGTTCTCTCAACGTCATCAGAAACAAGGAAGGTGTGGGACACCATCAGAGCTGAGAGGGGGCACGAGGACTAAATGTAACGTGGGCTCCTGGGACAGAAAAACAGCATCGGGGGAAACTAAGGAAACCTCAACAAAGTACAGATGTTAGTTAATAACGCGGCACCAACACCAGCTGTAACCAAGGTAAAATACACGTTGATAACAGGAGAAATGGTGAAAGGTATATGGAAACTCTCTGTAGTATTCTACAATTTTTCTATAAATCTAAAACCATTCTACAACAAAGAGTTTATAAAAAAAAAATCTAAAACAAAACAACAGCATGTGCAGAGATAAGCTACCATCATGACTTTTGGCTGCTGAGTTACAGGAAAATCACTAGTATTTCCTGTTAATCATCAATCGGTAGTTACTGACCTAAACTTAGCTACAATTAAGTCATTGGAAAAGAAAATACTCTCAATGGAGCTCACAGGTCTAGAAAAGTCTGCGCCTAACCCCGCCTGCCACACTGTGCAGCCGCTGGGTGGGCAAGCGCAGCGGGCGCCCCGCTGGCCCGCAGGGCTCCAGGCTGCGGGGGCAACTGGGAGTGTCCTTCCTGTATTTACCAGACCGGCCAAGAGAAGAGAAACGATCTCAGGACTCATGACACTTTCAGCTAGAATGGGGGAAAAATCATCAGATCCCGGCCCCTGTTATTAACATACAGAGGAGGAAAAATAACTCGGGAGCCAAGTGTCATAAGAGGTCACAGTGCCCTGCAGGTGCAGTCGGCCACTCCTCATCTGGAGTTCCAGCGGCATCATAGGTGGGAAGGAAACGACACCACGGCGCAGCAAGGGGGAGAGGAAATGAGAGGAAATGGGGGGGGCATTTGTGGGGCGGTAGCGCAGTGGGACAATCAGACACCAGGGTGTGACAAGACAGGAAAGGCCCACGATGCACACGAGAGAAGAACGAGCACAGACAGCAGAGCTTCCCGGGCTGCTGCCGGCAATGCGCGGACGGTTTCTGAAAGCTCTGGGCCAGGAGCAGACGTGAGGTGCCGAGGTCCCTCGGCGAGGCAGCCAGGCCCGAGGCCTCCCGCACAGGTGAGAGAAGGCTTCCGGGTGGCACCGAGGTGGCGGTGGAGGGAGAGGAGGAAGAGGAGAAGGAGGAACCAAGGACTTGCTGCTGCTGCCGGGACACCGGGGCCTGCAGAAGGCTCCAGCACGCTCCAGTCAGCCCAGGGGGCGATTTCGCCTGCAACCGCCTTTTTCTTTTCCTCCATACAGGATTTAAGCTGACTTATGTGAGTCAAATTATAAATCACAATAAGGCATTTAGCAAACCCCTATTTGGATAGCAGGTCAAGAAAGGGGAGATGCAACGTTTCAACATAACCCTCAGCAGACAAGGCAGTGGGGGGAGGCACCCAAACATGGCTGCAAAGTGACTTCGCAACATCTTTTTGTGGGGAGAGGAGTAATTTAAGCAAACAGGAGCCTCGGAGGGAAACGGGCGTGAGCGCTCCGCGTCGCTAGTACCGTTTCTATGTGGCTGGTAGATGCACGGAGACAGTCCCCGTCTGTTGCCACCCGTCCCGGATGTAATTTCTGGTTAGTAATAAGTGGATCCTCTCCTCCAAACGCTAAAAGCCAAGTGCAAGCAAAGACAGTGCTACTCAGTAGCATTTCCATCCCCAGGCTCCGCAGAGTAAAGTGACCTGAGTGCCCAGAAAGTGAGGAGGCGCCCTGCCTTTCCCCGTCCTGGGCCCGTCCTTTGGGCGGGGACTCCTCTCTCAACAGCACACTGGTGTCCTAGGCAGAGCCAAAGCCACAAGAGTGACCCAACTGGGAGTCTTGACGAGGGGCATGCCAGAGCCCAGGCACGCTCCCGAGACAGGGTTCTGAGCCTCCTCAGAGCAGAAAGCAAACGTGAACCCAGGGACCCTGAATTAGGACAGATGACGCACTCAGACAAAGGTGCAAAGCGGGTGTGCACATGTGCACCTATGACATCCCCGGCACGGGTCGGCTCTCACCAGCGGGAAACCCACTCAGAGAACCAAGAGACTTCCATTAGGAGGACCTCAGCACCAGCTTCAAAGTAAAGGGAGCAGGTTATTAAATGCTATACACTTAGATACAGATACAGTTTTCAAATGCAACGTGCAAAGGGAGCGAATTCTTCGGTGAGACGGTCACGCACGGTGCAGCTCACGTCTCCTGAACAGGTACACAGTGGCTCGTTTTCTTCAGGAACAGTCTCGGCCAGTTCCTTCTCCACCAGAGCCCAGGAGGGAACTGCTCTGTATCTCAGTGAGGGGGATGCAGCAGGGACCTGGACAGATTAGCTTTACCTTGGTTACTTCTTAAGTATTGCTCACTATCCGGGGAAAGGGAGAACTCAATTCCTTTGGAAGACGCTGGAACAAAAATGCAGCCGACTGCTGCTGAGGAGTCCGGAGCCGCTAACCTAAAGAACATAAATGTCTCAGCTTAAGTGTTCATTTCTACTTCCCAAGGTAGGAGAAAATCAGATACTTACGATGCCCTGGGTTTACTTGAAGAAGTAACCTTTCTGTCTCTGTGGAAATAATGCAAAAACCTGTTCTCCAAGTGGTATCTTCTTATCAGCATTTCGTACACATTGTACCAGCACTTACACTCATGCTAGGACTCCAAAGCTGGTTGTTCAGCCAACGGGGAAGCTAAAGGAAGCTTTTCTGCACAAAATTAATCATTCCAATCCCAACAATGTCAGGTGGACATGGACTCCCCGCCACTGGGGTTTACACAGAACATTGCCAGAATGCTGTGAAAGCATTATCTGGAGATTAGGTTACCTTCCTTGTGGGGAGAAATCTGTGCAATGGTTGCCACCTATTTTCATTCGGGGTTTGACAAGAATCCCGCAACACCAAGGGTCTCAGATCTATCTTGCTATCCAGTCGTTCATTATCAAAGAACACTTACCTTGGGTGGTATCCTCTTAGAAAAGCAAAGAAAATCTGTCCCTTTCCCACGGAAATTCTAACTCCATGTTCTATTCTAGTAATCGCTATATAAAAATGGGAGTAAAATGACCCAGTGGACCAGAATTACAGAGACAAAGACTTTCTTATGCTCTGTTTTAAAGATTTCTGATAAAGGGGGGGTGGATGTGAATGGCATGACTTTTGCGCTCTCAAATTTAACCTGTCACTCCATCACTGAGAAAATCCAGCTTGATGGCTTGAGGAAGGGCAGGCAGGGGTCAAAAGCAGGCTGTTATACTACATTCAGAAATGCCACCCTTTAAAGAAAATCTTAATGCCGAAATATTTACTAAGTCCATGCTTCAGCTTTTCTTGTCAGTGGTTTTCAGAAGGGCCAAGGCCCCAGATGACATGAACTCAGCAGGCACCTCGTGGGTACCATTTGGAATGAAACCTCCCATCCCACCAAGAGAAAGACTGCGGTGGACATCGGCACCACTCGGAACAATCTCCATCTTTGCCAGGCTGGCAGCATCAGGGAACAGCGCCAAGTGGTGGGCACGGTCAACGAGGCCGTTTCAGCTTCCCTAAAGCAAGAGTGTCTGGCCAACCTCAGGGCTGGCGTGTGGGCGGCCACCCCAGCGGTACCTGGAGGGCTCCAGCAAGAAGGTCCAAGCCACATGAGGTAGGAGAGACAGAGTCTCCCAACTCAGTGATCTGCAACCAGAGGTGGGAACAGGGGTCCAAGGAAAGAACATTCTAGGATGCTGGCCCTTGTGTGAGAGGCAATGGAGACTCAACGACAAGGGAAAAACCCGTGTTGAAGGAAGTGATCTCAAAGCAGGATCCACTTCCTTCCAGATGTTAGGAGGCCCAGGTGCAAGAACTTAAAAAAAAAAACAAAATCAGAGTGCAGATGTCACTGGTAGACACTAAGGATGGAGACCTAAGGAGGAGGCAGGCATGGCGTTGCAAAAGAACGAGGCTTCCAGAAGGAGCCATGGAGGCCACTTAACAGGCAGAAAGAGAAGGAGGACAGAGAAGGAAAGGGACGGTGGCAGAGCCTAAGACCATCAAAGGACAGGCGAGAACTGACCTAAGGTGGACTGGTGAGCCCACAAGTTCACAAGTCATCAGATGTTTGACAGAGCAGGTTTAGAGAGAACAAAACAAAGCGCAAGTATCGGGAGCCACTGCCAATTTGGGGTGGGGGGTGGGGAGGAGGTAAGAGGATGAATCTTAGCAAATTTAATACATATCAAAGGGGAAATCCTCATTCATAAACATTCAATGCCCATACAATGCACAGGAGATATTTATACATTACATAGCACAGCAGTGTAACTGGGGAAATTGTGAGGAACAAGCTGACAAATCCTAAATAAAGGTTAATTTAAAAACATTCTTGGTGTTAACAAGATGTCACTAAGAGAAGTGCAAAAAGACAGGAAAAACCCTTCCTGTCCAAGACTAAGGAATATTATGAATAACTTGCAGTCAAATATGACAAAATAACAGAGCCATGACAAATATTGTTTTTCTAGACAATCAAGAAATATTCGTGACAAGTTCACAGGAAACGACAAAGTTTTATATTTTTGGATAAATGAAATACATATGTATTTTTAAAGGCCAGATCAAAAGCACATCAAAATATTAATAGCAGTAACTTCATATTCGGATTCACTATCTTCACATTTTCAAAATTCTCTAAAAAAATTGTGTTTTACTTTTATAATAAAAAAAAATCACACACAATCTTTGCAAAGTCACTGGGCACTGGGCAGGGCGCGTCCCCCTGCAGGGTGAGCAGGCAGAGCACACCTTGCACTGCGCGGAGTCACAAAAGGCCACGTGAGCTACATGACCACGATAAAACCAACCTGGGGAGAGCAAACCAAGGCATCAAAAGTACAGGAATGGCAGGGATGGTTCAAAAATGGTGGAACACAAAAAAATGATAGCAGTGGATGACAGGAAGGAGACAGTGCGTTGCAGAGGCCCAGTCCCACCGTGAGGGCAGAGGCTCCACCTGCAGTGACACACGGCTTCCGGACCTGGGCTCTTTTAAGCCCTGGGGTCTATACCTCGCTGACCCCAGGCATGGGGGACACACTGAGGATATAACTGAATCCACCCAGAATTACTGACCCCACCCATGCTAGGTGCAAAGCTGGGGTTTAAGAAAAATGCACAAATGCCCAGTCCCGGCCCTGGGAAAGAGCAGTGCCAGGGGGTGGGGTGCTGTTAACACACACAGTGGCTCCCAGAGCTAGGCCGACGGGACGATGGCGAGTGTGGGAACAGGAAAAGGTCTGAAATCCACACGCTACAGGCGATGTGACTTCTCGAGCCTGGCACAAGGGGCCACAAGGGCCAACGTGATGGGTGTGCTGATCCACGTGGTGCTGGCCTGTCCTTTAGGCCTCGGTGACTTCATGGCCCCAGCCACGCTCAGAAAGCCCAGGAGCCCTGCCTCCCAGCAACCCATCTCTGTCTGCCGACTCAGCAGGGGCTGACAGCCCTAAGTCCCCAGGGACCGTGGAGATCCCCCACACAACAATGCCCGCCACCCGCCACTCTGAGTCTGTACAGCAACACCACAGTCACTCGGGAGGGCTGCCGGAGGAGGCAGGGGTCAGGGGCTCTGTAGGACGGCATGGGGGCATGGGATCCACCGCAGGTGCATGTCCCCGGGGCAGAACACATTCCAGAGGTGGGGGAGGAAGCCAATTGGCCAAGGAACGACTGCTCACAGAGGTCCCAGCCAGAGGACGGCAGGGACCACAAAGCACAGCATCCTGCCTCTCGGCCAGGGGGAGTGCCGAGACCTCACCACTCACGCCCTGCAGGGGCCCAAACAAATAACCCCGGGGGCTGGAAGCCAACGATGCTGTCACAGTGAAGGAGCCGAGTAAGATCTTTAAAGCGTAACTCTTGCTGAAATGGTATCCAGTCCGCAAACTCTTCTCAACAGTTTCATGTCACAGGAAAGCATCAAGTCAAAAAGTATATGATGCAATCCTAATGAGCACGTATGTGGCTGTAAAATACCAAGATATTAGCCGAGGTTATCTTCAGATTATATGCATGTTTTCATTGTTGTTTTCGTCTTTCCTAGTATTTGCCATGCTGTCTATGATGATGACGTGTTGCTTTTTAAATCAGAAAACAATAGTAATAACTAAAAACAGCTAACACCTCGGGGCACCAGCCAAACGCAAGATCCTCTCTGCGATTTACTTTATCTGACCTTCACGTCACCTTCCCAGGCGGGCAACACCTTGCCTTCGACAGGAGGAGACCTCGGCTTGACTACAACTCGGTAATTCTCAACCTTCGCGGCACATTACAATCATCGGGGGAGAGTTTTTAAAGCAACGATGCTCAGCCCCACCGAGGGTCAAATAACTTTTCTGACGTTCTCCCAGGTAACTGTCACCTACCCGAGGGCACACGAGCGAGGAAAGGTACAGCTGGGGCTCACGTCTGACTGCCTCCAAGGCCTTGAACTGGCCTCTGAATTAGGATCGACAAGTTCTGGGGAACAGTGCGGGGGGGGGGGGGCATGGGGAAGGCCACACAAGGAAGAAGCACAGGCACCATCGCACCTGCTTCAGCATGGGACGGGGCATCTGCCCACTGACTCGACTCAACGCGCCCCTCCAGGGTGAGGGCCGTGCTACGCTCTGTAAGGAACACGGATGAACTCTGCACTTCACCCCTTGCCCAACCATGGAGACGGAGCACACGCCCGCTGGGTGCCAGGTGGCACCTCAGGCAGACACCGGGCCTGTGGCGTGGGCGGGGGCAGGGCAGTGTGGCCCCTGTGTGTCTCGAGCGGCCCCTGAGGGATTCACACCTCTTCTTAGGGGCAACATTTTTCAAGTCAAGGAAAGACATCCACAAAATACTGTCTGGGGAAGACTAATCTGTCTTGTGAGAAAACCTCTGGGCTCAAGGACCTTGCTTGAGCGGCTCAGGGCCCAGCCTTCTCCTCCTCGGCGGCTAATCAGCAGGTTCTCCGTGGAGCATGGCATTCTCATCCAACTAATAAAGAGCCTTTGCGCAAGCAAATACTATTACCTTTCATATTTACCCACTGTTTGTTCCCCCGTCCCCGTGTTTTTCCTCAAAGAGCCCTGACAAACGCAAGGCACACGCCCACGGTTACCATGGAAATTATCTACAAGGTCCGTGCCAGGCACGGGAATCCCTGAGCAGGAAATGCGCGTTTCAGGGCAGGCCTCCCTGCCCTGTTCACACAGACGTCTTCTCCTCCGGAGGCAAAAATGTCAGACGCCCCAGCAGGAGAGCATTTCCAATCCAAAGGGGAGGTCACAGCCTCCTGGCATGGGTCACCACCCTGCCTGCCATCTGTCCTCGATGACTGCCAGGCGTACTTTTCCAGCCGTGAGGTTTTCTCGTTACGTCGTACGCTCAGAGGGACGCCCTAGTGGGCACTAACCGAGTAGCCGCTATCAGAGAAGAGAATGTCATTCGATTTGTCTGAAATTCCAGAAGCGAATGGCCAGCCACCAGCCTGCCGGCCTGACCGATCGGGGCCAGGAGAGGTCAGCGCCTGAGGCCCAGGTAGACGCCAGAGATGGACCGGGCGGCCCCGGTCGCCGGGCCGCTGTGACGGCTTCCCACCCCACGGCAGCTGGGCGGGGTAGAGCTCGAGGGGCTCTTCCAGCACATCAGACGGACGGAACTTTACCACACGTCACAGCCAGGGCCAGCTGCTGTGCTTTCCTGGACGGCTCCAGGGCAGCACCATGGCCACAGGCTGTCACCTCGGGGTGCCACCGGACTTGACCCCAGAGCCTCTCAACCTGCCAGCCCTGACGTCGTGCTCCAGACTGTGACCGTCAGAACCCTCCCTCTTTTGGTCACTGCTGTGTATGGCAGCGGGACTCCGCGTCTTCAGAGCGTGAGGGGAGAGCACGGGTTACTCCCGCCGTTTTGTAAGGAATTCTTAACGGCCAAAAACACACATTTCGTTCCCTCTGACATCCTCAAGGAGCTAGACACCAGAGGCCCAAACTTTAAGACTCTGCTTCAGTGGCGGGGCTAACTCTCACTTCGCCTGAAACTACATTTTTCTCGGTTAGGGCTGAACGGTTTGAAAGTAACTTCCTCCTTCAGGATTGAATAGCTGTTACTTCATTTTTTGAAAACGCCACATCCTGCAACTCCTGGGCCCACTGATCTAGGCGTGACGGGAGCTACAGAAGATGCGCCCTGCACCATGCCTGCCCTCAGAGTGCTCACAGTCTGGAGGGGAACAAGAAAGCAAGTAAGTGCCCACAACCACCACCCGCCCAGGCAAACATGCGCCTCCCTCCTTCTAGGCGTTGAGGAAGCAAGAGGGAACGGAACAGAAACTCCCTGCTCTCGTGCCGGGATAAGACAGCGTGTGACAAGCCACAGAACGTAAACGAGTGCGAAGGGCACCAAAAGGCCTCGAGGAGATGCACCGTCCACGTCCCCACCTGGCTGGATTCTCTTCGCCCAAGAAGGGGCGATGTCGTGACGGTGCCCGGTGGGCTGTGAATTCCCCCCAACAGGCACAGTTCAGGGTTTGTGCCTGAGGCCCACGCCTGGGCTTCCCCACACACTGGGCGCAGCACGTCCCGGCCCCAAGAAACGGGACAGGCTGACTCTCGCTGTTCACGCCGATGTCAACACTCAGTCCCCGAGTTAGGTAACACAGGAAGAGGTTCTGAAACAGTCTGTGAAGACGGCACAGACACATCTGCCTGGTGTGGAAAGAGGAAGAATGTAGAATGCGCTTGCTCTAATTTAAGCAATTTCACTAATTAAGCACCTAAACCCAGAAGGAGAGAAAACGGTGTTTGGGGCTCACCTGCCCCAGCACACAGCGGTTTCTGGACTGTGCAGAATGTCCTCCTGCTTCTCCACTGCCCAGGACCTAATTTCACCTACTGTCTTCGGGAAGCTGCACCTGCTAATTCTGCACCTTTGTTTCTGACATACGGGGGTGCAAGAGCCTCCTCTAAACAAGGTGCTTACTTACAGCCTAATCCTCCCTGGGAACCTGGAGTCTGTGGGCAGTGCCCCCACCCCCACCTTCATTCTTATTTCAAGGCAGCTGCTCAAAGGTGCTTACGTGTGGCAAAGGTTACCGGCTATATCCTCCCAAAGTCCTTCTGATTAAAAGCTCAGCGTGGGCCACTCATGCTGACTGTGTGTGCATTCTTAATTAGCTGCAGACTGGGAATTACGATGGGAATGGGCTCAAATGACTGTAAGAATGTGAGCGAGAGAAAAGTCAGGTGATGTTCATTTTACTTACACACACACACACACACACACACACACACACACGCCCTCTTCTCTCAACGGAAAAAACTCTAGGTCTACTTTTTGTGATGAATAAAATAGTGACGATAATGATAAAGTCTCCATACTCAGTAAATATATTTAGTTTAATGGAAAAATAACTAGAACAATAGTTAAAGTATTTTTACGGTGGAACAATTTTCCCCAAACTACATCCTATGCTGAAGCCAAATAAAAGAATCAGATCAAACTGGAGCTACCCTTATGGAAAGAGAAATGGGGGTGGGGGACCCACACGGGCCCCACTGGCTCTTGTGTCCCCTGGGAATTCCCAGGCTCCCGGGAACAGCCGCAACACACCGCCCCACAGCCGACGGCCACGGCGCCTAAACCCAAGAACAAGCTTCAGTAGGATTCTTAAGTAAAAGGGTGAGCAGTTAAAGTAAGGAGAAGGGTGAGAACAACAGGAGCAAGAAGAGAAGTCCTGGGCCAGGAGGGAAAGTGGAACCTGCCCTTGACCGTGAGAAATGCAAAGGCTCCAGGGGTCAAAGGCAGAAACGCAGGAGCTGCCGCGATGCACGGCAGCGTGGACAGGCCGGCACGCACACGGCGCCCAGCGTCTACGCCAGCAGTGAGGTGGGACAGCTGCACGCAGGTCCTGTCCCCACCGCCTGCCCTGGTGACCAGGCCTCGGGCAGCTGCAGGATATTTGGAATTCTGTTTGAAGGAAACGCAGGAATTTAAGGAACACACTAAAGAGAAAAGACAAACTTCTCTTCTGCCTACTCAAGGGGTTTGAACTAGCTGGCTAGATGAGTCTGAAAAAGCACAGCAGTTAGAAATCTTAAAAAGAAGACTTAAGGTTTCAGCAGTCAGTCAACTTAAAAAATCAATAGCCAACTAAAGGTCTAAATGCATAACATATTCAGCATGAAAGAGACCGCACCGCTGCAGTGCTGAGGAGCAGACCGTACCTGGACTACGATGCGAGGATCAACGCCTTGTCACCTGAGGATCGCCTGGATCTTGGAGCAGAGACGTCTCAGGAGGGTACGAGGGGTGCTTCCAACTCCTGAAAGGCAAGGAAGAGCCATCAGACGCCTTTGGTTTTGGCCCCAGAACCTCCAAGTCTGCAGCTGGCCCAGGGCAGGCTGGTTCAGCTCAGCTGCGCACAGCAGCAGGAAGGACTTCCCAACTGGGGCACCGACTGCAGACGACAGGTGAAGGGCAGGAGGAGGCACACAGGTCCCACCTCGGGGATTGATCAGGCACCAGGGGAGTCACCGGCGGAATCCAGGGGACAGGTGGGAAACCAGACTAGGTGACCTCCCAACCAGAGATCCCAGCATTCTACCTCTACAAATGGATCCTCGTGTTTAAAGAGGATGATGTAAAATCGTCACACGTCACACGTGCAGAGAAATGGACCTGCAAAAGCTCTGAGCTCCCGGTAGGGGCCACGAAGGGGAATGAGTCCTCTCATGACACTGGTGTAGAAAAGCAAGGCCAGCAGGGGCAGGAAACCCTAGCTGGTGTCTTCAGGACACGCTTAGACTGCATTTCTTGTCATGGGCCCTTCGGCAATGAAGCCCTCCCATGCCTGCTAGCTGGCACAGCATAACGGCATGGACCATACGCCTGCCCATAACTCCAGCAGGATGGGCCAAGGATTGCCCTAAATGCAGGACTCTGTTGTCTGGGGCGTAGCCTGCAGTCCAAGAAGTAAGGGAATCAGTGCTGGCCAGCGACGGAAGTGCGAGGTCTGAACACAGCCGGAGGGCATGCCAGGAAAACCTCCCAGATGCATGGCATGTAAAGTCCTTTGATTTCTAAATCTTACGGTCCACACCTGCACAGATTCCTGCACTCACTGAGACAGACTGCACAGATTCCTGCACTCACATTCATTCTGCGTTAGTATTTCATCCTTTTTTCACTTTCTATGTTGAGAATGTCAAACCTATAGAAAAGTTGAATAAATATTTATTTACTCGGTCTACAATCACCAATATTTAACATTTTGCCTGATTTGCTTTATCTTTCTTTAAATAAAATACACGTTCCTCATGAGCCACAGGGTAAGTGAGCTATAGCTATCATGACATCTGACCTCTAAACGCACTGGTCAGTAACTCCTAGGAATAATAACACCGTCCTACCTAACAGTCATGCTGTTATCACACCCGGGAAACTGGATATTCATTCAACAGTATTTCAAGCCCAGCCCACGACCCAGTGTCCCTAATTGCCAACAGACTGCTATTTCCTGGTGCTCCACCGTGTGGCCCGAGAGCGCTGAGAGCAGCGAAGGTCGACAGGGTCAGGCGCACAGACCAGCAGGGACACGGCGTCCAGGCGCCCCACCGAGGGACAGGCGCACTCGGCGGTCCCTGCGCCAGCCTCTGTCCTGGCAGAACAGAAAGCAGCTGGAGACTTCACGAAAGGCTTTTGCAACGACACGATGTCTCGAGGAAGAGTTCACCACACGTAGAAGGAGCAGGGAAAGGAGTGTTGCAGAGCGTGGGGACTGACTACAAAAATGCACAGGCCTGAGTGTGGCAGACTTGACGATGGTCCCCAAAGATGTCCACGTCCTCATCCTGGGGACCTGTGAGCGGGCCGGTTACAAGGCCAGGGGAATTCGGGTTGCGGAAGGAACAAAGGTGCTGATCAGACAACCTCGAGAGAGTGGGATTCCCCTGGGTGGGCCTGGCGTGATCTCGGGGGTCCTCACAGGAGGGAAGGGGGAGAAGAAGAGCCAGCCTCAGAGGGACGCCGTGTGTGGAGGGCTCCATCAGCCCCGTCGGGCTTGGATACAAGGGGAGACCACAGCCTGCCCGGAGGAGCAGGGAAAGGCAAGAAGAAATGGGTTCTCCCCTGGAACCTCCAGAAAGGGATCCCACCCCCCACAAACCCCCTACGCTGCTGCCGACACCTAGATCTGAGCCCATTTCGGACTTCCCAGCCTCCAGAACTGTAAAGTAATAAACTTGTATTGCTTTAACTTACTGAAACAATAATGCTGAGGTTTGGAAAAGGCTGGGAACTGCCAAAGTGCTAGGGGCCAGGGTCAAAGTCATGCAAGTCCTTGTGGCTAAGACAAGAACACTGCACTTTATTCTTGAAGGGACAATGGTTGGGGGGGGGGGGTGGCCAGCATCAGGTTTGTATTTGAGGAAGATAACTCTGGAATAAAAGGGGCAGAACCAGAAGGGAAACAACTGACAACATTTGCTGCCAATGATATTAATACAATTTGAGCTTTCAAGAAAAAAATTAGAAATCTGCAAAACTTATATTCGGCCAGGGGTCCTCAAACTTTTATAAACATGGGGCCACTTCACTGTCCCTCAGACCATTCGAGGGCCGGACTATAGTTTTAAAAAAAACTATGAACAAATTCCTATGCACACTGCACATATCTTATTTTGAAGTAAAAAAACAAACGGGCAAAAGCACCTGCATGTGGCCCTCGGACTGTAGTTTGAGGACGCTTGTATTCGGCCAAGATTTGAACAGCCTCCCGAAACTAGAGTTTTCTGAGGACACTGGGGTGATGCTAACAAATGTGATGCTGTTAAAATGTATGATGAAATATTTGGAAGATCGACACAACTCAGTAAAACCATAATTCAGTAAAACAGAATCATGCAGCACAGGTAAAAGGTTAATTCAAAGAGCAAAACAGACCCATAGATGCTAGAGTACAAAGAGCCCATTGGTAGTGTTCCAGATTCCTGGTGGAACCGAGTTTCGCTGTAGTATCAGAAAAGAACACCTGCAATTATCTGAAAAGGCCACTAAAGTATTCCCCCTTTTTCTATGCACAGACCTGTGAGGCCGTATTTTCTTTATGTACTTCAACTAAAACAACACATCAAAACTGATTGAATGCAGAAGCAGATATATGAATCCAGCTGCTTTTGATTAAGCTAAACATTAAAGAGATTTGTAAATAAGTAAAACAGAGCCACTCTTCTCATTGAATACTTTTGTTTTGGAAAACAGGTACTTTTCATAAAAATGTTATTTACATTAACATAAAATGGGTTCCTTATTGTTATTTTTAGGTGGATTCATACATAATTACTTCAAGTTGTTCTAAATGTTAATTCCTAATTGATAAATACCGACAGATACAACCCTCATAAACAAAAGCTCCTGGAAGTCCTCCAAGGCTCAGTGAGCATACAGGGGTTCCAAGACCAAACAGTCTGAGAACCGCCGAGGGAAGGGCTGCTTGACACGAACCCACAGCCAAGCTCCACATGTGCGCAGCAGCCTGCTGCAGTGATTCCTGCTCCGGGTTCCTCCCATGGCATAAAAAAGCAGTTAATGCTGGACTTAAAAGACTAAAGAAAGGCATGCCATACGTTAATCCAGGGTGAACTCACCAGGATTAATGGACTGGAATGCACAGCAAATAAATCCATTAGTACTGCTTTAATTCAAGCATGTTCCAACCACTCTACTGTAATTTTTGAGATCTGAAAATGCCTTTGTTTAAAAGCAGAGTAATGAAAATGCTGCACGTCAGATCTAAAGAATTTAATTTCTGTTTGTTTCATAAACACGGCGAGCAGCATTACAGCGCCACCCCTGAAGGCTGCCAGGAGCACGTGGGGAGTGCGGAAAGACTGTGACACCATGGTGCTGTGTTGTAGCACAGCCATGCTCCGCGTGATGACAAAGGTACCTCCTCAGAAATGTGTCTTCAGGTGACTGTGTCATCGTGCATATATCACAGAGGGTGCTTACACAAACCTAGATGCTGTGGCCTCCTACACACCTAGGCTATAAACCTGTACCGCACTGTTACTATACCGAACACTGTAGGCAACTGTGACACAATGCTAAGTATTTGTGTATTTAAGCGTGTCTGAATATAGAAGAAGTAAATATGGTACAAAAGATAAGATGAACCTGTACGTGGCACCTACAGGAATGGAGCTTGCAGGACTGGAAGTTGCTCTGGGTGAGTCAGCGAGTGGTGAGTGAACGTGATGAAGGCCACGCTACCGTGATTTCAGGTAGTCATCCCGGCGTTCATGGAACTGTGAGGGTAGCCTCCAGGCAGGAACCTCAGCCCGGAATCCAGAGCTGTCCTGAGGCCTTCCTGCCCCTCCTGTGATGGGTCCCCAGTACTGGCGGGCGGGGGGCTGCACTGAGAACTGCCCACCCCCGCAGCTGTGCCCGCAGACAAGCGGAGAGTTGGTGACCCTGGAAGGGTTTTCTGGACCACAGAAACTTGGGAGCAATCCCCTCTGCCCTTCAGCCTTCCAGTCCTGAAACTCCGCATCTCAGACTCTTGTTCCTTGAAATAGCATACAGTTCTTGCAAGGGACACAACTAGATGGTGCCAGAAACCAAACCTCTTCTACCTACCATATTCCCCCACATTTCTGACAGGCCTACGCTTCCTGGCCTCTAAAGCTCTATCACAGCACAACCTGTCCCCCTCGCCAGCTTCTCAAAGGCAATGTGCTGTCTTTCACCAGGTGACAGGGCTTCCAGCTGTCCCCAAAGGGCTCCCAGGCAAACTCACAGAATGGGTTCCAGTGTCCACTTAAGAATGTCATTATCTCATCTCTTCTCCTAATTTCTGTTTCTAAAAATTACTTTATTTTACATTGGCAGATAAAATCCTACAAATTTACTGTATACAACAGGATATTTTTGAAGTATACATACAAGTTGAGTATCACTAATCTAAAAATCCCAAATTCTGAAACTTTTTGAGAACCGACAAGACACTCAAAGGACATGCTCATTGGAGCATATTTCAGAGTTAGGATTTTTGGATTAGGGTAAGTATAATGCAAATATTTCAAATTCCGAAATCCAAAACCATTCCGGTTCCAAGCATTTTGGATAAGGGATGCTCAACTTATGCATTGTGAAATGACTAAATCTAGCTAATTAACATATGCAGTGCCTCACATAATTATCATTTTTGTGGTATCCTCCTAATTTTTAATGGCCACCCTGATTCCACTTTTATTTGGAACCTGCACCAGTTTCTGTCTACTACTCCCTAAGCAAAGAAATTTACATGTAAACACTGTTTGAAAAACTACACGATCTACATAGACCTTTTTGGTTCCACAACACTTAATCAGGGGAGGAGGGATTACTAACTCTAAAGGAAATGTGGTCAGGGAAATGACAGCAAGACATTTATCCTGCCCCCAGCCCTTCAATAATGAAGAGCACCCCAGCCTACTGTGCACTGAAGAAAAAACCCACTCGGCTCCCAATTAGATGATTCATCCTTCCTCTGCAAAATACTCTGGGAAAAGTGGACAAATCCTTCCTGGCTGTGCGCTGCAAAAGGCCAGTGAAGAGACATATTCGTGCAAATCTGGCGATGGTTCAAGAAAAAGGAGGCCGAGGGAGAGGCTGGGAGGGCTCGGCCGGCTGCTGTGCAGCGGTCCTCACCGGGGTGACTCTGCCCCCTTGCAAGGGCACATGTGGCAGTGTCTGGAGACATTTTTGGTTGTCACGATTGAGGGTGGCCAGCTAGCAGGCAGAGGCCAGGGATACATACTGCTGAGCACCCTGCAGTGCACAGGGCAGCTGCCTCAGCAAGGAATCACCCACCATGCCAGGGAGGACAAAGCCCGCCTCGCTGTGTGCAGCTGTGGGCTGCAACGCATCCTGCAGATGCAATTGAGCGGGGCTCTTCAATGTTTTACTGTTTAAATAATAATTTTTAAAATTACAAATGATATCTGCAAATGAGCATGAACCATGTTGATGAGAAAGCGAAACCTTTGTCATCACATCCCTGGAGAATCCCTGATGTCCCCCAAAGCGGGATACAGAATGACTAGGAGGCAAGCAGAGGAAGGAAAGAAGTGAAAGATTAAAAGACATGGTGTGGATGAAGACAATCCTTGTATTAACAAGGGCCCTCTTTGCTGGAGACGCCTTCGCGCCGAGGGGGCAAGGAGAGGAGGACGGTTGGAAGCCACGGGACTGCCGGGTGCCTGTCCCCTTCTGCTCAGTGCTCACGACCGCCCTCCCCCCTGCACAGATGAGGCGCTGACGCTCAGGAAAGACAGCTACACTTGGAAACTAGGGCACCACTGCCATGCTATTGAAAAGGGCCCTTGTCGTGAACAGGCCAGCACCTTGGTGTCTCGGTGGGAGGCCTTCTTTCACTGGCGAGAGGCAGTGTCCGCTGGGGGACAGCAGCTTGTCTCTCAGCGACACTCCGCCAGCCAGTGCGCCGCGAGCCTCTGTGTTCCACCCCTGAGAGCATGCCAAACAAAATCCCAAGTCCTGGGAGTCAGCAGGGGCCAACGGGCCACCTCATGCAGAGATCCCCTGAGACCGTAAAAGGAAGAGGTGACCAGGGCAGGAGGACAGTGGCAGGCTGGGGGAAGGAAGGGCTGGCGCGGAAGAATCCGCCGATTGTCCACTCTTGGCCGTTTCCCGGCCTCCGCGGGACACGCTCTCACCCGCTGTCCTGCAGCTGTACCTCTGGCCCAGCGACAGGTGCACACCTGCCCTCAGTTACAGCCCCGCCACAGTGACAACAAAGGCCACGTTTCTGTTAAGAGCCCGCCGTGCACCCATGCCCGCCCCACCTAAGGCGCTGCCCGGGTGTGATCTCGTTCAACACCCACCCATGCCGAGCCCTGAAGGTTGTGCGGCTGCCATGCCTGCTGCACATGGGAAAACCGGGTGTACAGAGCAGGTATGAAGTGAGTCTCCGCTCCAGCCTCAGCATGTCTAACCCTAAAATAGCGGACATCGCTATTTTTCATAGTACTGAACTCTACAGGAGACTTATAAGTCCAACAGGGCAACAGCCGTGATGAAATTGCAGTGACGGTTAATGAGACACAAGGACCATCCTCCCACTTAGCAAATGCAGTCAGGCAATGGGACGAGGCTTAGGTTTTGGACAAGATTCGTTATCAATCCCTGCTCAACATACTCCCTTCTCCAACGAGGAAACCACCGCTAAGTTCACAGAATTGGTGAAGAAAATAAACGAATTGGTATTATGCATATAACTATATTAAGCACTTTTTGAAATCAATACATCCTTGGAGAATTTCTCAGAATCAATGACATAATTCCAGCAATACTCGCTCTTTGTTTCATTCTGTTTTTTGACCGCACTGGCTCTTTGCCGGCATTCCGAAATTCTTCTGCCAAATAGCTAATGAGCTACACACATAGATAAACGCAGCCAGGGGGAGCTGCTATTTAAAGAAATCCTCTAGTATATGTGAAGAACTGTTTGATGTGCAAAGAATCAGCTCTTAATTACATGGTTTGTCAATATTTTAAAAGCATTATCTCATTAACGAGCTGCTTGGGTAGACTGTGCCACCCATCCTGAATTTAGACACTTGACGTTTCTCTCTGCCAGTGACTTAACCAAAAAGAGTATAAAATACAAACTCTGCCAGTGAGGAAGTGACCTTGTGACTGAGAAGAAGGCAAGAGAGCTGCTCACGAGAGCACGGGAGTGCAGCGAGTACAAACACGGCAGGGTGACCGCAAAACGAGCCGCAGAGAGAGGAAGGAGGTCTGGGGGAGCTTCAGGGCGGGACCCACAGGCCGGCTTGCCGTCCTGGGGGGAGACTGAGGCCGGCGTTCCTGGGAGCACAAACGGTCCAAAGAACTCAAGGGCAACAGCCTCCCAAGGGGTGGGGTTGAGGGAGCTGCAGTCAGACCCTGAAGCCAGCAGTCTGGGCCAACCTTTCCAGGACCTCTTCCAGCTCTATGATGCTTTCCCTGAACACACACACACACACACACACACACACACACACACACACACACACTGGCCCCACACTTGTGCACTCTCCTGTGACTCAGTAAACACAGTCCACGGTCCTTTATACTCAGGCTTCCCTGTGCCACCTGCCAGGGCCCACGTGGACCTAGCAACCTACAGGTCCCCCAGGAAAGTAAGCTTCCTGTGCACCTACTTACCTGTGGCCCGGAGAAATGTCTGGAAAGGGTGCTGTCCCTGGAACATGCCCAGCGGCCCCTCCTCCAGGACACAGACAGCAGCCCACTTCACTCCCTCCCTTCTTCCAAGTCGCCCCACCCCCACGCCTGTCCCCCAACATTTTTATTTAATTAATTTATTTTTTTAAATTTCAGAATATCATGGGGGTATAAACATTTTGGTTACATATAATGCCTTTGCCTCCCCCAAGCCAGAGTTACAAGTGTGCCCTTCCCCCATACAGTGTGCTCAGCACCCATTAGTTGCGAGTTTACTCACTCCAACCACCCCCCTCCCACCTGACCAGCGCCCGATGAATATTACTTCAATGTGAGCACCTTAGTGTTTATCAGTTAGTACCGATTTGACGGTGAGTACATGTGGCGCCTGTTTTTCCATTCTTGTGATACCTCACTTTGAAGGATGGTCTCCAACTCTATCCAGGATAATAAGAGGTGCTAGTTCACCATTTTTTTTATAGTCGAGTAGTATTCCATAGTATACATACACCTTATTTTACTACTCCACTCATGTATCAATGAGCACTTGGGTTGTTTCCACATCTTTGCAATTGTGAATTATACTGCCATAAACATTTGAGTGCAGATGTCTTTTTCTCAAAGAACTAAAAATAGAAACACCATTTGATCCAGCAATCCCACTACTGCACATCTACCGAAAGGGAAAAGACATTCTATAATCACCCAACATTTTTTAAAGCAGCAAAGAACCATCTCCATAGACCCCCGTATCTCCCAATACAGTGAGTTTGCTCATTATCAACCCACTTCTTTGCCAAGTCAAAGCCAAAGTTACTTCCCTTTTCTAGTGCCCAAGAGATGGTGTGGATAGTTTCATCAAGACCTAGGAGGAGGATGGCAGTGTGGTCGTACAACAACGTGAACGTCCTTAATTGCATTGAACTATACACTTAAAAATGGCTAAGATGGCAAATTTTGTTATGTGCATTTTTACCACAACTAGAAAATGCTTACAATTCAAAACAAACAAAACAGCTAAAAAGACTCCTCAAAAAGTTAAGCACAGAGGAATAATATGGCCCAATCATTCCACCCCTAGGTATACACCCAAGATAAATGAAAGCAAGCATCCACACGAACACTGTGCACAGATGTTCTTAGCACTGTCCATAATAGCCAAACTGTGGGGACAACCCAAACGTCCACCAGCTGATGAATGGATAAACTGAACGTGGTACCATTTAGACCTCGGAATATCATTCAGCCATAAGCAATGATGCACTGGCACTTGCTACGACATGGACAAACCTTGAAAGCATGAAGCCAGGTGAGAGGAGCCAGGCATAAAAGGTCACACGCTGTGTGATTCCATTTACCTGAAATGTCCAGAACAGAGGCAGACAGGAGACCGGTGGCTGCCGAGGGCTGGGGTGGGGGTGGGGAATGACTGCCAATGGGTAAGCGTTTCCTTTTAGGGGTGATGGATACGTTCCAAAATTGCATAACCCTGTGAATTTACTAAAAATCATTGAATTTATACTTTGAATGGGTGAACTTTATAACATGTAAACTGGACTTAATAAAGCTATTTTTTTAAAAAACAAAAAAGCTAAGAGGAGCCCAGTCCACAAGAGACCCCAGTATTAACAGTTTTCCTACCCACCGGGACATGCAGACCCACCAACTTCTACGCGAATTCAGTTGCTAAAGCAGCACCTTTATCCACAGACTTCATTCTGCTTCAAGTTAATACTCTACCACCTCACTCTGCCCCCCAGAATCAATAATCACGGCTCAGGCTGCAGTCGGTAAGAGGCTCTCCACTCCACTCGCACAAGCCATTTATTATACGTAGCAGTCATTTTGCTTTGAAGAGTTTCACGAATGTGCAATTAGCTCCAATTTGATAAAATCTCCCCACAAATGCTGCCTCATCTTCTGTTGTTCTGTGACACTGAAAACACAAGCTCCAATTTTAATGCGTAGCTTAAACATTTCACGACGACAGGGCACAGAATAATAAAATTGGGGAAGATTGCAGCACTTGTTGGTTTAGATAATGCAATCTACATCGTGTTTAAGCTTCTAGCTCAAGAACAGGGTGCAGGAGGGAGGGACCCCCGCTCCCTCTGCATGTGCATGTGGTCCAGGATCTCAGAGAAGGGGGATGGCTTGAATAAGTAAAGAGAAGAAAGTAAAAGGTCACCGGAGAGTAGAAATGGAACAAAGTCTCTTAGCCCAGCACAGTGAGTCCTGAGGCCATCAAGGCGCTACCAAGACAAGTCAGTCACCCGCGAGGCTGGGAAAAGACATGCCCAGCTCAGTGGGCTGGAGGCAAATTTGGGGATATTTCCCACACTGAGTGTTCAGAATGCTCACAGGGCTTGGTCGCAGCCTTCTGGCTGCCAAGCCAGGCCTGACAGGTGCCTTCCTGCCACACTCCTGGGCACTGACAAGCTGCCAGGCACAGCTCCTTGCAGGCGGGCGTGTCCCTCCCACGGCCATGCGCCCTGATGGTGCCTTGGCTCTAAAGAAGCCCATAAAGACAAATGAGCCTTGCGTGTGGCCGGGAGCCCGCCAGAGCAGGCTCAGAGCAGGGAGACCGCCAGCTGACAACCACCAAGGGGAGCTGAGCAAGCACGTGCAAGCCTTGGCCTCTGAATTTCTGCCCTGCTTTTATGGACTTGATTCGTTCTCCTGGGGCTAAGTCACCAGCCGTGCTGGGGCAGCTCCGCACAGCCACACAGCCAGGGGCAGGTAATGTGCCCGAGGGTGGGGATGCGAGGCCCTGCCTTTGGGGAGTGGTTTATGGCTCCAAATAGCTCCCTCCCGGGGGACCGCACCTGCCCACACGCCTGGCGTTCTGTCCGCAGGAACTCCATGGAAAATGGCTCTGCCCTCTGGTTTTCCCCTCGAAACTTACACAGAGTTTCTTCTCGGGGCTCCAAGAACATCTTCATTTGTGTGCAACAGTCCCAGCCGCTACAATCGGGACGCGGGGTGATCAGGGCGTGTGGTGTTGGGGGGGAATGAGACGACCGAGTCCCTTCCAAGCCACAGTCCGAGTCCCACGCCACCTTCGGGAGCTTCTGCTCCGCCCGTGCAGTGGGGACACTGTCATTCACAACACTTTTCCTGGAAGGAATCCACCTTTTTATAATTTAAACAAAAATTTTTTAAAAAAACTATGTATTACCCTCACAAATGGAGCACCACCAAAATTACCTGGAATTGGATGGTAAACTCACCTGCCCTGCCCCGTCCGAGGCAGCCAGCTGTTTCCTGCAGGGACCCTCCCAGCGACAGCCTGACGGGGGTGAGCTCTTGAGCTGTCAGTTATCGATTTATTTGTGATACACGTTAGGACTTAACATACTATTGGAGCAAAAATGTTCATTTGTGCTTTTCCTCAAATCATCCTGCACAGAGAAGTGCAACAGAGTGCACGCAGGGGAACGACACACACCCCAGCCCAGGGGCTTGCAAACATGGTGCTTGGATCATTTGTTTGTCTACTGTAAGAATGGCTTTTATTTTTAAAAGGTTGTATTTTTTAAAAAATGGGGAAAGGGAAGGAGAGGAAGAGACAGAAGAAAAAGAAGATGACGATGACTGTGCAGCAGAGAGGTCTACGTGTGGCTCCCAAAGCCTAAATATTATCTGGCCCGTTACAGAACCCGTTTGCAAAGCCCTGAACTAGGTTATACCTTTATTTTATCACAGCTCAAGTCCAAGTACACTGAACAACAGGTCCAGCACAACAACAGTAGTAGCACATGAACACAGGTCCCCAGGCTTCCAAGTAAGTGAAGGAAGATTTACCAAAAAGCCACCTGCTGCTAAGCTTTCAGAACGGGTCTCTGTCCAATCATTCAGTACATTTTGAGGACTGAGTCTGTCTAAGGCAGACAAAAATGTGGGGCTGCACAACTCATCTAACTTGTTTTTGTCTTCAGCTCAACCGAGGACACCTGGCGCTGTGTCCCACGCCTGAAATCACGTCCTGTTTTCCCCAAAGCCGCTCTCCACTCGTCCCCAATAGCAAGCCCGCCCCTGTGCATGCTGAGCTCTCTGGGCACTGCAGGGCAGGAGGGAGGTGAGTGGGGACCTTCTGTGCGAGGGCCGTCTGCCCCTGCACACAGCCAGCTGTGGTCACCACACCCTCCCTTCCCTGCAGGCCTAGCGGCCAGGGGTGCCCAGGGCCCCTCCCACTACAGGCTGCTAACACCCCGCCTTGCCCTTGTAAAGAGTCACTTTGTTAAACTCACCTCAAATTGCCTACGTGAGACCACCCTCTGGTTCCCTGCAGGGCCCGTGATGGCTACAGTCTTGGGGGCAGGGAGCTCTGAGTCTGTGGCTACTGATGCCAACTCCCAGAACGCAGGTTCGAGGCCCACTCCAAGAGCAGTGGCCACATGAGCTCACAGCTGGTGGGGGCCTGGAATAATCATATGACAGCCTTCCTCCCTCCAAAGTGAGCCGCTCCTAAGCTACACGAGACGAATAACCACCACCCCAGTCTCAAAAATACCCAGAGAGAGTCTAATGATCAGTTACAACACCACACTGCACTACCAAAACAAAAATTTTTTTTTAAGACAGGGTCTCATGCTGTCATCCAGGCTGGAGTGCAGTTGCGTCATCATAGCTCACAGCAACCTCAACCTCCTGGGCTCAAGCAATCCTCCTGCCTCAGCCTCCTGAGTGGCAGGGACTATAGGCTCGCACTCCCACACCCAGCTAATTTTTATATTTTTTGTAGGGACGGGGTCTCGCTCTTGCTCAGGCTGGTCTGGAACTCCTGAACTCAAGTGATTCTCCCGCCTTGGCCTCCCAGACTGCTTAGGATGACAGGCGTGAGACACTGAGCCTGGCCCAAGACAAAAAAAATTTTTTTTTAATTCTTCAATTTAATATAATAGTATCTGAGTACCTGGTACATCGCCTATACGTTGCTAGGTCTTTCACCTAGAAAGACCCAGGTCTTTTGTCCAGAAAATCAACAATCCATCCTCATTTCATAAATGAGAAAACTGAACCTCAAAGAGTCTCAGCGGTGCTTGTCAGAGCTCTGCCAGGCTGAGCGGGACACGTCCCCAAGCTCTTTCATCCAGCCCAGTGGCCCCTTGGGATCCGCCACCGGGGAAGGCCAGACCCAACCAGCAGACACAACGAGGCTGCCACCTAGTCTGTCCACGGATGTCCCAGTCACATGAGCTCCCTGGCGGCCTCATCCACACGATCGCATTACCTGGGTCGGCCAACGAGGTGCAACTACCTACAGCTCCCCACCCGAGTGTGCGTCCTAGGCAGGTCTGTTCATGTTCCCACAGCGAAAAATGACACCCTGCCACGCTGGGAGTGCGGGCCCTCTCCTGAACCTCCTCTGCCTGGAACTCTGCCCGGAAGAGGAAGCCGGGGCCCGCGGCGTGCCTGGGTGGGAAGGCCTGGCAGCTCGCAACGGAAAATCATGCCCCACGTCCCATTTCACAGGTGCTCACGGAGGAGTCAGAAGGCCTGCCTGCCCCTGGCTGTGTGGTCTTCAGCAAGCCGCTCTTCCTCTCTGTTTAAGTTTTGTCAACCGGGATCGTTGACGCCCTCACCCCACCCCACCCCCGCCTTGTTCCTATTGTCAGGATCAAGGGACAGAGAGGCATGTTACTTAAGTTCTTTGAGCTTCCTTTTTCTCCTCTAAAAAACAAGGTTTAAATAAATTAACATATATCAAGTGCTGTGGAGCACTGGCACATGGTATGTGTTACATGTTAGCTGTATTATCATCAGTTTCCTGATCTATAAGAGATCTTATTTGTCGCCAACGTATAAAGTGCTATGAAGATGACATACCCAAAAGGATTAACTGTGAGTTCATCATATGAAGGTATTTTGTAATTGACACATAGCACTATGCAAATATACAGCTTAGAAAAAAAAATAAGGTTACTGTTTGCTTTATTCCCATCTGCCTTATTAATTCAGAGGATGGAAGACATGAGGGCTGTTGCCCAGAAATATTAAAACTGACTTAAAACTACTATTAAAAAAACCTAAGCAACATGGGGAAATGGTAAAAGTGTAACATAGGACTAAATTTTTACCCACTGATTTTAGTTTTTAAATATTTAAACGTCCCGATTTCCGTAGCACTAACAACCAAAGCCCTTTGCCATCTGTGACCGTGAGTGCGGAGGGGTGGCTGTGACCACGGCCTTTCTGAATGAATCCCAGTGTGTGCCATTCCCACGCTCCGTGAAACGACGGCAATCCCCCCAGGGGTTGTGCCTCTATAGACTACCCCGCTCCACCCAGAGGCCTTATCTTCTCAGTTTGGCTTCTGGGCCAAATTTGGAAGCATTAAGTTTCACTAAGAAAATGAAATGCTTTTGATTTACCTGCGCACCAGAGGGGGCCTTCTCCAATTTCTTCCGAACTCCGGAGGAAAAAGAATGCCCTTCCTCCTTCCAGGAGGTCTGGGCACTCACAAAGCCCAGTTATTTGTTTTGCAAACTGTGTATACACTGAATGAAAATGTTTGTCTTCCATGTCCTGCTTTACCTTTCTAAAGACAAATGATTAAAGAATTGTTTCAAGAGCATTTTCTGTTTTGCCCCTCCCCTCCGACCTGCTTCTATTAAGCAGCCTCACTTCCTGCCTTTTAACTTACATATCTGGGGACGTATCATCCACTCTTCTTATTGACCTTTCCATGTACAATGTTGCTTCAAAAACCTTCTTTAAAGGAAAGGTCAAAGTGAAATGTCACCGGGAAGCACGCCCGACGGCCGGCGGCCAGGGAGGTGCCCAGCCCAGACTGGCTGCCTGTGGCATGAGCAACACGGGCCCCAAGAGGCAGGTGGCAGGGACGTGCTGGCGGATGCCTGCGGGGACCAGAGCAGGGCCCCAAGCTCAGCACACTGTCTGGGCCACCTGGTCTCACTCCAAGTGACATCATGCCCAGGAAGCCCAGGGGAGAGCCCAGGCCCCCAGGGCAGAGCCGGGATCCTTCATTCCAGAGCCACTCACTGTGTTTTCTACTCCATGCCCACACCGTTAAGAACAGCAGTGGCACATAAAGGGACAGGCAAGGTCCCTGTCCTAGAAGGGCTCATAATTTAGCAGGGAAAAGACATTTACAAAAAGGCACAGAGAGACCACTCAGGAGGATGTCAGAAAGATGGGGGGTGGGGAGGGGTCAGAAAACAAGCACTCATGCATGAGTCGCAGTGCTAGGATGCGGGACTAGAACGACAAGGAAGACCACGTGACGGGTGGGGGTGGGAAAGATTGGTCGGATAGGATTAGTTACTGACCATGAGGGGCAAGAGAGGGAATGAGCCCCAGGTAACTAAAATCTCCAGCCTGGATGACTGGAAGAAATGCAAAGTCTGGACTTGTAAGCACTGAGTCTGAGGTGAGGATAAGACCTGAGTCACTCTGGCCCTGCTGCTGGGACCCCACCAGCCACTCTCTTCTCTGGTTTATAATGTACAAAGTGACCGGAAGCTTATAAAATTCAGGGATGCGAAACACGATAGACCAGTGCTGCTCAGCGAGGGTAACCCCAGATCCCCATCTGGCCGGGACCCCAGCGAACCGACCACACCAACCCCGCCGACCAGCACGCACAACTGCCAGGGCCAACTCCCGCATGGCAAAAACTTCAATCTGAAAATTGGACTTAGAAGGAGGAAGTGGTACAAACAAAAGAAATAGTGGCAGAAGCTAAAAAAATCAGTCAAATCTGCTAGGGACAAACTGGCTGGTAAACGCAGAAAACCTTTCTTGAGAATTTAAATGGAAAATAATCTACCGCATCGAGAAAAATTTCATAAAAAAATGAAAATTTTAAATGGTTTATCTATGTATGCTCTAAAAACTTACTGACTTACAAAGTTCACTCAGGAAAATATTGTATTTTCATCAAAAATTCATCAGCAATGACATATTTTGGATAAAATATTTATGTTCATCAATTACAGTCCCAAAACCCTCAGATCAAGAAAGTGCTGTCACAGGTCCCGTGTCCAGCAGAACCGATGGAAATATCTGGCAAGAGGCTGGGTTACGTGAGGCTCTGGATGTGCCCCACCCACCCAGGGACAAGTGCTGCCAGGCTCCCCGAGAGGGGATCGTGGGGAACATCTACGCTCTGGAAACCGGAAGTAGGAAGTGTCACGCTAATGAGGGGAAGAGAAATTTTAAAGAGCCCAAAGGCAGATGGACTTCTCCGGAGCCAAGGAGTGTCTGACTCCACGTGTCTCCCGTGAGGTCTAAACCACGCCAGGAACCAAACCCGGGTGCGTCCTGACAGCAGCTTAGCACAGAGTTGCCCGATCAAATGCAGGACAGGCCCCGTGAAATCTCAATTTCAAGTGAACAACAATTTTTTAATGAAACTATGCTCCAAAAATGTATCATAGTGTGTCCCAAATTATTGCCAACAGATAATTTCATGGTAGCAGAAGTTACACTAAAAATGTAGCCACTGCTCATCTAGAATTCCAATTCAACCAGACATCCAGTGTTTTTATTGCTAAATCTGACAACCCCAGTTTGGCGTGGTCAGCCCAGCACCTTCCCAGGCCCGGACCACGAGCCCTGACTTCCAGACTGCGTCTCTGCAGACCTAGCTGGTAATAAGGACCCTCTTATTTGACAAGCCCTCTCACAGGCTATGCACCAAGGAAGCCTCCTTCAACAGAACCAGACAAGGAGAGAACATGTAGAAAAAGGGAATGGCCAATCACATTGAATATTTCAGAGACACAAGACAGGGTGAGAACTGAGAACAGATCACCTGATTGCCTAATTCAAGAAAGAGCCAGTTGTCTATAATAGCAGGAGCTTAGCTTACAAAACAACAGAAATGGGTGCTACGAATCTGCCATTCTCTCTAGTTTGCTTAAACACAAGGAAATGGGGAATTGCCTGTGTTATCACACTATCTGTAGAACCACACAAGGGCAGGTACTTTGGTAACTCAGTGCTACCCACCTGTAGGAACTCAACTGTTATTTGTTGAATGAATGAATAAGTGAATGAATGCTGTATTTCCCAAAGAGCCTGTTTTGAAATTTGAAATCTCACATCATAATTGAAAACAAAAAGTCTAGGCTAAATCTTAACATTTCGTAGCACCCTCATCACAGCAGCTAATATTCTTTACTCTTTAAACAATCTGTCAGCTGAGGATTATTTATAGTACAAATCACAAGTATCTGTGCTGGGCCTAAACCAAACAAATGCACAAAAACACCTGCTATTCCACCTAATGAAGCACATGTTAAGATTCACATAAATTAAGCAGAGAAGAAAGGCTACCACCTCCCAAACTAAAGCAAATCTTGTTCAGAATTCATTTTTTTCTGTGCTCCTTTGTAACTGTTCTTTAGTTACAAGAGCATTTAATCAAACAAACATCTAAGAACACCATGATTTTCTTATTTATACATAAAAGTAGTGTTCGACACAGTGCCAATTTCTCTTGATCTGTGCTGGAAGAATTCCCAGGGTCGCCTTATCAAAACAATAAACTCCAGAAGGAAAAAAAAAAGACATATGTTTTAAGAAGAGCACTGTATACTGCTTATAACGCATGATAAATCCCCAGTATATTCTGAATTTTTAAAACGAAACCTTCATTTGTTCAGCTTCTGTGGATTTTCCATTCTGCTAAAGAGCCCAAATTTGGAATTTACAAACAAATGGAGCCTGGACAAACGAAAGGTGTGTTTAGCTTTTGCTATTAACTATTACGTCTCAGCATAAAACAAACATGCCATACCTTTGCCGCTAAACTTTTAGGTACTTTATGATACAGTTAAGAATTAAGCTAAAAGCAAATGTACAAACAAAAAACAAAGGTTTTTTCACACCAATGTCTGAAAAGTTTCAGTTCTAAATATAGTCTATATTCTCAGCACAGTACTAATTTTTTCAAACTTGGCCCAAAGAAATACATTTCTGTCCTTGCTTGAGGGACACTGGGTGTCTGCCTTGGCCATCTGCCAATGCCTTGCAACTTCCAAGGAAGGACCTATCAGCCTATATTAGCTCCCCATTCAGAACCGAAGATTCATTTTTTATTAATTTTCACTAAATATCATTAATGCTTAATGTTGCCTAGTGCTCCTGTGAAAAAGAGCCTAACCCATGGGACTGGTGGAGTCGTCAAGAAATGTAAAGCCTTCTGCAGGCAGAGAGAACCTCGCACCTTTCCCAGATGAGACATCCACTTTCCAACAGGAGGGGACTACTTAACAAAACTGGCATGACCTTAAAATTGGGAATCAGTCACTCGCATTACACTCCTTGCTTCCCGGGGTCACACATTCTCCCTGCTTTCTAAAGGCCGGCACCGACATGCCAACTTCAAATCAAACCTCCATGGAACTGCAGAAAGATGGAGAAGGAAGGGAGCAGGATGTTCTGGGCCGTATGCAGGGTCCACCTTGTCTGCTCATTTAGTGAGGAGCCTTGTTAGACAAGTGCCCTGTGGGCTTTCTGGACAACAGGTGCACCATCTCTAGTGCCATTAAAAAGGAAATCAAAGAATGAGGAGGAATAAAAAAGGGAACTAATCTCTACTGCCCAGCTGCGTGTGAGCACCATGCTGAGAACTGGCTAGCTATTCCCTCAGTCCCAGACACCCTGGAAGGTGGCATGTGAAGGGTGGACAGAGGAAGAAGGCCCAACTTCAGGAGCTGGTTGAGCAGGTTTCTACACCCAGTCAGCACCTGAGACAAGGCTGGAACCCAGGTCTGGCTGGCGCCACCACCCCTGCCCCTCCCCTCCCACCCAGGAAGCGCTAGGTCAGGGGAGCCCTGTCCCAGCCCATCACCCCCACTGCTGCCTTATTTTACTACCTAAATTTAAATACCAATATAAAACTTCAGAAATTGCTTTACCCAGAGTGAAACACAAGGTCAATTGCCGACTTCAAATAAAATTCCACACACAACGTGGTCTTCTTTAACTGCGACCCGATTTGGCAAAAGACACAGTGAACGTGAGGGTCGGGGCTGAGGCTGCCTTTCTCTGCATCTGGAGGCCACCTCCTCTCGCATCTCGGGCTCCCCTGCTCCGCCCAGCGGCCTGGCGGGAATCCAGCTCCAACTCCGAGCTCCCACCCAGCTGGGTCAGGGTTAGCCCGGGCAGGGGCCAGGTCCCACGGGCTCCCACAGTTGGAGCCAAATGCACGAGCCAGCTCCAAGAACCCTGCTGGGGGTGGGGGAAGCTGTGGGGGAAGCCAGGTGCCCGGTGCAGGAGCTGTGACGCTCACTGCAGGGGGGCAGTGTCCCCTGGGCATGTGGCTCTGTGAAGTCCCAAGTACGGAGGCGGGTTGAGGGGGGCAGGGGGGGACCACAGCTCGAAGAGACACACTGGAGAGAGGAGGAAAATCTGGAATTGGGTTCCAAGAGGGGGCTCCTAAATCTGACAAGAGGGCTGTGTCCACCTTGGGACTGCAGCTTGTATCCCGGTGACAACAGAATGCAAACAGACGACTCTGATGGGCATCTTGGCACTGAGTTTGTCCTGCTCCTCTCTGAAATGCCACCAAACCTGTATTTGGAGAGCCATGATCATCAGAAATAATATCTTGGTGAAACTTAGTCTACTCTGGCCAAGCGTCCTGTCTGTGGGGACACTGTGTCCCCTGATCACATTGTCAAAAGATCTGTGATAAACCGCAAACCTGGCTGGCCCAGTGTGCTGTGCTGGGTGACCACGAGTAACAACGTCCTTCTGCAGCCCGCCTCCCTGTCCTTCTCCCCTCCTGGTTCACTCAGTCTGTTACCAGCTGTGGAAGGTCCGATTCATTTTTATTTACTCTGAAACATTCGCAAGCCCGACAAGGAGCACGTGGTGACTCCCAGACCCGGCTGGTAAGGCCGTGGTCCCCCTCGCCCTGGCCTGCAGCAGTTTGGAACTCTGATCACGTGTCTCACTCCCCATCTCTCAAATCTTTCAGCCCACCCTTTGAGGACTCTCCACCACCCCGAGCGAAAGTCAAGGCTTCTTTGGGGCTGGCAAACCAACATTTCCCCTCTTCTGTGACACAACCCTTATTGGATTTCTGTCCACAGAGCAGATATTTAAGACATCTGAACTTGGACTGTACAACTGAAGTCTTCTTTGCAAATTTGACTCTCTGCCATCCTTTGTCCTCCGGCGAACCTTACGTGAACTCGGTGGCACAGCCAAGTGAGCACTGTTCAATGCAAGGGCGTGTTATTTTCCATATACTCACATCTGCATGTGTGAATAAGGTCAACTGCAGATGACTGAATAAGGTCATCAGCCAGATCGCGTCCACTAAAGCAAATCTACGGGACGTCCGGCAAAACGTCTGGGGGTCCCACCATCTGAGTCTACCCAGGAGTCCAGCCAAGGCTGAGGAGCCACTGCAGGACCTGCTGAGAAAAATGCAAATCTGGCACGACCCACTCCGAATTGCCATTTCTTCCTGGAAAGGACACCGTGACCTACAGGGTCAGCGGTGGGCACCCTGGACAGCCTCCCACCCTGCGCCAGGTACTCCGAGCACTCCGTGCCTGCTAAGGATCCACTAGTGCTGCAAAAGCGATCCTTCCATACCCTGGTTCCCTGTCACAGCCCGTCCAAGGCAGCCAACTCTCAGGAGTTCTCTCGTCCTCAGACCCAAGGCTTCCTTCCACGCCCTGCCCTTCTCTCTGCACGCCGTACTTGGCAACAGGCAAGAATGAACTTTCTCTCTCTCTCTCTCTTTTCCTTTAATATTGCTTTTATCTTGACTCCTGTAGGGAAAAGTATGTTTCTCAGGAGGGAGGGGGGGAGGCAGAAGTGAGAACACTGTGGAGGATTTCCCAAAAGAAGAAACATTTCAGCAAAAGACAGCTCTTCCCAGATATCCCGACACGGAGCTTCCGCTGGGCCGGGCCGCTGCCGTGGAAGTGCTCCGTCCTGATTCAAGCTGCGTCCCTTTCCTTTGATGAGGGCTGTATACATTTTTATGTGCACGGCTGGCTAATCCTTTTGAAAAATAACCTCTCTCAGACTTCCTCCCCGGTGAGATAGTTTGGGACTGAAACTTCTCATGGCCTATCCCGACATTCCAGACCTCCAGCAGCGACGCCCCGCACAACAGGACACGGCGGCCACAGACTGGGCAGCAGGAAACGGCTGCTCCTGTCGCGAACGGATAAGCATCCACTCGTGTCTCGCCAGACCACGAAACGCCTGGTCCGGGACTGCTCACTCGCTCCAGAGCTGCACCGGAGAAACAGAGTATTCCCAACTGCAGAAGCTCCCTGCAGTGCTCCTTTGAGGGGGCCCCAACCGGGTAGACCACGTGGGTGCTGGTACCAGGTGCTTCTGGCCGCCCCACTGTCCCGCTCGACATTTCTGGGCTAACACCGAGTGATCCTTTGCACTCAAGACCTCTGTCACTGTCCTAACACCAGACCTTCTGTTTCTGCTACGTCTGATCACTGTTGTTCCCACTCAACACCTGCTTTCGTGGTATGGACGCCAAAACGTGCGGGGCTCTTTGGTGGAGGCATAATCACAAAATGTCACTGACTTCCTGTTCAAGGATGGAAACCCCAAAGACAGCAGCATCCTGATACAGTCTCCTTCGAACCCAAAAGCAGAAAATGTGGCCCCGCGTGCCTGTGTCCTGCCCAGGACCATGTCCTCAGTCCACGGCCAAGCTGGTGGCGTGGAGGTCTGTCCACGCCCAGGCTGTCGTAGGGGAGGTGCATCCTGGAACCACCTCACTTTGAGCGTGGAGGGAGTGCGCCGAGTCCCCAGGAGGACCACTGGCTGCAGGGGACGGCGGAGGGGACGCCTCTAGACTCTCAGGCTCTAACATCCCTTCGAGCCCAGTTACGAGTGGGGACTCCCACACCGCGCTGCCTCCCCGCCTCTCCACTCACTTCCCAAATGCACACCACTCCGTGACAGCTCATCCACAGCGTGCTCTTCACGCCCAGACACTCCGTAAACACGCGTGGAGAGCACACCTTCCGTGAATGGCAGCAGCTTCTCCCTCACAGGCCTTTTCACACCTTGAAAGGTGTCTTAATTTCCTCACCATGCAGCTTCGCCGCCGAACAATCAGGCCCGTCTCTTTAGCTGACTACCGTCCCTCCCCAGCAAGGTGCCGAGTGCTGTAAACAGAACCATTATTCCCTGGGCACCTGCAGAGTTTCACCCATGTAATGTGCTCCTAATCATAGCCCCTGGTGAGACGAATAAATCATGTACAAGTTTATAGAGACTGAAAAGTACAAAAAAGGAGATTATATCCTACCTTCTACATTCCTACAAAAGGTACCATGAAAACTGACTCTGATTTTCCCAAAGAAACAATGCCACGATTGGATTTTCATAAAGGCAACACGTGTGTGGTGCAAAATTCAAAAGCCACCAAAGGGCACTGGGGTACCCGTAAGTCCCCCCACGCCCTGGCCTCAGCATCCCCACCGCCGACCAGAGCCTGCCCTAGAAGCTCCAGTCCTAGCTCACACTTGACTGAAGTGATTGAAAGTCCCAGGTTTTGAAAAGGAAGGTAAATGACATGTCTATATTCTACTTAACCATAAGCCTTCTAATGAGTTTACGAGATAATGAACCAGACAACACATCAAAAATAAAACCCACATACGACTGAATTTAATGACACTCCATTCTCATTGCTTCCTGTCTCTTTTTTGCCATGTGAGAAGGTACAAAGAAACCACTCAGATCAGAGACTTTCAGAGGACTCCGCAGTAACAGGCTTTGGAGAAGCTGAACACCACTTCAGAGCTTCTTGAGAGATGATCTGCTTTGTCCTCCTTTCTTACTTTAAATTTCCCTATGCAAACACAGGTGCTAGGCAGAAATCCTTGAACTGAATGGGTACAACACAGCCAAGGTGTTTCCTGAATATTCGAGTCACACCTGTCTCCCCCCACCACAGCACGCCTACGTGCTAGAGGTGTTGGGAACCATGCCCGGGCACTCTCACTACCCTTAGCCGCCCATTCCAAAGATTGGTAAGAACCAACATAAGTAAACCACAAGGAAGCTTAATCCATCCCCCCCGCCCCTGGCACACACCCATGCAGGTGCTGTCCCCCTTAAGGGGGACCCTGGATTAAGGTCCTGAGCAGGGGACCCTGGAACCTCACCTCCTGGCAGCACCACGCCGCAGTGCACCGCCAAGCTGGGTTCACCTTCCCCCTCGTCCGCCCTTAATTTGAAACCTCCTGACATATGCCTCTTCCATTAAGAATTTCCTGACTAAGAGGAACAAGTAGCAACCTCTCCCGAGACCATTTCACCACCCTAAGCTTTCTGGAGGAGCCGCTTTGCATGTCAGTTTACACCTACTCCTTCACCAGCAAAGCACGAACGTGCCTCTGTGCAACCTCAAGCCCGGGGCTTTCATCCAGGAGAAACCTCCCTGAAGGCTGGCGCTTAGCCCGTTATACACCAACCCTGCCACAGCCCGCGTTTCCTGGGCTCTCACTCTGTGCTCCAAAAGCGTTAATATTCCCCACAGCCTACCAAGTGGGGCCTATTACTTTCCACATTGTTCAAATGAGGAAACTGAGGCACTGAGTTGCAGGTGGGCCCACAACACGGAGCTCCTGCCATGGGCACAGCTGCCTGCCACTTGGCAGACGCAGCCCAGGCCCCAGCGGCTCCCTGGCTCCTGCGTCCCTCTCCAGGCACCCTGTCCCCTTCCTTGCTCCAGGCCCCGGCTATCACTCCTCAACACGGGAGCCAGCCTACCTACCACCTCCTATCTGCAGGCGGCTGGGGACAGCTGGGGACAGATAACGAGGCTGGGCTACAAGAAGAAATGGAGACTGCCAGTGGGCCCCCACACCCTGCGTCCTGAGGGCACTAAAGTAAATGGGCTCTGGGACAGCAACTTCTTCAGTTCAGTTGAAAAAGTATTTCTCGAGCATCTACTCTGTCCGAGGCAGGGCTCCCAGTACAGGAGACACAAAGACTAATGCGTCCCAGGCCCTGCCCTTGGGGAACTGTGGCCTAAAGGGAGGCTCAGGTCTCCCCTGGATTAGCTCCAGGTTCCAGCAGTTTTGGAGCCGCTGTACTCCAGCCGATGCTGGGAAACCCCCCCCCACTCTGACCCACCGAATCAGAATCCGAATTCGAATTGCAGCAAGATCCCCAGGGGAGGATTTATTTATATGCAGGTGCTTGTCTAGACAGTTTGAAGACACCCAAAGTTTGACTTTAGCATATGAAAGGCACTGTTATGTTATGCCAAGAACTTAATTGATATACTCACCGACAGGCACTCCTTCTCTCTATCCTTGTCACCTAACCCTTTTGTCACTTCCGTCCCGTCCATGTGCACGTAGCTACCTGCACACTTTTCAGCTAGCGACGAAGGAGTGGCAGTAATAGTGAACAGGTATGTCGCAAAATGCACCCAGTATGCACAACTGCAGTGGAAATGTTTCCTCCTGCTTTGTGTGCTACCTTTCCAGAAACAACACACCACAGTGAGTCCGGCCCTCAGTTTCAGTTTTTATTTGTGTACAGCCCACTCTTTTAGGTGCAGGCCCTTTGCGAGGTCTCTACCTAGCAGGGAGGTGGCCCGCAGGCCACGGAGCTATAAAGGCGACTGTGCCAGTAAAGTGGGTAAAGTGGGCCATAAAGGTCTGTGTGTTCAAGGAAGTCTGGCAAGGAGGGAAATTCTAGGAGAAGGAAAGAGAAGAAAAATGTGAGTTGTGACTCATTTTGGTTTGGGGCAGTGCTGCTTGCTCCCACAGGGCGTCAGTGGCAAGGACCCGTCCTCTCCTCCGCCCCTTCGCCCAGCGCCTCTCCAGGGCAAAATGGTGCTCCTTCCTGCGCATACTGGGACACCTGCTAGAAAGGGACCCTGCCGAGGCCGCTGGGGGCTGGGCCAGCAGCGCCTAAGAGGCTCCAGCTCTCCACCAACTCCAAGGCGGTGCAGGGTGACTCAGCCAGACCTCCTTCACCCACGCTCAACACAGGACAGCTAACTGCAGCCCGGAGCCACAGGAAAGTGATCTGGATTTGTGCGGAGCGTTTCCTCCACCCCTGGGCACCGCCCTACTCAAAATCACCCAAGAAACATGAAATGGCAAAGCCCTCGCCTGACTCACCTGACCACAGACTCAGAGAGTCTTTCAGTAATTAGCCCTGACTCCTAGTGCAAATTAGATCTGATAATTTTCTAACATTCTGATTGCATCAAACTCTGAGACACATTCTTCTCCATTCAGTACTCCAAGAATTAATGAATGCTGTTGCTTAATATCTCCCAAGATTGCCCTCTGGGGAGAAAACATGCCGAAAAAGAAATGTCTTCCAACATAAGTGTTTTTTAAAGAAACAATCCAACTGCTTAAAATTCAAGGTTATAGATCTGTGGGGGCAGTGTTATGCAATTACAATTACAAATTATCACTTATTTCAAATAATACCAACATATCTAACAGCATAAAGTCAAGTTCATGAGGTTTCTTTCCAAATACTAACAACAGTGGTGCTAATACTTGTAACTTACACATGAATTTCTTCAAAGACTATGAATTAAGTACTCTGAATTCTTGCAATGAATTTATTTTTTTTTTAGAAGCAGAGTCAATAAAAGAAGTGTATAAGGAACAAGGACAGATATTTATACATTGTTTCAATAAAGTTGGCAATTTATCTTGTTCTAGTTCTCTGTTATGTCACCATGCCCTTGATCAGTGGAATCAATTCCCTCAATTTATAACTGGTTTAAGAATTATACACACAGACTTGTTACTTAAAGAATATTTATTTTCCAAGCAAAAAAGAGACTCATTCAGCCTTTCCAATAATTATTTAATGGTATGACTGCTATTGCTAATTTTATCTTTTCCATACTGTTCAATTCCAACCCACCAGACCTGACAGTCCCCAAATTAACATTTCTATGAGAGTATCTTTTCTCCCTCTTCTCCTTACAAATCTTTAGCTCTGAAAGATAAGGTTAACTCTCAGAGCAACTTTTCCTCACATCATGCTGAATAAAATACTCTCAAAGAAAGTCAAAGCACTGAAATTAACAAATGCGTGGCCCATTTCTGAAAACACTCACATGCAGCCTGACCAGGCCACCTGTGAACACCGGCATGTCAGGTCAGCTAAGGACAGAGCTACTCCAGTTTGTACAAGCAAACCACACCGGGGAATTCACAAAGATAGATCTGCCCTGTAAACCTACTCACATCCTTAGGAATCATCACAGAGAACGTCGTCCACTTCAGTGAGAAACTCTCAAATCAACACGAAAAGAAACCTCTACTCCCCAGTTTGCTTTGCTCAGACTGGTCTGGACAGAGAATTACTATCCAGTGTACCTTGGTAGTCCTGATGCTCAAAGATGAGAAATCTTGGGCAAATCAGGCAAAAATTCTCAACAACAGGACAGGACACGCTGGCCCAATGGCACGTTAGCTGCAGGGTGAGAGGAAGTTGTAATTTCACCCCATCTGTGAAGGGGCCTAATGGCCAACATAACATTACGATATTTTCACTTCAGTAAGACTGGATCATTCCAAAAACAGAAAAGTCATTCTAATTCACAGCATGATTTGTACCAAGAACAAAATAAACTCCAAATTTAGTTGCCAGGCCAAAATTATAATAGGAATCTAAAATAATTTAATGTCCCATCCACCTGCCAAAATTTTACCATTTAGCTCAAAGACTCACTCCTCCTTTAAAATTTACTGTGTTACTAATTATAAAAATACTCATTCAGTAAGTATTTGTTGAGCACTATTCTAAGTGCTACAAATACAGCAGTGCACAAAACAAAGTCCATTTTCAAGTGTCTTTTCTTTCTGTGCAAACACATATATCTCATTAAGATAATGCTGGATATGGAAAATCGCACCCAGATTTTTTTTCAATTTTGACACTAAAGTTTTTCCCATAGGATCACATGTTCTTTGAAAACACCATTCTTAACTGGCTACATAACATTCTACTGCGGAGACGGTATCGCAATTCACAGGACATTTCCAAAGGCTTATCACAAGATAAAGACAGAAAAGAGAGACACAGTTAAGTAGAGCGCGTAAGATCTAGACAACAGGACGTTAAGGAACAAGAAAACAGACAGGGAAACGCAGTCTTACCGATCTCACAGACGCGTCCCGCTCCTCCTCCTCCTCCTCGGGACGGCTGCTCACACCCACATGGTCGCCCCGTCCAGGTCTGAACTGTGAATCCCCCTTTATAAGCCCCGCTCCCTCTTTGATCGAAGGGAACATTGTCTGCACAGAACAATATGTTTTCATTTCAATTTCCCTTCTTTTCAGGAAAGGAAATGTTTGCACTTCAAAGGGTTTCTTTGAAGAGCAGCCCCTCAGCCCGGCCTGTCCAGGATGGGTGCTGCGTGGGCCCAGCGGGGCGCGCGGAGCCTGGGCGGCTGCCCGCCACTATCACCCCCAAGGCCAGCTCCTTCAAGGCGAGGGTCTGGGGCAGGGGAAGAGAAAACAAACACATGGAAAAATACTCGAGGCTTTTGATCATGACCTTCAGGGGCCCTTTCTCACACGAGGCGTAGGTTTCCAACTCAGGGAAACTGAGGCACACGCAAAGGGGAACTGCTAAGAACAAAATCATTCCCACAAACCAGACTCACTTAGCCACGACCCATTCCAGGCCAGGAAAAAGGGGAGTGGCTCTCAGTCACTATTGGTCAGGGCGCAGGGGACCGCCCAGGTAGGCACCACGCAGAAGGTCCAAATCTCACCATGTACACCAGTACATGAAACCTTCCCCCAAGGGCTTTTGAGAGGCACCGTCATTAACAAAGAGCAAACTTCACAGTTTCGAAGTCTGTGTCGCACTTCTTCAGTGGCCCACTGGTATGGGCCAAGAGGTTCATCAACAGGCTAGTCTGAAATAGCCGCAAGATGATGGACATGGCCGATGCTGTTTCCCCGCAGTCAGGCTCCTCGCCCGTCCTTAACCCCCGCCAAGTCTAGGAAGCGAGGGGTATACACAAGACAAGAGAGGACCTGCAACATTTCTTTTCAAGTCTCCAACAAGTTCTGGATATTTAATAATGATCTCCACCCTACCCCACCCCAAGGGTATGCACGACAAAAGCACCACCAAGGGTGGTTCAGTTTGCTGGCGGCTTGGATTGGGTCCGCACTCGCCCAGGGACCGTGCAGCAGCATGAACGACCAGGCGGCAGACGGGGGCTGGCTCCACCCCACAGCCCGCCTGTCTGGGTGGCCGGGTCACCAGCAGCTGAAGGAACCGGAGATGTCTTCCAACTGCCTTTCTGCAAGCCCTTTACCTGCCTGAGCGCTACACCCCGGTGCTGGAATTGCGGGTGGTTTTTATTTTCTCCTTCTATTTTCTGTAGTTTCCAAACTTTTCATGATAAGCATTCTAACTTTTAGAAACTTTTCCTCAAAGAGGCTTATGAGGTAGAAAATTAGACTATAGCTCCTTTGAAAGACCCCTCACCCACCAAACCATTCCCAGAAAATACCTAGTTGTAAAGGACAACTGGAAGTTGAATACATTACTGGACTGCCGACTAGATAACAACGTTGTATCGATGTTGTATACCATGATCATGTAAGAGAAGGGCCTTGTTCTTAGGTAAGACACACTGAAGCACGGAGGGACAAATGAAAGGATATGACTTCAACTCACTCTCAAATGCTCCAGAAAAAAAAGTGTGCGTGTGTGTGTGCGCGCGCGCACAAAGAGAGAATAAAAGTGGCAAAGCATGAACTGGTAGATTTGAAAAAAGGGTACACAGTAGTTCCTTGCACTTAGGCAGCTTTCTTTAATTCTGAAATCTGAAAAAATTATCCAAAAAAAGTTAAAAAAGAAAAGGGAGAAAGGAGAAAGGCAGGAAGTGGTGGAGAAGAGTTTCCGTAACTCCACCTGCCGGTCCTCCCGCCACGGGGCCACCTGGAAACACTCCCCCGAGTAACTGCAGGGAGCTGGCCCTTGCTGCTGGCCCCTGGTGTGGACAGCTCCTGCTCCAGGCTTTCTGAGGATGTCAAAGAAGTGTCACGAAGGAAAGGGGCATGTCCCCAAGGTCACCTCATGGTAGAAGTCAGGCAAGGCAAAGCTGGGGCAGGACTACAGCTGCCACTGGCCTTGAGAAGGATGGAGAACAGAAAAGGGAGCCGACTTCCCCCACAGTGTCTGGTTCCCACCAGATGCCCTGCGAAGGGCTCTCCCCAGGTGGCGATGGCAGGGAGTGTGGGCGCAACTGGGTGGGGACAAATCAAACAGGGCTCCCCAGAAGTCTGGACAGGAAGCTCTGTGTCCAGTCGGACGCTGGTGAGGTGACTGCCAAACCACTGACCCATAAAGAATGCAGCCCAGCCTGTGTCACACACGCCTGCTCCCGGCGCTGGCAGCAGCCCAGTGCAGCTGCCCCCGGGCCCCGGGCCCCCCAGCTGTGCCAGGTGCACGGGGCTCTGCTGCTGGGGCCCCGAGAGGGAAGATCTGAGTTCAGAGATGGCAGAGAGAAATCAGGGTGCCGTCTAGCTCGGGGGCGGCCAGTGCCAGCACTGCCCAGACTCAGCCAGAAAAAAAGAGAGGCCCAGGCTGGTGGTCTTCAGGTCTGCGTGCTCCGGTCTTGGCGTGCACATAGCACAGGCAGACACGCATTTCCCCGCTGCACGCTTGGGTTCCAGTCTTCACTCTGCCACTTATCTACCTACCTGTGCGCCGTGGGCCACCTGTCTCCATATCTCGTCAAAGCAGCAGTGCCAACCCCACTGGGTGGTCCCCTGGGTTCCTCAAAGGAAACACACATAAAGCACGGAGTATACAGTGAGCACTAAATAAGTGCTTGCAATGATTGATCTTACCCAGCCCCAAAGCCTCCCCTTCCTTCCTATTTGGCTTAACAGACTTTAGTTAATGGCACTTGGTGGGCAGATGAGAAGATACAGAGAAAGAAGACATTTCCAAGCCAATCTTAACAGATCAACTTAAGCACTTCATAGGCAGGATGATCACAGTTCGGCAGTGTGAGCAAATAACAAAATGTAAAGCAACGTTCTGCTCCCTTCCCTTCCCTCTGCTGCCTGGGCCATGCGCCCACCGCCCCTGCCCCTCGCAGAGGCATCCTAGACTACCACCTAGAGGAAGTGAGGAGTAAGTTGAGAACAGAGGGCCCCCAGTTTTTGGCTTTGCTTTCTCTAAAACCCAAGGCCTTGGAGTAATTTGGACAAAATGTTTGAAGATCTGGATGACTACGACCAGAGTAGCCACCCACCGCTCCTTCCCCAGTCCCCATCAAACACACAGGTACACACACACGTGCACAGACACATGCAGCGGGCACCAAGAAAGGCGTGGTGAGCTCTGCTTCTCAGAGGGGCTAGGCGTGGCCAAGCCAAAGGCGTGTGGATCTGAGGCCTAAGGGAATCTGCACCCCACACCCAGGGACACTAGGACCCCAAAGAGTGCTGGCTCCCAGATTCCCCCAGGCGGTCAGGGACTGCTGCTCCTCCCCAGACCAGGCCCAGATGGGACAGTGAACTTGTAAGCAGATGTCCCCCAACACCTGGGAACTACATCCGCCCCCTCTCACTTAGACACTCACATAATCCCAAGAAAAGGGGACTACATTTTAACACTTCTGCAAAATGGGAGAGCAAAATTAAGTTGTTATCAAAATTATTTTTCTCCCACACCTAGATCAAAGAACTGAGCTTTCTTTCCAATATGAGAAATTAACATTTACATGAAACACTTAGTGAGTGCCAGATGCTATGCTAAATGTGCAAAATGGATTACCTCATTTACATCGTCTCAATCCTATAAGGGAGGCAGGAGAAGCCAATTATTATGCAAGCAACATGGAAAAGAATTGAAATGTGGCTTTGAGAAATATCTTAGGAAAGGTACCTATCCCATAGGTGGAGTCCACACTAGTATTCTGCCCTTGCTGTGGAAGGGCTCATGGCATCTCCTTCGACCCCACAGCTTAGGGGCCCCCTGAGCTCAAGTTGGCCGTACTGAGCAGAGGCCACTCCCAGGGTGAACGCTGCCAGACAGTCTCTACAATGTGGACTCATTGTGCAGGAGGACCCGCAGGGGGACACCCACTCCTAGACAAATGGGAAAACATCTGGTTGTCCTCAAGGTCAAGAACCTTATCTGCACAAATACTCTAAAGAAAACACTGCAGTAGGAATATGGACAGGTAAGGAAACAAAACTGTCCATGCCTTCTGAGCCCCCAGAAAAGGGAGGGAAAGGCTGACAATCTACCAGGAAAAAGGGAGGGACAATGTAGGCAGATACAGTCCTACTAGGGGAAGGGACATTCTCCCACTTTCCTATCATATCAACCCACTAAACCAGAGCCTTTAAAGGTTTCTCTGCACTTGATTGCTGGTTGCCATTGTCAGAATTGCAGCCTGGTAGCAAAGGAACTGATTCCAGGAAAGGAATCTAAATGCCTTGATTTGGTACCTTTATTCTTTCGCTGTGGACTTCCTGCTTCCTAGCTTCACTCTGTTGTGAGGCTGAGAGGGACAGGCTCTCCCAACCTGCAGATGGAACGGGTGTGGAAGGTTCAGAAAGTCTAATGCACTTTCCGGGGGCTGCGCATGGAGACAGGAGCAAAGCCAGGACCCTAGTCACCAAAAGTGGCACTGTTCCCAGTATTGGTTCTAGCTCGCCTGGGTTTCTCAAAGCAGCATCCTTTGTTCCAAGGCAGATATCATCCTGTTCTGCACTGAAGCTGGAAAGCCCCCACCTGGCCCACACTGCTCTCACTCCAGTTTAACAGTGCGTTTATTTGACGTACCACTTGCTGGTCCCCACCATTCATGACTACAACCAGAAGGAAAAAGCCCAGTGAAAGCCACAGGGTGCAGCAGAAGGGATGAACCTCATGCCAGGATCTGGTTCAATATCCGGGAACGTCCTTCCCACAGCCTGTGTTCCTGGGATGACGGGACCCTGACCAGTGGGTCAGGTAAACAGTGTCACCCACTGTCCGCCAATGCTGCACATCTGAACAAAAGCCTTGGGAGAGGCATGAACATGCTTAGCAGTCCACCTACTCGTTTTTCCAATTTGCTGCCCATCCTTCTAGCAGATTCCAGGAGGCAAATGCACTAAACCTCCCTTAACAAAGTATGACTTAGTTGAACAACAGCAAGCAGTAGTTCTTTTCAAGTCTGCTCTGTAGCTGGAGGAAGGGACGTAGATTACAGAGAAGGCACTAAAGTTTACCACAAGGGTGATAATCTGCCACAGAAGATGCTACTACTCTATTCCCTCCCTTGAGAGGCCCAAAACCTGGGGTGGGCAGCAGCCTGGCCCGGAACTTGAGGCCACTGGCCCAGGAAACCCACGGGGAGGCAGGTGTCCTGAAGACCCAGGAACACCCCATGGCTTTAGAACCCCAAGTTCAGAGGGTCTCTATTGCAGGGTGGCCAGCCCACCTCCAGGCCGACCACTGGAGGGTGGCAGGGGACCAAAGGGAGGCCGCAGGCAGTAAAGGAGTCAAAGCTGGAAGAGCCACCCAGGCTTGGTGTAAGGAGCCAAGTGAACAGGAGGAAGGCCGCCACCTGAGGCAGAGGGCTATGACACAAAGTCACTACCTGGGAAGGGCCCCAAGAGAGCACATCTAATCCAGCCCTGTCCCTGGGGTATGGGAATGTCTAGAAAGGTTAAGCTGTGACTTTCAAGAGGTCCTTCTTTCACCCAAACATGCTCTTTGTTTGGCCTTCCCATCCCGTTAATCCAGCGACTCTGCTGTGCTTGGAGTATCTGACCTCTCTCACCCCTCACGTGGAAACCACCGGCCAAGCCTGGGGGGGTCTGCTGTTAGAATCTAAAGGAGACAATCCTGTGAGAAAACACAAGGGCTCATCCGAAGGTCCTGCTCAGAGTGAGGACCAAGGGCCAGACGGAATGATGGACATCTCAGAAGATGCCTATGGGCAAGATGTCAGAGACCCAGGTATCTTCAGGGTTAGAGGAAAAAAACACATTTCTCTCCATAGCATGCATGCACGTATTCCTGTTTCGGATTCCTCCCAGGATTAAATAGCAATGTCTCCAGATACATGGCTAACAATGAGAAAGGATTCATTTAACTGGACATAATGCCGGCCCTCCAACATAATTACCTATTTTATTGGCTTTGGTTAAAAGATTACAGACTAATTAATCAACATGTATTTCTTCCATCAAGGAATGGGATCTTCTACCAAATACAATTCACATATGTGTCTTAGAATTCAAACTCCCTGAAGTCAACAATCTTGCCTTTTCTTCACCTAAAGTAAATAATTATATGCATAAGAGCACATGGCTCTAAGATCCAGTATCAGACAACTGAGTACATTTCTGATCTCCATTTATTAAGCCTTGTCCTGTGTTTACTCAAAATTCCTTTGACATCCTTTGAATGTTACCTTTATCATGATTAAACGTGACCTTAATATGCTAAATGTTTAAAAACTATTTTAATCCATTGTTGACTCTTCCCCTAAGTTTCTATTCTGTGTGTGTGACATCAATGAGACCTTTCCTTTTAATGACAGAAGGGTGTGTTCATATAAAAATAATGATTATTTCCACTGAGACCAACTAAACATATTAGAGGAATAAATGTATCATGGTTTCCTATGATCTGAACCAAACATAAAGGGCAAGAAAGGTTAAAAAAAAATCCCAAGTAAATTATAATTCAAATTAAATACAACTGGGGCATTCAGCCAGAGGCGGACGTAACACAGTTCTACCAGTCAAATTGTACTTGAAAGGCACATTTTGAGGGAGACACACTTGGCACTGAAGTCCCAACCCTCTGCTAACCATGACCTGTAATAAAACCCAACGCGTGAGAACGCCACTGTGGCCATTGGGAAGTGTAGTTCTTTTTTCCCCCAGGAGGCACAAGTCTGAGGATCGGCATCACACAGTCAGAGGCACTCCTGTCCGGTTCCCACACGGCCGGGACGGGAAGGAGCCGAAACAGCGCTGTAGTAGCCGCAGAGCAGCCGCCACGCCGTGTGCGGCAGAGCCACGGCCTGACCCCGCTGTGCCCGGGAAGTTTCTACTACGTAGAAAGGAACACCCGGAGAATAGGTTGCCTTTGTAAAACCGGAAGAACTTCCTCCGACTCTGAACCATCTGGAGAGTTTGAGGAATCCAGGCTTTGGGGGCCAAATCGGATCACAAGCAAGCCCACCCAGGGGGGATTTCCTCTAAGTAATCTTGGGGACCTAGAGAGAGGTGAAGCCGGCGCCCCCGGGGTCTAGGGAAGAGCAGAGGACCGGGAGCTGTAGGGAAGGGCGTGGGTGGGCGGCACCGTCCCCCGGGCCCGCCACCTGCCGCGGGGCCACCCTCGGGGGGCCGGGCGGAATCCCCACTGGCGGCGATGACACATCCCCGGATCTCGTGGCGGGGCGGGGTGCTCCGCACCGCGCCATGTAAGGGAAGGTCTCCCTCGCCGCCAGCGGGCTCCAGATGGCTCCTGGGCCAGCCCCGTGCCCGCTGCCCACCCTGCCCACCTGGACCGCCTAGCGTCCCGGCACCCGGGACCCTAGACCGACGCGCGGAGCGGGCATCCCCGCGGCGCCCGGGCGCCCACGCTTACACACTCGGTGTTGCATCATGCACCACGCCACTGCTTCGGGAACCAAAACGGGACTCCATGAGGCGACAGCCGCATGGGCACCGGCCCCGCGCGCACATCCCCGGGGTCGCCCAGCCCTCGCCCGCCCGGGAGGATGCCAGCGCCCCCGGCGCGGGACCCTCGCCACCCCCGCGCCGCCCTCCCGCGGCCCCACGCGGCGCCGGGGCTCCCTCCACGATGACCCGGGCCCGAGGAGCTGCGCCGGCGGCTGCGGGGACCGGGTACTCACCGAGCCGGCGGTGGCGGGATGCGGGCAGGACCACGGATGGACTGACGGACGCGCGGCCGGGACGGAGGGCAGGGGCGCGGCGCGGAGGATGCGGTTAGCGGAGCCAGCTGGCCGCGTGCGCGCCTGCCGGGCGGTTGACTGGCCGCTCGCACCTGCCCGCGCGGAGTGAATGGGCGCCGAAGCGCGCGGGATTTCATCAGCCGCGCGGCCGCGCCCCACCCCTGGCGCCGCCCCCTGGCCAGGCAGCCCGGGCCCGCTCTGCGCGTCACCGCCTGGCACCAATGGGAGCGCGGCTCGCCGGCTGCCAGCCCCGGGCGGCGGCCGGAGTGGGTGGGACGCCGCCTCTCCGCGCGCCTCGCGCCGGAACCCGGGTTCTTCCCGCCGGGTGGCGGGCGGCGCCTCCGAGCGCTTTCGCTGTCGCCTCGCCTGCTTTTGGCTGTTTCTCCGCTAATCGGAGCCCGCGGCGCGACAGCATCCTGTGGTCCTCTGCAGCCCCAGCCACGCCCGGGACGAGCCAGTGCCGCAGGCCCGGCCGTGCCGCCCCACACGAGGGCCCCTGCGAGCTGACCCGGAGCTCGCGAGCAGTTTTCCTTCTCCAAAATAAAAGATTCGGGATGCACTTCAAAGGGTTTTAACGAATTATTATAATTCTTCATTTCTTTGTTATTAGAGTGTTTTATTGCTTCTTCTTTGCCCTTGGCAATACCTCATTCTCGCCGGTTGCCGGGAAGGGCCCCAAAGCCTACCTACCTGTGCCCGTGGCGGTGGCACCTGCACAACTGCAGGTGGACTAGTCAGAGCAGCTCACTTCCGAGCTCCTATCCTGCAGAAGAAGTTTCTGTTGGCAGAAACTTCAGTACAGAACCCTGCCGTGCTCACCTCAGGAGCTCACTCCTTGTTGTCACCCTGTGGGCCACAAACTAAGCAAGAACCACAATCTATAAAGATCCAGTAATCTGTGGCATGGGACAGGTAAGCGGGCCCGAAATGAATACTGCCACCCTCCCTCTACCTTTGTAGGAAAACAGAAAAACGGTGGACGGTGTCCGTGGCCTTTGAATTCCTCTCCTCCTCAAATGTCCTTGTCAGTAATAGGGGCTCATTGTCAGCGGCTAGATGTTACACTCCCTTGGAATCAGACTAATAATTTATAAAGTAGGTAACTTCGTGGTGCTAGCTTCAGACAAACTTTTAACAAACACATAGAGATGGGTTAATATTTTAAAAGCACTTTGAACTGCGCTTGGCATCATAACAAGCCACCTATATGTTTTAAAACAGTAAATTTCAGTTTCAATTGTACAGTAGTGAAGTGATGCCCTCGGGTCACATAAGGGGTTGTCCTCAATGCCACTGATGCCACGCTGAGGATGTTTGCCATCACACAGAGGAAAGCCTGGTATGATTCAAAGACCACCTGCTTTTCCTTTAGCACCAGATCAAGATTTGAAACCTGAGCTCTACCACTTCACTTGCTCTGATCTTCTGCAAAATATTTCTCCTCTGTTTGGAGCTTTATGAGCCTTATATTCTTATCAGCAAAGTATCCGTTGGTGTATGAAATATGTTTGTGAGATTTTCATCTTTTTACTGACTTCTGGCAGTAAAATAGAATTTAGTAGATTATAGAGATGCTCTACTTGGACAACACAGAGAGCCAATATAGAGACAATGTTTGTAAATTTGGAGAACAAGCCCTCCAGACCCTGCTGGAAGTATATGTGAAATTTAACCCGGGAGATTTTCAACACTGAGCTCAGCTTAGCAATTCCACTTAGCAGGTTCCATCTTCAGAAAGATAATAGACTTTCAACGACAAGGTCTACGAACAAGTGACTTCTCAGCAAAAAGGGGTAAGTGTGAACCAGGGAAAAAAATAATCATGCACAAAATCCCAGCAAAAAACTAGAGGATGCTGATAAAACAGGCTGAATGCTTTAAGAAAAGCTACATTTTAGGCAGATCAGTATTCATCTTACAGGTCCAGAGGAACCGCGAGTGACAGGCAGCCTTGATTACAACCAAAGAGCAGCTGAGCCAAGATTCCAAAGACCATTAGGGAAAGGAGATGCTAGAAGTTCAGCTCTAGAGAGCAACATAAGGTTGACAGACCAAGTCCCAGCCTAGCACCAGCAAGCAGCATGGGGGCACAGAAAGTACAGTCAGAGTCAGACAAATGTGGGTTTGAATTCTAACTCTGCCTCCTGCCAGCTGCTTGCCTGGAGAGAGTGGGCTTAATTTCCTCATCTTCAAAATAAGGATTTTACTACCTACTGCACAGATACAAACTTCATGGTAAGAATGAAAAATATGTGTAAAGATGAACAGAATATAGAGCTCAGAAATAGACTTAGTTCATTCTGTGTCACTATAAAGGAATACCTGAGGCTGGGTAATTGGTTGGAAAGTTCAAGATTGGGCATCTAAATCTAGAGAGGGCCTCAGGTTTCTTCCACTCATGACAGAAGGTGAAGGGGGCCAGTGTGTGCAGAGATCACATGGTTTGAGCAGAAGCAAAAGGGCAGGGGGAGGTGATAGGTTCTTTTTAACAACCAGATCTTTTGGGAACAAAGAAAGTGAGAACTGTCACCCCCTCATGAGGACATTAATCTATTTATGAGGATCCACCCCCATGGCCCAAACATTGCTCATTAGGCCCCACCTCAAATTTCCACATGAGATTTGGAGAGGACAGATATCCAAACTATAGCACAGACACATACAAATATAGGCAGCTGATCTTTGATAACAGAGCAAAGGCAATTCAATAGAGGAAGAATAGTCTCTTTGACAAATGGTATTGGAACAACTGGACAGCCACATGCAAAAAATAACATTTTTCACAAAAATTAACTCAAAATGAATGGATCATTGGCATAAATATAAAACACAAAACTATAAAACTCTTAGAAGATAACATAGGAGAAAATCTAGGTGATCTTAGGTTTAGCGATGCCTTTTTAGATACAGCACAAAAAGCATGATCTATGAAAGAAATAAATTATAAGTTGGACTTCATTAAAATTAAAAACTGTTCTGCAAAGAAAATGTCAAGAGAATAAAAAGACAAGCCACAGACTGGGAAAAAAGCTTTGCAAAACACATATCTGATACAGGACTGGCATCCAAAATATACAAAGAACTCTTACAAATCAATAATAAGAAAACACCTCAATTACAATATAGGCAGAAGATCAGAACAGATACCCACCAAAGAAGATATACAGATGGCAAATAAACATATGAAAAAGTATTTAACATCATTTTACCATGGGAAATGCATATTAAAACGAGATACCACTACATACCTAGTGAATGGCTAAAACCCAAAACTCTGACAGCACCAAATGCTGGTGAGAATGTGAAGCAACAGGAACTCTCATTTATTGCTGGTGGGAATGCAAAATGGTACAACTGCTTTGGAAGACAGTTTGATGATTTTTTTACAGAGTTAAACATAGTCTCACCATATAATCAAACAATCATGCTCCTTGGCATTTACCCAAATGAGTTGAAAACTACTTCTGTATACACAAAAGCTTATACATCAATGTTTATAAAAGTTTTATTCATAATTTCCAAACTTGGAAGCAACAAAGATGTTCTTCAGGAGGTAGGTGAATAAACAACTGGTACATCAACACAATGGGATATTATCCAGCAAAAAAAGAAATGAGCTACCAAACTATGAAAAGACATGGAGAAATCATGCTAAGTGAAACAAGCCAATCTGAAAAAGCTACATATTGTATGATTTCAACTATATGATATAATGGAAAAGACAAAACTACAGAGACGGCAAAAAAAAACCCACAAAAAATCAGTAGTTGCTGGGGACTTGTGAGGGGAAAGATGAATAAGTGGTGGAGCCTGGTGGATTTTTTAGGTCAATATAACTGTTCTGTATGATAATGTAATGGGAGGTACATGTCATTATGCATTTGTCAAAACCCATAGAATGTAAGAATACAAAGAATAAACTTTAATATAAACTATGGGATTTAGCTAATAATGTATCAATATTGGCTCATCAATTATACCACAATAATGCAAGATATTATTAAGAATAAAATAGAAGAAACTAGGAAGGGGGAGAAGTATATGGGAACTTTCTGTGCTTCCCACTCAGGTTTTTTTGCAAACCTAAAACTGCTAAAAAAAAGTCTATTAAATATATATAATATATATATAAATATATATAAATAAATATATATATACACATTTAAAGCACCTGGTTAGGTCTACACATAGAAAGTGCTCAATCAATAGTACTTACTACTATATTAAGCAGATTAAGAAACTGGAGCCACCCATTTTCCCTAGTGTGTTAAGGCAGAATATTGCATAGGTTAAGTATATGGGCTCTGGAATCAGAGAACATGGGTTCAAATCCTGGCTCTGCAACTTCTAAGCCACATATTACTTCAAATTTCTCCAAAGTTCAGTTTCCTCATCTCTAAGATAGAGCTCATAGTTCTTATGATGTACAAATGACAACAGCCACATAAAGCATTTAGCACCATGTGTGGCACACAGCAAATGCCCAGTGGACGTTGTTATGTACAACACTAGACTGACTTGTGGAGTAACACAAAAAGCCTTAGCGGAAGCTTTCTTTTTCCACAATAAAGAGGTATTCTTTGTCCTTCACAATGAACAGCTGGACACCTTTGCAGGGAAGGGCTGTTGGTAGTTGGCCCTGCAGGGTTGAGTGGTAAAACCTTACCATCCTGGCTCTCTGGTGGCCCAGGTGCAGAGGTAAGGAATACAAATGCCCTGCATGTATGTGCACATGAAAAAGTACTTAACTAATTTCCCATACTTTTGCTATGTTTTTAAACATATGGATGCTATATCTATTGATAACCAAATTTAGGAAACACATGAGAACATTCTGGAATATATTGTGTGTTATGGGCTGAATTGTGTCTTTCCCAAAGTTCATATGTGGAAGTCCTAAGCCCCAGTGCCTCTGAATGTGACTCTATTTGGAGATAGAACCCTACAGAGATGATTAGGTTAAAATGAGGTCATTAGAGTGGGACTTAATCCAATCTTCCTGGTGTCCTTATAAGAAGAAGAGATTAGGACATGCAGGGAGAGACACCAGCGCTGCTTACACACAGACTGCGTGAGGACACAGCGAGAAGGTGGCTGTCTGAAAGTCAAGGAGAGAGCCCTCAGAAAACACCAAACTGCAGACACCGTAATCTTAGACCGTAGCCTCTAGAACTATGAGACAATAAACATCTGTAGCTTAAGCCACCCAGGCTGTGATGTTTTGTTAAGGCAGCCAGAGCAGACTGATATGGTGGAAATCGTTTAAACAGAAGATGGACCATCAGAGCTGAAAGAGACACACTAACAACTGCCAGAGCAAGCCTCTGGTTTCACAGCCACAGGGGACCCCATACAGTCCTCAAGGTCATGGGACCCATCAGCGGCAAAACCAGGTTCTCAGACGTATAGCCAGCGCTGGGCTGTTTATACAATGTAAGACTGATGCTTCCATTTGCATACTTATCAATTTGTTGCATTTAAGGAGTTTCCCACAATTGCTGTCCCCATTCTTGGCTCCTGTGCCCAGTGTAGAAGGTTTCGAGATTCTCTGTCACTTGCAGTTTAGTAGATGTGCTGCCAACACAAGCAGTCCCCTTGCCCTGACCTGATAGGAGCACAATGCTATCAGCTCCAGAAAGCTGTGACTTCCCACTGTGAGCAGAGTGGTGGATTGGAAAAAACAAGACCTTTGGCATCAGACAGCCTGGGTGTGAATCTGAACTTCATTGTCAATCAACTGTGTGACCTTGGTCAAGTTATTTAAAACTTAAAGGCTCCTTAACGGAGAACAACAATCTTTACCCTTGACTGATTGTTGTGAGGATTAGTTGGGATGATATATGAAATGAGGGTTCAAAATCACTACCTCCCTCCTCCCCTTTCTCCTTTCGTCTATCCTTTTACTCTTCCTTCCTCTCCCCTCCTTGCCAGGAGAAAGGAGACCAAAGAAAGGGGAGCAAGGCCTGTACTCAGGTTTCTGGCTCTCTTCCATGGCCATTTGTACTAATGCACACCTGTCTTGCTCAACCAGGGAAGGCCTGCCCGTGGACCATAGGGTTCAGTGTGGCACTGGAAGTGACTCACCTGATCAATACCTTTTGTGGGTTTAGCTAATTTCTGCAGGGATTTGGTTTGACAGAAGCCATCCTCTTTTTTGGATTTTTAGAAAGATGTACCATGTGCCACTTGAGTGATGTGCCAGCTTGGGTCAAGTCTAGCCACAGTGGTTCTTTCATCCTGGAAATGCTCTTTACAGACAAGATTTTCTTGCTGCATTAAAACCAAAGAAACAAAGTGTAAGAGATTGCAGCTCACTTGAACACCCCAGAAGCTTCTATTCAGTGAAGCAAAAGTATAACTTTTTTTTCCAAAGGCAGATGCTGAATTCTAGAAAAGTATAACATTTATGCAAGGACAAGACATTTTGGGCTTCTAAACAGTTTGCTTGTATTCCTAGACATTCACTTCCTGCCTTGAGATACCCTAACCCCACAGCCTTGGAATTAGGTCTCTTGTGTTTGCCTTTGTCACAGAACACTTCTTCTGTAAGAGGGGACTATCAAGGAAGCACTCGAAATATAGTGGCTAAGAACACACATGACAGAGATAGAGCTTTTCATGTGACTTTCAGCAGGTAATTGAACACTGCAGGCCTCAGTTTCCTCATCTATAATAAGAGGGCATCTAATGAGCCGCTGTAAAAAGCCTAATTCATGCTCTCCTGATATAAGGACGTACTAGCAGAATACCTTCGTCAGTGCCTACCTATTTTAGTCTTTGACTACTACGGTTTGGTAAGGAACAAAAACCCCAAGGTAGTAGTATTTCTAAATGGCTCTTTACTGTGAACTACTGGTGCACCCCCAAGTTGACAAGCTGATAGGAACTGTCATCAAGACCACCTGCAAAATGTTTGTTACGATTCCAAGCATGGGCAGCTATTGCTAATGCTGAGGGTATCACCAAGAGCAGGGTTGCTCAACCTCACTGCTGTGGACATCTTGGGCTAGATAGTTCTTTGTTCTAGATGGTTGCCCTATGCACTGTCGGATGGTTAGCAGGATCCCTGGCATCTACCCACTAGATGCCAGTTGCACTCTCCCACAACCAGAAATGTCTCTGGACATTGCCAATGTCCCCTGGAAGGCAAAAATTACACCCGATCACACATTGAAAACCACTAGCCCAAAGGAGTATCTTGTTGTCTTCTTACAGGAGGTATTGGATGCTGTTGCTTACGTGAATAAAGAATGCATGATCCCCACAGGCAGGTCTGAGAGTCAGCTGGTGCACACCAGTTCAACTGAACCATCTTTGGGTCCCAGAGTGTTTGCAGTAGGGATATTGACCTGTTATTAAAACGAAAGACATCCAGAAATGTAGACACTGGTGTTTGATCTGTATCCAGAAAAGTATCCCCATAGGGAAAAACAAACTAACAAACCAATAACACGAAACACCAGGTAACTGGACTACCAATAAATTCAGGACCAAGATAAACAGATAAATTGGGTTACAGATAAATTAGGTGGACTAATCTCCTTAAGATAGCCATTTGCCAAATAGAGTCACTTAGCTGCAATAAGCAACAGCATAATTTTAGCAATGTTGTTAAAACTATTGGAATAATGGGCCACCCAGGGTGGGCCTTCTCAAAAGACCAACCTTAATCAAGCTATGGTTTCTGGTCGGAGCAGCGGGCCACGTTTTGGGAAGTAAGGCAGGAATTCAATGTAATTTATCATTCAGATCCTTGTTCAAACTGGACAGGCAAATCAGTCTCTGGAAAGAATGCTCCGGAAGTACAGTTGGGGAAGCAGGCAAGCAGGGCTGCTGAAGTCCCCAGTTTGCTCATGTTGAAGCCCATACACCTACAGCGCTTTGTCCTCCCCAGGTCAGGCTGTGGCCAGCTCCTCAGAGGAGCCCCTGGGGCTGTCCCTGTGCTATTCCTCACCTGGAACGTTCTCCCCACCTACTTACCTTACCTGACACCCTATTCCTTTACTACCTGCAGGGCTTTGAGGATGTGATTTATCCTCTTTCTGCCTCGACTTTATATTCTCAAAAATGGGTAAAACACTGGTTCCTACGTCAGAGGTTGTGGTGGAGATTAAGTGTGATAATATATATGAGGTGCTTAGCACCATGTCTGGCACAGAGCAAGCACTCAGTACGTGTTAGCTATCGTTACAAGAGTCGTTACTCATCCTTCACATGTCAGCTCCCTCCAGTAAGCCTCTCCTGATGCCCTGCAGCAGGTCATTGCCCTGGTATGTGCTCCATGGCACATGGTGCAAGGTATGCATGCTATCTTTAAGGGCTGCCATCCAAATCTTGAAGAATACACCTCCTAGATTCTTAGTGCAGCCTCAGGATACACCCATGAACCAAACAGCCATAAATACAACCCTCAGTCTCTGGGCACAATTTATTTTTAAGAAGGATGATATTTATTTATTTATTCAGTCACTCATTTATTTATTTTGGAGACAGGTTCTCACTCTGTTGCCTGGGCTGGAGTGCAGTGGTGTCATCACGGCTCACTGCAGCCTTGAACTCCTGGGCTCAGGCAATCCTCCTGCGTCAGCCTCCCCAGTAGCTGGGACTACAGGTGAGCATCTGGACACAATTATTGGTTCAGGGGTGGGCATAGACCAAAAAGAGTCAATCTGAATAACTAAAGGAATTGTTTTGGAGACTGGGAGAAAGAGGATCTCTCTTTTTATTTTATTTATTTATTTAAAAATATTAAGGAGGTACAAACGTTTTTGTTACGTGGATATCTTGTATAATGCTAAAGTCAGGACTTTTAGTGTGCCCATCACCCAACTAGTGTTCATTGTACCTGATAGGTGAGTTTTTACCCCTCCCAGATCTCTCCTTTTATGACATCTCATGTACTAAGGATGACATGTTTCTGAAGTCTCCAGGGACTGTCTTTGCCGGGAAGAAAGGCTACCTGAGACTAAAGTTGATGAAGAAAAAAGCAGAGCTAGAGATAGGGGACTGCGGACGTGAAGAAGACAGAGACAGGATTACATCACTGGAATGCTGGATCCAGCCAGACCTGAAGATGTCTGTGCCCAGGGCTGTTACACAGTAGGTAAATAGCCTCTTTTAACTTAGTTTGAATTTGGTTTCTCTCACTTGTCACTAAGAGTCTTGATTAATACATCATACTTCCCCATTCATAACATGTTTCTTGTTTCTTCATAATCATCTATCTTTGTCAACTGGGCTGTATATTCCATAAAGGCAAGGACATTGTCCTATCTGCCCACCATTGCGTGCCATGCAGGGTGCCTCAGAGCAGGTGCTTAAGCATTTGGTGAATGTATGCATGGCAAAAGTGTGTGTGGAAAATGTGTGCGTGGTGAACGTGTGTGTGAATGAATGTGTGCGTGGTGAACGTGTGCATGGTGCATGTGTGAATGGTGCATGTGTGCATGGTGAATGAATGTGTGCGTGGTGAACGTGTGCACAGTGACTAGCCTGAGGGGATTCCAGATGAAAATCCTGGGCTCTCCATGCAGCAGTGATGGGAGGAAGAAGCCCCACTATCTTCTCTCAACCCTTTCTGAACTGAATACAGAGCGACAATCTCATTACGCACAAAAGACAGCTCCCATTTCATTGTCTCCCATTCCCCTCATTTCTTGGAGAATCACATGCTACGAGATCATTGCAGGTTGTTGGAAATCAGGGTCCCCAAGCCCAAAACGAAAGGGACGCCTGTGGACAAGGGAGATGTGAATACTGTAGAGAAAGTGCTCCTGGGCACAGTGGATTTGTCAGTTATCATGATATCAAACTATCAACTCTGAGAATTTTCAAAGGTAAATATCTGTGTGCATGTTAACAATTCCCCTAAAACACTCAGAGACGCTGGGCATGAGACTGAGGAAGGGATGGCTGTTCCTGATTTCTTTTTCTGAGATTTGTATTTCCATGGGTCACCACAGCCCATTGTTTCAAATTGTCAAAAATAGAAACCAGTAACCACTCCTTCGTGTTAGTCAGGAATCGCTCAATTGCAGGTCATCACAAGACTCAAACAAGGTGTAGAAGAATTTTAGAAATTTTGAAATTTCACTGTGAGGTAACTGAAGCATTTAGGACTTACGCAGAGGTACGTAAGGCTGGAGCCAAGTCCTCCAAATCTGTCTTGTTCTCTCCATCTCGTGGATTTCCTGAGGACTGCATTACTGTCCGTCAGATCTCTCCATTGGTAGGAACAATGTTCTCCACAGTTTGTGGCACGGAAGGAAACCCTTCCAGCAACAGGTCAACCCTACCAAAGGCGTCCGATTGGCTCTGCTTGGGTCATGTGCTCAGGCGTACGCGCCTCTCGCGGATGCCGGTAGGAATGGTGTCCTCTCATTGGCTGGCCTGGGCCAGAACCCCGCCTCTGTGGGGCGCGAGGGCCGTGGGGGGAGGGGGTGGATTGGCAGCTCATAAGCACCGCGGAGGTAGGGGAAGAATCAGCTCCCAAAGACAAAGAACGTGAGCAGACGAGGAAGTGCCAGGTATCCACTATGCATCCCCACTCCCCTACTTACTTAAATGTCTCCTGACATTCCCACAGGGCCGAGAGGAATCTGTCCCAGGTCCCCCACCTGGCCCCAGTCATCCTTCCAGCTACATCTGTCCTATGCTCCAGTATCATTTCAGGTAGGGAAAATAAGTTCCATATTCGTTTTGGTTGGTTCTGTCGCACGATCCCATGGCACCGCGCATCAGTGCCGCCTCGCGCTGTCACTGCCTGGAGAAACTAACGCTTTACCCTCCCTTTTGCTTAGTCTCCTCTCCCTGTGGAATCCTGGCAATGAGGCTAAAGAGTGCAACATGAGCCAACAGGCTGGAAGCAGATATGCCCTCCCTCTTGACACTGGCCTTGAACCAGACTTGGACTTTCTCCACATAGGATGAGTTCCTTCACAAAAGGTTTCTCAGTCTCTCATGGCAATAAGCCTCCGGCTGACCAGCCCTGTGCTCTCCCCAGATGTGCTCACTAGATCAGTCTAGATAACTCAGCATTGCCTAGAGCTGGGGTCTCTGCTGTAGAGAGCTGGGGTCTCTTACCTAGCCATTGATCGTCCATCAGGTGGGCTGAGTAGAATTTCAGTTGGTGCCATAGGGAACAAAACTACAAATTTCTCCTGTTGGTAAGTCCTTTCTTTGGGGGACAGGAGGAGCAGGGGCTTTGATTTGTCTATCTCTGTTCCCATGTAAGAAATCTTGAGTTTTTAAATGGCCTGTACATTGATCTAACTATTGACTTACTGACTGGCTATGGGTAGAATTTTAAAATTTAAAGGAGAAAGATCTTGATCGACTCTACAGTAACCTAAAAGTGTTTGCACTGCTGCCTGACCTCATGTCTGTACCCCAAATTTCTTCCCATTCATGGGACATACTGCCAATCAACAGGAATGATGTATGCAAATAGACCTTGGCAGATACTCCGGGCAGCATTTCAATACCTTCTTGGCCTTACCACAAATGAGCACGCAGACTCCTGTGGTGGCCAGGTTCCCACTCTCTCACTTAACATGCATCCTCTTTTTCTGCCTCCTAACATATGTCATCGTCAACCCCTAATCTGCATATCTTTTCTCCCAGTAGACCTCGTTCAGTCCCAGTCCTCTCCAGCCTTGATTTCTCTCTGCCCATTACAATCAGTTGAGGAGCAACTCACGTGCCCCCTCCACCAACACAGACACACGGTCCCCCACAATGAGCCAGACGTTAGCAGACTGGCATTAGCATTCTAAGCAATATAAAGGAATGACACAGGTAATTTAGAAACCTCGTTTATCTCTTGAAGTTATGACATTGTTGTTTTTCTGGTGCTAGAAATTATGTATAGGCAAAGAACAAGAGTTTAAAGCAAACGCTTGTCAGACTAAACCAATGACAATTGAGTGGAGAGAACTGAAGACTTTAATTCTGACAGTACATCTGTTCTACCTTTTTGTTTTCTTGCAGCAGAGTATATTACAATGTGGATATGGCTGAGTTTGTGCATCTCTAGCATGCAATACACATTTGATAATAAGGATTAATGAACCAGGTCCACAGGTCAGGAAAGGCAGGCTGCTAATCAACACTGGCTGGAACATCTGTGTCCGGTCACCTTCAGTAATGCTCCCAATGTTCCCATTCTGGAAACTTTTCCTGTGCCTCCTCCCTCCACATCTAACAAAAGAAAAGTTTTTGTTCATTATTTCTTTAATTATTCTTTCTTCCCCTCTCTTTCTTGTCTTTCCTTCTTGGACTTCGCTTATATGTATGTTGGTATGCTGGTTGGTGTCCCACAGGTTTCTGAGGCTCTGTTCATTTTTTTTTTCACCCTTATTCTTTCTGTTTCTCAGATGGGATAATTTCAGTTGATCTTCAAGTCTGCTGATTCTTTCTTCTGCATGTTCAAATTCTCTCCTGAGCCCCTTTAGTAAATGTTTCATAATAGCTATTGTACTTTTTAACTTCAGAATCACCACTCTAAAAGTAATTTCTATCTCGTTATTAATATGTTCTATTTTGTGAGACATCGTTCTCATACCTTCCTTTAATTTTTTTTGACATGGTTTCCCGTATGACTACTGATTTAAAGTCTTTGTCTAGTTAAGTCCAACATCTAGCCTTCATCAAGGACAGTTTCTTTTTATTGCTTTTTTCTATGTGTTTAAGACAATTTTTCTGTTTTTTTAATGTCTTATAATATTTTGCTGAAAACTGGAAATTTTATATAATATAATGTGACAACTCTGGGGATAAGATTCATTTCTTCTCAGAGTGTTTTTGTTGTTGCTGTTTTTGCTGTTTGCTTATTTATTTAGTGACTAACCTAAACTAATTCTGAAAAGTCTGTATTCTTTGTCATGTTTGGATATTGAAGTCTTTTTTTTAGTTAGTTTAGTGGTCAGCTAATGATCAGACAGAAATTTCTTTATATGCTTTGACCCAGTAATCCTTCCATCCTTACCAAGGGTGTGTGTATGTGTGTGTGTGTGTGTGTGTGTGTGTGTGTGTGTGTGTGTGTTGAGGAATGCCTTCAGAGCTCCTGCAGGGAGTTTACAACCCTGCCTTAGCCTTCACTTCCTGCTTCAGCAGATGCTCAAGTTCAGCTAGAATTGAAAGCTTGGGGCATTCTCAGTTCTTTCGTGGGCACACACAGCACTAGGTATACACACAGCCCTATACATGCTGTGGTCTTCTAGATTCCCAGGAATATGTAGGAACTTTTGAAAACCCCCTATGGACTTCAAATTTCCAGTTTTTCCTTTTAAGTTTTTTGGAGAGAATTTTCTTAGCTCCAACTGGTAATGCTTCCTCAAGCAACTGCAATGGTAAGCAATTACCGCTGGTTGTTTTGACAAATTCCATGTGGGTATGGCTGTTTGCACAGAGGAAGTTCTGAGTCGACTGTAATAAAACTGAGTCCTGAGGATGGACCCTTCTAGTAAGTTGTCAACCAGGACAAATAGTGGCAATTCTTGGGGAATGGCCCTTTTGTGACCTCTGCACCTGTTCTACCCTCTCTAGTGGCTTCCAGTTTCAGAGCTACTTTATCTAGTTTTCAGGACTTCTGAATAGCTGCATGGGATTAGGATAGTTGAAACGTAGAAGGCTCACTCCTCCTATTTAGATTCAGCTGTTTGTCTTGAGTTAACACTCACAGGTTTATTGAAGAATTTAATTTCCAAAATTTTGGAAAAGTTGATTTTGAGAGTTTTTGCCAGTGTTGTCTGTGTTTTTCTGGAGTGGATTTTTAGAAGTCCATATTCCACCATTCTGGAAGTTGCACTTATGGTAAGGTAGACATCATCTCTGCCAAGCTCTGGCAGTGTCTTCTGATTGAGGACTATTATGAGGCTAAAATTAAGGACTCCTTTCTATCAAAGACACCATTAAGAGAATAAAAATGGAAGCCAAAGAGTGGATGATTTCTTTAGTACATACGACTGACAAAAATTGTCACAAATCAGTAAGCTTAATATGGGAATAGTAATAACAATTACCTCATAAGTTATTGTGATGGTTAAATTAGTTAGTGTAAATTAGCTAATATATATTAGCTCATGTAATGTGAAAAATGGAAACATTTATGAATGGATACTTTCGCCCGAGCATGGAAAGTGCTTTGTAAATGTTCGCTATGATGCTTAGTAAAGCTTGCAGTTTGTGTTGCCAGGTAAAATGTACAAACACATCATCCGGGGATACTTTAACAATGCTCTTTTGACAGCGATGATTGAGAAAATAACAATACCATCAACAAGGTTGTTTTAATTGATTCATTTAAAATGTTGTGCCATACTAACTCAAACTACATAGGTTTTTTTCAAAAATCTATTTATTAGTCCACAAGATAATTCCAAGAAGTCAAAATCAAGCAGGCTGTGTCAGACACTGTTGATTGCCTTCCCAATGCCTGTGCCTCCTTTCTTACGCACAGAACTCTGGTTTCCTACAGAGTGGGAATGTGTACAGCTAAAATACTCTCCCAGATGTCCTTACACCTGTTGTGGCCATATGACCTAGTCCTGGTCCCAGAGATTTAAGTGGCAGTCATTGGGTTGAATTTCTGGGAAAGCTTTTTGAAGCTTTATACCATAAAACTAACGTGCCTTGAACCTGTAAGTTTCCCACTCTTTGGCTCTGCATGTGTGTTGCACATGCCCTGCTTGACTTTCACTTCTTGATGGCACAGAGGCACAAGGTCAGCCAGAGGTGGGAGCTAACGGTCCTCTCAGGTGTTTCCCAGGCATGGGAATAGCCCTGGGCATGCATGCGGCCTTCTAGGGTCCCAGAGATATGTAGGAGTTTTTCAATGCCCCCTATGGACTTTTTTCCAAATAATCTATTTATTGAATGAGACTTCATTAAAAATCTCTGGGACTTTAAAAATTGACTTTGACAGGCTGTTTTCCTGAAATTGGCCAAGAAAAACAATAAAGTGGAATTTCCATGTCATATATCAAAACACACTATAAAACTACAGTAATTATAATAGGGTGGCGTTATTGCGGAAATACACAGCACAATGAAAAATAAGTCCAGAAATAGACACACACCTACATTTTGTACATGAGACAGGTTACATTTTTAATTATTAGGGAAAAGATGAATTTATTCCAGGAAGAGGTTGGAATGATTGGCAAGAAATATAGGAGAAAAATTTAGGAGAAAAATATAGCCTCATATCATTCCTTACACGAGAATAAATTCCAAAAGGATTAAAATCTATATATAAAATACAAAATTATTAATGTAGCTCATAATCTTAGGGTGGAAAATAATATTTTTTCAGGACAGAAGGAAATCCAGAAAACATAAAGACAAACATTGATAGATTTGACTATATATCGAGGTTAAAACCTCCTCACAGTAAAAATCCACAAATAAAATTAAAGGCAAACAACAGACTGAGAGACAATCCTTAAACACATGCAACAGAATATGGAAATTCGACTTAAATAATGGGATCCTATTTTTGGCCTATTAGATTGGCAAAAACAAAGCTTTAAGAGGTTGTTACTATACGGTATTCATGTGGATGTGAAGACAGTCGTTCTCATTCACTGTTAGTGAGAGCACAGATTGGTGGAGCTGTTTGTGCAGGAATTTGGCAGGGTCTAACACAATTTTCCATGTATGTCATTCTAACACAGCATTTCGCTTCTATAATAGAGTTGTGTGCTGCAGAATATTCACACGGGCACAAAAATAGTTTTTTGGTTTTTTTTTGCAACTGATGAAGCTGCTTATTGCGGTACTGCTTGTGAGAATCAAGAACTAGGAACTTGATGTTTGTCAGGTGTGTGTGTGTGTGTGTGTGTGTGTGTGTGTGTGTAAGAAGAGAGGGAGAAGGAGGAAGGAGTGATAGCGAAAAACAGTCTGCAATATCCATTCAAATTGGTTTGCAATTATTTGGGCGATGACCTTTCTTTTACTTTATTTTTTTCTTTTTTTTGGTGACCCAGAACAATGACGGGACAGCTTGGCTTTGTGGGTAAATATACATCAAGAGGGATTTTATATTTTGTAACATATACTTCTATATTATTTACACTTTTCAAGTGATTTTAAAAACAAGTAAAAGCAAGCTGTGGAATTGTGCAATATGGTCCCATTTGGGTAAAAGAAGTCCTCAGAAGTAGATGCATGTTTGTTATATTTAATAAATGTTTGATAAGAAATCCATGCTGACCTGTGAACAGTGGTTGCCACCTGGAAGTGGTGGAGAGGTGGGAAAGAGGAGATGGAAGGTTCTTTACTTACCTACTTCAGTTCTGTTTGATGTCACAAGCTCGCAGCATGCTTTTGCAGTTTAAAAAAATGAATAAATGAATAGACATATGTCAATAAGGAGCAGGAGAGAGAAAGGCAGTAGCTTTCAAGCTTAGAAGGAAGAAAAAGAGGTGTTTTGAGGATGGGGTAGTGAGGAGACAGACAGGAGTGGCTGCAAGGCAGAACACAGGGAATTGAAGCTGCCATGTCCTGGGACACATGGCAGGAAGCAGGGGACACTCAATGCACAGTGGAGGAGAGGTGTGAGGGAGGAGAGCGTGGGAAGAAATAGAGACTTTGAGACTGGCCGTCTGTGAGAAGGCAGACAAGAGCTGGTTTCCGGCTGCAAGGAGCAGACGTATTGATTAAATACCATAGGAAATGGAAGATGCTCTCATTTTTAGATGCATGCTCCTAAACTCTATTAGTGGGGGTATTTCTGTGAAGACCAAAATATTTTTTCTCAGTTTGCAATATGTTCTTTAAACCATGGCCACAGGTAATGTGATTTTTAGTGAATGATCCTTCAAAGCAATTGAACCTCTTTACTATTTTACATTTCCAAAGTAGGACTTGGGGTTTAATCCTTGCCATAGAAGGGAGTGAATAACATTAGAGAAGAAAAAATATCAATGTGACAAATTCAAGAGTGAAAATAATATGATTTCAATTTGCAGAAAACTGATCTGAGAGAATTGCAGGGTAAGCATGCTATATGTGTGAGATAGCCTTAAATTCCACACAAAATCTATACGGTCTTCCTGGATGTGATGCATAAGGAAATTCTAAGACAGCGTGCTGAGTCGAAACCAGCTAACCTGGTATAAACTGGAATGAATTTGCGTTTGGGGGAGAGAAATAATATCCAAGGGATTTCAGAACAGCCAAGCTCTTGCTGAAGGAGGCACATGTGCTATTTAGTGTGAAGTTTTGCTTATTCTCCTTGAGTAAGAGTAAAATGGTTATATTTTTTGCTCTTCAAAAATTTCCTCTTGTTATTTTTCTGGCATAACTGGCTGGGATATTCTTTTTTTAAAATTTTTTTTTATTTCAGCATATTATGGGGGTACAAATGTTAAGGTTATATATATTGCTCATGCCCCTCTCCCCCATCGAGTCAGAGCTTCAAGTGTGACCATCCCCCAAACGTTGCACATCTCACTCATTATGTTTGTATATACCCACTCCCACCCGCCCAACACCGGATAAATGTTGTTCCTATATGTCCACTTAGGTGTTGATCCATTAATACCAATTGGCTGATCTGGCTGCGACATCTGTCACCCTATTGATCGCCAGGGTTGATTCGGCTGGCTGGGATATTCTGATGCACAGAAAGAGGAAGTCACTGGGGATGAAGTCTTCTTCTCCCACTGCCCCTGGGCACGAGTAAAGGGCCTTTGAAATCGTACACCCTGAGGTTATGAAACTCACTAAACTAGATATAGTTTTTGGTAGATATGTGTGTTATGGCAGCTTCTTATGTAGCTGGCTTGTATCCAAAGCTTTGCACCTTGGGGATCATTTTATTCTTACATTGTCATCAGTCTAGCCACAAACAGGCCAAACTTGATCCTCAAAGAAAAGTGGGCAATTTGAGGTTTTAATACAGGGAGAGCTGGGTGCAGCGGCCGGCACCTGTAATTCCAGGTACTCCAGAGGCTGAGATGGGAGGATCACTTGAGCCCAGACGTCCGAGACCAGCCTGGGCAATATAGGGAGACACTACTTCAAAAAAAAAAATAGGGAAAGCTAAAAAATAAAACTGCAATGAGAAGAAGTCTGTGAGTTTCCATAAATGAATTTGAATGATTGTGCTTATCAAAGCACCAAATAAATATTTGAGGTGCATCCTGCCAGATCCTCATAAATATAATTGATGACTTTGAAAACAATAGATCATATTGCCCAAAACTTTAGAGTCCTAGCAGATTACCCTTCCTTTTAAAAGGCGAATTTGGGGAAGAATTTTGCTTCTATGAAAGGCGCATCTCAAAACTATTCTGCCAGTGCGTGATAATGATTCGCTTTGAGACTTTGACATGTCCTCTGACTCTCCAGGCTTTAGGAATTTCTACTGTCCATCCCAGCTTTTAAATGCTACCCTTCCACCATGAACTTGATCTTTTTTGTCAGCTGAGGGCAGCAAATTAAAACAACAGAATTTTATTCAGCAGAATCACGATGATTAAAAGAAGTAATACCGGCGAAGATTCTGACATAGAAACATTCTCATGTGTTGCTGGTAGGTGTGTGAATTGTAGAATTTTTTATTTGGAACGCAGGCTGACAATATCTATTATGAATAACATCTATATCCCTCGTGAAGAAGCAGAACAGCAAAGGGTGTAAGCAGAAAGCACCCCTCCCATGCGCACCCCAAACCTCTTTTACGGCTTCTTTCCTTGTCTCTTCCTGAAATTTCAGGCAGTATATATAACTTTCCCCATCACTGTTAGATTAAGGAAATTAAAAAATAAGTCTCTTGTCACAAGACAGTCTCATGGCCAACATTCGAAATGTCCAGTTGTGGTGTAAAAGCCAAAACTCAATTTTTTCTTTCTTTCTTTCTTTTTTTCTTTTTTCACTCTGTCCTGCATGAACCCCTCTGGTGCACAGGAAGCCCCCACAGTTCCGTGACCCTGTCAGGGAAGCGTAGCGCAGGCCAGAGCAGTTTCTGTTTTGCTGCCTTGGGGGGCTGCAGTCAGCCCCTCACCTGCAGGCTTATGTGGGAGTCAGGGGTGGCAAGAGAAAGAAACTGGTTCGTTGTGATCTCAAACTCCAGGGGACACATTGGTGCAGCCCCTGTGGCCCCCTGAAGCTCTTCTCACTAGCTTGAGATGAGAGGGAAGTGCCCTCTTCCACGCCCCCAGGTGCCACTGAGAGAAGGAAGCCACCACAGCCCTGCAAAAACTCCCTTCAAAAAGTCCCCGTCTGCCCCAGCCACTTCTACTTCAACTCTTGACTCTTAAGTGGGGCAGTTGGACGCAGACTTTCAAAACCAGCCCCGGACAAGCTACTTTGCAAGCTCAGCACAGGTGTCACAGGACCCTGTGGAACAGGAAATGCACCATCAACTCTTTACTCGGCTCTCTCGGGACCTCAGGCTAAGATTGAGTCCTGTTTTACGTATTGTTAATTTATACTCCCTTTATCTAGCAAGCCCACTCTGTTGAGAATCTGTTCCATAGAAATAAAAGTACTGGTATACAAAGATATTTACAGAGGCAATATTTGTAGTTAAAAAAAAGAAGAAAGAAAAAGGAGAAGAAAGAAAACCTAACTCTGCATCTATAAAGGAATAAAGGAATGTCCAGTTAAACCATGGTATGTTCATACAGTGGAATATTCAGTAGCTATTAAACATGAACATAAGCATAAAGCTATTAAACATATTAAACATAATGAGTTACACTATATCTATTACCTAGAGGGATATTAATTATGTATTATGGGGAAAGAAAGGACATTGCAGAATGAAGTGTATAAGGTGTTGCATAAAAAAGACCACTGCTTATTTGTGTGTGTGTGTGTGTGTGTATGCATGCGGAGCAGGGTGGGAAAGAATACACCGAGTTATTAATAATGGTCATTTCAGTGGGTGATAATCACAGCAAGAATGTGGGACGGTCCTTACTTTTAAAATATATTTTTATATTGTTGTGCATATTATAGCAAGTACATATATGTTGGTGATTAAAGAATTATATAATAAAGAAAAATAAACGAAGAGAAAATAAAATTTGAAGAGCAAAGTGATAAACTATAATAAAGAGAAAGTGCCCAGAAAGTGTTATGAGCTCTAAAAAATCTTGAAGGAAGAGATAATTTGCACATTATAAAAACTATTATATTACAGAGTATAGAAAAAAATGGAAACCTTCCAATGGAATTTCTGGAAGCAAGTCTCACCATGATACCAAAACTAGGAAAAAAAAAAAAACCCAGAGGCCAATTTCACTTAGGATTGACCACTGATGCAAAAATCCAAAATAAAATATTAGCAAATTGACTCAGATTATTAAAAGGATAGCACAAGATGATCAAGTTGAATTGTCCAGTAATACAGGTAGCTTCACATTGGAAAATCTATTAATATAACTCACAAATATAACATATTAAAGGAGGAAACTATAGAAGCTGAAAAATGATTTGATAAAATTCAACAATAATTTTTTTTAAGAAAAGCACTTTAGTAAGTTATAAATACAGGAACCCTTCCTTCGACTGATGCATCATGCCAACTATCTTCCTCCCCTGAGTTCCAGTCTCCACTCATCTGCAAAGGCCACTGGCAAGGCTTGCAGTCTCCTGCTGGGTCCTCCAGTCTCCTGCTGGGATTGACTAATAGGAACTTCAGCAATAAGTTGGAGGAAGGAGGAGAGTGAGTCAGGGTATTTGTTCCTCAGCCTCCCTCCCTGCAAGGCCACCTGAGTAGTAGCAGCCAGACTTCTCAAGGCAGCAGACTGCACGAGACTCTGCACTCTGGTACCTGCTCTGTCCCCTCATCTCTTTGACTTAGAGGTGGAGAAAGTAAAACTGCTCCTAAGCCTTGCTGCCCTACTCCATGTGGTACCCTGCACCCAAATCTTCGTCAGTGCAGTTGCTGCTTCTTATTTGAGGCAGTTCTGTTCCACAAAGTCGCCACAAATACTGAATTAGAAAATACTGAGCCATTGCTCCTAGAGGAAATACAAAGTATGCATGTTGAACTGACAGCTAACAGCACTGTAACTTGTGCTTGAATGAAGCTTCTCTCACACATGTGCTTTCTCCAAAAGGCACACCACGGCCTTCTTGTGCTTAGGAACACCAGACAGCACTTCAGCTTTGGGGTCATTTGAAACAGCAAAATCATAAGGCAAAGCACAAAAATGCAAAAAATGGGGCACTAAATAGACCACTAAAAGGATGCATGTGCATGGTACAAGAGCTGAAACAAGAAGGCAAAGCCTAGCAGAGACTAAGGAGACCTTGCTTCATGTCAGCCAGGTGCGTGTGCATTGGGTGACTCACATTTGTCATCATCTGTGCATGGACATCCATGAATTACCAAGAAAGCGGGGTGGGTATTGGTTTTAGGGTTACAAATAAATTTTAACAAGTAGGTGGCTTCACAAATATGGTATCATGAATAATGAGGAGTCATTGCAGTCTCTTCATAAACTCTTCTCAGATTACGCTATTTCAAAATGCCATCAGTTTCTAATTGGGAGTCTGACTTAATAGGTATATACATGCCAGAAATCTACTGCAAACATTGTATTGAATGATGAAAAATTAGAAGCATTACTATTAAAGGAACAAGGACAGGCTGCTGAAGCCTTCATTATGCTAGACATCATTAGCCAATGTGATAAGAAAAAAAAACCAAGATATGAATGTAGGGAAGGAAAAACAAAAATATCTTTGATTTAGAATGACATGATTATCCACCCATTAAAATCCAAGAGAATAAATTAAAACCTATTTAACTAGAGTTCATCAAGAGAGTTCATTAGTGTGGATGGGTATAAAAACAACATATGAACAGTAATAGCTTCCCAATATGCTAACCAAAAACAATTAGAAAAAGTAGTTGAAAAAATGATTCCATTCATACCACCAATAAAACTTCTAAAATTCCTAGGAATAGGCCCAATGAGCAAAATGTAACACGCATAAGAAAAAAAAAAAACTTATTAAAGACAAAAAAATATCTGAATAAATGGAGAGTTAGACTATGTTCCTACTTTGGATGACCCAATATTTTTAAAATATCAGTTGTCCCCAAATTAATTTATAAATTCTTTGTAATATGGCAAAACCTCCTCCCCAACCCAACTCTTACAACACATGTCAAAGGTTTTAAAAATTTCATTTGGATGAGAATATGCACCCAACTAGAAAAATCTATTTTGAAATAGGATACTTAGAAGGCTATCAAAATACATTATAAATTATAGCAATTTACAGAGTGTGACCTAAAGGGAAGGAATAAACAAAGAAATCAGTGGAACACAATTCAGAGTCCAGAAACAGACCTATGCATATATAGAAATTTAGCAAATGACAAAGGTTGTACTTGGGAACAGTAAATAAAAAATTCAATAAGTGATATTGTGAAATAAAAGATGCAGGAAGGTATTTGCAGCATATATAATAAGAGACAAGAGATGAATATACAGAATATATATTCAATTCCTACAAATCTGTAAGAGAAAATGCAAAACAAAATTGGACAAGGAATGTGAAAAGACAGTTCAGAAAAAAATGTACAAATGACCAGCAACTATATGGAAAGATGCTCAATTCCAACAGCAAACGGGGAAATGCAAATTAAAGCAGCAATGAGATATCATTTCCAACCATCAGTTAGGCAAAAATTGAGGGGACATTAGGAGGAGTATCTTAACACTAAGGTATTAGCAAGTGCTGAGGAGGCAATGGAGAAATGGTATTTTCTGCATTTCAAGTGATTCAACTCTTTTGGAATACAACATGGCAGTATAAATTAAAATGTCAAATATACACACCAAATAATCCAAAAATCCACTTCTAGTTATCTAATATAGAGAAATACTTGCCGATAAGTTCAAAGAGATATGGATTATAACAGCGAAAAATTGGAAACCAACTGAAATGTCCATTAAAAGCAGAATGGTTAAATAATCTGTATAATTAATACTTTTATACTACGTATCATTGTGGTAAGTTTTTTTTAAAGCAAATAAATATGTACCAGCATTAAAATATGAATATATCTAAGACATGTACTGTGAAATGAAAAAAGCATATTCCTGAAAAATACATATAAGTCTATATAAAATACTACATTAAATTAAAAATCCACACAACTATTCATTTCTATTTTTATCTATGTTGTTATGTATGTACACAATTTAAAAATCTCTGTAATGGCACATTCCAGATTGATGAGCAGATGTTACTTTGGGAGGTGAATGAGATTGGAAAGTGGTCACTAATAAAACTCTTGCCTTTTTTTATTTTAAAAATTTTTTTAAATTTTTAATTGTGTGTGGTAAAAAACACATAAAGTTTACTTTTTCATTTTTCAAAACTGAGACATTAAACTATAACTGTCTATTCCTTATTCTCCCCAGCCCCTGATGACCATGCTACTTTTTTTTTTTATTTTACTTTCTGCTCCTATGAATTTGACTACTTTAGATACCTTGTATAAGTGGATTCATACATTATTTATCATTTTCTGAATGGCTTATTTAACTTAATATAAGGTCTTCGAGATTCATCCATGTTGTAGCATGTGGTCAGAATTTCCTGCTTTTTTAAAGCTGAATAACACTCCGTTGCAGGTGTACACTGCATTTTGTTTGTCCATTCGTCTGTCAGTGGACGCTTGGGTTGCTTCCACCTTTTGGCTGCTGTGACTAATGCCGCTATGAACGTGGCTATGCAAGTATCAGTTTGAGATCCTGCTTTCAATTCTTTTGAATATATAATAGTTCCCCTTATCCTCAGGGGACACCTTCCAAGACCCCCAGTGGACACCTGAAACCACAGATGGTACCGAACCTTATATACACTATGTTTTTTCCTATGCACACATACCTGTGATAAAGTTTAATTTATAAATCAGGCAGAGTAAGAGACTAACAACAGTAACTCATAATAAAACAGGACAATTATAACAATATGCCAGCATCACTACTCTCGCACTTTGGGGCCGTGATTAAGTAACATGAGGTTGACTTGAACTCAAGCACTGTGAGTCTGCGACAGTTGGTCCCATCACTGGGATGGCTGCTATGTGACTGACAGGTGGAGAGTGTAGACAGTGTGGATCTGCTGGACAAAGGGATGAATCACAGGACAAAGGGATGGAGCAGGACAGAGCTGGACAGCGTGAGATTTCATCAGGCTAATCAGCACGGCATGCAATTTAAAACTTGTGAATTGTTTATTTCTGGAATTTTCCACTTAATATCTTCAGACTGAGGATGACAGCAGGTAACTGAAACCAGGGAGAGCAAAACTGTGGATAAGGCGGCTACCACATATCCTTGCTGGATGATATGGTAGTTCTACTTTAAACTTTTTGGAAACCACCATACAGTTGTTATTTTATTTTTATTGTTTGAATATTTTCACAAAAAGAATGTATTTATGTATAACTTATGTAATTATGGGTAAAGTAAAAAAATTAGTCTAGATAGGTGGCATTCAAAGGAGACAGGCACCAAGTGAATAGTGGCTTGGGTGACAGCTGAGAATGGGCAGGCTCGGTGGTCCCGGCCTACCAAAGGCCTGTGAACTGGAAGTGTCTAGCATCTAACCAGCATTACTGACTGTTTCATTCTCGAATACCCACTGGCCTTGCCTGGGGGAGGCTTATACTTCCCCACCTAACGGATACCTGTAGTGGCCGTTTGAGTTGCTTTGGCCAGCGAACCATGAGCAGGAGTGCCCTGTGCCCATTCCGGGCAGACGTTTTAAGGGTCCCTGCAGGACTTTCATGTCCTCCTTCCCCTCTGCTGAGATAACCAGCAGCGTCCCAAGCAGAGGCTGTGATGGCAGTCTGAGTCCCAGCGGCAGAGTGCGCGCAACAGAGCTGCAGCCGGCCTTTGACGCATGGGAAGTGCGAGTGAGAAGCTAAGCGTGGTGGTTGCAGACGGCTGGATTTACTTTTTGATGCCACAGGATTCTCTGGTCTGTCTCGTGCAAGATGCTGACCTGGACCTCCTCATGTGGACGAGAACTGTGGACTTGGAGTGAGAACGGGAATCTGTGAGCTCAAGGCCTCTTCCGCTCCAGGAGCTCTCAGTCCTATGAAGGTGCGTGCGCATCACCCCCATGCCAGGAAAACTGCTGATGCCATAGCACATGCATCCACAGTGCATCTCAGGGAAGGGGCCACGCAGCCTGGCACTTGGCCTCTCAGAAATCAGCCAGAGCCCTAAAAGCCTGTGGGGGATGAAGGTGTAGCCCTGAACACTCTCTGGAGTCTGTGTTATCACGTGGACCAGCTTTAGACACAGTAGGAATGGACAAGAAGTAGGTACACCCACTCTCTCCCATCAGAAACCTTCTCACATTAAGGCGGAGGAGTAATGTCACCCTCTCACGAACTTTCTTCTAAAATACAGCTTGGAATTTATCAAAGTGTGAAGAAGTGGGGCTCACTGGACCCATTATCTTTGCGGCAATGGCGAGCGCAGCTGCTTGCAGAGTGCCCTCTGCCCAGTGAACAAGGACGACCGGCCTCATTGCGATGGAATGCTGCTTCCTGCTTTGCTTGCAGAGTTCTGCCTCGCTGGCACGAGCCCAACTCGCTTCATTCCATGGAAATGGCTAAACATTTCTCTTTATGTTCATTTGTTGTCTTAATGTTTTTTTAGCCACAAAAAGTTTGACAGAAGATTATGCAAGAAAGTATTTTGGACAAGCTGTGGCAAAAAGAAAACTGGATCGTTACAAGAATGTAATCATCACTGGGCAAAAAAGAGCCCGATGCTAACTCCATGGAAGCAACGATAAAATCAAGGGCACCGGATTCTCCGGGCTGATTTCCTCGTTTCTGGCTTTTCTCCAACTGGCTGGAAATGCTGACACAATTGCTGAGAAATTGATGACAAATCCAAACACAGTAAAAATCCACAGTACTACGGGTTTTCTGGGATTCTGCGAAACAGACATCTGTTGTAAGTAAGTGACAGCTCTCGAATCTCGGTAAAGACACGTGAATAATATGGTTTCACTGTCTCTAAGAAGATGCCCGATGTCAAAGACGAGGCCTATGAAGTCAGTATTCTCTCCTGATACTCGTCGTGCCTGGATGTAACCCTGTGGGCACTGCTTAATTAGCCTTTTCTTAATTAGCATCTCTCAGGCTTCCTTCGAAGATGAGGGTGCTCTGGGGAGGTGAACGGGCTCATGGCGGGTTTAGGAATTCAGAATTCTAGCTCTGACTTCACCACCGACTAACAAGATCTTGGGCAAGTCATAGCACCTCTGGCTCATTTTTTTCTGCCCATAAAATGAGGGCAAAATAATTATGGCCCATACATATTATGTGATTTGTTAGGGCAAATGTCATGACCACATCAGCATGAAATGTGGCTGAGATTGAGGCTGAGAAGTGGATCAGAGACAACACTCAGGATGGTGAAAGAAGAGAACCAGGGCAGAGACACCTCACACCTGCCGCCCCCCACCCCCAGCCCCACCCCCAGGAGGCAGAGTGGGGGATGGTGAGAAGGGGTGGGGGTGGGAAGTCGAGGGGCAGGGAGCAGGGGGGAGAGCCATTTTGAAAACATAAGTGTAATTTGAAATTTATGGTGTATTTGGTTATATCTAAGTTGACTTTTAGCACATTACATAATAGGAAATATATGCTTCTATATATCATATTTTATGATTTTAGATAGATTAAAAAATCCTGATATTTCAGTTGTTCTCAATTGATACTTTTATTATCTTTTAATTTTCCAAGTTAGAAGAACCCTGTGGATGATGTTAAGGAGAAAAGCCAGAACAAGATGGATCCACTTCTGATATTTTGAACGATGACCCATTTCCCCTCAACATCCTGGTGCCTCGGTGGATGGGTGGGGCAGAGCCAGTGAGCAGCCATCTCTGTAATGGGGGAGGAGCTGGGTACAGTAGCTCACACCTGTAATCCCAGCACTTGGGAGGCTGAGGAGGGAGGATGGCTTGAGGCCAGGAGTTCAAGACCAGCCTAGGTAACATATCAAGACCTTATCTCCAAAAAAAGAAATTAGCCGGGTGTGGTGGTACACACCTGTAGTTCTAGCTACTTGGGAGGCTGAGGCAGAAGGATCACTTGAACCCAGGAGTTGGAGGCTGCAGTGAGCTATGATGACACCACTGCACTCTAGCGTGGGTGACAGAATGAGAATCTGTCTCAAAAACAAAACAAAAATAAAATAGCATGGAGGTAAGAGGCATCATTCTGGCATGGGTATCCCACTCCTTCGCATCTGAACCTTTCCAAATTGATAAGGAAAGCTGATGCTGAAGTTGGCAGAGGACCGTGGCCCTTTTTAGACAATTTCTGTGCCATTCTAGGTACAAATATAAAATGAGGGAAACTGCAAGCCTTCACACCTGGCACTAATATATGGGTATATGAACATACTTAGATTATTTACATTGCATTTCTTTCAGTAAAGCAAGCAGCCACAACAACAAAAACATGGAACAATAATTAGCACACAAAAGGGGGGCTTTTACAATGATGGATTGTTGTCACTCAGAAAAAATTTAGTTCATTTCTTATTTCTATCCAATCTTCGTGAGCATCCTCTGCTTATGTAAAATCAACTTGGGCTTCATCAACTCTGCTGAAAAAAGAAGATGAAGCACACCTTGTAAACACTGGCAAGAGATCTAGAAGGAGCAGATTCTTTAATTACATCATTAATTTCCAAAGACATACCCATCAACGTGGAGCTCGCAGAGCATAAAAAATGTACCGGAGAAAACATAATTTCAAGTGCTAATAGAAAAGAAAACAAAAGGTTTCATTCACCAGCAATCTCTGCTTCCTTTGAATTGCAGTTTTCAGAAAGCAACAGTGTCATCCAACTGCAGGGCCACAGAGCCGCCTCCCGGTGGGACGCTGATTAGATGGCCTGCCCTGACGCACATCCAGGAACCCAGTGGATGACAGCCAACTCCTCGTCCCTCCAGGCACGGCGGACTCGCCGTCACGGGGAGGGCTCACAGGAAGTGGGGGCAGTCACCGCGCGGCCACCGAGGGCCGCGCCCAGAGCGCCTGGCTGATTTCGTTTTAGACATCCTCTGGACTAACAGCTTCTTGCCAGAGGAAGAAAGCATTACGCAGATAACACAAAATGCTAGATAATCGGCCCCAGGCTTTCCTCAGTTCCCTTCTCTGTGCTTCCTGAAAGGCATTTTCTGGAATTTCCACCTGGAGAGCAGAGGACAGCCCCTCCATGGGTTACTGGGTCGGTCCTGGGGTCACCCATGAGGAGCAGCTCTCGCTTCTCCTGGGGTTACTGAATAAACCCGGCAAGGGAGGCGCGGGCAGGGCACTTCACTCTATGCGAGATGTTTTATCTCTTTAGCTGGGTGATGAGGACATGAGCATCATCGTATTATTCTTTATCCCTTTTTTTACATATCTTCAATATTGCATAGCGCATTGTTTTTAAGAAAAGTAGACTCAAGTATGAGGGCTTTGGGGACTAATTCAATCCTCTTAAAGTACTTATGTGTGTGTACCTTTTCTTTTCCCTCCAGGCAAGGATTATTTCATGCAATTAAAATTTTCTCAATTCATGAAGCATTTCTTGGTATTTTTAAAATTATAAAGATTTATAGCAGCCCTCCGCTCCGTCTGTTGGAGAGACGGCGGCGTCTTTCTCCTGCAGCACCTGCCGCGTCCCTGAGCGCCGCGTGCTCAAAGCGAAGGCAGGTAAATGGACTTGGCCGTATTGGGTGCTTGGTCACCAGGAGTGCTTTTAACCCCCGCAAAGTGGGTGTTGTTGCCATCAATGACCCCTTTATTGACCTCAACCACACGGTTGCATGTTCCTTTTTGATCCCACACATCGAAAGTCCTGTGGCACAGTCGGTCTGCCAACAAGAAGTTTGTCATTAATGGAAATCCCATCTCTGTCTTCCAGGAGTGAGATCCCACCAAAATCAAAAGGGGTGATGCCAGTGTTGATTGTGTTATGGGGTGCACTGGCGTCTTCACTACTTTGGAGAAAACTGGGGCTCACGTACAGGGGTGCGGCCACGGTCCATGTCCCCAAGTTTGTGGTGGGTGTGAACCATGCGAAGTACGAAAACAGCCTCACAATGGTCAGCCATGCCTCCTGCACCACCAGGGGCTTAGCACCCTTGGCCAAGGTCACCCGTGACAACTCTGGCATCATGGAGGGGCTCATGACCACAGTCCATGCCATCACCACACCCAGAAGACCGGGGACCGCCCCTCTGGGAAGCCATGGCATGGCGGTCATGGGGCTCTCCGGACCATCTTCCCTGCAGCTACGGCAATGCCAAGGCTGTGGGCAAGGCCACCCGGAGCTGAGTGGGAAGCTCAGTGGCGTGGGCTTCCATGTCCCCACCATCAATGTGTGGGTCCTGGACCTGACCTGCCGAATATGATGACATCAACAAGGCGGGGATGCCGGCCTCAGAGGCCCTTCAAGGGCATCGGGGCTACATGGGGCACCAGGCTGTCTCCTCCGACATTAACAGTGACACTCACTCTTCCACCTTCAATATCGGGGCTGGCACTGCCCGCAACAACCACGTTGTCGCCCTCCACAACCACGTTGTCAAGCTGTTTCCTGCCATGACAATAAACTTGATGACAGCAACAGGACTATATTCCTTATAGTCCACATGGCCTCCAGGGAGTGCGAGCCCCCAGACCGCCAGCCCCAGCGAGAGCATGAGCGGAGGAGAGAGACCCCCAGCTGCGGGTGCATCCCTGCCCACTCCGTCCCCCGCCACACTGAGGGTTGCCCTCCAGGCTCAGCTTCCATGCCAGGGACCCTGAAGAATGGGAGGGGCCTGGGGGGCCCACCTTGTCATATACCATCAATAAAGTCCCCTGTACCCAGCCAAAAAGAGAGGGAAATGTATAAAAAAATATAGTCATAAGAGCACAGCACTGTTCTCTGTGGGGTCCCTGTCCCAGCCTCAGGGCCCTCCCCAGTGACACCCAGTCTCCCTGGTTTGGTGCGTGTCCTTCCAACCATTCCCTGCGTCCATGTGTGCATCCACACTGCACTCCTCAGCATGACGCCAGTTGTTTCCTAGGCATCTTTCCTGGCGTCGATCACATAAGGTCAGCAAGACGCAAGCACAGATGTCCAGGGTTAGAAGGGGTGGGCATGTGTGGAAGGGAAACTTCAGTGATTAGAGGGACAGCTATGATCTCTATGGAAAAACGTTTGGTGGGAACCGTGGCCTGTCAAACTTGCCCTAGACTGTGTGCCCAGAGACTTGCGCAAGACAGTCAGAGTGTGGGAACAGAGGGGCAGCAGTCACTGGCTGGGGACATCGAGAGCTTTTTGGTTAGTGCTGCCCAGAGAAGCAGCCTGCCGCTTGGCTCAGGGCTGGGCTCTGAGACGTGGAGCCCCAGTGACGCCGCCATAAGCAGGGCAAGGCTGAGCAGTGGAGCTGGTTTTATGATTTAAGCTGGTACCAAAGAGGCTGCACAGGTGGCTCGTTTGTAACTCAGCTTAACTACCGTGTTTCCCTGAAAATAAGACAGGGTCTTATATTTATTTTTCCTCAAGAAGACACCCTAGGGCTTATTTTCAGGGGATGTGTTATTTTTTTAAAGTATGGTACAACAATTTACATTTATTCAAATATAGTTAAGTCGTTTTCTTCTGGAACATCATCATCACTCTCCAAACCCCGAATTCCATCCTGAATTTCTTTCGACTCTATTTCCTTTAGAACCATCGGCCCCAATCTCTCATGTCGAGCAACAGAGCTCTCATGGGGCAGATGAGAAGGACTGCTCGTCTTCTTTACTGCTCTGCAACGAAATGCATGGGTTGTGCAGATGTGCTGCATAGCCACGCTCATCACTAGGGCTTATTTTCGGGGTAGGGCTTCTATTGCGCAAATGCTTAGAAATCCTGCTAGGGCTTATTTTATGGGTAGGTCTTATTTTCTGGGAAACACAGTAGATTTCTCTGTGGGCCATCTGAGAGCCTCACGCGTTGGGTGACTCACTGAGCAGAAGCAGGGATCATGCATGAAGAACAGGGCTGTGGTCCTACGGTCCCGGCCTAAAGAGAGGGCCCCTGTGATCCCGCGGGTGGCAGTGGAAGATGTAAGTATCAAATCTCGGGGAGCCTGCAAGTTATGGCCGCTTTGGGGACAAAAGCGCTTCTTCCCTTGACTCCTTGGGAATGTGAATGTCCCAACATAAAGTGGCCTCACGAGCCACGACGGCGCGTCTGTGGACACCTGCTGTATGCAGACACAGCACACTTGGAGCCAGGCTGCCCTTCCCCGGACTGGGATCATCCTCCATTTCCAGGCGCTTCCAGATTCCGAGTGTGCGTGTGTGCGCGTGCGCATGCGCGGGCCTCCTTACTCTTCATTTCCATCTTTCTCTTCCTTCTTTGTGTATCTAAAATCGGATCCCTTGGTGTAGATTTTTTTCTCATACAATATTTTAAGTTGGGGGTAAAAAATCACATGCCATAAAAGTCCCCCTTTCAAAGTGTGCAAGTCAGAGGCCTAGGCGTAAATTCGTCCCTCTGCAGAGCCGGCCTTTCTTCTAGGTGCTACAGACTCTTCTCTGGCGAGGCTTTTTTTTGGGGGGGGGGGGGCCACAGGGTTCTTCCTGTATTTGTTTTCCTCTGATAACGATGAACTAGCACAAAGCGGGAGTCTGCCTTTCCCTCTGGCTGCCTCCAGCCCTGCCTGCAGTCGGTGCGGGTCCCCTGCCCGCAGTCCCCAGGCTGATTGGGATCTGCGTGCGCTGGCTGCCATATGCTGAGCGCACAGTCCAGCTCAGCTCCGGAGGTTTGGTGCAGGGAGGGAGCTAACTCATGCAACGCTATTGATTTTTGCCATCTTCTCGGTTCCTCTTACTCTTTCTTTCTCTCCAGGGAGACAGTTAGGAAACTAGCTAACAATCCTTGGAGCCAAACTGAGTTTTCTGAATTTATTGCATTCCTAAAATAGTGGAAAAGAAATCAAGAATCAGGCCTTAAAACATCACAGAGCTGCAAATTATGCCCCTGTCCGGTTATGAAGCAGTCTGGCAAATCCATACCCTCAGGGATACAGGCTATGCCAAGAAAGGATATTCCTTGATGGTAAGAAAATAATGGACTGGCTCACACAAGTGAGCCTCTTTTTCCATGAGACTACACAGTTTGAAAAAACACAGTCAGGAGATATTAACATCTTGTGTTTATCTGATTTCCCTTTACAAACTGACCATCCAATGGCCAGAAATAACTCTGCATCACACAGTTTATAAGAATACAATAAGCACACATGCAAACTCACAAAATTAAGAATTAAGGAGTAATTCATTTTCCCAAACAATTACACATTTTATGTTGGCGATCTTTTTTGTATTGGAAATGGCTGACAACAAATGGGTCAGTGGCTGCAGAGATTTCTCTGCTAATAATTTGCACACTCAGATATGAATACTTCAAAAGGTAGAATAAAATGAACTCTTGGAAACCAAAGACTATATGGTTGTGTGATTGCCCAAGACCTCGCACCAAGTCAGAGTTGCTTTGCGTATCTTAAATGATGTTGCTGAAAACTTTCCCCATACGAGCTCATGAAAATAATATATCCTGGAATCCCAGTAAAGCTGAGAGGTTAAGAAAGATGGCAAATTAGCTTTACTAGTCCTAGGCAGCTGCTTATCTACCCCCGGAACCCTGAAAAACTGCCAAACAGGAAAACTTTGCTCACACAGCCTCATGGAGCAGGGCAGTGGAGTGAATCCACGCTCCTGGGAGCCTGTGAAAAGTAGAGGGTGTGGGTCCCACGCCCAAGCTCCCTCAGCAGGTATGGAGTTGGTCTTTAAAACTTTAACAAGCCCCCTAGATAATTCTGCAGCACACCCATATTTGAGAATCTCTAAAACAGTGAGAACAGTTTAAAATTTGGAATCAAATAGACCCGAGTTCAGATTTAGAATCTTGCATTGTGTGCCCTTGAGCAGGTTGCTTCTCTCCAAACTTTAGTTTTCTCTACTTTTCTCCAGCTTGCGAGGATAGTGTGATGATGGAGTTCGTGGTGTGCATTAAGTGTTGATCTCAGGGCCTGCCACCTCGCAGATGAGTAATAAACACAGTTCCTGTGCCAGTCTGCTCGGGCTGCCATAACAAAGTACTACAGAGCAGGGGGGACTCAAACAACTGAAATTTATTTTTTCACAGTCTGGAGGCTGGATGTCCAAGAGCCAGGTGTCGGCAGGATGGGTTTCTCCTCATGCCCCTGGCCCTGGCTTGCAGACGGGCGCCTTCTCCCTGTGCCCTCACAAGGCGTTTCCTCTGTGCACACGGCCTGGTGTCTCCTCTTATTATAAGGGCACAAGTGTTACTGGATTAGGGCGCCATCCTACCACCTCATTTAACTTTAGTTACCTCCTTAAAGGCCCTGTCTCCACATATAGTCCCATGGGGGTTAGAGTATCAACCTATGAATTGCAGGAGGCCACAACTCAGTCGGTACCACTTCCCTCCACCCTGTTCTGTTTCCTGTGCTCCTTCTCTTTCCCATCAACATCTGCAGCCGTCCACGTAAGAATTACTCAAAAGCACACTTGATAACATGTATTTGGCAAAAGCACTGCCGGTGAAGGTGAGGATCGGGTGGGGGCATTTTGTCCAAGGCACCGGCATTATGAAAAGCCAGACACGAAACCTGGGTCCGAGAGTATAACAGAGACTCGGCTCTTAGCTAGAGGATTTGATTACTCTTGATAGTTTAATTTCATTAAAAGAAGTGACCTAGATAGACAAGGTGTAGAATTCTCCTGTGTCCAAATTCTGAGTCCTTGCATTTCCAGATTTTGAAAGTTTGGGTTTTTTTTTTTTTTTTTTCCTCCTCTTAACACAGATCACAGCAGAGTAAAAGAAAAGTCCTTTCAAATTTCCCAAGTGGAAAGCTTAACTTTGTGGTATATTATTTCCTGGCAGAGTGGTTACTTAGCACCTATTTTTAGAGGCTATAATATTCTGCTTCAGACACGTGAGGCTGCATCCTAGGCAGGCTGCCTCTCCCTTCCCTGTCCCCAAATGTCTCCTTCATGGTTGCTTACAAAGCTGTACAGAAGCTGGCAGCCTCATAATAGAATCTGTGATGTGCGTTTTATTCAGTCTGATGTTACGTGGCAGTACCTTGCTGCCTCGGAATCCATCCTTTATGTAACTGGCAACGCACTGAAATGAGTCAGTCTATGAATCACTCGCGACCAAGCTAGAAATCTTCAACTACCGCATTGTTCTCTTATTCATATTAGAATGAATTAAATCTTCTGGCCTAGCCCTATGAATTTTACCACTCTCCCAATTTCTCATGTTACTTGGCTCTGTGTTTTCTCCCATGAATCTGAAGCAGCCTTCCAGAAATATATGCATTTATTATATATGTGTGTGTATATATATTCATATTCTTCCACTTGATTTAAAATGTGTTACTATGATTACTCTGAATTGCAAATGACAAGTTGAATGGAGAAGGCTGGGAAGAGTTTCTTATTTATAATAATGTAATGAATATTTTTCTTTGATAACTTAGGCAGAGATTAAGGCTCCAGTTAGGAATACCTCTGGTGTGCTACCATCTGGACCATTCTGACCACTTCAGAGAACTGAAGCAGTCAAAATACCCACACTCCTTGGCCTTTTCATTTCTCGTTTGCCTTATGCTTGGGGAAGGGGATATATAGTTAAATCCTGGAATGTCAGAGTCCAAAGAGCTCTTAGCACCTCTAAATCCAATCTCTCCCCTCTCCCTCCACTTTTAAGCCAAAGTCAAACCACAGCATCGCCCAGCAGCCTCCCACTGGGAGGCAGGGCACCGTCTACTGCTCCTGAGCTCAGTCATAGGCCTTACTTCAGGTGGGATGTTAATAGATGTGGCGCAAGGAGAATCTTGGAACATGCTTGTGCAATTGGGCTGCCCTCTGGTATTTCTGCTAGAGCAAGGACAATGTGTCTGGGCTAGCCCACGGGATCCAGGAAGACTAAATGAGACATGTGACCAGTACTGCTCCAGCTAAGCACCCTCAGCCCAAACCTAGAGCAGAACTCCCCAACTGACCTGCATGCCATTGAGTGAGCCCAGCCAAGATCAGCAGAGCCACCTAGCCCAGCCCAGCCTACGTCAGCCAAACTCCAGCCAATGCACAGATAAGCCAGTTATAAAAATCAATGATTGTCATCTATAAGTCATTAAGTTTGAGGACAGTTCACGATGTAGTATTTTTGTGCCAAGAGTGAACACATGAAGTTTTGTCACTTGTTTTATGTTGTCATCTGCCAGATCTCTCCTTTTGAAAAGTCCCTTTTCATCTTTGTAACTTATAAGTAATATGTAGGATGGTACTTCACGACCATGTGTATATTCTGTATCCAATAACATTTTATTCAATTATTTCAGCAGCCATTCCATGATCCTTGTCAGAGTCAGGTATTACATTGAGAACTGCAAAGTGCTGATTTTTCTATTATTCCTGCTACATTGATCAGGTAAGACTGCTTTTGTAGAGAGCATTCCCTGCCCCCAGTTTTATTTTAGTACAAGTATAAATTCATGAGTTCATTTTTATTCAATAAACTATAATCCAGTACTGTCATTGTTCTTTCTGATGCTCTAATTGCCCCAATTTCGGCCAGTGGGAGCCCCTTCAAGCCAGCTTTGGTGTCCATTCCACGTGTTCCCTTTAGTCTCTCAGCACTCTCTGCCTTTTGGTCATGTAAAACATTTCCAATGGCTGGATTCAATTTGCTAATATTTTGTTAAGGATTTTTGCATTGGTGCTCATGAGAAACACTGAGCTGTAGTTTTCTTCCAACATCCTCATCATGTTTGCTATCACAGTATTGGCCTCATGGTACGAATCAGTGAACAGTTCCTCCCTCCTCTACCTTTATGAAAGATTTGTGTAGAACCAGTGTTATTTCTTCTTTAAACGTTTAATAGAGTTCATCAGGGAAGTCACCTAGAACTGGAATGGCTTTTGTGGGAGGGCTTCTTCCTTTGATTGCGTTCTCTTGGCCAACGTGTTTGCCTTTGAACCTTTCCCAGTCACTTGGTCTAGTGATGTGCATTTTGAGCAGTGTGTGGTTGGATTTTATTTTTGTGGGCCATAACTTTTTGTATTCTCTGGGACTCTGGCTTCTATGTCATCATCTGCGTTCTGCCTTGAAGCTTGTCCGTGCTCTTCCCAGTCTTCTGCGCTGGTTCTTCTGAGCGCACGTTCCCACTTGGTGGCCTTTTCCCCTCTATCCCTGACCACCCCAAGCTCACTGCTATTTGCTTGTTCAGAATCACATTCCAGAGCTTATACCAGTGTCCAACACACAGGCATTTCTTAATAAAGATTTATTTAATGAATGATGATAGGTATGGCATTTGTTAGGATCAGGCTTATTAGTAAAAACTAGAAAACCCAAATATCAGTGGCTTTAAAAGGTGGTTGATCTCGTCCTTATGTGAGAGTCCCTAGGTCAGGGGTCCTCAAACTTCTTAAACAGGGGCCCAGTTTACAGACCATTGGAGAATGTGCACTGTGGGCCCAGGATGAGTCAGCTGCTAAGTAGGACAGGCAGTGGTGGCAAAAACACCCAGAGGGCGGGATAAATGTGCTAGGTGGCCCGTATGTGGCCGCAGGCCGTAGTTTGAGGACGCCTGCCTTAGGCCTTTAGACATTTTGTCCAGAGCTGGTTCCATAAAATCCTCAGGGATATAGGACCTTCCAAAGCATTATTCCCCCATCCCTAGGGCATGCTCCTCATCCTCATTGTCCAGGGCAGCCCAGGTCTCAGGCCACAGGATGGGAGAAGGGGCAGCGAGGAGCCCAGGGCAGCAATGCTCCAGGAGTCTGTTAGGGAAGGCTGCTGGGATCTGCAGCACACACAGCACTTGCACTTGTGTACCATTAGCCAGAGTTCAGTCACATGCCACATTTTCTACAGGAGAAGCTGGACTATGTTGCCTTAGTCTGGATCCAAATATGCCCAACTAAAACTTTCTTATGGTGGAAGAAGAGAAAACCATACACTGGGAGATCATTAGCAACTGCAGAAAACTAAAGACCTGAAAAAAAAAATAATAACATACTTATGGAAACAGCAAGAAGTCTGGTGGAGCTGGATCATAGCACGAGTGACGTGATGTGGTAAATCCACTAGGAAGATAAGCAGAGGGAAGCGTAAGGCTAAGACTTAGATATTATCCTGTAGACTATTTTTTATCAGTCAGGGACCTGAGAGGGAACAGACGGCACTCTTGAAAGGGGTCAAGTGAGTTTAATGAAGGAACTATTTGAAAAGTAGGCAAGATTGAGGAAAATTAACAAGGGGGATGGTGAAGTGCTCCAGGGCCAGCAACAGCAGGAAGATACCATCACCGCCAGGACCGCCAACGGGAGTGGATAATCGGTTACTGGAACCCAACAGGTTTGTTGTACGGGGGTGGGTCTCAGACAAGAGCTGAGCCGTCGGTAGAGGAACACTGTCACTGCAACATGTGCCCCAAAAGCAAAACTGGTGGCATAATTTGCAGGGCCCAGTGCAAAATGAAAATGAGATTAATGAGCAAGGATTTTCAAGATGGTGGCAGCAGAGCATTAAACCAAGCACACGGCCTTTCTGAGCACCGGGGCCCAATTGTGCAGGACAAACGCCCACAAAGCTGGTCTTGCCTGGCAGGGAAGAAGTTGGAGGAAAAACACCCTGAATGACTCTGCCTTCCAGCCCTCTGACCTTGGCCAGGGCCTCGAGTTGCCCACGCCCGAGAAGCAGTCCAGGCCGAGGAGGCTGGTTGAAGGGGGTCATGACGGTCAGCCCCAGGGTGGGACGTGGACAGGGGGCTGGAGAGGCAGAGACGTCCAGCTCAGCCACAGAGGGCCAGTGGAGATTTTTAAGCAGAATGACATGTCCGATTTATTTTTAGAAAGAACTTTTTGGCAGCAGTGTGGAGGATGGATTGGAAAGCCTGGAGGCAGAAAGACCAATTAGGGGGCTATTATGATGGTTCCACAGTTGCTTTCCTTTTTTTTTTTCTTTTATTTTCCATCACAACTCACAGTAAGACATACAGTTTATATTTATATTGGTAACTAGTAACAGACATGTGTATATTTAATATATATATCAAGAAAACTTAAAGTCTATGAAAAAGTATAAACCTTTGTTCAATGAAGCAATACTTAACCCTACCAGAAGCAAAGTGCTCTGATTTCATTTTTTAAAAGGCTGATTTCAAACCACAAAGTTGATTCTATGAGTCCCAGCTTTTGGTTTAAAAAGCATTGGTCCAAAGAGTGTGGTAATCGGAATAACGCGCACCCCCAAGATGCCCATGTCCTCATTTTTGTAACCTGGCCCTACGTTACCTCACATGGCAAAGGGATTCGGCAGACTTGATGATGTTAGAGATCTTAGATGGGAGGTTATCCTGGAGGTCCAGATGGGCCCAAGGTCACCTAGAGGTCCTTACCAGGGGAAGAGGGAGTCAGAGCCAGAGATGTGCAGAGGGAAACAGAGTCAGAGTGGTGCAGCTGGCCATCAAGGGAGGAAAGGGACCGTGAGCCAAGAATAGGTGACAACCTCTAAAAGGCAGAAAAGGTAAGGAAACAGGTTCTCCCCTGGGCGCACCAAAAGGAACTCAGCCCTGTCCACACCTGGATTTCGCCTGGCAAGATCCACGGGATTTCTGACCTCCAGAACTGTGGGCTAATACATTTGTGTGGTTTTAAGCTGTCAAGTTAGAGCAGCTGGAAACAGCTAATCCATGGCAGGAGACAGAGTCAGGATGAAGGCAGCGTTATGTGGGGAGGGTTGCTGTGTTAGCCCGCTTTGTGTTGCTATAAAGGAAATACATGAGGCTGCGTAATTTATAAAGAAAACAGTTCTGCAGATTATACAAGAAGCACGGCACCAGCATCTGCTTCTGGTGAGGGCTTCGGGGAGCTTCCAATCGAGGCAGAGGCAAAAGGGGAGGAGACGAGCGAGCCACACACGGCAAGAGGGGGAGTGAGACAGGGAGTTGGGGGGGCGGGTTTTGCCAGGCTCTTTCAAACAACTAGCTCTGGCATGCACTAATAGAGTGAGAACTCACTCTTCACCTGGGGAGAGCACCAAGCCATTCATAAGGGGACCTGCCCCATCCACCCAAAGACCTGCCCACCACCAACGTTGGGGATCAAATTTCAAGACCCAAAGACCTTCCCACCGCCAACATTGGGGATAAATTTTCAACAGGAGATTTTAGGGGGACAAACATGCAAACTATGTCAGTTGGAGAAGAGGGGACTTGATATTCTAGAGGGACCTTTTCCTTTTGAGAGGTATAGGGCACAGGTATTCTTTTAGGGTAGAGGACCACAGCACCAAGACAAACTGCCATTTTTCTTCCTTTAGGTTTTATATTCCTGGGAAAATTAAAATGAGTATGAAAGACTTAGGGGGGGAACAAAAGTCCTCTTGAAAACTGTTTTAGTGACATGAGTGTATGGATTCAGGGCAGTTAAGTAGAAAGTGCAGTAAACACGTGAGCTCATCTGAAAAACGGAGGCACCAGCTGCATGGTTTCTTTACGGAGTTGCGGCTGCTCCAAGAGGTTAACTGAATCACCACTGCTCCCACAGAATGGCACTTGGCTGTATCTAGAACCCACAACACAAAGCAAACAATATTGATTTTTCTAGAAGTAAAAGAAGGAACCGCTCCAGTTTAGAAGGGGTAATCAGCCGCACGTGAAACTAGGAGATGAGTGATTTGTAAGAGGCACAGGCAGGCAAATGAGTTGGTTCAGGATTGGTTGTGCCTGTTGTTGAACGCAGGTGAATCAACAATAGGATCTGGTCATGATATGCTCAGATTTGTATGTTGAATGATCAATTTGTATTTATAAGTATGCTTGTTCTGAAGGCACAAATCATCTGAAAAACAAAACAAAACTAGAAAGTGTTTTGTAGTTCCTGAACTGTGGAAAGCAGTGTGGAGATACCTCAAAGCGATACAAGTGGATCTACCATCTGATCCAGCAATTCCACTACTGGGCATCTACCCAAAAGATCAAAAGTTACTTTATGAAAAGTCACCTGCACTCGAATGTTTACAGCAGCACAACTCACAATTGCAAAGCTGTGGAAACAACCCAAGTGCCCATCAATTCGTGAGCGGATTAATAAAATGTGGTATATGTATACCATGGAATACTACTCAGCTTTAAGAAACAATGGTGATATAGCACCTCTTGTATATTACTGGATACAGCTGGAACCCATTCTACTAAGTGAAGTATCTCAAGAATGGAAAAATAAGCACCACATATACTCACCAGAAAATTGGTATTAACGGATCAACACCTCAGTGGACATATAGGAGTAACATTTATCGGGTGTCGGGCGGGTAGGAGGGGGGAGGAGGGGATAGGTATATACAAACACAACGAGTGAGATGTGCAATGCTTGACAGATGGTCACGCTTGAGGCTCTGACTCTAGGGGGGAGGGGGGCATGGGCAATATATGTAACCTTAACACTTGTACCCCCATAATACGCTAAAATTAAAAAAAAACTAGAAAGTGTAATTTAAAACAAATCATTTACAATAGCAATAGAAAATATAAGGTGCCTAAGGAAAACAAAAATCTAAAGATGCCTAAGATGTTTACATAGAAAATTATAAAACTTTAGAGGAAGACATAACAGGACCTAGTAAATGAAAAACGATTTCATGTCTGTGGGTGGGATGACTATTTTATAGATGCCAAATTTCACCTGCCCAAATTATTTAGAAGTTCAGTGTGATAGAAAGCATTACTTAAATGAGTATGGACGTGTGTGTGTGTACCTTGGCAAGATGATTCCAAAGCCTGTATTTCATGAACCCTTAAGGGGTAGGAACTCCAAACAGTAGCAGTCCTGCCCGCGTCTCACTGTGTTGCCACCACCTAGCATTCATTTGCTGGACGTTTCAAACATTCCAAGGTTGACAGCGCAATTGTATTTTGTACCTCAGGTGAAACCTTATTAAATCTCTTAAAACGGTTCGGTTTAAATTCTATTTTATATCCCAGGCTAGTAGCAACAGGTAGGTAAAGCAATAAAAGCATATTTTCTGAGTAAGTGCCTAATTGCAGTGCTTAGTTGTGGGTGGGGGCAACTGGAAACCCTTAAAAATGTTCTGAACCCTAAGGCAGAGAAACCTTTGGAGTTTCAGGGGATTTAGCTACTTAGTCACAGGACAGGATTTTGCTGTAAGCTTTAAGATGGTTTGTAGGAGGGTTGCAGACCTAAGTATGGTTAAAAAAAAAAAAAAGCCCTCCAAGAGCTGGCGGATTGAGAGGGTAAATGAAGCTGCCCCAAGGTGAGCTGTAATGGCCTGGCCAGGGTCCCTTGTCCAGTGGGCCCTCTGCAGTGGCTGGGAGCCCACCCAGCTCTGCCCACGAGAGGGGCAAAGCCCAGGCAGGGGCGGGGCCGGGCGCGGGCTCTCACCTGCTGCCCGCCCGAGTCCAGCTCCGTTGCTGCTTGCCTGGCAGCTGTGACATCTTACGCAACCTACTTTACCTTTCTGGGCACTGGGGTTCCAGATCTAACAACTAAAATATTACATGGGACATAGATACTGAGAAAGTATTCCCTGTTTACCTGAAATTCAAATATAATTGGGCATCTGGATTTTCTCTGGCAACCTGATCTGGACCTCACTCTTTGGGTCTGAAACAGAGATAACAACAGTGCTTACTGGCGAGGGTGTCAGGGTGAAAGGATGTAACAGACGTGTTCGGAAGACAGCCTGGCGCAGAGGGAATGCTCCAGAAGGTCCCTTTACTACACTCTCTCGCTGTGAGGTCTGCGTCTCCTGCCAGAATTATTGCAAGGAGTTCTCACTGGTGACTGTGACGCCAGCCCCTTCTCCCTCCTTCCCCCCACGTGTCTGCCAGAGATGACGCTCAAAAACATCAGTCTGATCATGCACTTTAAACACTGCTTAAAATCTTCTCATGACTATTACCCACAAGGCCAAGTCAAAATTCCTCAGTCTGGGGTGGCCTCCAAGCATTGCACTCCCCAATACCCCCTCTCAGATCCCACTCCTGCCAGGTCCCTAACCAGCTCTCTCCTGCCCTCTGCATTTTCTCAGTGGCTCCCTGCGCCTGCAATCCCCTTCTCCCCTTGGCCTCTGACGACTCTCTGTTCACCCTTTGGAGATCTGCTTAAGATTGCCTCTTCCGGAAACTTCCCTAACACCACCACTGCGAGCTTCCCCTGGTTTCTCATCCGGCTCCACATTGGGGTTCTCAGAGTGCTTATACAGACATTTGCTCCTGTCACTGTAGTATCATTATGTCAATTTCTGGGTTATGTTTTCTCTAACGGCACAATGTGTGTGTGTGAATTAATTTTTATCCACCACCTGGAGCTTTTAGTTAGTATTTGGAGTATCTTAACCAGGAACCCACAATCAAAGGTGGTTAGTGAACAGCTGGGAAGCCCTAGCTTAGGACCTAGGGGTCCACGGTGCAGATGGGGCTGCAGCAACTTCAAATATTCTTATTTAAATCTGCACCAGAGGACTTGCTCTTTGGGCAAGCAATGTGGGAGGTAATTTTTCACTTATCGAATGAGTGAAGTTCAAGATACATGGTGGACCACATATACTCACCAGCAAATTGGTATTAACTGAACAGCACCTAAGTGGTCACATAGGTACTACAGTAATAGGGTATTGGGCAGGTGGGAGGTGGGAGGGGGGAGGGGGGTGGGTATATACATACATAATGAGTGAGATGTGCACCATCTGGGGGATGGTCATGATGGAGACTCAGACTTGTGGGGGGAGGGGAGGAAATGGGCATTTATTGAAACCTTAAAATCTGTACCCCCATAATATGTCGAAATAATAAAAAGAAAAAATATGGACAAAAAAAAAAAAAAGATACATGGTGGGCCAGAAAGACTTACACAGAATCTCTGCCCTTTCATTGGCAATGGGCAGAATAGAGAGTGCCCAGGATCTAAACCCTGCTCGGCCATGGGTCTTCCACTTCCTGGAGGCTTCTGCCACCTGATTTGATTTAGTTGATCTGTTCTCAGGATGCAGTCAAATTTGCCTCTAGTGAAACTTCATTGGGAGGCCTGAAAGAACAGAGAGTGAGGACTTCGCCACAATCACTGAACAGGTTGAGTGACTGGTTTTTTACCTGCCTGCTGCTAGAAGCAGGTTCTTGCTGTGGAATGCGGCCTAAGACTCGCTCTCATTTTAACACACCACCAGGTGGGGAGGTGGTTGGGCGGGAGGTATCTGTGGGGTACCCCAGTACGGGAAGCCATTGTTATCCACCAAAAGGGACCTGGCAACGGTGAAACCAAATTGGTTGATATCTGTTTGCAAGGCTCGGTCTCTTCAACTAAAGGGGAGCTGCCGAGTAGGGACTGGATTAGTCATGTTGGTGGCTCCAGCCGCTCATACTGGAGGGCTCGTAAGTGCTGCTGAAGGGACAATGAGACCTTGAAACAAAGAAGGTCCAAGACGCTTTCCTGCTGAGCCAGATTTAAAATGTTGAGGACAAACCCAGGTATCTAATTAGAAAATGTAATCAGGGTGAAAACATGTAAGAAAACAAAGCACACATGAGATAAATTTGCTTTGGTATCTTTTCCTTGAAATTTATTCCATAAAAAATACTTTCCCTCTTGAGAATTCATGATGCACCTCATCATGTTAGCATATGAGCATTACAGGCATTCAGGAATCCTTAAAAAAAGTCCCACTCGCATGTACCTTTGGGTATTCATCCTCAAAACCCATAATCTTCATCTAATCCTGAGAAAACATCAGGCAAACCCAAACTGAGAGAGATCCTGCAAAATGCCCAGCTAACACGCGCCAAAACCGTCAAGGTCGTGATGGACGGAGACTAAGGGGCCGTGATGATTAAGTGTAATGGGGGGGTTCTGGATGGAATCCTGGAACGGAAAAAGGACATTAGTGGAAAAACTGGTGAAATACAAATAATGCCTGGAGTGTTGTTGATGGTACTGCACCAATGTTAATTTCTTACCTTTGGCAAAGGTAGAGTGGTAATGAAGGACGTTAACATTAGTGGAAACTGCACGGGAAGTACATGGGAACTCCATACACTGTATTTGCAACTTTTTGGTAAAACTAAAATTATTCCAAAATAAAAAAAAACTTCCTTAAAATTTTAAACTAAAGGCAGATCTTTCACTGACTGGATTTATTTTATTTATTTTATATTTATTTATTTTAGAAGTAAGGTGGAATCTCGTTTCTTGCTAAGAAAGTAGAAAATTAAGAAGTGGCTGCTGTGCCAGGCAGAACCGATTCCATTTGGAAGCTCACAGGCTGGACCTGGCCAGTTGGACCACGTGGTTCTGACTAGGGTTGTGAGGGGTCGAGTCATTGCACACCTGCAAGGCCCCACACCCCCAGGGAAGCCGGAAGCAACATCCAGCTTCTGGAAACTGTTGCTTGCTTGCTTGTGCCATGGAAACCGTTGCTTGCTTGCTTGTTTGCGCCAACTTTGCATTGTTCGAACCCCTGTATAGTGGGGCTACCAGCCAACCAATCATGTTAAAGGTCAATGCATGATCCACACGTGATCAGCCACTGCATAGCGTATGCACCATAGGGATAAAAGGCACGCTGCAACCCCGGTCGGGGTCCTTGCCTACCAGAGTGGCCACTGCGTTGGTGCTCAAGGCTTGGACCCTGGCTAGCCATAAAATAAACTCCTCTTGTGTGTTTGTATCCTCGGTGTCTCTGTCTCTCTGTTGGGTAGGGTGGTTAGAGGTAGTCGACTCCCAACAGGGTTTCAGCTAAGGGTCTGTGTAAATGTGGTTTACCCACTACCACCCTACATGGCTTTGCTGGATGGATGGGTGGATAGTTATCTACAGTGTAAAATCAGCTTTAGGGAAAGTGGACTCAACCATGGTTGAGTCTGCAAAGCTGAAGGCATAGAGCATCATGAACATCACAGCATCAGACCCCTTCCTGTGATAAATATTAACATAAACATCAAGGCCTATTTCCTTCAAGTGCCTACCGCAGCACTGGGCATACTGTCGGAGGACCATAAATATTTGCTGGGCTACCCACTTCGGTGCACGGTTGCCCACAGTTACCTTGATGGGGAAAAAGTACAACCAAAGTAGGTGTGATGCTCAGCTCTTTTTGCCAATGTTGACTTTGGATTCTTCTGTTTAAGCCTGAGATGAGGGGTCTAGTATTTACCTGTTCACTAGATCATTTCCAAGGTAGCTAGTCCTCATATTTGTTGACATAAACGAGTGAAACAACCCAATGGATGTTGAATTTCGCACAATGAGTGTTTACAAATTATTTTTCTTTTTGTAAAATTAATAGTGCTCTCTATAGAAAACATTGATACCATAAAAGTAGAAAGAGAAAAAATAAAAGTTACACCTCCTAATCCCACAACCCAGAGACAAATAACATTAACACAATGGTGAACTTCCTTGGTATGCATATATAGATTTTTTTTATATAACTGGACTCAAACTATGTACCTAACTTTTAAATGTATGGTATTGGCATAAAGATATCCCTCCAGATCAATGACCAATGCAATGGAATAGAAAGTCCAGAAACACACCCATAATGATTTGACCAATTTATATTTCATGCAGCTGCCAAAGCAATTCAATGAGGGAAAGGAAATCTTCTCAACAAATAGTGCTAGGACAACTGGATGTCCACATGGACAATAATGAATCTGGATTGCTGTCTCACACCATGCCCATCCACTTCTGGATGAACTGTAGACCTAAATGTAAAAACTAAAACATAAAGCTTCTACAGGCACTCATAGGAGAATATCTTTGTAAGCTTAGAGTAGGAAAAAATTACTTAGATAAGACACAAAGAACACTACCGATAAAAGAAAACATTGATAAGTTGGACTTCACAAAATTAAATGTTCTGCTCATCAAAAAAAAACCATTTTGGTTACATTTACATGCCCCAAACAAACAAATAAACAACCAGACAAAACCCACTGTTAAGAAAATTGACAGGTGAGCCATAGATTGGAGATATATACATATATGTCTATCTATGACAAAGGGTCTGTATTTAGAACATGTCAAGAGCTCTGTAACTCAATAATAAAAATATTAACAACCTAATAAGTGAATTAATGAACAGCACTAAGATCCTGGGTACAAGGTTCACCTGATGTCTCTGGAGGCTAAGAATGCAAGTTCAACTACAGAGGGTCTCCAAAGAGCTTTAGAACGATTTGCGAGATAATCCGTGCGGTTTCCTTGAGAGACAAGTAAGGGAGTGAACAACTCAGCCTAATCCCGTAAGACAGGAAACCCAAGAAAGGCCTTGCTGAGCTGCAGCCGAAGGCACAGCCAGGAACCCAGGGCCCCCGGCTGCTGGCGGGTGGACACACGCTCTCTGTCAGTCGGGCCACAGATCAGCAGCGTGAGTAAGACCTCCCATCCTCCCATCCTTTCTGATGGACTCGCCCAGCCTCGCTCCGCACAGCCATTGAATAGCGCCTCCCTCTCGGGGAAAGTCAGGGCTTGTAGCTTTACTGCGGGCTTTCACTTCTGGGGTTCGTCCTGCCCCACTGCCTCTGGGAGGCTGGGGTGACTCACTTCCTGCTCCTGGGCTTGTGCTCTGGCACGAAGCAATGACCCCAGGGCCTCCGCTCCTTCGTGGCTGTTCCCTGGCCTCTCCCGGGCTTCCAGAGCTCCACCAAACCCTCCTGGTGCGTTCCTCACCGCCGTCCATGTCACCCTGTCCGCCCCGGCTGGACTTGATGCCGCTAGGACAGTAGCGGCCAAGGCCTGTTTGCTACCCCCTCTATGAACCGTCAGTGCTTACCAAGTCTCATTCGTGTCTGCTGGTTCCCTCCCTGGAATGCTCTTCCCACTCTTCTTCAGTTCCCAGATAGTACTCGCCAACCGGACTAGCGAATGAAATGGCTAAACTATTTATTAAGACTGCACAACCTCTTAGGAGGTGACGTGTGTGGGGGGACGTGAGTGACGAAATGGAGCCAGCCTGGCCAAGGTCTGAGGAAGGACCTCATGTATCTGATGGGGGGCAGAACATGTTCAAAGGCCCTGGGGTGGGAACAACTCGGCATTGAAGGAAAGAAAGAAAAGCGATATAACAGGGAGAGGGGAGTAGTACACGAAGGGTCAATGGGTCAAGGTCGTTCGTTCAGGACTGTGCGGGCAGTGACAAGAGGTCGGTTCCATCCTAATCGCTTTCCTCTGGTGGAGTGAGGATCCGCGTGGCCCCGTAGCACTGAGGTAGTCAGGACACCACTTGCAAAGGGATTTGGTTTTCTTTTCCACGGCCCCTCAGGTTGAACTCTATCGGCCAGGCCTCCCGTCAAATGTTCTGGAGGCCACACGGGCTCTTGTGTTGGGATGAATTGTGTCCCTGGTTAGAGGACACAACGAGAGAGCCGCAGCTTGAGAAGTCAATAGGTAGGTGGCAACTCTTCCAGACATCTAGGACCATCATTAAGGAGACAATGGCAGGACGTTTTGCAAAACTTCTTTCCTCCCGGCTCCTTAGATCTAGAAAACTCACCTTGTACGTTGCATAATAAATCAGATTATGGAGAGAAGGCGTCAGTGTCTCTGAGTGGTTGATAGACCTATTTGTAATGAGAAGGCGGGGCCAGGAAGTGGAGTTCTGGGGTGGGGGCAGTGTGTTCCCAGTTCTTGTCCCAGCCCACTGGCCCCAGGCTGTGTGTGCGGGGGTGTGTGTGGGGGGGTCAGATCAAAGGGTGCGATAGGCCAATCTCCTCCCTCTTAATAAATTTAATAACCCTAACAATGAACACTTAGGGAAACACACTGGGAGCCAGGCACAGAATGTTCAGCAGTTTACCTGGAAAACTCGAGAAGTTTCCCTTGTTCAATCTGTGTGCAACTGCCCATTTTTCAGACAAAGCTCAGAAAGACTAAGCAATTTGCCCACGGTCACCTCTTTGGCCAGTGGCAGATCTAGGGTTCAAACCTGGTCTGACTCTAGACTCTGAGGCCTGAACCGCTGTGTCCTGCCTCTAGGTGGCCACGCCCTTTCCGCACCTGGCCCAGGACGGGACCCCACAGAACAGGCCCAAGCGCTTTCCGCGCTGCTCTAAGGCTGGGCGGGGACTCTGGGGTGGGGCCTGTCCGGGCAGAGCTGCTGTCCCTGGAGGTGCCAACCTGCACGGCCAGGAGGAACAGCCACAGCGGAAGGTGAGTCTGGGACTGGCAGAGCCAGGCCAAGCCTTGCTATGTTTCCCTTGAGGAAAAAGGCCAGGAAATTGGCTGGTCTGCAGGTACTGAGTTATCTCACTGGATTGCTCAGTCAGTCACAGACTGAACTCCTTGTTCTACTATTTTCCCCCTTCTCACTACTGCGCTTGACTAGTTTTAACAAAATAAAAATAAATTTTAGAAAGATGAGGAAATTGCATTTTTTATGAACGAGTTCAGCCTGGCTTCTTTTCGACTCCACACCCAAGAACATCCAACCTTCTCTAGAGGCTTCTTTCAAGGTAGTTGAGAGATATTGACTGCAGAGGGGGAAATTTCCCACACTTTTCCTAAAATTGGCACCGTCTGCCCGGTGGAGTGCTCCTCAAGGCCCTGGGCCAGGCGGCACACCCTTACAGGCGCTTTTCCAAATGCAGTGAGAGAACTGAAGTGCTCAGCAAAAATCGGCTTAAAACAAGAGCAAGATGCAACCACAAGGGTAACCTTGGTGAAGGCACCACCCCAGACAGTCCTGTGGAAGCTTCGCCTCTGGAGTTCGGCCCAGCGTGGCAGGCCTGGGACCCAATGGGGGTGGTGCAGCGGGTTGAAATGTGGCCCCCAAAACACAGAGCCAAGCCCTAGCCCTGGCCTGTGACTGTGACCTTATTTGGAAAAAATGCCTTTGCAGATATAATTAAGGTAAGGAACTTGAGATGGAATCATCCCAGATTTACGGTGGGCCCCAAATCCAAGGACAGGTGTCCGGATGGGAGACAGGAGGGAAACATAGCAAGGCTTGGCCTGGCTCTGCCAGTCCCGGACTCACCTTCCGCTGTGGCTGTTCCTCCTGGCCGTGCAGGTTGGCACCTCCAGGGACAGCAGCTCTGCCCGGACAGGCCCCACCCCAGAGTCACCGCCCAGCCTTAGAGCAGCACGGAGAGCGCTTGGGCCTGTTCTGTGGGGTCCCCGTCCTGGGCCAGGTGCGGAAACGGCGTGGCCACCTAGAGGCAGGACACAGCGGTTCAGGCCTCAGAGTCTAGAGTCAGACCAGGTTTGAACCCTAGATCTGCCACTGGCCAAAGAGGTGACCGTGGGCAAATTGCTTAGTCTTTCTGAGCTTTGTCTGAAAAATGGGCAGTTGCACACAGATTGAACAAGGGAAACTTCTCGAGTTTTCCAGGTAAACTGCTGAACATTCTGTGCCTGGCTCCCAGTGTGTGTCCCTAAGTGTTCATTGTTAGGGTTATTAAAATTTGAGATGCAAATTTGAGATGCAGAAACGGGAGGGAAGGCCACGTGAGGCTGGAGAGATGAAGCCAGGGCACTCGGAGCCACCAGAAGCCAGAAGAGGCAGGCAAGGACGCCCCCGGAGCCTTCAGAGGGAGCATGGCCCTGCCCACGCCTCGATTTCTGACTTTTTGCCCCCAGAACTCTGAGAAAATGAATTTCTGTTGCTTTGAGCTACTAAGTCAGTGGTCATTTGTCAGAGCAGCCCAGGAAACTAACAGAGGGGGCCACGGCTCCTTGTCCCAGCCTGTTTTTCTGGTCACACCTCCCCTACCTGGAGCACCAGGTTCTGTGTCCACAGCGAGAAGCCACCGAGGAGGGGCGGCGCGGCCTGCCCAATGCATCCCCGCTTGTAGACAGAGCTCCAGGGCAGAGAATCAGATGCTGGCGATGGCTGATCTCCAGAACATTCTCCCAGCTCAGGCACTGGTGTGGCCCCCCTCTGACTCTGGGGACCGCCACCTCGGGTAGCTCCTGGGGGCCGTGCCAGCGCCTCACCCCCTGCTTCCCTGACTGCCTCTCTTCTTTCCACGTCCTAGGCCTACAGAGCCGCCCAGAGGGCTCTCCCTGCCTTTCTCTAAGCACGGCACGATCAGGTCCCCACTCACAACTTTGTCACCACCGGCCACTTTTCCTCCCGAGTCCCCTCGAGTTTGGGATGTTTCCTGTCTCTTTGATCACACGTTCACCTACTATTCTTCTTAGCTAATTCCCACAGGTGGCTAATCCCATCTTTTATGGGTGCATTGTCCTAGTTTCACTCTAAGAACAATTTCCAGGTTCTAGACGGGGAGGGGTCCTCGTGGTTGGGGCTGCACACGCCCTGGCACTGGCGAGAGGCAGGGCTGGTCCCCTTGGCCTGGGCTGTTGGAGCCACGAACAAAATGCTGGAGTGTGTCTTTTAGTCGGCGTCTCACGTTGGGCAGATTCCTCACTACTCTCTTTGTCGTCCGTGGGAGCGTGTGTGTGAATGTGTGTGTGTGCGCATGCGTGTGAGGGTGCATGCTGGGGCGGGAGTCGGTCCCTAGCTGCCGAGAGGCTTGGCTTTCTCCAACTCTAAACATAAAGGAGACACTTTGAAGATCTTATTCTTCCCCACTTAGTTCTAAAAATCTTTAAGATTCTATGGAGCACGTCCCAGGAGAATTTAAAACAAAAACTAAGAGTTCACAAGCACTTTCAACAGCTTGAGCTTTTAAGGGAACGTGAAACCCACCAGAAAAACAGAAATCTTTCAGCTTCTCACGGACTCACCGTCTACAACACCCAACCCTTTCGGCAGAAGGCAGCGCTACCACGGACGCGTGCTAGGCGTCATAAGCTTTTCTGATTTGCTCTTGCAACATTTGTCCTTGAGCGACCTTGCAGGTGGCAGGCCTGCTGCCCACAGAGGGGAGCCTGAGGGTGGGCTGTGCTGCACACTCGGCGCGTGGGTGGGGGTCTCTAGGCTTTGTCCCCTGAAGAGTAGCGTTTCCCATGTGTCCAGCGCACTCCCATAGCTACTGACTGCCCTCTTTTTTTTTTTTTTTTTTTTGCAGATCTCCTTCATGGCCACAAAGACAGCCGATAAAACCAAGGACTTGCACCTAAGGAAGACATGGACCTGGGTAAGAAAAGCAGGAAAGAATATGACGAGTAGCTCAATAGCAGATGCATCCAGCTCCATTTCCTCCATTCCTGGGTTCACTTCTGAGCCCAACAGCCCCCCCCAGGCTCCCAAAATGCCAGATGGCCACTCTCACCTGCAGACAGTGTGGCCCAAAGTGCCGGCCCTTTTTGGAGGGCTTTGATCTAATTTTGTGCTGTTCCGTCTTTGCTTTGTCTGCCCTGTGCTTGTGGACTTGGTTTGGGGAGTGCGGAGGGCGGTGAGAAGGGGTGTGATCTCAGAAATGTTCCCCCTCGTGAAGCTCATCAGACCCACGTTGTCAGTACTCAGCTCTGACCAGTGGAAAGACCTGCCCAGGTGCAGACTCCACTAGATGGGTCACAGGAACGTGTGTGCCACTCCCGTGGCCCGGCGCCCGTATGGTTGTCCCAGGTTCATTCATTTTCTCGCATGCCTCCTCTGTGCCAGGCAGCGTGCAGGGCACCTGGGGCCGGACTGCTGAGCAAACCCCACACGGGCCCTCTCCTCTATCCGTTCCGGGGATTGCTCTTCCTCTCGTATTGCCGGGGAAATGCCCAAGCAGGGAACAGGCTTGTCCCCTCCCTTCCTTGAGCGTGTGGATACTGGAATCAGGGCCTGCCCGGCTCCAGCGTTTGAACCCCCATCCCATCCCCTGCCTGGTCTGCGATGTGCAGAGAGCTCCATCACCTTGTCTTCCACGCAGGCTCTGCCCCGACCCAGCCTTGCTCTTTGGGTGTACAGCGCCCTCTGTTGGTGACCTAGCCCAAATGCCCTGGGCCTCAGGCTGGGACACAGGTTGCCCTGTGGCCTTCCCTGTGTGCTGTGTCTATCCGTCCATATACTCCTGGGTACCGGGCCCTGTTCTAGGGGGTGAGGATGTGAAAATGTACAGGGCACATTCTTGGTCTTCTCCTGGGTTTCAAGTTCAACTCCCTTCCTTTGAAGGAGGACCCCAACGCTGAGAGATGGACTGGGAACGGGGTTCCCCTTTGAAGAACTGGACTGAGGGGTCCAAGCATTGAGTGCCCCTCTGTGGTCATCCTTTGTTCCCCAAAGTTCCCGACCTAAGTGGGCAGATCCGGCCCCACCCCGGCCCTGTGCTGCGAGAAATGATGGGCTTGATTCCTCTGGGGAGACTGAATCTCCTATTTTCCCCATGCTCACCTCCACCTAACCCTGCAACTCCCCCTCCTCCTCCCTACATGGGGACCCACTGGCCTTGAGCATGGCTGGGGAAGGGTGGGTCCTGACCGGAATCTTCTGCCAGCTTCTTCCAGCCAACTGTCATCTCGGGGCTCCTCAGGTTCCTGCTGGGCCCTCCCCTGGCATCCTTATCGTTTAAAGGTCAGCCCACACACCTCGATTCTCAGCAGTGACCACGGGGAAATTCACACTCCTTTTCCTGCTCCAATAAAGTCATAAAAATACAGTTGTGTGCATGCCGTCCCCCCAAGAGGACAACCACTGTCACCACAGCGAAAGAATGAATCATCCTTGAATGACCCATCAGCGTCCTCCCTAGAGACCAGCCCCAGGGGCCAGAGCGCCCCCTGGCAGAACGACAGAACACAGGCTTTTTTGTTTCCCCTTTCTGATACCTATGTGATTTAACTACTTTTTAACTCTTGTCCTAATATAACAGCTTTATTGAGCTATAATTTATATATACCATACAATTTACCCATTGAAAGTATAGACGTCAACGGTTTTTAGCATATTCATAGAGTCATGCAGCCATCACCACGATCAATCTTAGAACATTTTTGTCACCCCAAAAGGTAATCCCATACCCATGAGCAGTCACTCCCCTTTTCCCCCAAGCACTCTCAGCCCCTGGCAACCACTAATCTACTCTCTGTCTCTACGGACTTGTCTATTGTAGACATTTCGAACAAATGGGATCACACAATATATGGCTTGTTGTGTCTGGCTTCTTTCACAAAACAAGATCTTGCTCCTTATTTTATTTGCACTTTAATTATAGTGCCCATATAATTTACCATCCAAACTGGGACCCTTGAGGAGGAATTACGCTGCGACGGCCCTGGCCAGCCAGGTGTGGGCGTCCACCTGCACCTGCAGTGCCTGAATAATCCACGCCTCCCCCCACTCTGAAGCCGCCTGCCTCCCCTCCCTAAATCAAAGTGATCAAGTCACCCCCAGTAACCTCCAGTCTCTCCAGGAACCGAAGTTAATTTACTTCCAGAGTCGCTAATGCTCTGTTTACAGCCGAAGCATGCTTATGATTTATGGGAGAAATGAGACTAATTTCCCCCAAAGAGATGAGAACTGGCAGTTTTATTTTTCATTCTGGAAGCATGAAATTCGACTGCATGGGGTGCAGACTGCGAAAGAAAGCAGATGCAGAAAACAAAGCTGTTATGACAAACGTGTGCGGGGAGTCTCGAACTAAGGGCCACCAGAATGAGACTCGGGGAGTCTTAATTGGGCGGGTCACGCGTCGCGGCTCTGAAAAGGGCAACGCAATTATTTACTGTTGTGCTGTTCAACGCACCTGCCTCAGTGTCATCTCTCACTGCGACAGTCTCTCCCGGGCTCTTTTGGATACTCTCGGAAAATGGCTCCAGTGTTCGTAAGGAAATGCAAAACGTGTGATTTTTTTTTTAATTATAAATATCTGTTGGGATGAGATAGCAGTCAAGCCTGCTGGGCAGCACTTTCTCTCACTCCTGCTGACAAATAAGCGCAAGATGCAAGTCAGCAGTGACATTCTTAGCTCTTGATTCCCTCCGGGCTGCAGTGAGGCTTGATCAACTAAGGGAATGTCCTTATCACCTCAGTATGAAGGGCCCACCACGTGCAAGATGCTCTGCCACACACTGTCCGAATTGCAAACAGAACATATTTAGGCTGCCTTTGGAGTGCTATCGTGCAGAGGAAAAAATTGTGCGTAGTAACCATGAAATCATCTTCCCCTAATTTTTGGCTCTGATCAGACCCGAGCATCCTCCTTGAGCTTAAATTCTCTAAGGAATCGAGTGACTTTTCTATGAGTTGTTTGTACTCTAAATACACTGACAAGGCCAATTCGGTCCACTTGACACAAGGTGATCAGGGATTGCCCCATGTGGAAGCTGGCTTGGGCTCCCATTGTGTAGGTGCAGGCTCTGTCCTGGGGACCAGGTGTTGGGTCTAGATACCTCCAAGCCGAGGAGGCCCCCTTGTGCCAGTCTGGACCCCAGATGCGAGGTGCTGTCCCAGTACCCCGCGCACTCTTTGTGTGTGTGTGTGTGTGTGTTTTGTGTCTGGGCTCATCCATCTTGCTCCCCTTCTGCCACCTTTTCTTCTACCTGCACCCACCATTCTTCATGTGTCTTCCAGCTCTTTCTGGACCAATTATACTACAGACAGATTTCGTCGATTTCTAGGCCAGATGCTCAAATACATCCTCTTCTGCATTACAGATAATCAAAGTAGGCTCCCAGCCAGACACAGGATTTACAGACCCTTGAAATTCCGGGAGAAATCCACAGAAACTTTTCTGATTCTGGCACGATCCCCAAATTCATTCATCAGAGGGGAAAAGGCATTGATTTAATGAGAGCATGGGAAGCATCTAAACTGCTGATCAGAGGAGCCAATCTCACACAGAGCCGGAAGGTCTGGCCTAGACCAGCTGGAGCGTGTCTTTCCTGGTGCAATATTCCACTCAAGCTTGGCCACACACACTTCTAGGAAGGGCGAGCTTTGGTGGAGAGGCCTCTCGGCAACCGGCCGGCTTCCTCCCTCCAGCCTGGGAAGCCGGGGTTTTCTCGCCAGCACCATGTTACACATTTTGCTGCTTGAATAGGTGCTGTTTCTGCAGACTGCTGTGCATTTTCAAGATGTGCAGTATGTTTAAGATGGGACCGTCATCTCTCGCCTCCTCTTAAAGGCCCAGGAAAGGGGGTGCCAATGAAACTCGTATGGCATTCCAAGGAGGAAAGGCTGCTCAGGTCACCCTGCCAGGAAAGGAAACTAGTCCCTTAGCTGGAGCTTAGTGGAGCCCTTATGGAGCAGATGTTCATGCCACTGGGAAAAAAAATACAAGGGCTCTGGGATTCCTTGCCCACAGAAGTTGCCCCTCACTTCCAGAGCCACAGGTGGATACCTCTTTGCCATTCATGCTGTCACAGGGGCCTCCCCTGGCTTCCTGCAGAGAAGCAAAGTCTCAAAATTCAGCATGCAAAAGGACTCCAGTCTACTTCCAGGGATCTTAAGTCAGTAGGTCTGAGAAATCTGCATTTTAAACAAGCACCCAGGAGGTGCATTTGATGCAGGGAGTCACCAGCTGCAAAATGCTAACTGAACTATGGCATGGCCTCCCTTTACCTCCCAGGCTTCGTGGCTCCAAAGACAGGTGCTCTTCATGCTGTGCCGTAGCTGCATGCAGCATGCTCCACCCGGCTCCCAGGTATGAAGAGCCCAGCGAGAGTCCAGGTGATTAGAGCAGAGGGAGGATTCACTGCCACTGGGGGCCTGACGGAGCATTGTGCTTGCATCCCGTGGGCAGGGTGAAGACCAAGCCCTGGCCAAACCTGAAAGCAGAGAGGGTGAAACCCAGTCCCACCCTGACCCAAGGCACAAGAGAAGGGCCATTGGTTTGAGGGCCTGAGGAAGACAGACATCAAATGTCACCAACTGTCCTACCACCAGAGGTTAAACCCTGACCATCAACCTTCTAGAATAAAAACTAGCTCTCCTTTACTGATTATCAACATTGCATTAACCACATTATATACTATATGGAGCATATAATGAGTGTGGAGTCAAAAAGAGACCAGGCTAAACTCATTCATTAAAAATGCAATTTCTTCATCTTCTTCCCCCCAAAGAGAGCAGAGGGAGGGTTTGGCCTGGCTCTGCCTGTCCTGGGCTGACTGCTGCTTTGGCTGTCCCTCTCACAGTGCAGGTCTGCCAGCACCTCAAGGGGCGTAATATGCATTTGATGTGATTTAATGAATTTTCACGCTGTGCCACAAGGTGGAGACCCTTCGTGTGGGAGGGAACAGCGTTTGTGAAGACCCTGCTCTAGACGATGACCTGACTGCTCGCTCCTCGAAGGGGGTCTGAGGACCAGCAGCGTCAGCATCACCCGGAAGCTGGTTAGAAGTGTAGACTCAGTCCCCCCTCCTGAATCAGAATCTGCATTTTAATAAGATGCCCAGGTGATTAGTGTGCACGTGAGAAATTGAGAGGCACTACTTTGCTTCTCAAAAACCTCTGAAAGCTCAGAGTGGCTGAGGCTCAAAGAATTAAATAACTTGCCCATATCTCACCATTAGCAACACCAGGAGAAGATGGACCTAGGTCTGTTTCCCAAAGCAATGCTCTTTCTGGATTTGTCTTAGTAGGTTTATGTGATTCAGCCCATGCCTTTTCTTTTTCTTATAAGGGCACGAGCACAGATTTCCATTAATAAATGAACTCTAAATAAAAAGTGATTTGTGAAGCCAGAGCCAGCCATGCACTGCTGTCCTCTGGTGGGGAAGGGCGGGAATTGTAGGCAAATGCTGGCTCCCAGCGAGTCACAAGGGATCGTCCTGCCAGCCTGGCCCCAGACTCCTCAAGGGAGTCTTTAAAAATTGTAAGCACACTCCTCGCACCTCTCACCTCTCATACCCAACCTGTGTCTGGGCTAACAAAATTGCTTTAAGACCTCAACCAATCAGTGTTCATCCTGGGCTGGAGGAACAGTCGCGGTCTATGTTTCTTACCACAGTCTTGGGGTACAAGCACTGGGCTCTTTCTGGTCTCTGCCACCTGTGTAAGTATATGCGTCTCGGGTCCATCAGCCTCTGCCGCTGAGGGTCCTTGGCTCCATAGCAAGAGCCACCTGAGAGTGGCCTCCAAATCTTCAGGCTCTGACCACAGTGGAGAAGGCAAAAGAAGACAGACAATTCTGCCCGCACTGCCTGGACTTGGCTGGAGTGGGGCTGCCTGCTCAGGCAGACCCCGGGGAATCTGCAGGACTCTTTCCCAGGGGAATGTGCGGCATCCACCCCCGGCCCTATGGCCGCTTCCCCTGCCCGCCCAGCCGGAAGCAGCCCCTCCCATCCCCGTGTGCCCGGATCTCTGTTCTCTGTTCCTTGCACCCACCAGAGTTGCCCCTTCTGTCCTCTGGCAGGCAGGGAGCCCCCTGGGAGCTGGGCTCACCTTTGCTCCCTCACGGCAGGAGTCCAGTGAGGTATAGGATCCTACAGACGCGGCCAAGTCTATCCCCTTATTAAACTGCTACCACAGAACCGCCTGGATTTGCTGACACTGAGGACAGGGGCCTCCTCTGGGGAGGTGTTCAGTGACAATGGGAGTGCCCAAGAGCCGGCTTTGTGCCCTGCTCTAAATAGCTGTGCCTTTCCAGGGGGAGAGCTGGAGGCTGGTAGGGAGTGAGTGCCCAGGGTGGGGCCACGAGCTGAGCTGAGACATGAGCACTGTCTTCCAGACTCGTGGTCCAGCATTTCACCCAGAATAAAGCATATCTGAGTTTTTACCATCGCTAAGTGTGACTAATTGGTTGAAGTGCTAACTTGAGCTGACGGGGACAGGCCTCCAGGCCAACCTTGGAGCTAGGACTATTGAGCCACCTGTCCACACTGGTGGCGTTCTCCTGGCCTCCCCAGCTGTCCCATCAAAGAACAAAGAACCCTCTGGACTTGCCTGTTCTATACTCTGGATTTTAAACACTTCCCTGTGGCTTTAAGGAATGTCCTCCAGTCCAAATATAGCCCTGCTTGGCCTGGGTTTAGTCTGCTTGCACGCACTCTGGAAACACCCTAAGTCCCTGCAGGAAGGAGGCTTGAGGACGAAACCAAGAGCATCAGGTGTAGAAACTGCTGCTGTGGGGAGTGAATGACGGAGACCTGGTTGTGAGTCTTGGCTCTCTGCCTTTTGCTAGGTCCTCGGTTTCCTCATCTGCAAAATGGGGACAGTAATAACTATCTCACAGGGCTTCTTGGAAGAATAAGTAAGAAAACATCAGTGAAATTGCCTCATTTATATTAGATATTTGGTAAATGTAGGACCTGGAACCTTGCTATTTGTCACTGTGTAAACATGGAACAGGGAACATCCATTTGGAGGTCAATCCCCAAGGGCCAATTGCCTGGAGCACCATACGGACACCATTTGAAGGCAATCTGGCCCCAAAGGCCACTGTGTTCACGGTGGAGTTCAGACGAACTCACAGGGATCCTCACGCAAGGCAGAGCACGGACCCCCTCGGAGAGACTCCCAGGGGACGTGTGCAAACTCAACAGGACAGTATGAATTCCTTCCTGCTAGACGTATTTTGAACACAGAACCCCTCAGTAAGTCCGACTGTCCCGCCAGCGGGCTCACGAAAACCGGTAGAAAACAGCTGACAGTCATGCGCAGCTCTCGGGGCTTTTTGGTAGATGAGGATGGGAAAGGGTTAGAATTCCCCTCACCCTTGCTACCAGGCTCTGATTAAAGAAAATCCCAGATCAAATTCTGACATATGCATAGTTTTTTAAAAAAACAAACAATTATTAACAAAGAGGCACAAAATTTCATACAGCCTGCACTCGGCCCCCACCTTGCGTGAAAGGCACATACATGCGACAGCAGGGACGCAGGTCCACTACGCTCATGGCCAGACACAGGGACGCTCCCAAAGCCATGGCCACACACGGGGCTCGGATCAGCCCGAGCGTCGTCCTCATGAGTACAGGCCACGGGTGTCAGGAGACTTCTATTCTCTGTTCAGGGCGGAGTGTCTTTAAAATATTTTCTCCAGGCCGGGCGCGGTGGCTCACGCCTGTAATCCTAGCACTCTGGGAGGCCGAGGCGGGTGGATCGCTCGAGGTCAGGAGTTGGAAACCAGCCCGAGCAAGAGCAAGACCCCATCTCTACTATAAATAGAAAGAAATTAATTGGCCAACTGATATATATAGAAAAAATTAGTCGGGCATGGTGGCGCATGCCTGTAGTCCCAGCTACTCGGGAGGCTGAGGCAGAAGGATTGCTTGAGCCCAGGAGTTTGAGGTTGCTGTGAGCTAGGCTGATGCCATAGCACTCTACCCGGGGCAACAGAGAGAGACTCTGTCTCAAAATAAATAAATAAATAAACATTTTCTCCAACTCACACTTCTTGAATATTTTATTGTCATCAGTGAAGCCCATTTCTAATATTTATAACATTAATTACTTAGCGACTAATTTTACTAATCAATACCTTTTCAGGCATTCACCATATTTATTAATAAAGCCTTCAGTACTGCTCAAGATTTGGGTATCAGAAGCATTTGTTGTACCCGCTCCTGGAGAGTGTCATTTCTGGAACACAGATCCTCAAAACCAGCCACTGACTTCTCTAGAACTGAGGCTTTAGCTAACCGGGAACTTCATGGTATCACACAGTTTGTGCTGAAGAGTTTTAGTGTGGGTTACAGACACCAAAACAAAAGGACGGATCCTGTCATTGGCGGTGGATCTCATATACATGCATGTTGAGTGCTGTTGCTGCTGTGTGGCTAGCTCTGTCATAAGCATGGTGCAGCTTCAAGAAATAGGTAGCAATCACTTGCTTTAAAGTCATGTATGGATTAGTTTAAAAGAGATATACATCTGAAACATTCAGAGAAGAGTGAGAGAGAAAGCGTACAAACCAAAGTTCAGAGATGGGGCCGTTACCAGAGACCAGGGCAATTCAAGGACAGAGGCCTCTGTCTTGGGAGGAGGACGACATCTGGGCAGGCAGAGGGGGAGGAAGGGTGACACTGTAGGTCTGACAGGTGGCTAGACCTAGACCTGCTTGTGTCTCTGCTGGAAGGTATGGCCTACGGCAGGACCAACTCTATGCACAACTTGGAATTTTCACGTGGTCAGGTTTGTGCTATGTCCTCGACCATCCAGGCCTGTTCTTTTTTTTTAGGGGACCAGCTGTCCCCTTGTGCCAGAGTCTCCCAAAGTGTGGAACGACAGGCCACCCCCTAGGTGGCTAGGCTCTGGTTGTCAGATGCAGCCAGTGGTGCCTGTTGAAGATAATTTAATTCCCACCATGTGTATTGCGGCTGATTTATTCCTTTTGCAAGCATTCTTTAATATGGGAAAGTGTTATTTATTAGACAACCAAAGCGCCTAAAAAGAAAATTCAGTGTATTTTAATTATTATAAGTGTACTATGAAATGTTCAAGGGAATTTAATTAAGTTCTACAGTTCTCTGGTAAACAATTACATGAAATTAATAGATTTATAAATAAAATAATAAGATTTGTTAAGTTTAACTTAAAAGCTTGAGAAAGCCTGGGTTTTAGAATATGTTACTTAAAAAATATTGAATAATAATTTTTAACACCAAAGTCATCTTTTCTGCACTCAAAGTCTCTCAGGACAACAACAAAAAAAACCCTTATGATAACCAAGGTAGACAGGGGAAACCAGGCAATACACTTCCCCAGGGAAAATGTGTTTCCTTATACCACTCCTCTGCATCAAGTTTCTCTCTCACTCAAAGGAAAGAAGGAGAATTCAGCGTGTTGAGAAGGCAGACCTCACACGCTGGGCTCTGATTTTCTGGCAGAGATGAATTCTTCCCAGCCCATCTCCTACTGATAAATGATCTTCTGTCCTGATCCTGTCTCCCCGAGATAGCTCATCTGCTCCTGGACCCGAAACCTCTGTGACTTCTCTTCCAAACACAGGGCCCCTGTTTCAACTAGCAGAGGTTCCTGGGAGAGCTTGCTGTCATCTCAAATCCAACACGTCTACTACGGCTCAGGCATTGTCACTGAGGTCTCAGTGTCTTTGTCACCGTCTCCACTTTCATTGAGTGAGTTAATTCTTCCTTGGAGATTTCCTCACCATTACCCCTACCATCAGAGGTCAATTTCTTACTTCCAGACCAAGACAATAATTTTTTGGGGGTGGGGCGGGATTTTAAAAATTGAGATGTAAGTCACATACCAGGAAATTCACCCTTTAAAAGTGTACAATTCAGTGCTTTTTAGTACCACGGATATGTGCAATCATCACCCCTATTTCCAGAATATTTTCATCATCTCCAAAAGAAACCTTGAACAATGACTTTTGAGTGAGCCTTGTCATTGCTGGTGATCTTCACACTGACTAAAACATACCTGGAGGTGGCCTGAGGGCTGCTCAGGTTCAAATCCTGAGTGTGCTTCATTGTCCTGACAGGAGGGGACAGTGGTGCGGTGGCTCAGGGACTCCACCCCAGCCCCAGTACTTCCTCTTTCTGTGGCCTTAACATCACCAGTGCCCGGCTGGATCCTCTGTAAACCAGGGCAGCTAAGAGCAGACGAGCTAAAGCGGACAAATCCACCGGCGTGCCCAGAGCAGTCGGTAAACACGTTATGATTTTACAAACTTGTGATCCAACCACGTAACTAGCATGCGTCTTTTAAAATTAAAGTTTTGGTTCTGAGACTTGCGCAGGAAATACTAACAATACAAAGGGATTACTCGATTCCCCGGAAGGGTAGCATCTTACAAAACCACAGAACCATGTCACAACCGGGACACGGACACCAACGCTGCCAAGGTGACAGAACATTGCCATCGCCACGAGGCTCTCTCGTGTTTGGCTTTTATAGCCCCTGAGCTCGCATTAACCCCTGGAAACCTCTGGTCTGCTTTCCGTTTCCACGGTCTCGTCGCTCCGGCAATGTTAAATGGACGGAAGCGCACAGCAGTTTCCTGTCAGGATCGGCTGTTTGCGCTTGGCATAGTTCTCCCCAGGTTCACCCACCTGGCTGCGTGTTCCAGTAGTTTGTTTACCTTTGCTGCTAAGCAGTGTCCCGGGGTGTGGACGGAACACGGTTTGTTTGACCATTTACCCATTGAGGGACATCTGGGGTTCCCAGCTTTGAGGGATTACTGCAGTGCACACTTACTCAGACGGTTTAGAAAGAGCTCCTCCATACATCTCCTCCCGTCCATGCGGCAGCTCTGGAGACTGTTTTTCCGCCTCATTTAATTCGTGTGAAACGGGCTTCCCGATGTCACAGGTAGTATAGGGCAGGCCTGGCACTCAGGTCACCTGAGTAAGTGTACTGAGCTCTTCTGCCGTACCACTCTGTTCTCTCACATGCGCTCACTCAGCAAACACCTCCCGTGTGCCCAAGCTCTGGGGACACCAAGAGGATAGGATGGCGTCCTGACAGAGCTTGTAGCGCAGTGGGGAGTCAGACACTCAAATAACAAACGTGGCAGCACAGCGAGGCCATCACTGTACTGTCCAGGGCGGGACGGGAGGGGAAGATGTGTGTGGACGTGTATTTGGGGCAGCTGAGCAAGGCGTCTGCGTGTCAGCTGAGTGCAGTGACAGGCTGCCGTGCGGCGCCCTGCTGTGCGGAACGGCTCTGCCGGAATTTTCAGCTGAGAGTGTGAACGTTCCCTGAAGGTCCTGGTCCCGGGACAGACGCGAGCTGGGACCAGATAGTCTCATTTCTGTGGCTATTCCAAGTCCCAGAGAGGAGCAGAGCCCTGTGTGCCGCGTCCCGGAGAAGTGCCGCTTGTCAGAGCCGTGGGAGTGGCACGGGGCACACTGTCACGAGAAGTGGCGCCACGCGGAGTCGCCTTTGCTGGCGGGATGATGCTGGCGCTGGCACGCAGCATTGCTGACGCGCCCGGCAGGGTGCAAAGCGCTTCCCGTGTGTAATGCCATCGGGACCTTGCTACCATCCTCGGCTTTCAGATTCAGAAATAGAGGCTACAGGTAGGTTAGGAAATTGTCCAAGACCACTTAGGTGTCAGGAGGAGAGCTGCACATTTTGGGGAACCTGCAAGCTCTTGTGTATGTCGCAGACACCCGGAGAGAGACGGAGAGATGGAGACAGAGTGTGGAGGCTGAGCATGCTTGGCTGGTCCAGGTGTGCATGGTGACTGAGGTGCTGAGGACATCAGTGCCCACCAGACAGGAGGAATGGCACAGGCCAGTGTGTGCTTAGCAGACCGGGGCAGATGTGAGGAGGAGGGGGGGAGGAAGAAGAGGAGGAAGAGGAGGACCTACTGATGCAGGCAATGAGGCCCATTTGGATGTATTTCCACCCCAAGCTCTGGCCCAGAGAGGGCAGCAGTGGGACATAGAGATGCTGGCAGTGGCCTGCCCAGGCCCTGACCGTGGTCTCAGACATCCCCCTTCTTGCGGCTGGAGACATGTCGAGCCTCAGGCCCCTGAGACCGCAGTGCTGGCCTTCCGGAACCTCCCAGCGACGGGCAAATGCCGGTAGCCAGAAAGACGGCCCTCTGTCTAGCCCACCGGCAGCCTGCTTGCTCCCCGCAGGTGTGGACAGTCTGCGGGTCCCCGGGGGCTGCCCTGACGCCTGTGGTCTCTCTACGCAGGCTCTTCTCTGCTCCCCACGAGGGTCCTTCCTCTGGCCTCACATTCATCCTCCTAATCCTCTCCCCTCCTACCTGTCCTCCGGTTGATCATCTTCCCGAGTTTGGGTGAGCCTGGTCACCCTGCTCCCTTCAGGGCTTTGCCTTTTGATTCGCTACAAGCCCTGCCTTACAAATCAGAGCCTTGGCTTTCCATTTCTGTGATATCTGATGTGGAAGCCACCGGCGGAAGCTGGGCCCTGTCTCTGTCTTTGCTTTCCAGGGAAGCATGGTCTTAACTTGCCCCAGCAAGAGATGCTATTGCTTATGAGTGCAAAAGACGAAAAGCACAGTCATGCATGAATATACTTTAAAATATCTCAGTGCATCACAATGTCACTGTCCCCTCCCCCTTGAACTAGTCAATGGCTTCGTGTTGCTCTGAAGATAAAAATCTGCGACATGGCCCATGAGAGCCTGAGTGGTTTCGCTTTTGCCTTCCTGCAAAGCTAGTGATCCACCTGGATATCTGAACTGCCGGGCTCCGTGCCTTGAAGGAGCTGTGCTCCCTGCCCCCCGGGTGTCCCCTTCCCATTCTTCAGCTCTGCCTCTTACTCCCTTCTGCTGGGAAACCCCTCTGGATGCACCTGGCCTCTGTGGGTGCTCTGGGTACACCCCCACAGCCTGCCTCTCTTCATCTTGTTGGGTTCAGTGGTTTCTCTCTGAAGAAACCACTGGGTCTTACAGTGGGTCTGTAAGCTGCTGAAGAACAAGTGTGAAGTTCTCTTTCTCACCACTGGGCGTCAGTGAGTGAATGAATGGAGTAGGTGGGTGAATGGATGGATGCAAGGATGGAAGTTCTTCATTAAAAACAATCTCGCAACTCTGGGTCCTGACCCAGTTCTGTCTATCAGAGTGGTCCATGGGCAGATGCAGCCTTATGAACGGCCAGGATACATAGCTGCCTCTTCAGGACAATTTGAGGTGGAAAAAATTAAGTCCTCCTAAGTCACTTGCTCCCACCTTCTGGGAATTTTACCACTCAACCTTATTCCCTTGGGCTGGTCCTCAAGAATGTTCTGCTAAAATTCAAATACTTCGTGGGGACAATGTATCTCAACTGAGCCTTTGGGTTCAACTCCTTCATTTCCAACTTGGAAGAAACTTACATCCACTCCCTGGACCCTGAAAAACTATGGCAATGCCCCTGCGGCCACAGCCTGCAGATTTCCTTGTCATCTTACAAGTGCAGAAAGAATTACACTGATGTCACAAACAAATGGGCCACTTGCCCCTCCAATGCTTGCCACCAGGCTCCTCAGTCTGAAATCAGCCATCATATCTCAAGCCGTGACAACGCACGTTGTATTGAGCAGGATGTTGTCAACCAAACCGGGAACGTCGAACAGGAGAGTGTGGCTGAGAGAGCACGTGGCGGTGCCCCCCTCGCGATGAAGGCTGGGATGAAGATTCGTGGGAACAGACCAACACCCCACTTGTCTGGAGCACAGCCAACTCCTGTGGCAGCAACTGCCCAGCAAGCAGCACAGTCATGGGACATATGGCATGCGCGTTCCCAAATCTGGGCCATATGTTCTGCCGTGGAGAAACAATGGGGACGCACAGTCGCTGAATATCTGTCTCACCGAATGCCAGACCCTAGACGATCCTTGCTTCTTCCTGCTACCAGTGGGCTCTTCGTTTTTCCTCCTCATCTAACCTAATTATAGAACGATAAACTGTGACTTTCAACAAAACCCACGAATAATTCTGGGAGGGTTCAATCCTCATGAACAACACTGTGAGGAGCTGGATTGATAGTTGAGCCCTGAAGATCGGGGAGTCAGGTGGGAAAGCCGGAGAGAGGAGGGAGAAGAGAGAAATGGGCAGGTGGGGAGGGCGGCAGGCCGTGCGGACAAGACCCTGGGCGGGAGTCCAGGTGGCAGAGGTCAGCAGCTCCGCAGACTTGCCACGCTCTGATCCTTTCACTTTCGTGCTTTACGAACCAGCAAAAAAGCCGTTTCACTGTTTTGATCCCCACCTCCCCGCCGCCCTGAGCCCCAAGGAGCAAAGATACAAAAACAAACAACAAACGGGAGAGGCTTCTTCAGAGGTAAATGGAAGCACATGGACACAGCGACGGGCAGTTGGCAGGCGGCATATCCACCCCCTGGGAAAGCTTCATTTATTCGTGCATTTATTCCCTCCAGAAACGTGACTGAGTGGCCACCAGGCGCCAGGCACCGTGCAGGCACTGGAAATGCAGGGTGAACAAGAAAAAGGCCTGCGTTCTTCCAGGTCTGCCAAGACTCCCACGGCTTGCAACTGCCCGGAAGTGGCGGGAGGTGGGGACTTGGGAAGCGGAGGAATAGAATGGGAGGTGTAGAGGGCGTTGACAGGGAAAGGAAGCAACAGTCATCTTTCCCATGTTTTCTCACTTGTGGTGACAGACACAGGAAGAGACAAGAGGGATGTGGGTTAGATGCAGGACTCCAGGAAGTGTCCTCACTGGGGTTTGCAATACGCTGATGGCCGGTGGCTGCCTGGGGCTTCGAAGCTTTGCTGCAAACGGGGAGAAGCTGTCGATCTGCCAAGGACAGTTTCGCTGGCTGCTGATATGAGAATTGGTTCAATCTGCAGCATCTTATTTCATTTATTTCCTTTGGTTCCCAATATCCAATTTCTACACTTCTTCAGTTATGGAAGGGCTAGAATCTTCATGTCCTAGCATCCCACCTTTAATAAAATCCCTTTATTCCTTTCCTTACATTTATTACACATCCGTTCCTCATCCCAGGCTGTTACAGGGGCACTTACGAAATAATAAAGCTATTCTACAATTTCAATAACAGCCACATAAGCTCTTTCTAAAGCTCTGCTTTGAAAAGTCAATATTCCTCCATTGGCAATTTCCCATAATGTGGTTAGTTTAACAAAACAGAATTTGAAAAACCAAACTGTTTTTTTTTTTTGAGAGAACAATTGCATTCTTACACATTCTCCTTAATTTCCAACTCTTCGATGTTTCTTAGACTTGTTCATGTCCTACCTCCTTGTCAGCTAAGTGAGAAAGCCAGAGCAAGCTCGCGCCATGTGGGGAGAAAGTGCAAGTTGACTGTCAGTGATAGGAGCTCGGTTTGAGCGAGCTGAGAGCGGTCAAGAAAGGGATGGGGCAGGGGTGTCAGCAGCAGGAGAGGATGGGGGCCTGGGCAGTGTCCGCCATGGGGGTCAGAAGCAAGCGGCTCCTTCTCCTTCCTACCCTGCCCACACCGTTAGGAGAAAGGCATGGGTGGAGCCGGCTTTGCTGCTCGGGAAAGGAGTCCAGGACTTAGTCGGGAAGAAGGATTGTCTCCTTTCCAACGGTAGTGTGGGGCTCTGTCTTGCATCCCCTGCTTCTCAAAAGCGCTGTGCACAGGGGTTGCACGTGCTCCCTCACCAGGTCGCCCCGCGTAGCGTCTGTGCACCCCATTACCTACCCCCGCACTGAAGCTGTGCACCAGATCACCAACTGCCTCACGCTGTCGACTCCAAGGGACGTTTGGGTCCTTACGTTGCTCTGTCTGACACACTCGGCTGCTCTTCCTGAAACACTGCTCTCCCTTGAGCGTCTCTCTCGGCGTCTGAGATGCCGCAGGGTCCTGGCTTCGCTCCTACGCCCTGACCTCTCCCCTTCCTTCTCCTGCCTTCACTCCCTGGGTGTTGGATGTCCTCGAGGCCTGGTCCTCAGCCCTCTTCTAGTCTCTGCCTACATTCTCTGTGTGGTTTCACGTATTGACAGGTCCCCTGGGATGTCTCACCGTAGCCCCAGTTCGGATGTGAAGACGCAACCGTCGCAGCCCTCCCTCGGTCCGGGCCGCATCCTCCCCACGCCTTTTAGTCTCAGTCTGAGCCGCTGTCGTGCTCCTAGCATTCCTGTTCGCTTCTGTCTAACCCACTACCAAGCTCTGTTGGCGCCGTTTCAAAACACATCTGGGGGTGCGCCCATCTCTGTTTGTGTCCGCCGCAAGCATCCGGGTCAAAGCCACGGCCGGGTCGCACGCGGCCGACGGTGGCGGCCTCCTCCCCGCCTCGCCGTTTCCTCTCCTCCCACAGTTGTCCACAAAGTATCCTTTGAAGGACAGATTATGGCACTTCCCTGTGTAAAACCCTCCAGTGTTGTCCCCTTGCCCCAAAGATAAAGGCCCGCAAGGTCCTGCCCGCCTGGCTCCTCTCAACCTCACAACCATGTCCCATGACCGGCTCCTGCCCCCTCGCTCGGTCACACGGATGTTCTCGCAACACACAAAGCTCTTCCTGTCCTGCAGCCTTCACGCTCACTGTCCCCTGCCTAGAGCGCTTTCCTCTGTCTGCTTGCTTGTCCTTAACATTTTCTCTTATCATTTATGACTCAGCCTAGATAGCACCTCCTCGGAAAGACACTTGCTTTCCCGTGCTCGGTTATTTCTCTCCAAGTACAAATCACCAAGTGCAATCATTTATTTGTTTAAATGTTTATTGCATCTCACATGAGACCATAAGCACCCCAAGCACAGGAATAATAGCATCTGGCATGTTCTCCTTTTACCCTTAACAACTAGCAGAAGACCTGGCAGATGATAAGTGCTCAAGGAATGGTTTTTGAACGAATGCATTAAAAAATAGCAACAGTGATAACTAATAGTGCGCAAGTCGGGGCTCTGATTTTGAGAACTGAACTACGAATGTTTTTCCTGGAGAAACTTTTTGTTGAAATATTTAAATGAGCTGGAACTGGGATCATGTTAAGATGCAGTCACAGAATCCCATGCTCTGTGTCAACTTTCAAAGAGAACAAAGCCACCTTCCTTTAGGAAGCATTAGAGGAGGGAAACTTTGATGGCGTGACTGTTCCTTACTACAACAAAAATGTTCTCGGCAAGTGAGGTATAAGCAGAATGCTATCAAAGTGGAGATGGAAACTCTGCACTGGAATCTGCATCTATATGTGAGAAAGTGAAAAGGTGAAGATAAGACTGAGATTCTTTTTTGGAAACAAAACGACAACTTTTTGTCAACAAAAACATTCAGTCCCTGACCACTCCCCGTCCCCATACCAACAACAACAACAACAAAAAAACACCCCAAGAAGTTATTTTAAAAGAACCCAGCAGAGTTATCAAGCAGGAGATTCAGTCCTTTGACGATGGTGTCTAAGGAGACATTTGGGGTAAGCTATCGTCCCTCAATTTCTCTGCTAGTGGAAGGTGGGAAAGAGTTTTTTCAATGGTGGCAACATTTTCTAGAAAAATAGTCAACAATGACACCATTTAGCTACTTTATTTTTTAAGGTTGAACTTTGATAAAAGATCCAATCATGTTATTTTATCTTCAATTATTTTTGATTAATTGTTCTTCATTTTATGTAGTTTTCTGTTTATTTTTTGAATACTTCATGTTAGCCCATGCAGCCCTAAACTTGGTTCCGAAATTCCATGCCAGTTCCAGCACCATGCAAAGCCACTTAACCCTTCTCTTCTCTTAGAGAGGTTCATTAACTTGCCTTTAATGATTTCATGTTTGATAAAATATAATAATTATAAATGTTTTTCTTGCTATTTGTAATATGTTTATAATTTCTCTGGTGTATAAAGCAAATGTTTATTTTCACGGACTTTTTAAATAAATTCTATCCTCGTAAAAATATCAGTAATAATGCCAAGAGTTCAGTCAAGGCCACTAGGGTCTAAAGAGCTTACATAATCTCTCCAGATCCCACAGCTAGTGACTGTGGGAGCCAAGAGCTGAGCCAGTGCTCAGCCAGGCAGACACCAAAGCCCTTTCCACTGTGCCTCCCTACCTTGGAGCAGGGGCCACCAGAAATTGCACTTTTGCAATAACTCAGCTCCAACCTCTCTAAGAGAAGAAAAGGGTCAAAGTGGCTTTGGGTGGTGCTGGAACTGGGATGGAATTTCAGAACCAAGTTTGGGGCTGTAGCAGCTACAGAGTGATCCAGACAACCAAGCAGGGCACCATTCAGAGGCTCCCTCCCTTGTGGCTTGCTCCTGGCGGAATATAAAGTGGAGAAGGACAGTCCCTTCCTTGCTCTTGCCTCCAGGGACACTTGATCCACTGGGAGTGAGAGAACCTCATCCGAGAGAACGTATGTGGAGGCTCTCTGCCACGTTCAAATTCCTGCAAATACTTAATACCAAAAATTCTATAAAATTTTAATTGCAGATATTTCATTTAATAAATTGGGGCCGGGCGCGGTGGCTCACGCCTGTAATCCTAGCACTCTAGGAGGCCGAGGCGGGCGGATTGCTCGAGGTCAGGAGTTCAAAACCAGCCTGAGCGAGACCCCGTCTCTACCATAAAAATAGAAAGAATTTAATTGGCCAACTAATATATATAATATAAAAATTAGCCGGGCATGGTGGCTCGTGCCTGTAGTCCCAGCTACTCGGGAGGCTGAGGCAGGAGGATTGCTTGAGCCCAGGAGTCTGAGGTTGCTGTGAGCCAGGCTGACGCCACGGCACTCACTCTAGCCTAGGCAAAAAAGCGAGACTCTGTCTCAAAAAAAAAAAAAAAAAAAAAAAAAAAAAAAAAAAAATTGGATAAGTATTCCTGTTATTGCTATCAATATTACTACTATTATTATTACTACCAGTTAATGTTTGTCAGAAACCCAACTCGACTCTCCTCAACTGCAGCTTCTTGGTGGATTCGTCATCTATGAAGAAGCCGACAGAGCTTTGGAGGGAGGAAAGAGAACACTGATGATGATTTAAAATAAAAGCTTTTATTGCTTTTTGTGTTCAAGGCTCACATTTTAATCGATACTGTAAATATTTGAAAGAATTATAACTAAATATTTTTAGTTAAAGTTGTATGTTCTAATTACAACCTAATTGATACTTAATATTAACCTGTATTAGGACACTTTGTATGCTGTTTGTCTTAAATTGATTTTTAAATAAAATTTCTGGATTTTTAAAAATTCAGCACACATCCTATCAAATTGTTGTGTTTGCTTTTGCTTTAAACTTCAAATAAATGTTATTTGATGCGAAATTGAATCTGTAAAATGTATGAGTAATAATTGACTAAACAATCATGACCACAGTCAAAGTAGAAATCCTTGGGAAATAGATTAAAACAATTGTATGCACCAAAAGTATTGTGAAGTATTTAGAGTCAAATTTCTCAAAGGTAATAGCAAATTGGAGGGCTGTCACATCTGGTATGTCATTCAAAGCCTAAAATAAATTTTATTAGCCTTTCTTAGCCTGGGGGTTGATTTTAATTCAAAACAATCTGGACCCATACTGGGTTACAATAAAATGCAAATGATCACCAGGCCTTGTACATTCTAAGTATTACAGCTAAAGACTAAAAAAGCAAAGCTCCACCAAGCCTTGTTGGCAACATTCACTCTACATTTTGGGGAATTAAGCACTGTCAGAAGTCCATTTAGGTTTGGGTATAAGTTCTATGTGTTGGAAAAAGTAACACTGCTCTATTGAAATTTTTGTTTCTTAGATTGAAACCATAAAATTAAGGAATATGGCCTTGGTGAATTCTTAAGAAACTGAGGACTTTGCTTATATTTGTAATTTTTTGAGCCAGGGACAGTTTATTCAAGATAACCATTCTATTCCCTATGCAAGTTTAAAGAAACTAGACTATGTAAACTGTCAACCACTCCTAAGGAGCTATTTTTTAAAAATAAAAACTTTAATAGCAAACACTACAAACAATTTAAAAGTATGTCAACAAGAAAAATGTTAAAATATATAATAGAAAGATTTCAGAGCTATATCTACCAAGTTAAAAAAAATAAGTTACAGAATATAATACTCAATACTATGTACAATGCTATCGTATTTATAAAAAAGCATCCTATACCTCTGTGGTCTCCAACCCCTGGACGGAGGACTGGTACTGGCCCATGGCGAGTTAGGAACCAGGCTGCACAGCGGGAGGTGAGCCATGGACAAGCGAACATCATCTGTATTTACAGCCGCTCAGGGCTCCCAGTGATGCCGCATTACAGCGAGTTATATAATTATTTCATTATATATTACAATGTAATGATAACAGAAATAAAGAGCATAGTAAATGTAATGCGCTTGAATCATCCCGGAACCAGCCCCCCTCACCCCACCTCGGTCCGTGGAAAAATTGTCTTCCATGAAACCGGTCCCTGTTGCCAAAAATGCTGGGGACCACCGCTATAGACACATACACTTGCACACTCCACACCGAAGCAATGGCTACACGGGGAGAGGAGAGCAGGTTTGGGTAGAAAGGGAGCATATGTATGCATTGTTTTGAAGTTAAACATTATGAGGCAAAGCAAAGCAAAACCAAAAAGAAATAAGAAACAAATAATACCCTGAGGATTCTAAACTAACAACAGCATGTATTAGTCCACCAGGGCTGCCAGAGCAAAGCGCCACAGGCCGGGTGGCCTGCACAACAGGGTTTTATCTTCTTGCAGTTCTGGAGGCTGGAAGTCCACGATGAAGTGTGGGCAGGTCTGGTTTCCCATGAGCCCTCTCTCCTTGGCGTGCAGGCAGCCATCTTCCCCTGGGGCCTCACAGGGCCCTTCTTCACTGTGTTTTCTAGTCTCCTCTTCTTATGATGACACCAATCATACTGGACTAGGACCCACCCCGAATTTTAACTCAATCACGTTTAGAAAAAGCATACCTCCAAAGACAGCCACATTCTGAGGTACCAGGGGTTAGGACTTCAACATACGCGATTCGGCCCACAACACAGCATTTCCATTTTCAATTCTAGACCAAACTGCTTATGGGCCACAGTAGGCTGGTTTTAGCAACAGCTGTGTAGTTTTACATCATAGACAGACACCCGACCTTGTAAATGTGTTCTGTCAGCAAAGCCTTAGACCCTAAAATCTCCCTCAGCTTCCCTGGGATACGTGGAAGGTCTGTGCCTCTCAGCCCAGCACTCAAGTGCCGTTCTCTAGGGTTCTGTCTCTCTCGCTCCCCGGGAACTGCCCTCCTGCTCCCACAGTCCTGCTCACCCACGCTGCCCCGGCCGAGGAGCACTCCGGGGCCTGCCCCACTCCGCACTGTGGGTGGATCCAGCACTCGTCTCTCTACCTCTCAGCCTCTACCAAAGGTTCGCCCCATGGGAGGTGTCAAGGGTTGAATTGTGTCCCCTCGAGTTCATCTGTGCAAGTCCTAACCCTCAGTACCTCAGAATGTGACCTTATTTGGAAACAAGGTCACTGCCTATGTGATTAGTTGTGATGAGGTCAGACTGGAGCAGGGCGGGCCCTAATCCGACATGACGTGTCTCTATAAATAAAGAGGAGATTTGGACACAGGCACACGCAGGAGAATGCTGTGTGGACATACAGGCAGAGATTGGGGTGAAGTGTCTGTAGGCCAAGGAGTGCCTCCCGGGCTGTGAGACAGGCGGGTTTCTGCGTTTACGCCCCCACTGGGAGGTACTTTGTCATGGCGGCCCCAGGACTCTACCATGGCAGGTGTCCTCAAATAGAGCGTAAAGGAGCGCCACCACCAGCAGCGCCAGACAACAGGCACGACTGGGACACACGTTTGCTGAATTTGATTCTCTTTAGGATCTTGTCCCCTTTTCACCGTCTCTTCTCTTGACAAGAATGTGTAGAGTCCTGGGTGACAGGAATAGGACCTGTTTCTTGTGCACAAAGAGTGCACAAAGAGTGCTCCATTCCACCTCTGGTGAATCAAATACTGTTTGAGCGCTGCCAACGCTGCCATTTGCTTAAAGTAGTGCACACCAGCAATAGGAGTTGAGATGGGAGCAGCGAGCTTCACAACCGGGCACCCCACGCCCACCAGCACAAACCTATCTGCAGGCTCTTATTTTTCCCTGGCTCGGCATTTGTTCCTGGGCCAGGCACAAGTTATGCAGCAATGTTTGCTTCTGGCTTTCTTTCCTGTTTATGATCCTGGGACCATTCTCAACTACGAACAGCTACGGTGCTGACTTCCTCCCTGTGAGCTGGTCTTGGGGATCCCCATGAAAGTTTTGAGGAACTGAGACTAGAGACCGAATTTGCATTTGTGGCTCATGTACCTGCTACCCCATCTGGCCAGTGTGGGGTTCTGACTGTCTTGTTGCTTAAATCTCAGGCATCCTTGCAGCCATGGGTCGGACAGCAGAAAGCCCCAATTCCAACGTTCATCTCTTTGTTCAGCGTGGATACCCTGCCCACCTCCAGAATGTACCTGCGGACACATAGGCAAAAAATAGCTAGGCTGGGTCATAGGTCAAAGCAATTCATAGAGAAAAATTAACTTTCTGAGAAATTTGCTACAAAAATCTTTTGTAATAATAGGATCCGTCTGATTATGTCCAATATTTCCCACCATTCAGGAACAGTCCGATCTCCCTCCCTTGGAAAGTAGGGGCCAAGATGATGTGGGCTCAACTGTGGGAGGTGTCCAGGGTACGGGTGGTGTGTGTGTACGGGCGGGGGTGAGGGGCACCTACTGGAAGCAGGCCCACCCAAGGCGATGCCAGGACTCGGTCAGGATGAACCAGCAGTGCCAGGTCTCCAAACTGCATGGTCTGGGCCAGGCCTGTGTGTGCTGTGTGTGTGCACGCATATGTGTGTGGTGTGTCTGTATGTGTGTATGTGTGTGTGGTGTGTCTGTATGTGTGTATGTGCGTGTGGTGTGTTTGTATGTTTGTGTATATGTATGCGTGCGTGTGATGGATATGTGTGCTGTGTGCATGCATGTACATGTGGGGTGTGTGTGTATATATGTATGTGTGTGGTGTGTATGTGTGTGTGGTGTGTATGTATGTGTGCGTGGTGTGTCTGTATGTGTGTGTGGTGTGTGTTTGTGTGTGTATATATATGTGTGTGTGTGGTATGTGTGCTGTGTGCATGTATGTATGTATGTGTGTGGGGGGGGGTGTGCAAAAGAAGGCACCAGTGCTTGAAGAGATCAAAGAGGAGGAAATGGGGTATGTCTGGAGTCATTTTCAAGCCACAGACAGACTACCCATGTGCTGTGTGTTGTCTGAGTGGCCCCCACCCCGGCTCCCCGGAGAGACGCAGGTGCCTATGAAGAAGGGGCACCTCCGGGCCACCCCTCACACCCTCCGTCAGTTATGGGGAAGGTGCAATCAGGCCCGTGAAGGCTTCCGCGTGGTTCACGTGCTGTGCAGTAGGGACGCAGGTCTGGGATAATGGGCGGGCTAAGAACAATCGCGGCATAAAAAGTAGCTGAGCGACCCCCAGCCCCCGCGTGGCCTGCTGGACCTGCCTGGAGAGGCCCGCTTCCTCCCCCGCCACGCAGCTCTGTCCCGCGGCTCCGCAGCGCTGGGCCAGTCAGTGCACCCCACTCAGGAAAGGCTGGTATGATGTCGCACACGGGCCGGCTGTCCTGCCAAGTCCGCCCCCACCCCGGGGCCCCACGGCATTTGCTCCTCGGTGCTGACCCTCCCAGAGCCTCCCAGAGCCTCCACTGAGCCCAGCGTGGCCCCGCGTGGCGCCCTGCCCTCAGGGCCGGTCGCCTGCCTACTCTGGAGCGGCGCTGAGAGCCTGCCTTGGCCCCGCGGTAGGCAGCCGGGTGATTGAACACATGCAAGTTGTTTGCTTTGTCCATAAGGCAGTGACCATACTCTGAGGGGAAATTGCCTTGTTAAAAAAATGATTCTGTTCCTCGTCACTCAATGCCTCGCTCTGCCAGCTGCAGGGACTTGCTTTCCAGCAGTTAAAATAAACAATCCCACATGGGCACCGTCAACCTCGCTGGAAAAAGGTGTCAGGAAATAAAGATGTCACAGAATTCAAAATAAAATGTGTTTAAGAGCAGTGTGGCTCTCTTGAATTGGAAAGTGGTTTTCCTTAGAGCTTTAGCGTCTTGACGACTGTAGAACTGGAAGAGAGCGTAGCGTCCAAGTGCCCCCACCTCCGCGCTTCACGGGGAAGGAAACTGAGGACTGGTTTTTCCAGAATCTCGGCTGGCAGGTGGGAGAGCCGAGACGACCAACCTGCTCCCGACTCCCGGTGCTGTGCCTCCCGTCCCCTGGAGATGGCCAGTGGGAACCGCAGCGGGCACAGAAGCCTCCAGGAGGCAGATCTAGCACGGGATCCGGATTTAGAGGACCGGGTGGAGATCGCTGCAGGTCAGGGGACAGCGAGAGTGGAAGCGAAGGTGGGGGCAGGGGCAGGAGTGAACAACCGGGACTCCTGGGGCCAGAGCGGGACCAGCCTGATTGTTAGGTTTGCAGAAAAGTGAGGCTTAAGGCTGGATAGAATATTGGCCGGAGTAACTACTGCAGGAACCAGGCTCCATGCCAGCTAGCTAAAGCAGAAAGGACTTAGCGGTATAGAACACTGGGACGATGGCAGGATAAACAGGTAGTCTCCAAGCTGAGCCTCCAAGCATGACTCCCTTAGCTACACTTGCGAAAGTAGGTCGCCAAGAAGGCCGAGGCCTTGGTCGTGCCCAGGCAGACGCCACATTCAGAAACTGCCAGCAAACCAGGAAGTCACTGCTTCCAAACCAGAACCCGCTGTCCTGGCCGCAGCCCACACCAGCAGAACGGACGCTTCACAGCCAGCTTCACTCCACACACCCGAGCTCTGAATCAGACTCTCACCTGAGTGCATCCGACAGGAGGAATTTAACCACAACCGGGGCTCTAGCAGCTGGAGGGACAGGAAAACGCGATTTTCACTCTTGCTTGTGCGGCTTACAAAAGGAGCGCTCGCGGGGGTTTGGAGTGGATGTTGAACAAGCCAACCCGCAGCATTCCCTGCACACGGGAGCTTGGGTTTGTGTGATCGGAAGTAGAGAGTGGCCGGTCGTTTCTTGGCCAGAGGAGAGTCATGAAGAAAGTGATTTTTAAAAGACTTCCTTAAAAACATTCTGCAGTCTAGATTGTCATCAGGAAGTCCTGGGTAAGACGGAACGTGTAGGAGACTGTTGCTGTAGTATGTGCGAGAGACAACGAAGGCTTGGAGCAGGCTGACGAGAGCAGGGAGGAAGAGAAATCATCACTAACTGCACATTGAGGGGATTTGATGACTGAGGAAATGGGAAACAAAGTGGCCCTGGCACCTCTCCCAGCACATGGCACATGGTAGGTGCCCATGCATGAGAAGAACAAGTCTAAGATGGCAAGCAATCAAAGGCCAGTGATTAAATAATGATTTGAAACAATGGGAGTCAATAGGCTTTGCTGTTCTCCCCTCTTTGTGACCGGTAGCATGAGAAGTATAATAAATAGAGCACTTTACACAGAGTCAAAGAGTCCAGGAAAAGACTGAAGCTATTGGGGGGTAGAGGAATGGGAGAAATGGGAGACTGTGGAAAACAGAGCTGCTTCTCCGGCAGAAGTGAAGGTTCCAGGACTATGCCTGTATTGGGGGAACAAGCTGAAGCCCCAAGTGGGCGTGTTGACCCCTTCTCCGCCCACAGCCCCTGCACCCAGGCCGCGGGTCCAGCTCCAGACAGCAGCGCCACAGCAGGGCTCGCAAGGCTTCTCCCAGAGACCGTACGCGGCCGAAGCTGAACTTTCTTCCTTCTTCTACCCTCCCACCCCACTTCCTCAGACTCCATTGTAATAGAGAACCAGAGTGTACAGTTTGTAAAAAATCAAAGAACTAGACATAATTGAAAATCCAAGTGCTGACATAGAAGATTTGCAAATGAAAAGTGCATGCAAATGAAGAAGACAGAAGGGTTAAACCAAGAGATCACTAGACGGAGCACAGAGAAGATAAACGAACTCAAGAATAATCTCCCCGAAGTACACAACTGACAAGTGGAGGAGGAGGTCTACGCAAAGACAAACACACCAGGTCTCCCGGGCAGAGTTGAATCTGCAGATTGAAAACACACGCCATGTTCTTGGACATTTCAATACTGAAATTTCTGTGCCAAGAAAAACTAAGAAGTCTCCAAGCATCCAGAAAAACACAAATCAACAGCAGAAACAAATTAGACTGGCCCCAGAATTCTCACAACCACAATCAAAGCCATGAGACAATGGAGTAATGTCTGCAAAGTTCCGAAGGCAAGTGTGACCTAAGGCAATTGTGCCCTGCCAAGATGCCACTCAAACGGAAGGGCAACCAGCAGACATCTCTAGACGACACCATGAGTCTCCTCAAAATAATACTCCACCATAAAACCTTACCAACTGTAGATGAATCATGATTTAAAAACAAAAACCATTAAGAGTAGGGAAGCCCTGATAAAAGACTGGCGAGGGAATGTGGAATCCACTTATAGGTTGAGAAAAACTGATTAATTATGAGAAGACATAATTATAGAGCACAGTGTGTTGGAAACCTAGGAAATATTAAAATAATCATACAATCTACAAAATTTGGGGGGGGGTCAAATGGATGAAATATTCACATTTTCATCTTTCATAACAGGGAGTTGATCCATATTGTCTGAAATTGATTCATCAAGTTATAAATACTATACGAACAATAATTCCGGCCTTTTCTCCTTTTTTCCCCATAATTACTCTTTCCTTAATCCTAGAGGGATCATTAAAACACAATCCTCCTGTGATGAAGAAACTTTTATGTAACAGCGGTGAATCCTTTGGTTTCTTCACTTGACTTCAACTAAAATTGAATGCCTAAAAAATTAAAAGCTGCTGCTATATGATTCCACGTTTATAAAAGCGATTTTGCTTATTCACCATTTCAACTGATTCAACTATATGAAAAGAAAATATTCAGTTAATGTTCTTATTTAAGAGTGATGGACTTGGAGTAGTAATATAGAACACATCTCTTCATGTTTAGGGCGGTTTAAATTTCTCATAATAAGCATTGCTTTATAAACACAAGAAAGCAACTTATCATTTAGTACAATATAAAGACTTGCCGAGGTGACAACCAGAGTTCGTCCCGGGTGACGGGAACATGGATGAGACTCACTTGTGCAGTTGCCTTTGAAAAAAGTCCAGACTCAAAGGCCCTGGCAGGACTTCCAAAACCCCACCTGTCATTCTCCCTGCTTACTGTTTCAGCCTCAACTCTCTCCTTTCCTGCCCGAGAGCTTCCATGCTCTCGCCATTTCCCGGCCAGCGCACGCTCTCCTACCCTGGCCTCTGCAGTTTGCCCCACCCGCCCGCCACCCTCTCCTTCTGGTTAATGCCCACTCATCTCGTTGTTTTAAAATTTTATTATTTTTAGCATAGTAAAACACATATAACACAAAATTTACCATTTTAACCATTTTTAAGTGCACAATGAATGCAGGGGCGCTGAGTACATTCACAGTGTTGTACAACCATCACCACTTTCGATTTCCAGAACTTTCTATCATCCCAAACCGAAACTCTCTGCCCTTTAAACAACAGCTCCCCACACCTCCCCTCCTTAGCCCTGGCCACTGCCATTCTGCCTCCTGTCTCTACGAATCTCCCTATTCCAGGTACCTCTTATGAGTGGGATCATACTGTGTTTGTGCTTCTACATCTGGCTTATTTAACATAGCATAACACTTTCTAGATTCATCTGTTTTGTGGTATGTATCAGAATTTCCTTCCTTTTAAGCTAACTGATATTCCACTGCATGTCTACACCACATTTTTGTTCATCCATTCACCTGTGGATGGACATTTGGGTTATTTCTACCTTTTGAATAATGCTACTATGAACACTGATGTGTAAGTCCTACACATTTTTAAGGAATTCCCTTGGATATCATCTTCTGAAAGCCATTCCTGATTTCCTTGTTTGGGGTTGGGTACCCTCCCATGGTGTTTTCGTGGTATCTTGTGCACACACCATCCTGTTTGTCAGGTCATATCACGACTGCTGGTTTATACATTCTGCTGCCACCTTCATCTGCTAGACCACAGGGTTTTTGAGGGCAGGGATTACTTCACTTGACTCAGAATCCCTGGTGGTTCACCTAGAGCCTAGAACAGGTAGCAGTCAACCATGTTTTGCCGAGGGATTTATTGGGCAGGATTGCCGCACATTCTAGTAACATAGCTGAACCGCTGCTGTGAGGAAACATTAAGAATCCCATAGACATTCTACAATGACACGCAGACCTATCAAAGCCCAGAGCTGGTAAGGAAAGGGGGAGCCAAAGCCAGGAAACCAAACATGCAGGAGGAGTGAGATAAGGTCTCTGAAGATGTCATATCCCTGGGAGCCACTATGGCAGGAGACCTCCCACGTTTCCGTGTTGCTGAATATTTAACATTCTCGAGAATTCTCAGGTGCATAGTGTGTTAGTCAGGATTCTCCACAAATGCAGAACAATTAGGAGATATATGTATATATATGCTGAGAGAGAGGGGGAGAGAGAGATTTATTACAAGGAATTGGCTCACATGACTATGGAGGCTGGTGAGTCCCAAGACCTGCGGGTGAGTTGGCAAGCTGCAGCCCCCGGAGAACTGATGGTGCAGTTCCAGTCCAAGTGCTGGGAAGCTTGAGACCCAGGAAGAGCTGATGTTTCAGTTTGAGTCCAACAGCAGGGAAAAGCTGAAGTCAGGCAAAAAGAATTCTCTCTTACTCCAGGGAGAGTCTGCCTTTTTGTGCTATTCAGGCTTTCAACAGATTGGATGAGGCCCACCCACATTAGGGGGGGAACTCAATACAAATTCAAATACTAATCTCATTCAAAACACCCCAACAGAAACACCAGTAATAATGTTTGATCAAATATCTGGGCACCTTGTGGCCTAGTCAAGTTGACACATAAAATTAACCATCATGCATAGCTTCCTAAATCATACTCGTGCCGCGTTTTCTGATCCAATATGAGGAAGAGACAGTGAAATAACATTAAGAGGGAAGCTAGCTTACGCCCTTGGGAGGTGGAGGGAGCTGCTTTTGGAAACACGATCCTCTGCACTCACTGTTGTGTGCACGGGCTGCATCAGACCTAAATAAATAGGGGATGAATGAACACAGCTGACTGGGAAAACACATCTAAAAACAGAAATCAAAGTGCCTCAAACCACAATTACCACCTTGAAATCTTTTGAGAAAACTATATTCTAAAGTTGAGTTCAGCAAAACTGGGGAAAAGTAAGAATAAAGCAAAGCCACAAATTATAAGGACCCAGCCTTCTAGAGCAGACTGGTCCATATGTTTTCTTTCCAGGATATTTCTCTGTGGCTGGCTCCTGACAACTGGATGAAGAACAGCTACGTTAAGTGGAACATTCGTTTATTTGTCCCTTAGAGAAAGAGGACTGGAAAGTACAAAACTCGAGCTTTCCACTGGGGAGAGGTGCTTACATTTCTCTTTTATAATTAAAGAAAAGGGAGAAGAGTGGGCAGGAGAAGTTCAAAGTTCCATCTTTTCTTCTAGGAGTTTGGAGGGTCAATAAATGTTTTCTTTGAAAAAGGCAAAGGAGAAAAATCTGGAAAAGAATAAGGTAAAATATGATTCAATACAATGAGTTAGAAAATAAAAGGAGGGAAGTTGCACATAAAGTGTAAGAAATATTTGTGGGCTGTAATAAGGGAAAAGTATGTGAATAAAATAGAGTTTGAGGAATGCAGGGAAAACCAACTGAGAAAAGTTCTTCCCTACCGGGAGGCAATTTTTTTTTTTTTTTTTTTTTTTTTTTTTTTTTTTGTGAAAAGATCCCTGGGACTCAGGAAGCTTCTGGTGAGGACAGTCATTGTGAACAAGTCAGCACTAAGCTCTCTGGGCACTCATGCCACCTCATCTCCGGCAGCCTGGTAACAGAAATAGCATCTTTCTCATTTTATAAGTGGGGAAGTCTATGTACCTTACCTGAGTGGACCTGGCTGTGAAGCCGGGATTCAAGGTAGATATGCATCTAATTCAAGTTCGTTCTACAATATCCTGCTGTCTTCTGAAAAGTAATAAGAGAGTTTGAAATCTATTTTATTTTTGTAAATGTCAAGAATGCAAGGTTTGGTCTTGTCGTAGGCAGAGTGATGGCTCTACCAAGATGTCCACATTCTTATCCCTGGAACCAAGTGACTATGTTACAGTATATGGCAAAGAGGGGTTGAGAGTGCAGGTGGGATTCAGGTTGCTAATCAAAATATTAAGTTTATCCCAGATGATCCAGGTGGGCTCAATGTACTCCAACTGGGTCTTAGAAAGAGGAAAAGGGCTGATGGGTGCAGTGGTGTGACTGTAGTCCCAATTACTAAGAAGAGGCTGAGGCAGGAGGATCACTTGAGCCCAGGAGTTTGAGACCAGCTTGGGCAACATAAATGAGACCTCTTCGTAAATAAATAAATAAATAAATAAAGATCAGTGTGCTAAGTGGGGAGGGGGAGAGGCAAGGCTGGAGGTGCTTTGTTTTGAAACTGTAGCCAGTTTCTAACACACTACATTGTATTTGTTCTCGCTCTTTTCCCGCCTAACTTCCTTTTTCATCTCACTCCTATCGCCCTGGGATGAGACTCCCAGGAAAGCTTCAGCTGTGAGCTTTGCGAAGCGTCTGTTCTATACAGAACGTGGCTTACACGGATACACTAAGGGATGGTCACACGTTAGTTAAAACATGAAAGTGGTTCTTTGGAGAAACTGATGATGTAAGGAAGTCTTTGTAATTAAGTGGAAGTCCCAAGATCATCCTCGGTTGGCAAGGAAGAACATGCTAGAGGGAAGATGGCAGGGATGGGCTGCCTGAAAATGAAAACAGGGGTGTGTATGGGCGGGAAAATGACACTGACACAGGGAAGAAAGGCAGAAAGGAACAGAGCAGTGAAGGAGGAGTGGACTCCGAGTTGGAAAGGAGCTCAGGTGTTCCTGCTGCATCCTTATACCAGTGCGGGACTCTCCTCTGCATGCTCCCTGCAGGGCAGGCACTTGTGCTTTCTGACAGCTTCTGGGGAACGCTTCCTGTGATGCAAACTCACTACTCAAAGATAGTACCTCTCGGTTTTGCGCAGTCCTGAGCCGAACTGAATCAAAACTTACCTGCTTGCAAATTCTACCCATCAGTTCTGTTCTGACCAAAGCAGCAACTCCCAATAGGTAAAATGCCTTTTCTCAATAACAGCCCTTTGAATATGTGAAGGCAGCCAGCAGTTTTTTCTCCTTTATTTTTATGATTTAATTTTATCAGACCTCATGGAATACTGTGTTCAGTTCTAGGTTCCACATGTCAAGGTCCATCGACACACCAGAGTATGTTCAAAGATGACCAAGAAGGATGATGAAAGATCTAGAAATGATGCCATAGATGGGGCCATCACAGGAAGGGAAGATATTTAGTCCCCAAAGAAGGAGAAAAAGGAGCGATGGTGAACAGGAACAGAAACGGAGTGCCGTAGGGTCAGTGCCCGACTGTAGGGAGGGGATGGACACTCGCCCGAAGGATGTATGTTGACACGAGACTATTTGACAACTTTTCTATAGATTTGGGATTTTTCAAATACAAAGTTGGTAAGATTTTTAAAACTTACATTCTTCATAGAGGCAAGCATTTGATATCTTCCTTAACAATTTCTTCTACTGATTTATGTGTGGAAATATTTGAAATAGCCTAGATGTTCAAAATTAGGCAAATGGTTGAAATACAGTAAGCTCAGAGGTGGCCTGAACTACTGCCATTGTATCCTTAGTGCCTTGTGTATTTCCTGGCACGTGGTAGGTGCTCATTTCTTTCTTTCTCTTTGCTTTGTTTGTCTGTGATCTAACTTGTATCCAGAAATTACATGCAGTAATACATACAGCACCCCAGAGGGCCCCCTTCTTTACTCGCTCATAGTTAATCAGCACCGCCTTAAAGGATATCCATTATTCTGACTTCTAGCATCATAGACTAGTTTATGAACTTTATTTAAATGAGCTCATACAGTATGTATTCTCCATGCTTGGCTTCTTCCCTTGATGTTGCTGTTGCATGTAGTGGTAGTGTATTTTACATTGCTTTGGGACATTTCATTGTATGAATATACCACAATTTAAAAGTCCATTCTATTACTGATAGACACTGGGTTGCTTCTGGTTTATGAATTAAGTGGCTATGAAGACTCTTTGTGCATTTCTCTTATGGACACACATGTTGTTTTCTGTTGGATATTTATGCAGGAGTATAATTGCTGAATCAGAAGGTATGTATATATTTTAGCTTTGGTAGATAATGCAAAAGTTTTGAAAATGATTCTTAAATTTACAATGAGCATTTATATATGAGTGTTTCCGTTGCTCCACATCCTTGTTAATACTTGGTATTTTCAATCCTTTTAATTTTAGCCATTTTGGCAGGGATGAAGTGCTATTCCATTGTGGTTTAAACATTAAATATTAAATGAATAAATTAAAATGGCATGCCTATAAAATGGAATGTTATATAGCTATAAACAGATGTGTTTTCAAAGAAGACAATATTCTGGTGGTATGCTTGTGATATGTAATCATATTAATAAACATATTAATAGAGAGGACGAGCAGTAATTCACCAAGATAAGAGAATCTAGAATTAAGAGTTAGCCCTGCATAGTGGGATTCATTTTTTTCTCTCATAATTTTCTATAATTATGAGATGTCCACAATGGAAAATATCAATTTTAAAAACACAAAAAAACAATAAGGCATATTTTTAAGAATAGTTTTTGCCTGGGAAAATGAACCTTCTTTGGCATGAAGTGGGTTTTGCAAAATAAAAAAAAAAAAAAAGAATCTTCTATGTTCAAAAAATAAACAGTGCCTCTCTGGGCCTGTTTTATCATCTGTAAAATGAGCCTATGTCATGACCACAAGACAATGTTTATCATCAAGTAAGTGCTCATTAAATGATAGTTTTAAAGAATGCAATGCTCCGGGACTGCAGGGGAGGTAGTAAGCTCAGGGGAGAGTTAGGGATCAGAAAAAGGAAGTGAAAGGGAATTTCAGAGAAGAGGTCGAGGCATACGGAAGCTTCTGGAGGAGCCAGAGTCCCAGAGGCCCAGTGGAGGGTTTCTGGAATGGGGAAGGTGCATGACAGAAAATGCGAGCGGAAAAATGGACATGCTGGGGCCGTATGAGGGTTCCAGTGAGGACACCGAGAGGTGACCTGGTTGTCTGGGATTTCTCATGGACTCGGAGCAAATGATGGTGGTGAGGTCGTGTGAGGGGTCTGGGGGTCTTCCTGCTCTGACAGTGACCCTGGGAGGTGGGCACAGGGTCAGTGTTACTCAGTGCACAAGTTCCTTTAGAGTTCTGAAACATAACTCAGCTGGGTCTGGCAACTTGAATCCAAGTAGCTGGGCACCTGCTTCCTGTCGTCCTGTCACTTGGTTCCAACTCCATTTATTCTTATTCCCATCTTCCCACTGCGTTCCCTTGTATTCTTGGTACTTAAGTGGTGCTGCTTTTGTTCACCTGCAAAAACTAAGGCATCTGCTCCAAGCCATAAGTGTTCAGATTTAATTCAGCTGGTGTGAGGCCAAGCCATCAACATTAGAAAGCAAAAAACTTAAAAAGTGAAACTCCCTAGGTAATTCTAATGTCTGGCCAGGGTTGAGACCCAGCAGTGTATCCCTACTTCTTTCTGACCACAGCAAACAGAACTTTTTATTATTTTCTACCAACTCCATTTCATCCCAGGTTTTTCTAACATTATTTTCAGAGGTGTTTAACACTTATTATATTCATCCTTGATTTATACATCCAAACTCCCATTTTCTGCTCATTGTCTTTTAAAATGATGAGACCGGAGAGCTGATTTGTAGCCACAGTGGTCTTTTTAGATGTCTCTTTTCTCTTCATCATCCAGATAATTTGTGACTATACAGCCAGCGATTGATTTTTGAGAGATCTGAACACACAGAATCATCTTGATATTTTCTCTGATCTTTTTGTGAGCTAATTTCATCAAGTTTGGAGTAGATGTCGATGCCTAGCACCCCCTTGACTGGAAGAAGGAAAAAAACCCCAATGAATGGATTAGATTACCTGTCAAGCCTAAAGCATCGGGGCTTCACACTGGGCAGAATGAGCAGCTGCTCAGGGGCAGGTTCATGCCTGTCCCTCTGCTCTGCAACTTCAGCCAGTGTGCTTGCTTTGCCCTCCGGCTAGCTACCCTCTGCGGCCCCAGGGGGCTCCAGCAGTTTCAATATCACACTCACACAAAATAACCTGCAGACGCAAAAAGAATCTCTTGCATAGGCTCCTCCGGAGTGAAGGAACTTTCCCCAGAAATACCCTGGCAGAGTTCCCTGGAGTCTAATTGCCAGGGTGGCGTCCCAGGGCCACGCCTAAACCCATCACAACAAAGGGAATGGGCTGGGATAAGGTCATATTTCCCAGAGCCACAGGGGGAACGGCAGTCTCCTCCCTGCCAGAAGTAGTCCCCGACTAGCCTGCAAGAAAGAATGGGCAGGCTGGAGAAATAACCACCAGCGTCTGCTTTAATTTGTTTTATCATTGCAAAAATCTGAGGCCACACCTATTTTCTCTGCTGGCTCCTAACGTTTCCACTGGAATCATTCTTTCCCTCTGGGCCTAAATGAACCACAGAAGAGCAGTTTTGTGACTTCCGTTAACCTAACGGGATGGCATTAGCAGCAAGTCAAGAGTTAATCAGACTTTCTTAGCAAACAAGGCCCCCAGCAAGGGCCTGTGTAATCCGACTACTGCATCTCTACAGTATCTGGCCCCAATGTCGTCCTGTTGCAGATTCAGAACAGAAACTGATAGCCTTAATCTGAAGAAATGTACACTATATTCCCACTATCTTGTTTTCATTCCTTTTCATCATTATTCATATTATTTCCCCGCTTAGGTCTACTGGGTTCCTTATGTGTCTTCTAGACACAGTGCTGTTTCTGGCCTGTACTAGACCTATTTGTTTGAACAACGTACATATTGTATCCTAGTAACAAATCCCATCTCAGATTTTGACAGATTTATGTTCTCATGTTAACACATCTAGTTCTGTTTTTGTCCAAGCTCTATAACCTGGTACACTGTATACAGACATCTGAGGCCACGTCTCGTTGGTAAATTACTGGGTTCTCTATTTTTTTTTTCTATTTCACAACTTATTTTTGAGATCGCCCCAATTACTGTTAGCCTCCTTTTAAATGTCTTTGAACATGGAATCATCCACATATTTTCTCTGGCCTTTTCGCAAGCTACTTTCATAAAGTTGAGAGTACACATTGATGACTAGCACTTTATTTCCAATATAAAACCTTTTGGCAGGTTTGCCAGTTGGTCATATGAGTTCCTGGGCAAAGTATTGCTCTAAGTATTTATTTAAAAATAATCCTAACAAGCCCCCTCCAAAATTGGTATTATTTTTATTTTATGCATGAAAAGACTGAAGCTCAAATATTAAGTAACTTGTTCAGAGTCACCCAGGGCAAAGTCAGGCCTGACTCCAAAGCCCAGCTGTTCTTGTGGCACTCTGAAACCTGAACACTGAAAACAGTGTCAGTCAACATGGACATGTGTTAAAATCACCAGATTCTGGGAGAGATGGCGCACTAATGAGTAGAATTCAGTTTTAGGGATGGCTCCAGGGGAAACCACGTACTACGGAAGGGACCATGAGGGAGCCAGTCTCCAGAATGCCGGGGAAAAACTGTCTTTTTTGGCAAACGACTAAGAACTGAACAAGTCTCCACATTGTACTCCTCTGTGTAATGTCTAGAAGGAACCTCGAGTCCAGCTCTGCTCAGGGCCAGCAGATGCCCTCTGGATTCTGTGGCTTCCCCGCATTATTTAACCACATCAAAGTTTCTCCCGCTATATGGTAGGTTGTCCTTACATCAAGTAAGCTTCAAGGAATATTTGTAGTAGGTAAAAGTCAGATACTAAATAATGTCTGAATGGGTAAAAACTACCTTCTAAAATCAGTTAGACCCTCTAAGACTTTTAAAAAACAAATCACTTCCAGAGCCATTTTAGAAAATGTGTGTATTTATCCAACTCCTTTTTTAATGGTTGAATCCTATGAAAGAGACTGACATTCCCTTTTCCCAAATGTCAGTTCACTTGTCTACTCTGGATTTCTTGAGAGTTGCGATTTCAAAAAACAGGCATAATGTAAAAAATAATATACATTTGACATCGTTGTCAAAGACCACAAAATAATAAATGAAATTGGTTTTCACATTCTAGTACTGGTTTAAACTTGGAAGAACTAGATGTTTCTCACTTAATTCTGTTCATAAACTCTTTCGGAAGTCAACCTCCTCCCTTGCCTGGTGTATAAAAGAGCCTCACATAAGTTACAGCCTTCCGGAAGAAGGCATGCCACGTGGCCGGGGCAGAATGGGCCAGAAGTCACAGCCAACCACCTGCTGCTCACGTTCAAGACCACCCTGCTTTGGCCACAGAAACCGCCTCGTACCTGCCAGCAGTCTGCACCCTTGTTTCAACTGTAACTATAGGTTCTCTCAAGCCTTTCTCCTCCCCCCATCACTCTGTTAGGCTCTCCAGTGACTATATTACAAAACAAAAATGGGAAAAAAATTGAATGCCTGCAACAGTTACCAAGAAAGATGGTGTGAAGGCATACTAAAATCTCATCAATCACTTCTTTTTGATTTTGGTAAAATATACTTGCAGAATAAAGGCTGACACAATGTCCAATCTTACTGAAGAATAAAATAACCAAAGAAAGGAAAAAAGAGAAAAATAGATGAAGATCAGGAAAAGACATCAACATTATGAATGGAAGTCATTTAAAAGAAGAAAAATATTATATAACAGATGAAGAAAGTTTTAATTTCTTTTACATTAAACATTGTTTACCACAATCAGCTAACAGAAATTACTGTAGTATCGGTCAAGATGACTTCATAAAACTAAGGATAAATATTCGTTATGAGAGAATCTCATTTAACGTGAATGACAATGTTAGATACTATATTTTTCATGGTTAAGATACAACTTATCTTGAAGAGAAAGCAAATAGTTCAGATCAGGGAGACATGCTGAGGCTTTAATAAAGAAGATAAGCTTTGCCTTATCCAGAAACACTTTTTCTAGGACTTCAGGTAAAAGAGATGAGTTGGATACCAAGTGCTGGCCAGGGGCATAGGCTCGCAATTCAGGCTTTATTTACATTAGTGGATCTATGCAGCTCTCACCTTTAGGTAAATGAGCCGCTATTTTTGGCAGCGGGATCTTCAAAAGTAGCCTTGGATATGATGAATGTTTTAACCATCAGGTAGTCCAAGGGATTATTTTTAAAGGTATAGTTGAGTATTTTCACAAATACACTACATTAAGGCATCTAAATTTTTGGTGTTTTCAGTATATAATTTTACTGCTTTTTATTCTTTTTTTCATTTTGTACAACTATAATATTAGGTATTAAGTGTCATAATTCTTTCTCTGTTAATGAACCAGTTAATCCCACTTAGCAATTGATTTACATTTCTTGTGAAAGGGATATATATAATGTGAGAATACACAGAAAAATATATTGAAAACCAATAGAAAATTATTTTTAACCATCATAAAAACTCAATCTGAATTAACTGATAGTCTTTAACTTTGGAAAATCAAGGCTAATTAGAATAAAATAGGTATTAAAAATAATTACCAGCAGTTTGTTTTCCAAAACAATAGAGCCATAAATTGTTTAATTGCCCAATTAAGTAACTACCAGATTCTTCTTTAGTCAACACTAACAGAATTCACATTTGAGCTGGTCAACAAAACATATAAATATTTAACATCTCTCAAATATAACATTTTAGTGATAACAGAGACTACATAATTCTACTCATTGTTGTGACTGTGCACAAATTAACCAGGTTAAATATCGAAGATACATTGGGAATACTCCCCTAACCAACAGAATATTAATTTAACGAATTTTAAAAGCTTCAGAAATAAAAGTAGACAACAATTTTAACATAGATGAGACAGTGCTTAAACAAGTACTGACCTAATCAAGACCTTTAAAATTACCACCAAAATGCACTATGATTTTTTTTATTTAGTTTACAGAAAGAATCTATAAGTACAGTTTGCAGAAAGAAAATGTTTAGTGCTATTTACACTCTTTTTAAAACTCTGCTCTATACAAATTTAATTGTGATCAGTATGAACAATATTTTTGTAGATCTACTGCATATAAAGCCTTTTCATCAAAGCATTAACAATGAATAAAATAACCTGATTACATTTAAACAACGCTGACCATTTGAAACCATTTACACTTAATGTTTGTAAGGGCCATAGACACTTAGTAAGTAGAGAACATGATGTCAGCCTGCAACTTTTTTATTTTCATAAAGGCTAAAGTTATTTATATGGAATATTGTTCTATACACTACTTGCCAATCTATATTTAAGATCTATAGTTAGGTATTTTATATGTCTTTTATTAAATATATTCTACACATATTTGTAATTTCATCCAGGAAGAATTTCTTCCCAGTGAAAAAATATAAAATCTTTCATATTTTTACAGGTTTAGATGAAACTAGCTCATGCTTTAGTGCTGTGCAAATTGTTTGTAGCATATCAATCTTTAAATTGGTACGAAATAAAAGAATGGCGCCCTTAATCAAGTATGCTGTAAAAATCAGCTTTTGATTTTAATACAATTGCAAGCACTAATACCAAATGCAAGCTACATAAAGAAACAAAATTAGTACTATGGAGATTTTTGTTGTTGTTGTTAATTTTAAGAATTCATCTGAACTCTCTAAGGAATAAGCATGACACTGGACATGGTTACAGATGGGCAACAATCATGGAAAATTTTACTTTGCTGATATTCAAATACACAAAATTGATCAATGAGGTTTTCTAATATTTCTGCGCAATAATGAAAGCCTATGAGCAACTGGAATCCCCCTCCCACATTAAGGCTAGGAGACGCACTCTCACCCCTCTTGTGCTGTTTGAACAAGCACTCAGTTACTGTAGGACTCAAGAGTGCGTGTCTTAAAGGAAAAATTGTTTCATCAGCCCTCTACTGAGTGCTTTAAACAACAGGCACATTTTGTTTTTTGTTTTTTCATTTGTTGCAGTGAAAATAGCCACACTTGGTTTAGTATTCTGTGCCAATGCAGCCCCCACGGCTGACTTTGGTAGAATTCACCCAACATTTTAATTTCTTTTCCATTTTTTTTCCCTCTCAAGTTGGCCCAGTAATTAACTTCATTAATTGCTGAGTGTCTTCCAGTATGTTACTGTATATGTGAGTATTTCTAGGTACCATAAACTGTTATAAATTCTGCTGATGAGGAAAATAATGCCAATCTTTTTTAGTGCAAATTGTATTTGGAACACTTGATTTCTTAGTTCTGGTGATGAAAATTTTTGTGGCAGCAAAATGGTTTCTGCTATGAAAGATAACTTGTTAACTTTTCCCCTGGAGACTGACTGCATTCAAAAACCAGTATGTTTTAAAACTGCTCACATAAGCAAAAAACACAAGAAATAAAAAATTATAGTGAAAAATGTTCTTGGTTCTTTTTACTTTCATGACAAAAGATGACAGTGTTCGTGTGATAATTCAGTTCCATGGATTTACAGGCAGACTGTTCTGAAAGGTTTCTGAAGCAATGTTGGGTCTCTTCCGTCCCAGCAGCATGAAAGACAACGACTATATATCACATCACTCGCAGCAGACAGTGTTTACAGGATTACACAACAATTACTCTCTCCAGTCTTTTCACGATTCCTCTGACCTAGGGAAAATGAAGGAAAGCCTTGTTTATAAAAATGCTAGAACTGGGGGAGAGAAACACTTTCTATACTAAGAAAGAGTTTTGGGTTTTGTTAATGTTTGTATTTTTGTTAAATAAATCATTTTTTAAAGTATTTGTATTTGCTATAATAAATGTTCTTTTAATATTAGCATGTTTTAAAAATGTCTGTTTATTTGCTTGACAACTTCTATTCATAAACTATGTAAATGTCCTTTCCCTCAGAATGTCCAAGAAAAACCCAGCCATTTCTGAATGTCTGTCTTTGTCCTCGACCGAGACACTTCTCCAGCGCACAGCTTACCTTGAGAGTTTGGCTCTGGCAATGTCTCCCTGGCCACCAAATGCATCACTGTTGTTTTGCCAAAAGGAAGTTTTAATGCTATGTGAAAAGCAGAAGACAATTTGTTACATATACACCAACCTATTAAAATCACTAATCAGATTTGAAACCATTTTAAAAATTGATTGCTTTTCTTATGATTTCCTAAACAGATTAAACTTCTTACCAAATAGAGCACCTCCTTTATAAAATGAAATTAGATAAATATTGTCAGACATAACTTTATGATTTAAAAATTATTCTTCTCAGCTATGGCCATGAACTTAATGCACACATCCATTATTATTTAAGAAAGGGGTAAGAGAAAAGACATAATTGGTTAATATCAGAGATCACCTATAGAGGAGAAAAGAGTAAGAATTTAAAATATCCTTTTTAAAAAGAATATTTTTTCTAGATTAGGGTAAAGTTTAGATTAAGAGACATTTGTTTTTATATCTAATTATTTGTCAGTTGCCTACTAAAATTATCGCATTGTGCAGGCTACTATCGTGTAGAAATAGAAGAAATGACAAGCTTAATTTTAAACATTTATTCTCAACCTTGTGTACTCTTCAATTAAAAAATAATTTTCTTAAAATACTGTCTCAGCATTATTAATAATTATTGTTTTCTAATCGAGTTGTAATATTTTTCTCACTCATAAGCAATAAAATTATGAAATATTTCAGACACAGACCATAACACACGCATATCAACCAAACACTATACCAAATATAAACATAAAGTTTCATGATAAATCTTTGTTATTCTGTGCATAAAATTAGAAGCAGCTGGTACAGCTAACTCTAGAGTTGTTTTCATAGCTGTGATGTTTTAGTTCTGACACCTCAAACTATTTTCTCTTCACTAACTACAAATTGAAATGAGGCTTAAAATAATTACCCAGCAAGTATAATCCTCTGGCTACCTGCTTTTTGAATTCTCCTCTATAAGATGACAGTTAACATGTAGAGTAAAGAGTCCCAATTATCTTTAATACTAGCACTATTTCATATAATCAGGGGGGGTTTCCATCATACTAAAAGTTGGCCAGCCATATTTGGTCTAAACTCTTAACTTCTGATGTTCAAATTAAGCATGATGCCCCGTAAATACACACATGATAAAAAAAGACAGTCTTTCTGGGATAACTTCCTGTATAGTATTGGCACATAAGAAGAATTCAATAAATATAAGCTAAATGAATGAATAAAATAACTCTACCTTTAAGAAAAAACAAATATTTCATTGTTAAATTTGGAGGGAAAAAGTCAGGCTATATTGAAACAAAGATATATTGAAATACATTCATTTGTCTATAAATTTCCAATTATTGGAATATATTTGAAATACATATTCTAAAAACAAAGCAACCCCTGTTGGTGGTAGAAAATGTGCCCGTAAGGGGGCACTATTGAGCTACATTTCTCCAATCACATAAAAAGAACAATAACAGCTAACAATTAAAGTGTTTGCTATGTGCCAAGCACTGTTTATATATTCAAAGTATTTTGAATATGTAAACTAACTTACCCCTCCCTAACCTTTGAGGTAGGCAATATTGTTATCCCATTTTGCTGATGAGGAAACTGAAATACAGATTGGGTAAGTCACTTGCCCAAGGTCAAACGGCCAGTAAACAGTGGAGCTAGTGTACAACTCGGACAGTCTGGTTCCAAACTTTGCTCTTGTAACCACTGCACGATATAGCTGCTCTACTAGTGTCAGTCATTTACTTTTGTTCTCACATGATTGGCAATTATATCAGGTGGAGGCCCAGATTGAAAAGACCTCTTCATATAACATTTGAAAACCAATTTCCATAAACTTCTCCTAGTTTGTGTGTACTGTTTTAAGTTAAAAATTACATCTGAATTATATCACCCAGAAGTACAATGACACTACATTTATAAAATAGTAGGTATGGATTCCTACCTATATTTGGATAGAGTTTATTTCACAAGGTAGTCAACAACTATAATGCTAAATTTAACAGAATACAAAACGTAAAGGATTAGGCATACCAAAAATAGGCAAAAATCACAGTTTGAATTTCCCTTCTTAGTAAATTCGAAGACATTAGCATTTAAAACAAATAATGCTACCAAGAGAAAGACATTAAATCCCATTACAAAGTTGACTATTACCTCCTAGTGTGACATTTCCATGTAGAAATCGTCCTTGATAAATAAGTCTTAGAATATTTGGACTGCTGACCTGTTCTTCTTCCCAGTCTGAAAAGAATTCAGTGAACTGGTTAGGTGTATTTCAACACATAATTAAGGTACTACTGCATTGCTTTAAAAATTCAGATCCAAATTAGTGAGTGTACATCAAAGAAGACCCTGGGAGCATCCTACTAAGTGAGACAGTCACTAGTCATGCACAGCAGCCTCAGTTCTTGCTTATTTTTGATAAACAGCCAGAGTTGCAAAAAGACTGGTTTTTGCTTCTTAAAGAATACTAAGATATGCCAAATTGTAGCCCTGAAGTTTAAAAAATTAAATCAAATTGAGCTGGGAAAAATCTATCTAGTAAAGAGGACTATCATTTGAAAATTAATTTCAATTACCAGTAATTAACAGAGTATTATAATATTCCAATATTTGTACCTGTCAAAATGTATATTCAAGGCTAGAAACAGGCTTAATGAAGATTTTAAAGAGAATTATTATATTGATATTGAGAATAACAAAAAAAATTAACAGTGTTTACTTTTGGAAAATGTTGATTTATTATTTTATTGTCTTTTTGAAGCAAATTGGTAAACATTATAGAAGACACAACTTCAGTTCACTTTACCCAAAATGAATACCCAGAAGAAACTAAAAAAATAATATATATTAGAAGATACCATGCAAATATGAAAGCTGGGAAAGTGTACAAAGAAAATCAAAAGACAAACTGGTAGGTAGAATGGGTAACGGGATATTTAATTTTAGCATATTTTAATTTTAGTAAAATATGGAACACTTCTTTGTTAAAATAATAGTTTAAGGACACTGCTGTTATCATAGGGTATAAGGCTGGAAATTTTCATTAGCTTGTAGATGTAACAATTTAAGCTTTCGTTCTGATAAGGATTTGAGAATTCCTTTGTCATTTTTGTTAACAATTCTAATACGATGTGTTTGTTTCTTATAGAAGCTCCTATTGTCAGGAGATAACTGTCAATGCAAAAAATAAGGTTAAAATATTTTGAAAAGAGTGATAGAAGAGAAACGAGGTAAGTGGAGACTTTTCCTTTTGGCTCTTTTTTCAGTGTTCAAAATGAGGAATATGAGTGTAATAAAACCACTGCCTCTCAGTGACTCAGGCACAGCAGAAATCAGTAGAGAACTGAATCTCGGTCATTTCCTGCCCCTGCCCTCATCCTTCCCTGGCAAGCCTCTCTTGCCTTCCTGACCCCCCTGAGCCCAGGTCCCTCTTCTAGAAGAAAGAGCAAATAAGCCTGTAACATTTCTGTATGAATTACTTTGAATTCATTACTTCCAAAATTATTGTGAATAGAATACTTCTGGTCAAAATGGAAGTGTTCAACAGATATAAAGGCAAAAGACAATAACTATTTAATTCACAGGAAAAAAAGGCTAATATTATAAAAAGACTTGAAGTATTTTTTTTGAGATGCAGAAACTGGAAGCCATATATATCACTATCTCACATAGTGCGTCATGATTTCAATGTACTTCATTGGTTTAATATGCTATCCCCGTTTCCCTCTCTGAGGATCTGAAATTTAGAGAGACCTTAGTATACATAGCTTAAAGGAAGAATTTCAGGTATTATTAACACATACTAGATTTTTTTTTGGACCCCTGACCCAATAACAGCTATGTGTCTCACTATTCCACATATTAGCAATATTTCCTCTAAATTGCATGAAGGTACACTAAGGAAAACTAATTCCTTACAAAAGCATATTACACAAAGTATTTTATTCTATTGATTTAATATTTACTAGGCCTAATAACATGAGCACCAATAAACATTTACATTTGCTAACCTTTAGTACATTACCTGATACAATACAGATATAGATTTTAATTTAAATATTTTATAGAAAATAAAAATTAAATTATTTCTTTTTATTCCGTCCAGTGTCTAAAATCGCTGAGTATATCTGGCAAACTGAGGACAGATGAAAATCACCTTTTTTCCATGAACATACGTAATATCTGATTGACACAAACAATTTTCAATACTGCTAGATGGTTTGTTCATTTGGGAAAATATTTATAGCAAAGACCTGCACTTGATTCTTACCATAGTTTAGCATTAATAAAGACATTTTAAGAAATTAAAACTAATTTAATAACTAGGTCAATAATAAAAGTTAAAGTATTTCTTCTATCTCAAGTTATAATATTGCCCAAATAAAATAAATTTGAGAGGGATTACCCTTTTTTAAAAATCTTTTCTACAATATCCATATATAAAATCTATCTTTACAACCTTCTCCCCTCAAAAAAAAACTCATTAATCTTTTGTGTCATACTTAGCATAACATCACCCTTAAGGTATTTAAAAATGCTTTTCATAATGATAGTTACCTATCTCGTGTGGTTAATAAAGAATATTTAATATCCTTAGAGCCTCAGGTCTAGTCTACTTTAGCTTTTCTGATATTCCTTCTTTGCTATAACCTTTAGTTTCAGTCTCTTCCTGATTTAGGAACTAGCTCCTTGGTTACCAATGAGAAGATTCAGTAGTTCAAAGTATTTGTCTAAATCAGTGTTTCTGAAACTCAGGCCTATGCACCCACAAAGACAGGTTCTTAGGGTGTGAAAGAACTCTTCAAGAAATTTTAAACTGTATTTTCATTTTAATGACAGTCTGGAAGAGAGGATCTATATGATTTTTTATAATCACTTTATAATCAAAGGCAGCCTTGGGATTTTCGTAGCCACGTATGCATTAGGTTTATGATTGTTCTGGCTCCAAGCAGTCAGTACTTCTTTAATTGTCAAAGGGCTAATGAGATAAGTACAGAGGCTGACTTAATAGGTAAGAGATGCATTCTTTCTAAGAGAGGACTGAATGACAATTTGTTACACTGTATGAATAAAGGTTTTGTGGTGAATCTGCAGATAACTTGGTTATCAAACACCATGTAAGAACACAGACAGGCATGCCAGACTCAACGATGGTATTCACGGTGCAAAAGCATATCGTCTAAGCACATTAAAATCGTTAATTTGAACATTATTGGTTTTAGAGTTATTTTGCATTTTCTTCATAGATCTGTTTTAGTTTTATGGTTGTATATGAGTTAATAAGAATAAAGAGTTTTAATTGGATTTTATGTTTCTACATTAAAAATACACATTATAATAAAAACAATTTAAGTCAGTACTAGGGATCTATAAGAATTTTCTTCCTCTAAAAAAGTTCCATATATTAATTAAGTTTGAGAAGCACTGATCTAATTGATTTATTTTGTATACACTGTGTTCTCTGCTGGAACAAATCCTGTCCTTGAAAGTTCAAATGGCTTCTGCTAATAAAAACTTAGTAAAATCAGCTAAAACAGTCATATGACTATGGTACATGACATAAAAAGAACCAAGATGACACCTGGGGAAGTTCAAAGGAAGAATATAAAGATTCACTTAAGGGAGGCAAGATGGAGTCTTATTACATAGAAAGAACCAGAGGAAAGAAGGAATACCACAAACACACTCCAAAATTGTTTGGATACTGGCTTGAAAATGCAACTTTACATCTTCTTGACCTTATAGTAGTTCAGAGAACACATGATATAACATGGATTAGAAATTAACTTTTGTTTCAAACTTAATTTAAAATAGGCCATGTACAGAGTAGACCAGAGAGAATGTATTATATAATCTGTTAAAAACAGCATTTCTTTTCTTTTACTTTGTGTTTTAGTTAAATAGGTTTATACTATTTTGTGTTTTTGTTTTTAAAAAATATTATTCACATACATTAAAACAGTTTAAATGGAAAAGTAGGGACTTTGCATACTACTCCTTTACCATTTTGGAATGAGATAGCTAAAGAGTAAAATCTTAAAATCTTAAAACTTAAAAAGGATACAATTATCTTCTTTAAGTCTGAGCCTTATACCCTCAACTTTTGGTTGTTCTTTTAAATTTTATGTATTTATAACTTTCTCAAAATGTTTGGGAAACAAGGCAGGGCACAGAAAAATACCACTCACCCATCGGCCAATTGTCATACACATGCTTTGCAATGTCAGAAGCAGAATCATTAGGAGAAAACAGGAACTCTTTTGTTTTTCCACTTACCAAGATGAGGCGCAAATTTATCTGAAAGAAGAGAAAGATTCTTTTAATATAAATCTTATAATTTTTAAAATAAAAAAAGACTCATAGGCTTTTCATTTCAATCACATTCTAAATTATTAATAATTTCACTTTGTGGTTTTTATTTACTTAAATTCTATAAAGCTTTTTAAGAGAATGGGAATTTAGTATATGATCCTACTTTCTATTATTTAAGATGTGTACGTACACATATGTGTCGCAGATATATTTGCTATAATAAATACAGGAAAACCAATTATGCTTTTAAATTTAATTAGTCCAACAATGTTTAGAACTGGACTTTTGCTAGTTAGCACTATTACTACAGAATATACATTTTCTATTCAAAAACTAATAAAAATGTTGAAGATCTCACCACTCCACAGGGAAAAAAATTTTCTTAAAAAAATAACTAAGAGAAAATAAATTATATACAACTTTTTATCCTATACAAAGTATTCAAACGTAGATAAATTAACCAGAAACTATGATTTTAAAGAACTTGATAATGGAGGAATCAATACTAGCGGCTACTTCAGTCCCCACTGCATGATCATATATTTTTGGGGGGAGTGGGGGAGCATGTGGGACAAAAGATATAAATTCACCCTCAATGCAAACCTTAAGGGAGATAATAGAATTGAAGTGTTTGAGATCCACTGGATTCACATTTCCAAGTCAACATATATTTGCTTATACCATTGTTAACATATTTTCTAAAATGTTTACTTTTCAATCTTCATCTGTCATAATTAACTTGATGGTATTTTAAAAAAACACCATATCTATTCATTTCCCCATAAGCCACAGAAAATAGAAATGTTGTTTTCTATAGGTCCTGGCCTCTGCGAAAAGAGTTAATGAGACCTCACTGAAAGTTGGGTCCAGTCCAGAGCCGAGCCCTGGAGCTCCGGGCAATCTAGCCCAGCTTCTTTACATATAAAGAACAGAGAAGGTCATTGTGCCAGTTTGAACTGTGCCAGGTCACAGGTTACCCAACCTCTCTGCTTTAGTTACCAGCATTTTTTTTCCTTATTAAAAATATCTTTGGGATGCCAGACTCTACCATGAATAAATTGGTGCCTACTGCAGCAGTCGCCAATTCACTATCTTAACTGCCACCATGGCCAATACCACTCCCAGAGCCTCACCACTTTGAAAATGTGTTGAAAGTTATAAAATATCTCTCCTAGAAAAATGCATACATACAAACAATTCTGCATGCAGTGGAATCCAAACAATTTCCATATTCCCCAACCACCTCCCTGGGAACACACAGCCAGAAGGCGGCCATCTACAGGCCAGGAAGGTCACCCTCACCAGAACCCAACCATGCCCGACCTCTTGGCCTTCCAGCCTTCAAAGCTGTGAGAAATGAATTTCTGCTGTTTAAGCGACTCAGTGTGTGGTATTTTGTTAGGGCAGTCCAAGCTAACAAACACATTACTCTAACAAAGAAAAATGTAAAATAAGAAATGTGCTGCTCCCTTTAGGAGGGAAAGCAGCTTTTGATAAAATAGAAACTGGTGAGTAGGTTGATCAAATAACTTAAAAAAAAAAAAAAAAGAAACTATGAACTAAATTACTTGGATCTAAAAACATTTTCTTTATTTACTTATTGTATTATAAATCCCCTGCTGTGCTATGAGGTTAGGAAATACAGAATATTCATGGATTGCTAAATAAGTAACTGTTTACCAACAAGGTTAAGAAAAGGTAAAAAGTAAGACTAAATTTTACTGTATTTTCTATCTTAAGTGACTACTTTTTCTACTTTGTTTTCCTGCCATTACACATAAAGAGATCAGGACTCCCTGGATGCCAAAATGTTTTATTACAGTAACTTGGTCTCTTGCTTCCCTGGTATAGTAGTTTATAAGTTTACAACTTATAAATAAAAGTATTAAATACTTTTTAATAAATTAAATAAATTAAATGAATTAAAGAAAAGTACTTCTGACAGTTTAAAAACCTAACATACAAAGCAGAACTTTGTTTACACTTCATTAGTATAGGTGTGTACATCTCACACATATATATATGTTCAGACCATGGTCTAAAGAGTTTATCTAGATGTTCAGAATGTTGAAACCTTCTGGCCTCTAGATGTGACAGGTTTGACACGGGTTTAGAAATTTTTTTAATGTTTCTAGGTAGGCATAATCTTCAGTTCTACTCAGACCTAATCACTCTGGCCTGCTTCATACATTTAGGAAACCTCCCTACCTCCAGAAAACATCTGAGTTTGTAACTCATGGTAGAGTTTGAATGGGGTTTGGGGCTACAAAATGAGAACAAAAAGCACACTAAGATTTTAAAATCTACTCAGAGGGAACCTAGTTACCCCTCGGGGGAGAATATAACAACTTCAAGAGTAAGTCTGTAAATACATAAATCTAAGAATTTATCAAGTTTTACTATCTAAAACTAACAAAGACTACTTCAAGAAATAAGTTATATCCAAAATCAAAAATAGCAGCAATAAATGCACAACATTAAGTAACTGCTTGCCTGAAACACTCCCAGTACCTGGAACAGTGCCTGGCGCATAGTAGGTACTCAGCCAACATTTGTTGACTAATATTTCAGTTTCTTCCATTTCAAGATACAAGTGAAAGTGTAGATTGGAAAACGTTAGCGCTGGGATTCCAATCTAGGCTTCAGCATTCTGGACACTGCATTGAATGGCCAGCGCAGCATGTAGAATGGGAATGGACAATAACCAGGTCTTGGTAGTGTTGTGGGCATGTGGCTACTTCAAATGCATAAACACCTCAATCTTTAATTTGTCTGGCTCTGGATCTTTACTGTCAGCAACATGCCACAGTTAATATAAATGTTATCATTTAGTAAGGCATTTGGAAAAGTAAAATTAATTCTGAGCTACCATATTCACATATATATTGGGCCTAGTTTTGGGTCACTGATATGGAAGATTAACAGATTGGTTGTAACTTGGTCCCATGCTTACATCTATGAGATAACCTTGGTCCTAGACTGGAGGCATGAGGTCAAGGATACCTTAGGACTATAACACTAGTGGAGGAAAACACTGAATTCCCATAATTTCCTTTAGAAGAAATCTTAAAAGCAATAACCCAGATAAACACTTGGATATACACACTGGTCAGTAGTTAACTGCTCCTATATTATAGTAAGAATCTTCTTGGGCTTATTATTCAGACAAATAATGTCAATTTATAGCTCCTCTTCCTAAATGTTTGACAATTTCTTTACATATTACTTACTTATTCAAATATTTATTAACAAAATAACTTTTTACATATCTGAAGCCAAGCTAAGTCAACCTATAAAATATCAAATATCTTGTAAAATCTCTGTTTATGAGGCAGTAGGATCCTCAATACATCAACACTGGGCTAAAAACAAGATTCTTATTTACAGCTTAAAATGTGATATACTTTGTGTAAATATGTATCTAAAAGAAAACTGTTAAAAAAGACTCTGAATAACTTGGTATGAGATGGCGTGCCTATTATGTAATAAAAGTCCCAGGGGATGGCATTTAGATTATCCAAATGAATTATATGTATTTTATAATTACTTCTGAGGCAAAACAAATCAAAACAAGAGTTTTAGTGAGGCAGAACTACCATGATCATTTCCTATAAGGCCAATGGAAACAACAGACTCTTCAATGTATGTAATTTCAAGTTTAAATAAGTTTTCAGTCAAACTGCCATTTCTACTTGTTAAATTATATCAATTTGGAGAAATCTCTTCTAGAACATTAATTTACACAATAATTTATTTTTAATTAGTCAGGCTGGAAAAAAAGAGGAAGGAAAGAGTCTAGAGTAAGGGATGGACCAGTGAGTTAAGCTTGCCATTTACTGAATAGTAGAAAGTACTGCACTTGGCTACTCCAACCTAGTCCATCTCTGAAAAAGGTATTACTACCCCCATTTCAGAGTTGTGGGAATGAGTTCAGAGACTTTAGTAATTGGGCAAATTGACATTTGACCTCAGAGCATTGCCAACACAGTACTGACCTACTTCACCACTTGGCAAAAGGCAGATGCAGCCCATTGCTTACTATTGTAGGCTCCATGGCCTTGCTCATTTTCTAACATTATCTCCACCATTCTTGCCCTCACTAGGCTCCAACTACAGGGATCTTCTTTTAGTTCCTCCAAGCTCTTACTTGCCTCAAGGCCTTTACCCAGGTTGTTTCTTCTGCCTGGAATGCTCTGCATCCCACACTCTCCACCTCAGTTCTCATACTCTGGCTTATATTATGTTTGAGAGGGAATGGCATACATAATGCCCCCCCCCCAAATCTAATAGCCCTGGATGAAATAATAAAACTAAATTTTTTTAAAAAAAAGAGTAGGAAAAGAATTTCAAATTAGAATTAGGGAAGCCAAGAAGGCATTCCTATTCCCTGATGGAACAGGGGAGCAATCATATTTGTGAAGAAGTTATATAAGGCATCCATGAAAAAAGATTTTAACCTATAGGAAAATCCATCTGAATTCCTATCTACGAATTCAGTCATATTCAATGGACTAAGGCACAGAGTTATAAACTAAGGCAGAGATTTGCTAAATGGATTGAAGCCATGAGATCTTTTTCTATATTCTTTTTAGCACTTTAGCGTGATGTAGATTCCAATATATATTAAATATTAAATCCTTAGAGGTAGAAAACTCAGTGGGATTCCTTATTTTTAATTGTGGAAACATTTACCTACTCTATGAGGCAGATAAAAGAGAGATCAAAGAGTTCTCTAGCTTTAAAGTTCCCAAGTATAACTTTTATAACATTGTCTCATTTACTTGGAATGTGAATTTCCAGAACATTTAAACTCACTTTAAAATGTTGGTAGAGAACAATGTTCCAAAGCAACATTTAATACTTCTGGAATTATATAGACCATTCAATTATTTATTAAGTAAAATATTTCTTTTTTAACACTGAACATGAACAAAAGGCTGTTGGCTATAAAGATGAATGAACAATAATAGTGAATTAGCCTACTTGATATCTACATAGATTTTTTTTTTCCCATCAGTAAAGAAACAAAATAAATAAATACATTTCAGAATCAAAGTATGCAACTCAAAATTCATAAAGCATTTAGTGCTTGGTATATAGTAAGTGCTTAATTACATATTATTACAAATTATCTATCATCATCATCATAATTAGTTTAGTACATCACATAACACTTACTATATAATTGCTCTTTCTTTTAGTACTTTATAATGTACATTTACTTTAACATAAGTTTGGGAAACTCTGATAAAATTAAAATTCCACGAGAAGACTGACAATGTATTTTCTGGGAATTCTTGCAAATAATTTTTAAAATTATAATTTTTCTCAAGTTCCAAATCTTGTAAAATTATAAAATATGTGGTTCTGAAATTATGTTTCTGTATCACTTTAAAACCTGACTATAGGATATCCTTCTAAAACCTGAGTATAGGACACAAACTAGCTGCTTTAACCTGATTTCAGTATGCAGTGGTAGCAGTCTTAATTTTTTTTATATATACTATCAACAAAATAACAAATTTGAATGAAACCAAAGCACTCTCTCTGGGCCACTGGATTTTTATCTAGGGAAGCCTTTATTTTGAGGAGGATCTTTAGGCTATCTATATGGCTCACTAAATTAAGAACTGTTCCATACAACTGTTTCTGTCAACGAAGCACCGAAGACATTAAAGATAGAGCAGGAGCAGGCAAAGCAATAGTGAGAACACTGAGGAGGGGAGAGTAGTTTTTCCCCTATATTCACCAAATATTTTCATGTATCTCAGGAAGATGACAATTCTATTTTCTCTGTCCACCTCGTGTTAGTGGAAACGCTATGGAAGTTATTTGGCTGAGACAAGCCTGAAATTATGGGAAAGGGAACTAGTATTTATTGAGCACCAACTAGGTACCAGTTCTCCTCACAAATATTATCTTCTTGAATAGTTCTAGTATATGGCCTATTTCAGGACCCACTTTCTCTCCTCTCTAACCATCTAGTTACTTCGATATATCCAGGGACAACCAGGATAAATCTTTTATGTCTACACTTACATTTGTCTTGGCTTTGCCATTATTTGAGCCTTCCCTTTGAGGTGTTTGCCCTTCTGTTGTGTCGATTCCCAGAATCTCTCTCCCTCCTACTTATTCAATGTTCTCATCAAATTCTCAGCACTACTTTCAATTCTATACCCTTCACAAGATTGCTCAGTCATTCAACACAGAATAACTTTTAAAGCTAGCAGGCTCAGAATTCATCCAGTTCATAGATAGGGAACAGAGGCCCCGAGAGGCTAGCCAGTTAGTGGCAATGCAAAATAAAGAAGCCAGTTTTCTCTCTCCTAGGTCAAGGCTTGTTCCAGAATACTTCAATGCCACCTCAAAACACCCTCTCAATACTCCCCCTAGATCTTTCTAAATATTCAATTCCTGTCTTCATCAGATGGCCACTCTAGAAGAGGCTCCTTTTCTCTCAGGATTCACACACAATTTTTGAGACAAAATACTCCGTAATTCATCTGCTGTGTACTAACTGAAAACTAATCCTGCATTCTCTGACTCATGGAACTTCCAGTGAATAGAGAAGTAGATGCTAAGAGGAAAAGGGTTCTTACTGACTGTGAAGTAAGTTTGGAAATGGGTTAAAAAGTTCAAATAATGTAGTTGCCAGGGGATGGGGGTGGGGTATATTGGGGAGTTATGATTTAATGGGCATAAAGTTTCACTTTCACCAGATGAAGAGTTCTGCAGATGGATGGTGGTAATGGTTGCAAAACATTATAAATGTACGTAATACCACTGACCTACATTTTAAAACGATTAAGATGGTAAATTTTATGTGTATTTTACCACAATTTAAAAATAAAAAATAATTTTAATTAAAACAAGTTTTTGCACTACAAAATTCAGAATCTTTCATATGACAGAATCTCTGAGGGGGAAGGAGGCCTATTACCAAGAGTGATTGTTCTACTTTCAGCCGATACTTCGAAAGACCGAACACATGAATATGTGCTGAACAAGGCACTAGGTTATAAGCTGCAGCGAACACAAAGTTGACCAAAACACAGTCGCTAACTCTACAGTCCTTTTGGTTTGTTATAAGGCATTCAATCGCCTCAGGAGACAATGGAGTTAACACAAACAGGTCACTGAAATTAAATTTTGTTTAGTCATCATCAAATTTGTTGAGCATAATGTATTGATGTAGAAACAAATTTTATTTGTACTGAAAAATCAGCCATCAGTCCTATGGCATAGTATTTATTGTATCTTTAAAAATGTTGAAATAGCTATAATTAAAATAACATATTTACGTCTATTGTTAGAGGGAGTTAAAGTGACTTTCCCCCTTTTATAGTGTAAATGTGAATTAAATATTTGTATCGCTGCTACACAAAAGAGCAGAATATACCCAGAGATAGCCTTTAATATTAGACTAAAATCCATGTAAGATGGACACTGTAAAAACACACAACTGAATAAGGCTTATCTTTCCGATATACTTTTAAGAAAACAGGCGGAAAATGGCTTAATGCCCCATGCTGTGGCTAAGAAAATAATTTTAATTTGTGCCATTACCTTATAAAAAGGAAACTAATGGTTCTCAGAGGGACTGTTCTAGATGACTGTTAAAGGCCCTTCCAGCACTAATATTAAATAATTAACATTAAACAGAAAGGGCATGTTATTTAGAAATATAACAATTTTATTATGTATAATAAAAATAATATACATAGGACACATAAACATTCAGTAATGACCAGGTCATTCCTATCAGTCATACTTTATACCTGAATTAATACAGATGGAACTATGCCTTCCTTTCCCCATCACTAACTCTTCGTCTTTAATTCCCTATAAATCTATGCCTACTGAAGTCATGCTACTGAACTGTGCTCTTAAAGGTCACCATGACCACCTAATACGAATATGAAAAAACTGCTTCTCATTTCTCATCTCCCTTAGTCTCTCTGTAACATTCCACACCAATTTTTAACTCCTTCTTTCTTAAACGTATTTCCTCATTTGGTTTCTATAATTCCTAAAGTGTGTGTTGGAACACTCGCCCCCGTGAGGTATTCTGGAGAGAAGCGTTCGGATACATCAGATACATCTGTGAAACGCTACTTCATATGTTGCTCTCTTGGAGATTTGTCATGGATGTGAACGTACTAAAAGCCCAGAGAATTCTTGTAGTGAACAAGTATTTAACCATAGATTTTCTTTCTCATGTTACCTGTTACAACCCCCACAGATTTAGTGTTTGGTAAAACATACTTTTGGGGGAAGACTATTCTTGTTGATTTTAATCTCTGATCCTCTCTTTTAGTTGGTTTTTCTTCCTTTTAGAATCCAAAAATGGGCTTTTCCAAAGCTCCCTCATCAAACCTCCACCCCACCACCCCACCAACTCCATCTAGAGAGCTCTCATTCACTCACAAGGCTTCAATTGCCACCTAATTTGGAATATTCCCAAACTAATTCTCCATGGAGCTGCCAGTTGACCACTTCTAATTGGATAGCCTACGTCCCTTCAAAATTGGTAATGTTTATAATTGAAATTATTTTTTTCTGCTGAATTCACCTGGTCTTCCAGTCATTTAGGCTTGAAAGCTCAGACATCACTTACTCCTACCCATTTTTCTCACCTTCCCTTATCCCATTACTAATTCTTTCAAATTCTTTCTGCTGCCAATCTCTCAGCCCAATCCATTCTGCATGTGGCCAAATACCCTCAGCAGTTTAAAATTCTGTCAGTGTTTTCTAGATGGCTGACATTTACTGATCACGTGTAAGTGCTGCACAGCACTTTGCATGAGGTACACTGTTAAGCATCACACCCTATGAAACAGATACTATTATCTCCATTTTTCAGATGGTAAACTGGGTCTTGAGGTTAAGTAACTCTTAAGATCACATAGTTTACAATACAAAGTACTATTTAGTCCAACTACTACTATTTCCCTACCCAAATTTCTATTTCAGCCAAATTGATACATTCATTATAAACCCCATCTGGGCAAGAACCACCAGAATGACTTCCTGATTGTTCTTGTTCAATCCTAAGGCCACCTTTGAAGCCTATGTGACCACTCAAGCCTACACTGCTCATTCCTTCCTTAGAGTTCCCATCCGATCATTAGTGCATCCAATCACTGGTAACCCTAGTCCATGTCTGCCTAGGAGAATTCTGATTTGTCTTTATTTTCTATTACTATAAAGAGGGCCCCCTTTTAGTCTCAATTTAGACAATAAGGCCATCCTACACATAGCACATCAATTACTGTAGCAAGACACAGTTGCTTTCCAAGTAAATCATGGTCCTTGAAGATGGAAAATAAATCTTAAAACATATTCCCCTCAACATCAAGCACAATTCATTATGTATGTGTCGCTACAGAACAATTTTGGAGATGAGGCTTTTGACTGTGTTTTCTCAATTAAAAACTGCTTTTAGATCAAAAAAGAAAAAAGAATGCATTTTGAACTAATTAATATAGTTAACCCCAATCACGGTGCCTGAAGAAAGTATTTAATATATTGAAGGGACAAATGACTAATGTACCAGAGTATGCCAGACTATAGCCAACATTCCTGAAATGTATCAATACACTTTAGGTATAACCAGAAAGTGGTTCTACCAATAATTACCAAGAAAAAATGTTTTCTAATATTTTTTATGTTATGTATAATTAGGTGATAATAGATTTGCTATTTTTCATACACAGTTATCTTGGAATACAAGCTCTGAAATCCATTTCACAGTAATAATAAAAAAGTTGTTCTGAAGAGGGGGAAAAAAAAAGAAAAAAACTGTTTTAAAAAACCATCCTATTCTTACAATATGTTTGGTCAGTAAACTCATTATTCAAAAGTGATAGCAAGCTCTCCTGTTTAAGAAGAATACACTCTGTCTGCCTATGAAGAAAATGATTGTTTTACACTGTCTGTGCTTTGCAGTCCTATTCAGCTTGGAGACAATTTGTATCAACCTGTGACTAGTGATACTGTCACTTAGTGGTGCCCCAGAGAGCCATGACCTCATGTGCTCTTAATATTGAAGTTCTCATTTATAAATTAATGTCTCTGGAATATTCATTAATTCTTACTTGAATATAATGGTGTTTTATTATTATTTATTAAATTTTAAAATCCTAATAAATAATTTAACAATTTACTTAGAATCGGTATGAAAAATTATTCAGCAGGAAAGTGCTGCATAACACGTAGGGAAAAGACAGGCAAAAGTGATAAATGCATCAATGTCACTATTAAATACAATTATTAATAAAATGTAGCACAAAATTCTGCATTTATGCATACTTTCTAAGCTAAGAATGCTAACTAACATAATCATTAAGTGCTAATTACTGAAGGTGAATACATCATACTATTCATGTTTTTTAAAAAACTTTAAGGCTCACAAACTATTGTTACAGAATATAAATCCAGCAGCATCAAAACAGTATTACAATACAGAATGCAAAGCAAATGGCAGCAGATGGCTTCAAAGAGAGGAAATAAAAGTGCAAATTAAAACTGAAAGGAAAAATTAAAAAAAAAAAAAAAAGCTAAGGAAAAGGACAAATGAACTCCTGGAGAAAAGTCAATGACTAAGAGACAGCAAAAGGAATATACACAAATAGGAAAGATTGTTATGTGCAGATTAGACAATTATCCAAAGACAGGGCCATAAAAAGAGCAGAATGCATCGTTGCCAGAGAAACAATTCAAGAACTGAAGGATCCCTGGTCCTAAGTTAGAAAACATCACATTATCCTTTTTGCAAATTTAGAAACTCAGGTTCTGAGTTAAAGAAAAGTTGTCTAAGGTTATAAAGAAACCAGAAGATAGTTAGAATTCCAAATACATCAGTGACAGTGTTCCTATCATTTTCATTTTATTTTCTGTTCCTAGAGAGAAAGAAATAAAGAGACGGTTCTACAAGTGAGAGGGAAAGGAAGTATCTCTGACTCAAGGACAGGGGTAAAATGTGGACTGTTGATCCCATAATTTGCAGACAATTGAGGACATGGATCCTGGAAATTTAGGCCACCTGATATTCCCCAATATATTTTTCCAACCTCAGTATTTTCAAATCTATAATTTAATTGACATTACAGACATTACCTACATACATTTGGAGGCCGTATTACATAACTGTTAATTTGCCTTTTATGACTATTGCAAAGGTCAAATAAAATAAATATGATCATTCAGTGTAGACTGTTACTGTTGTTAGTCTTGTATCTACATGTAAAGACTACTTAGATTCCATCAGAGAAATGCCTTTTCTTGATTTGTCCTTTTCCTAACCTTGCTCAATTACTTCCTACCTTATATATGAGATCAGACATACATTTAGACCTGTAAATCCTCTGAGCATTAATTAAACATGTATGTAAGTTATATCTCCTCAACTAGACTGTAAACTCCTCAAAGGCAGGAATCATGATGTCTTCTATTCCTTCTGTGTCTTTGCTCCCTTCTACTTTTCTTCTCCACCTTTAGCCAGTTTGACACAAAGTGAGTATTTGTGGTAGCATACTAAATATCCTTAATGAAGGCATGGTACAAGTACTAAACCAGCTGATCATCCTCCCTAAAGTGCGTCAATAAAATCATCAGGGGGCCATTAGAGAGAAAGAGAAAAATACCACAATTACAATGAGCACGGACAAGATCTCTAATAAGCCACAGCAACTACTGAAGATGTGGCCCTAAAAAGAAAAGACAACAATCCACGTGCTTACTAACAGTCCCTATTCCAAAGACTCAAGGTCCTCTGCGATCATTCTACAGATTTTTCACATTATTTAAACCATTATTATTTTGATGACAATAAGTTATGAATAGGGTAGCCTGAAGCATGTATAATTAGAAACTATAAGGAAAACAATGTCTAAGTGGTTGTACTCGCAAAGGCATACTATTACACAAAGGATATGTGAATTCTTTCTCGAATGAGAAAAATTAGCAAAGAAACTCCAAAACTATAATGCTTATAAGGACTCATCAAACTTTATCTTTCTAGTGATTTTTTACATCCTTCATATTATCGATGGTGATAACAATAACATTTATGGACTGCTTCCCATGTGTCAGAAACTGTGCTAACTACAATTATATAAGGTAGACATTATTATCTTTATTTTCCAGATGAGGACACTGTGGCTTAACTAAGGTTAAGTATCTTTTCAAAGGTAAGTGGAAGGCTGGGCTTGGTGGCTCATATCGAGGTGAGAAGATTGCCTGAGCTCAGGAGTTTGAGACCAGCCTGAACAACCTTTTCAACTCTAAGGGAATTTTTATTTGTTGAATGCTTATTAATGTGTCAGGCACTATGCCAGACATTTTATATACATTTGATAATAAGGCTAAAAAATTGCATTTTTAAAGAATAATATCCTGAGAAAATGGTCTTGCCACAATACTAATTTTAAAAAGCAAAATATAAAACTGTATTTATAGCATGACAGAAAAATAAGGGAACATATAAAACATTAACAGCTGTTATTTCTGAGTGATGGCATAATGAATGATTTCAAATTTCTACTTTATCCTTTTCTTCATTTTCCCAAATGTCTACAATGAGCATGATTTACTTTTGTATCTATAAACAACAGATATTATAACACACAGCTTATAAGGCTTTCAATTACCCCACATTATAATAATCTGATCATACACAACACATGTGCATCGGCCTCAAATATACATGCACACATATATATTATATATCTTAATAACATATAATCCTATATTTCAAGCATCAGAACCTGGAAAAAAGATAAATATCAAAATAGCCATAATAGCCATCTAACTCAGAAACATGGGACCATTTGATTAAGCTAAACCAGTGACTTAAGTAAAAAACAATTCTGTAAAGAGACTACTCAATGATTAAAAGGTATTTAAAAACTTTGAAATACTAATATTTATGTAAAACATATACCTATATCAAACTATGTATGGCTGCCATTTTACGACAATGGGTGGGCTAAATGGTCTAGCAGCTTTCCACAGTAATTCTCTTATAATTGTGCCTGGAAAACTCAATTTTAATTTTCCACCTAAATTCTTAAAGTTCCCAGGTCTCAGCAATCCTTGAGGGCAAGGCAAATTCAAAACCATCTGGGGAGCTTTTTCAAGTTGTATTTATAGGCTTGGGCCCCCTTCTTCCAAGACACTCATGTGTCTGTCCTCTGGGATGAAATCACAGGCATCTTCACTTAGAAAAAGGTTCTTACACCAACAATACCGCCTTCTCTTTGAAAAACATGGCTACATATTCTACACATCTTTTTCATAAAAAGTAGTCTCCTCTAACTTGAGGGGGAAAAAATCACTTCCTAGTACAACAGGAAGAACTATTATGAACTTCATTGCTTTTATATTTTCAGATAATTTGTCCTCTCATATTTTTTATTGAATGGATGAAATATCATAACATTCATGAAGTTGAGATGATAGAGCACAATTTTATTATAAATACTCATTATATTCAATTTCCATGCAGTAATCCAACATTACATTATACATAGGCTAGATTTAAAAATTAATTCTTAACAAGCAGTTCCCTACCATTTTCTAAAACTACTAGGAATTTCTTAAAAACAAGGGGCATTACAAATGCCATTCTAGACTAAACTGGTGTGCACCCAAAGTAGCATTTTGCATTCTATATTAATAAAATTACATACAAGTCATCCAATTAGATAAAATTGTGCCATGGAGGAAAAACTACTCAGCACATGGGTAGTTGTTGCCTCTTGTATGGTCACTGATTGGCTTATTAACCTTTACCTTAGTCTACTTTAGAAAGGAAAATAACCAAAAAAATATCTAAAGCCAGATTGGAAAATAGGGCTTGGCTTATCATTTTTTCCAATTCCTATTGATTTACAGGAATTGGCTGCCAAAAATATGTTCCATTAAGAAGGAGTCTTAAATTATCTCTGGGGTCAGTGTAAAATGAGTTGATTAATTATCCATACGTGTCATGAGCAAACCGGAGGGTTGGGGGGTTGGGTGTGGGTATGGATGCAACACTAATGTACAAGGTTGCCATTTATTTACTGACCCCTGTCTAATGTCTTTTTTAATTGGACCAAGATCTTTTGCTTCATTATAAATACTAAGTGAGGAGTTGTCTTAAATATAGACTATATTAAAATGCATTTTCTGTGCTCTAGAATTTGCTCTACAGGACCATTGCCTGAAGGGATATATTGGCCTTGGTTTGTCATCTCAGACCCAGTGAGATATGTGCACAGTCATAATTCACTTGTCTTTTGTGATCTGTAATGCTCTATTCAGTAGCTTTTGTGTGAATGGTGCAGTTTTTAGGCCTTAAAATAATCATCTCTATCTTGTTTATTCCTGTGGGTCTGTATTTCTAGACTAATATTCAATATATATTTTTATATATTTTATTTCTTTAAAATGATGAAATCACAAAGAAAAAGCTACAATACCAAAAAGGAATTGGTCAGAATTTGAATTTAGGTGTTTGAATCTGAAAGTTTATACTATTTTCATTCCTTTTCCACAGAGATTCAACTAATGTTAGAGAAGATGGGTACCACAAACTTCACGTAATGTTAACATTTGTAGGATTCACTTTCTCTAACATCAGGCCCACTTTTTGCTGCTTCCCACATAAGAGAAAGAAGGTTAACCTGTAAGTCTGGGGCCCTGGATTCTCCTAGCCCTGCTGGCTTTTCCACTAGCTGGCTATACAGTCCTGGATAAGTCACTTCACTGCTGAGGGCCCAGTTCCCTACCCACAAAATGGGGAGCTGCACCAGAACCTAGACTGCCAGTTTAGCTCCCTTCTCACACCGGGTTCTGTGATTCTAATACCTCAGACTACAGTTCTCATCGCCTTTATCCCTTTATTTTCTACTTTCCACCAAATTACTGACTTCAGCCACAGTCTACATCCAGTTTGTCCTATTAATTCTATGAATTTTTGAAACTCTTTTTAATCCAGTAGTTGTTTTATCCAGTAACTTTTTATATTGCTGTTCAATGAAGTATGAATTAGTCTAATAACTGTAAACATGGTATCTAGTGTAGAGTCTTAATAGGATCACTGCTTCCTTGAAGGCTGTTTTTGATCTAACTACAATCAGCTATGTTCGCTGTTCTGAAAATAAAACAGGAATTCTGAAGAAGAGGAGGAAAAAGCTGATTCAAGACTTATCTTTTAACAGTTATTTGCAAGACTGGCAAGAAATAAATCAAAATATTTACATCGGCTATCTTTGGGTGACTTTTCTGCCACTTTTTAATATTTTCTACCTTTTCCAAATTTTAAAAGGATTATCTATTACTATTTAATGGTTAAATGCATTATCATGCAATAATAATCTATTTTATAAATTCTTTGTAGTGGGTAAACCATAATCTTAAGAAACCGACATTAAAAAGCTTTTATAGCACTGCTGGGAGGGATCAGGTGTATACAATGAAATTCTCTCATAACCTCTGTTTGCTAAGGGAAAAATGAGAGGAAAAAAGTCACCGGTTAAGTAGCTTTCATTATAATCTATTCTAGATCATTAAAATCATCTTCCAAAAATCCTTAAGACTTTTAAGATGCAAAAAAATTAATATTTAACCGATGGCTTGCAAGTTAATTTTGTATCTACTTTATGAAAAGGTGCCACAATATTCTTATTTGCTCTATGTATACTCAATGTAAGTAATGCATATTATGTCCATTTAATAAACTTAAAGCATGACATTACTATTTTTAAATAATTACAGAATTTCAATTACTATACATTTGCTTTTATTGGCCACATTCTTATTTACTTAATGCTGAGTCCTTAATTGGGTATGTAATTCTAAATATGACATCATTATCACAGAAAAATATAACTTTTGATTTATTGCATGGTTTCTAGGAAAGTACATGGTAAAAAAAAAATAGCGAATGCTTATCCAAACACACGCACACAATTTATGAACTCATTCTAATATGTTACTACTCAAAATTCTTGATTTTCTACTTCACTATACAGCCTTGTTTGCTTATCAACCATACCCCTTAATAACTGTGACATCTTGGAGAGACCACTTAACTGTCCTGAGAGCTAGTGTCTCAGTTGTAATGCCACTACTACGAACATCTGTTTTGTACTATAGAGTTTACAAAATATTTTCATATATATCAATTCAATGGATAGCCATTCCACCCTCACTGACTCATTCTGCAGATGACTTACCCCAAGGTCACTTACCCGAGGCAAGACCAGGGCTTACATAAAGTTCATTTCATTCTACCCTAAGTAAGGGTATTTTAAAATGAAGCAATGTTTAACACAATTAAGAGGACATTACACCTATAGCAAACTCCACTGCAATTAGCAGTGGCCATGTAACCTAGTTCTGGGCAAAGAGGTATACAGAAGACTTACAGGGGCTTCTAGGAAATTTAATCCTTTGCTGCTAAGAGGAGAGAGCTGCTGAAGGAAACTGGAAGTTGGGCTGTCCTTGCCATGCCTTCTACCCCATCCCTTGCCTGTTGTCCTTCCTGTCTTTGAATTGGTTGTGATTCCTGGAGCTACACAGCCATCTTGAAACCATAAAGGCAACAAGCACTGAAACAAAAAGCTCATCTCCAATAATGAAAAAAACCTAGCTGTTTGATAAAATCATCAAGCTGCTACATTAGCCAGAGTGTCTTTCTCCAGATTTCTTACTATGTGAGATAACTAAATGTCTTTAGTAATAAAGTCACTATTAGTTAAGGTTGGGGTTTTTTGGTTTGCTTTTTAGCTTTTTTTTGCAGCTAAAAGCATGCCTAACTGATAAACTCCACTACCTTCTCTCAAATATCCAAGTGTCTTCATGCTGCCCTCTTAATAAACAAAAATTTCTCCCATACTCTGGCTTTCCATCTTACTTCAAAATTTCTTCTCTAATATAGGCTGAAATTGTACTAATGTTCCCATACTTGCAATGCTCTCCCATCTAAATCTTAGCAATTTTTAAAAGGCCTAGCTTGAATCCTGTATCCCTTAAGAAGCCTTTCCAAGGGGTCATAGAGATTTTCTTGAAGTCCACAATTCTGTTCATTAGTTGACCGTCTCGCCATTATTAATTTCCCATGTAATCTTCTCTTTCAAATCAGCACAGAATTTAGCCAATTCAAAATTCAATTCTAAGAATTCTAAGAGCACTTCCAGCTCTTACTGCTGAACTCTTATCAAAAGTCTAGTTGCAAGAATCACTACTCTTGGTTACATTATATCAGGGACTTGAGCATCTGTAGATTTTGGTACGGAGGGGTATCCTGGAGCAAAATTCACTCCCCATACTAAGGAATGACTGTATTCGATGCCTCAAATTGCCATTTTCTAATTCACTTTGCAAAATTCATCCTTTTCAATGAAAATAAAGCAACCTTTAAACCACAATACTCTCATATGCTCTGGGGGAGAAGTGCCAGAGCCATTTGTGAAATAAGATGAAAATCCTCAGAATAAAAAGATTTTATTGGTGAATATGAGTGACAGTGTTCTGATTATCTAATGCAATAATGTTCAGAATCACAGAAGAAGGAATGCAAATCAGGCTTCTTGAATTTACTCCAGAGAGCCTTTCTCCCTCCCTCTTTCCCTTCCTTCCTCCCTCTCTTCCTTCCCTCCCTCCCCACCCAAGCTAGCCTGCAGTAGCATCATAGCTCTCTACAACCTAAAACTCATGGGCTCAAGTGATCCTCCTGCCTCAGCCTCCCAAGAAGCTGGGACTACAGGTGTGCACCACCACGCCCAGCTGAGTTTTCTATTTTTTGTAGAGACGGGGTCTCACTCTTCCTCAGGCTGGTCTTGAACTCCTGAGCTCAAGCAATCCTCCAGCCTCAACACCCCAGAGTGCTAGGATTACAGGCGTGAGCCACCGTGCTTGGCCCAGTTAATTTCTACTCTTAGTTATTATAACTAACCTAAGAAGAAAAAATAGTTTTAGGTCCAATTTAGAAATCTTTTCTTTTTTTAAAAGAGTATGTAATGTTATTTTGCTGTAGATTTTGTGAAATTATCCTTCACAGCCAATATAATAAATAAGGTTGTTTTAGTTATCTTAAATTAAAACAAAAGCATCAAGATCTTTCAGCAGTTGCATATTTTACTTATCAGTCCTTAACTAAAATTGAGCCTGCCTGCTAGTTTACAGATGTTATCAAGGAAAACATTTATATTTTACCAAACAGAAAACTTAATCTAGAAAAGGAATTCATGGAAACAACATGAAAGCATGCTAAAAGCTTCCACTGTTAACACAAATAATCATTTAACACACAGAGATATACACCAACTATGTAATAAAAAAACAGTGCTAAAAATTTTACTTCTGAGATGCCAAGCCAAATTTTGCACATGGGTAAAGGAGAGAAAAACTATAATACTCTTTTGACATTTCATCAACTATTTGTGTACACTCACTCTTTTCTAAGCACTGTAATGGGCCCAAGATATAAGGTTGAATAAGATGTACATGTTCCAAGCTCTCATAGCCTATGGGCTAGGGTTCAGATATATTAGACATTAGACCACAAAGTATGACCCAGATGGGCTGTTGTCTAGAAAAACACATTTATAAGGTGCACTAAAGCACCACTGGAACATGCTGGCCATGTGTGGCTGCATGCAGCTGAAGTGCCAAAACTGAACGACATAGATTTTCCCCAGGATTAAAAAATTTTATTATCCAATTTTAAACAATCTCTAGAAAACTGTCTGGTTCAGAAAAATCATGTAATTAAAAACAGGCATTAAAACTACCAAAACTTGGGAAATTATCTAATTATTTTTAGAAAACTGACCCTGCACTGGCCAACAGAAATGAATTAGCAAGGTATTTGTTTCTATATAGAAAAGTTATGAAAAGAAAATCAGTTTATTCCTCTTCCATTCCATACATCTTCAGCAAATATTTAAAGATTATTATTATCCCAACCCAGATGAACTGGCCTAATTCTGGGTGAAACACAGTAGCAACTGAAATGTCAATCCAGACTGATCAAGTACTAGGACAGAAATCCTGTGTCACTGGGGTACATGGTGAGAACCAAACCAGATTTACAAAGGTCTGAGAGAGTGTCCCAGAGGAGGAGACTCCAAAGCTGAGATTTCAAATAGAAGATAGTCAAGTGGGAAGTGAATGAGGGAAAATACTTCATAATAAATCTGCTTTAAACTTTTGAGATGCTCTACTCTGGATACAATAAAATGATAAATACACATACTTTGGGAAATGACCATGAATTACCAACTCACCATGATCAAAGATATCAATATTAAAATTACTTTAAGTTAGAAAATTGCTAATTAACTTCCTGAAAAAATTAATTTGTGAGGGCTAGAAGCCAAGAAATATATAACCCACAATTAACTAAAAAACCAAAAAAACAAACTTAAAAAGCCCTCCTTTTATTCTGAATGACACTTTACTCTCAAATGTGTATTATCGTCCCAGACTAAAACACAAAACCCAACTTCAGGCAATATTACTGACATTTTATGGAAATTCTCAGTGTGTTTCCCAAGTTGCCTAGAAATCTGTCCATGTTACTAGATGAGTTTCCATATCTAGGGAAACAACTGGCTAAGCCAATCACAGGGATTAAACAGATTCCAATCCAAACAGAAAAGCACTCAGTAGAAGATGTTTGGAGAACTCCCCTACTGCAATGAAGGAAATGAATTTATACACTACTATTTTAGCTGTGGGTAGTGGTGGGGGTGTGTGCTATCTCAACTTGTGAATGAACAGTTGAATAATATATATATTTCTAATGTAGATAAGTTTAGCACCTTTCAATATCTAGCAAATAATCAGTTTCTACAAGGAGTCATCATAAATATAATTTATCACACAATGACACCCTTAGGACATATTAGGTAGCTGCTCAGGGATATTTTTCCCTAAACTTTCAGCATGCTATACTAGGAATTCTGCCACCTTCTGAGCATGATTTTTCATTTTCAGTAGACTCTAACTTAGAACAAAAAAATCTATGTTTTAATAAGAATATGAATGAAAGCATTTTAACTGGAAAACACTTTAAATATATTACAATTGTATTATTTAATAATATTAATCAATGTGGTACTGAAGAAATTCACAAAATTAGGGAATATAATCATGGAGTTTAGAGAATTTACTTTTGGAACCAACTATTTAGGTTATTAAGTATGAAATGTCCAATGACTTCCTTAAGTACTAAGTTTGACAGCTGATATCTCTCATATTTCACTCTTATAGTTCTTGTTTTATTTTTATTATGAAGGTATATCCTCAGCCTTTCAAACACATGTTTTGGCTTGTGGTTATCTTTTGAATTTCTTTTTTTAAAACATGTTTTGTGAAATGATGAATGAATCAAACATTTGTGTTATTTTCGAATATGAGTTCCATCATGAAACCAATGCAGCAAAGACAGCTCAGAACATCAATGAAGTGTTTGGGAAGGATGTGGCGAATGAACACATAGTAGAAGTTCCCTTCTGGTGATTCTAATCTTGAAAATGAGTCACCTGGGTGACCTGAGACCAAGGTGGATAAGGATGAGCTAAATAAAAGCTGTAGTGGAAGCAAATCTGTCTCAACCTACACGTGAATTAGCAGCAAGGTTTGACGTTACTATTCCAACAATACTGGACCATTTGAAACAAATCAGCAAGGTAAAGAAGCTGGATAGGTGGGTACCACATCAACTAAACGACTGTCAGAAGAATAATAGTGTTGAAGTTTGCCTTTCTTTGCTGTCACAACATAAAGGCGAATCATTTCTATGTCGTATTGTACGTGTCATGAAAAACGGATTCTTTTTGGCAATCGCAAGCATTCAGCTTGGATAAAGATGATGTGCCAAAAACACAGTCCGAAAACGAATATTCATCAAAAAAAGCTAATGGTGTCTGTTTAGTGGTCCAGCACTGGTATTCTGCACTGCAGCTTCATGAAACCTGGTCAATCAATTACAGCAGATGTCTACTACAGCCTATGTGATAGATACGAGTGTTCATAATTCACTGTACTTTTTAGCCAATTGGATGAAATGACGAGGATGCTTGCAATTAAGCAGCCAAGATTAGTCAACTGAGACAGGCTGATCCTCTTGCAAGACAACACTGGACCACATGTTGCACAAACAATGCTGCTCAAACTATAGAGGCTGGACTTGGAAACTGTCATCCACCGTATTTACCAGACCTTGCACCAACTGACTACCACTTTTTCCAGGCTTTAGACCACTTCTTGCAAGGAAAAATACTCAATTCTTAACAAGCTGTGGAGAACACCTTTCACAATTTCATTGAGACTTGCTCTCCATGCTTCTTTGCTGTTAGCATAAACGAGCTAACGTTAAGATGGCAAAACTGTGTCGATAGTTTAGGTGCATACTTTAATTGTACTGCTTCTTGTTTGGGATATAATACACCAAACTTTTGATTCGAAATTGGACATTTCATATTTAATGACCTAATAATATTAAGCAGGAGTTTTTATCACAGAAGCTGTTGGGACTATCTAAAATAAGTCTCTTACTATGGGCTGAGATAATCAGTTTTAAATCATTTAAAATTAGAGCAAATGTGTCTAAAATAAATATACCCTCAATGATGAACTCAGGAAATGTTCTAGGATTAAAGTTTATAAATTTGGTTACAGGAATTGGTGTAGTATTTTTGCTGTTTGGAGACTTGTGTAATTTCCTTGGTCTTGTGATAAACTCTAAGGAGCAGAGGCTACTGTACTGATAACTGCTGGGTAAATTATGGGTTACTTGCCATATCTTGATTCAAGATGTGGAATGCAAGTTATCTTGGTTACATGGAGCAATCCCCCAAAGACAAAAACAGCGTCAGTGCTGCTATGCTGTTTCCTCTTTATCACTGGACATTTTGTGCTGAGGACTGTTCAATTCCAAGCTCCAGTGCTAAATACTAAACTATCTCAATATTTAAAGTCATATGATAGCTAACGTCTGTAATCCTAGCACTCTGGGAGGCCAAGGCGGGAGGACTATTTGAGGCCATTAGTTTGAGGTTACAGTGAGCTGTGACAATGACACCACTGCACTACAGCTGGGGTGACAGAGCAAGAGACTGTGTCTATAAATAAATAAAGTCATGTGTAGTGGGTAAATACATTAATTTCTTGTCTGCTACATTTTATTTATTCTGAAATGAATAAACAAAAACATTTTCTAGTTTAGAATTTGAATGTCATTATGGGGAAGGGCTACTAGTTAATATATTGTAGCTCAGTATGCTACAGGTTTAAAATGGAAATATAAACTATAATAACTAAACCTTAGGTCCTCTCTTTGCCTCTTGCTTGACAAATATGAAGGCAACAGAAACCTTGAAGTTTTTAAAATAGGATTTAAGCTATCCAGGCTTACTCTAATGTTTTACCCATTACTTAGTCCCTTCCCCGTTTGGCAGGGGAAGGGTACAGAGTTATGATGATAAGGCTGGCTGAGGTGATGGGAATGAGAGAATGGGTGAGGCGAGGAACAGGAAAGGGGTACTGTAAGTAAAACAGCTTAAATGTATTAGAAAGGACAAGGTTTCTGAAGGTTTTTGATTTTTTAAAATGCAATTTGCAATCCAACTTCAGAAGCAGAAAGTAATCATAGATAATAAAACAAATTCCCATTCACAGGAGATCAATGTTGAAATCAAGTTTGTTAAATAAAATACTTAAGTACAAATTCACATGTACATGCATGCTTGCCTGTAAAAACTTGTGCATGTGGCCAATCCTACTCCAATCCCAAACTAGGTCAGGATTCTGATATATGGGAGAGCAGGGAGCTGGATAAATGGCAACCAGACACAGACAAATTCATTACTCAGTACAATGTAAAGAGAAACAAAACAACAACAACAAAAAGGCAAGGATTCAAAATTTCATCCAGAGAATGATTAAACTTTTGCTTATTTAGTTGAGCTATAGAAAATAACCTGTTCTAGCCTAAACTGATAGCAAACATTTGATGCAGCTGCTAGTTTAGCAAATTAACATGGTTCATTCAGAAATTTTATTTTAGTCCTTGTTTCAAGTCCCTGGTATAGAACATACTATGTGTAAATGCTCTGGCTTAGAAGCTGCATTACACCAGCATTCAGCTCTGTGTTTACCCCTAACGACACCAAGGAGTGAAAAAAAGGAAGTTCAGCAGCAAAAGCAGTGAAAAAGAAAAAAAACAGTCATACTCTACCTCTCCTTCACATATTCTCACAGGCTTTCTAATTCATGATCAAGAAGTCTAAATTTAGACTGACTAAGGAAAAAAAGGTACTCTCACACACATCCTTTCAGTCAGGAAGAGAAAGTTAATATCTGCAAAGCCTTCAAACCACAGGAACTCAGAGACACTTAACATCAATTATTTAAATAACTACTAATCTTTTACAGAGCAAAGGAAAAAGAAAACTGTTTAAGTCACTTGATCAGAGTTATACAAATACCTATTTTCTTCCTTTTCCTTCCAATAAAACAGACAGAAACCTAATGATTTCTCAAATTAAAGCCAATCAATCACCTACAGGATATTTCTCTAAGAACTATTTTTAAAAATTGAGGCAGTTTTCTAGCCTTTCAAAAAACATTTTGTTAGCTTATTTTAAGCTCTTACTTCACATAATATACATTTCACAAGTATGCTTGTGCTCAGCATGAGTGGCGAATGTATAATAGCTTGTATATTCTGAAAGCAAAGTGACACTTTTATTTCTTTTAGTGTAAGACTGAAAAGCCAAGAAATTTAAGACTCCTAAACAGGATTAAAAAAGAACTTTCCCATGCCTTCTTCCCTTCTCAATGTTTATAGGACAAAAACCACTTTAATGCTAAACAGATATTTTGAAGTGTTAACTGTTCAATGCTTTTGTTTGAAATTGCTAAAAGATGGCATAATAATCTGCTTTTATATGCTTTATATCTGTATGTTTAATAATATTAGCGAATTGCTGCTAATTTTTAAGGTATAGTAAGAGTATTATGGTAATATACATACACGCACACTCATCTGGAAATATTTATGAGTGATGTATGTGGGATTTGTTTCAAAATAACCCAGGAAGAGCAAGCCAAGCAGGTACGAATACAGATGAAACATTATTGATCATGAGTTGATAATTGTTAAAATTGAGATATGGATACATGGGGGGTTTATTATAATATTCTCTCTACTTCTGTATATGTTTGAAATTTTTCATAACAGTTAAAATAAAAATATTTACAAAATCCCACTGAAGTGACTTTCTGAAGGTTATAATCTGAAAAAAGTTGAGTTAAGCCCCATGTAAAGACTATCATTTAGCTTTGGGACAGAAAATGAGAAGTAGTGTAAGATGGAAGGGAAAGACCAAGTAAGGTTATTTTGTTGCATCATGTATCCATACTTGGAGTCCTGGAGAGAAGAAACATGGTCAGAGTTCACAAGAATAGCCACCTGTGAATACAAGATTTGGCCAAGTCCATAAACTAAGGAGATTGTACCTCTACAAATGTGGAAAAAATTAACCTACTGACTCACAGGATTAGAAGACATGATATAATAAAGCAGTTATACTTTCTGTAACCAATCCTGGATAATTACTGCTTACTTATAAAAACGAATTTAAAATTACTAAGACACAGCAAATTATGTAGATTTCCTTTTGATGGACATTTTCCAAAAATTAAATCTGTTCTTTTTCTACCAGAAAGGACATAGTTTTTAAAAAAATAGTAAAAGTTGGAAGAGAACCATATTAGTAAGTTGGAGAGAAACAAGAACCACCCTACTCCCAAAAATTAATGAGCAATAGTCGTTAATGTCAAAGGCTGATTAAAAGACCTGAGATGACCACCACAGGGGATAACTCAAGAACAATAATCCCTTTTCTGCACCCCCTACTCTCAAAACTTTCTATAGACAACTGCAAAGATAAAATGTAAAGAACTTTAGAAATGTAAAATCTTTATAGGATGATTTATGGTGTTTGCATAAGCCTAACAACGTCTCCTTAACTTACTGCAGTACTTCCAACACAAGGTATTTTATTTCTTTTCTGGAAAAAAGCTTGTCTAATGAAGTTCCTAGTGATAGTAGTATGTTACTGACCCTGAAAAAGAGATGCATCTGAGATTAACAGAATCTCACTGAGAAGTCCTCAGACATTTTATAGTAACATACACAAAATAAACTCTGGGTTTAGGATACTCCCCAGATTCCTTGAAATACTGGAGTTTATTTTTCACTCATGGTTCCTATATGTGAAATGGTGTTAAACATTTTAAAATATTTTATCAAGCTTTTTTCCCCTTGAGTTATCTTCCAGTATACTTTTGTTCTTTGATTCTAAAGAACTAACTATTTTCTTTCCGAACTCTATTGTTGAAAGGATGAAAAAAAAAAAAAAAAGAACTAACTATGGACATTGCTCAAAATCAACATTTTGATCATTGGTTATGACCATGTCCCGGTTGACCTCCCTCTTATTTGCTATTATTTGTTAAATGAATGCTGCCCTTTTTGCTCTATAACTTTACCGCATGCACATATAAAATGAATTTCCTCATTTCTAATATACGTAGTACACACAGTATTTAATAGCACAATACACCTTCCCAGAAGTCTAGAGGTGTTACACTGTCATATAATAGGCTCTGAAAACAAAATGCCTGTATTTGAATCCTGGCTCCACCAGTTACCAGCAAAGTGTTTTAAAAACCTCCATGTTTCAGCTTCTTTATCTGTAAAATGGACATAATAATAATACCTAGCTCACAGCATTGAAGGGAAATCTTTAGTATGTGTGAAACAATTAGAATAGTATCTACCTCCAAGCTAGCTAAATCATATCTAATTATTGAAAATAATAGAAACAAGACAAGAAAGCTAAGTACCAAAAGGACCTTATTATAAAAGACTATGAAATCTGAGCAGTGTTTCAATATGTTTATAATTTTTAACCTATTATTTGTAGGTTAAATATATGTTTGATTTATTACACTAAATTCACCACAGAGAAAAATAAAATACCTTCCTCATGACATAGCAAAGCTATACATATACCAGGACTAAACTTGTATTTATTGTTTACAGCTGTACTATGTCATTTCACAGTAATCTCGGTTTTTGGGTGACTGATCAAATTGCTCAAGAATCCAGATGTCTGAAGCTATTTTGCAAAAATGTATTGGTAGATTCAACTTTAAAGCCTCTAAAGTAAAAGACCGGGCTACTATTGCTTTGCAGATACTAAACTTCACCTGGAACATGAAGACACTGTCCTTCCCAAAAGAACATGCTAACTTCTTTGCTTGAGTCTTTTAACATTTTCCATGTACATCATTTATTCATTGAGTATGTATTCCACAGGTAGCAAAGTTTAATATGCCAATAAAAACCTTTTATTTGCTTTTTATTTCTCTAGTACATGGCCATATAAAACTTTTTACTTTCTTAAAACTTACTTGGTTTATGGTGTTCTACTGACTTTGTAAAGAAATACATAATCTAAGGTTGGGCCCAGTGGCTCATGCCTGTAATCCTAGCACTCTGGGAGGCCAAGGTGGGAGGACAGCTTGAGGCCAGGAGTTTGAGATCAGCCTGAGCAAGAGTAAGACCCCATCTCTATAAAAAAAAAAAAAAAATGGAAAAATTTGTTGTGTGTGGTGGCATGTGCCTGTAGTCCCAGCTACTTAGGAGGCTGAGAGGCAGGAGGAGCGCTTAAGCCCATGAGTTTGAGGCTGCAGTGAGCTATGATTCAGGCTTCTGCAGTCTAGCCCAGCCAACAGAGTAAGACCCTGTCTCAAAAAAAAAAAAAAAAAAGATAAATATGTAATCTGAATTATCTGATTGCACATAAATCTCCCAAATAGAATCATCAATCAACAGTGACTCTCAAGGAATTTAAATGTAATTAAGAACAATTTTATTATAAGTAGTTGCCAGGTGACTGCAACTGGTGTTTTTAAGCCTTTTCTTAAATTAGAAGTAGAAACCTGCTCTCATTCAGGACTTTTGAAAAGGTGTTGAACTTCTTAATTCTGATATAATTAACAATACTATCACTGGAATATTCTGTCTTGGTTGGCAGGCTACCTGGCAGGCAAAGTAGTTTATAAATTAGCAGACACTGAACTCAGTCAATGAACTTTAAGTAAATGTGATTTCAAGTAAACTGTATGTATAAATTTTACAAATTGCATATTTAAAGATTTGGTTTTACCTTATTTACTTTTGATAAGTAAGAGAGGAAGTAAATAAAATTTAAATTATAAGATTCTTTTTAAAAATCTTGTGTACTACAGAGATGTATACAGATGCCATATATGTACTTTCAAATCTAGAAACAAGATAATGCAAAGTGGTGATGGAGGGGAGAAAGGTTAAAAACAAAAGAGTCCTTTTGTGAGATCAAAAAGATTTTAAAATAAACATTCCTGCAAATCTCAAATATTAATAAACTCCAACCCCTCCTTTTTTTGATTCTTCTGAAAAAGTCTGGTTCAGGTGAGTTTTTATTTTGCTTTGATTTTGGTGGAATTATTGAATTAAAATTTTTTTAAAAAATTTCTAGTTACTGACAAAACCATACTAGACTCTATAGAATCCCCAGAAAGACCACATTTTAAAAAAGAAACTATATGGATATGTATGATGTGTTAAAAGAAGCCTATTTTATCCTTTAGAAAATATCAAGGCCTAAAAGTTTTCTTATGAATGAATGTAAACTGCCTACAAGTTGACACATAATTAAATTTGATCTTTAAGAATGACCTCCCCAAATTAGAACATTTTAAAATAAATCATCATCTATATACACACATATACACACTCTCTCTTATATACATCACACACAGAAAAAGTCTAGAGGGTAGAGAGTAAAAATACTAAGAATATTTGTATACAAGAATAGAACTTTATAAATGGTATTTTTTCTTTAAAATATTTTCTATTTTATAAATTTTATAATAATCCTATTGCTTTTCTAATTAGTTACAAAACTAGAAAAAAATAATAAACAAAACATTAAGTTTAGATTTTTAAATGCATACAGATAAAATGACTAGAGTACGGCCAAGAAAGGGCAAAATGAGACAAGCCACATAAATATTCTCTTTAGAAACCACTGGTCAAGTACACTGAGAGATCACAGAAGGATAAATGTCATTAATTTTACTATGGAGGCTAAGTTCATCTACAAGTTCATTTTATCTATGGCCAAGTGACAATCACATTAATTTATTGGATATTGCATAATTATAATTACTTTTCCTTCTAAAAAGTTGATTTTAAAAAATGTTAAATAGTCAATAAGTTATTTTACATTTATATAAATTATAAATTTATAAGAAATTATTTATATTGTTTTTAAAAATATTAAAGATGAAAGCAAGGATCTTTTACAGTAGTCTCCAATCTTTTTGGTACCAGGGACTGTTTTCATGGAAGACAAATTTTCCATGGATAGGGCGGGGAGGAGGGGACCAGGAGGGACATGGTTTCAGGATGATTCAAGCACATTACATTTATTGTGCACTTTATTTCTATTATTATTACATTGTAATAAATAAAGATATAATTAGACAGCTCATCATAGGTTGAGGACTCCTGAAATTAGGAAAGTTACTCTTCTAGCTAAAACTAATTAATACATGACCACATATATACTATATTTTCAAAAGAGTGGAAGTGGGTACAATTGTTCCTGTCTTTGTAATATCTGAAGCACCTATTTGGGAACACCTCCCTTTTGCACCTGTGGTTATCTTCAGTGTATTTCTTAGGTAAAATTCTAACTTATGTAAGTTATTCAAGTCACCAGGGCAACAAAAAAAAGGGTTTACAATTGCAGGGTAGACTGCTATCCCATTGCCCATCCTGGGTCAGCCCCTTGAACTCTTCTAGGAAGACTTTAGCTGTCTATCTAATGGTTCTAGTTGAAAAATGAGATGCATAAGCATTTCTTCCAGAAATGACTCATGGTTGGCATAGTCATGCCAACCATGTTTTTAGTTCTGAAAAACAAAAATATAATAAGCTTAGCCTGCGCTCTGTAGTATACACAACTCAAGAGTGAACCCAGAATAAAGATATTTAGGGAAAATGTTTTCCCAATTTTTTATTTTTCTTGGCTGCCTGTCCTAAGTCCTAAAGGGATAAAGGTAGACAGTACTCTGGGGAATGAAAGAGCCATTTGCTTCCTTCCTATGCCAGCTGGGAATCTGACAGCACCTCTGAAAGCCAAGATGTCCCTTTTTTTTTTTTTTTAAGTAAAACTGTCTTTCTCTGGCTATAGACAACAAGAAACAACATCAAAACATGAACTGAATGGTTGCTACTGAACCAGCAACCCTATTAGGTAACAGAGAAATTCACCTGTGTTTAAAAAGGATCGATTTCAGAGCAAAAAGCAAGTACTATGAATGCTTGTCCAGATTATACACAGTAACATAGCAAAATATTTTGACAATTAGAAAGGGTTGGGAAAAGGTAGATACAGACACAAAAATGGAAAAATTATGACTTCCAAAAAAAGTGTACATACTGAGTCCTTCTATGCCTGGTACATCAATATGGAAGAAAAACTACAAGAATTATATTAAAAGCACTGTTTTGACCACATCAAAATATTTAACAATGTGTTAAGACCCATGCAGCCTTTACCAGATTATACAAAATGTACTCAGCCCTCCCTGAAATACCTGCTATCGCTGACTACTCTTCCTTCTTGAGTTTCTCCTGGTACGGCTTCCGTGACAACCCAGAATTTTTTTCCCAATTAATTTTCCTATAACTCTGTTCCTTTTCTCACTGTTTATCCCCTTGCCCCCAAATAGAAGCACTGTACCTTTGGCTATCCTCCCTCCCTTGGTGAACTCATCTAATCCCATATTGATACTATTTTTCCTTCAATTGAATGGCCACACTCATTTCTATTTTTTAACCCTCTCTTCTTTCCAGAGGGCTAATTTCCTATTCTTACTGGAGTTAAGGAGAGGTCAAAGATGACTACAAGATTCCTATACTATTTGTTCTCTTTAGAAAGATAATTCTACAAGCTTTATTATATCTTTCTATAGCACAGTAGACTAAAATCAGAAAAGTTAAAAAAGAATGGCTGATGATAGCTTACACAATGACAGAAGAAAAAACGAGATACTGACATTAAGAGAAAAAAATAGAAAAATCACAAAAAGTAAAACCAAAAGCTTAGCAATCTGGGACCACTTGGAATATAAGCCAAAAAAGAAAAGACGAAAAAGGCAGAGATCTATTTAGCCTATTGAGAGAATTAATTATTTATATAAACTACATTATTGCACTGTCCATTACAGTAGCCACTAGCCACATATAGCTATTTTCATTTAAACTGATTAAAATTAAATAAAATTAAAACTTCAGTTCCTCAGTCACATTAGCCACACTGCTGGTGATCACTAGCCACATGTAGCTAGTGGCTACCTGGTTGAATAACACAAGAAATTCCCATCATTGCACAAAGTTCTATTGGACAGAGCTGCAGTACTAATTCAACATTCACTGAGCATTCTCTATGGCGCTCGGAAACAGATAAAAATATTTACAAGTGCTAGAGTAGAGGTAATAATATTTAAAAGAAAGCAATTGATTCTGTGGCCCAGCTCCGAATGCCAGACCAGTTGGTTAGGATTCCAATCCTTTTATCTAGCTACTATAATCTACCCTTCTCAACAGACTTGGCCTTGTTCATCAGGCATTATGATGGCAAATAATGCTGAGACTGACCACTACCTACAAATCTCTGGATCATCAGAACCAGAAATGCTGACACCCCAACGGGATTTAAGTCAGGTCTAGCCCTCTGGAGTTAGTACTTTATACTGCTGGCAACTCCTGACGGAAAAAGCTATCCTGCCACTCTGGATCCCTTCTTTAATCCCTTACTTGATTCCTTCCCGGAGACAGTTTTGCCCCTACTGTCACTTTTGGTTTAGAGCTCCCAGCATGTGCTATACCTATAGCGACTAACTGCCTGACAAAGTCATAAGACATTACCAAGGAACTGAACACTGCAGTTGAAGACAAATCTGAGGTTCAAATGGAGCAAGAAAGAGAGGAGAGGTATATGTATTCTACACAGAAAGGAAAGGCTGTGCAAGGATAAAAGAGAGAAGCATAAGAGTTAGCAGAAAGAAAAGTAAGGGTCCACTGCAACTCAAACACAGGGTATGAACAAGAAGGCACCAGCAGGAGATGAGGCTGGATTGCAGCCCAGCTGCCAAGAGCCTAAATGCTACCACAGTAAGGAGCTGGCCTGGGTTAGCCTGTGAGTGATAGCCAGCCATTATTAAGTAGAATAGTTGGATAATGAGATCTGTGCTTTCAAAAGACAAATCTGGGAAATATCTGGCAGACAGTAGCAGATAATTAGAGGAAAAAGACATCTGGATGGAGACCCGGTTGAAGGTAGTGGAGACGAAGAGGAAATTTATTTGAAAGACATTAAAGAAAAATGATTGGCTCTATTGACAGGATCCATCTAGTACATTGGCATCCAAGAATGTTTGTTGCCCAAATTAGTGAGAAAAATAACAAGATCACTTAGATCACACAGAAGGACAGGAAACAAAAACCACGAGAAACACAAAAATTTAAGGGACTGGCAGAAGAAATAATGAAACTGAAAAAGAATCAAGAAATCAAATGAGGCAATATTCCCCTTGCACAGAAGATAATTTTCCAAGAAAGCTACATACATAGCTTGTTCCACAATTCCTTCAGACCCCTGCACAAATATCAACGTCGTCGTGAGCCCTTCCAATCACACTAGTTAAAACTGAACGAACTCACATACTCTTAGCACTTCCCAACTCCTTTTTCCTGCTTTATTTTTCTCTGTAGTACTTATCACCATTGAGTATATTATACTATTTACTTATTTATTCTGTTTGAATGTCTATATCCATATCCCTACTACTTAAATGTAACCTCTATTAGGAGAGGGATTTTGTCTGTTTCTTCACCACTGTACACTAAAACCTAAAAAAGTACCTACCATACAGGAGGTATTCAACAAATAATAGTGTGACTAAGTGCTGATTTTCTTTTCTTTTCTTTCTTTCTTTTGTTTTGGGTTTTTTTTTTGGAGACAGGGTCTCACTCTGTCACCCAGGCTGCAGTGAGTGCCTTATCACAGCTCACAGCAACCTCAAACTTATGAGCTCATGTAATCCTTCTGCCTCAGCCTCCCACGTAGCTGGGACTATAGGTGTACACCACCACACCCAGCTAATTTTTCTATTTTTTTTTTTATAGAGATTGGGACTCGCTTTTGTTCAGGCTGTTCTTGAACTCCTAAGCTCAAGCAATCCTCCTGCCTCGGCCTCCTAAAGTGCTAGAATTATAGGCATGAGCTACCGTGCCCCTGCTTATTATTAAGAATTGATTTTCTGAATAAAGAACAGAATTATTGCATATAGACTAATAAGTAAAGATAAAAAAATGATGCCTAATATGGAAAGGAAATTTTGTTGGTCTTTCTGAGTGCTAAAATTTAAAATTTGTATAACTAGGCAGTCCTTAAAGTATAAAAGGCTCAAAAATGTTTTCTTCAAATACATACAAAATATGTATAATTAATTATAGCATAGTCTTTCTACTCACAGTCACAAAGTAATGAGATTTTATAGCTTGCAAAATCACTCACAATACCTGATAGCCACACAGCAGATCCACCACTTCAAGCACTTAAGTCCTATTAAAGGCACCAAATCTCAGTTAACTCTTTCTCAACTTCCATTACAAACTTCAAATTTCTTTTCTGACATTTTGGCTTAATGTTCAGCAAATGTTAAAATTAACACTGAAATTATTAAATTAAACCTTAAAATTAAAATGTTAAAAATTAATTAAGGCTGGGCGTGGTGGCTCAGGCCTGTAATCCTAGCACTTTGGGAGGCCGAGGTGGGCGGATTGCTCAAGGTCAGGAGTTGGAAACCAGCCTGAGCAAGACCCCGTCTCTACCAAAAATAGAAATAAATTAATTGACCAACTAAAAATATATATACAAAAAATTAGCCGGGCATGGCGGCACATGCCTGTAGTCTCAGCTACTCAGGAGGCTGAGGCAGTAGGATCGCTGAGCCCCGGAGATTGAGGTTGCTGTGAGCCAGGCTGACGCTACGGCACTCACTCTAGCCTGGGCAACAAAGTGAGACTCTGTCTCAAAAAAAAAAAAAAAAAAAATTAATTAAATATTAAGCAAAGGCAATAAACTACAGTTGAAATATCAGAATATTGGTATATCCATAACCATTAGCTTTAAGACACAGTAAAGAGGATATGACCTAAAGAAGATGAAAATTGGTCAAAAGGTTAGAGAAGTAAAAAAATCCAAGAACACAAAAAAGCCCACCTAGCTAGCTGGCTGCAGGAAAATTATCAAACATCACTAAGCTTCACTTTCCTCATCAGTAAAATGCAGTTAACACTAGCACCTACCTACCTGGTGGGCTTGTTCTGAGAATTTTTTGATGGATTAAATCTGCTTCAGATAATGAGCTTGGCACAGTACCTATAATAGTCATTTACTCCTTTAATCCACAAACATTTATGAAAAACCTACTAAACAAAAGGCACCATACTAAGTACTGGTTATAGTGGCAAATAAAACATATATTAATATATGCCTACCCTTCTGGAATCTCTCACCTACTGGGGAGGAATGAATTACAAAGTGTGATTAAGAGCTCAATAGGGTCCTGAGACAGAAACCAAGGGAGTGAAGACTATCAACTTTTCATGTGGTCAGGAAAGGTATCTCTGAGGAAAGAAAAAAGGCACAACCCATGCATAGAGAATATAAGATTATACTGAGAAGCCTCCCAAACAAAGGGATTGGTGGTGTCCAAGGACTCAGCCCAGGTCAACGTAAGAGCATGCAGCAGGTGTGAGGAACTGAGAGGAAGCCAGTATAATTGAAGCGTAGTAAATCAAATGAGACCATCAAGCTAGGCAGGAGCCAGATCATGTAGGACTCTGAAGGGCCATGGTAAGGATTTGTGATTTTATTTTATGGAAATTTATTCTTCAATGGAAACACTCAAGTACTTTTGGACAAAAGTATTACAGGGGGATGTCAATGAAAAGTAAAAGGATTAGTTCCAAGATAATGCAGTAGTCCAGGAAAGAGATAGTGCTTGAACTAGGATGGTAGCATGGAGATGTGGATGGATTTCAGATACACTCTGAAATTGATAGGCTATGGAGGATGAGGAAAAGACAGGAACTAAGGATGTTTCCTAGAGATGTCTGACTTAAGCAACTGCTTGGGTGATGGTGCCATGGTAGGTAACACAGTTAAGTATTTAATTAATTTTAGTTATTCTTAGCTATTAAAAGGCTAGAAGAGAGAGATCACTGGTGATCCTGTAGCACAAAACAGCAAAAAATGAAACCAAGACACAAAAAGGCAATTAGGTCTAGCTATGAAGGCATAGCTATATCAGACCAAATTTTCCACTGAAAACAACTATAAAAGTGATATAGAATATCCCTAAATCCCCAGCTATTTGAAGGCATAGGGAGAATAACCAAGAGCCAGGACATAAGGGGCTAAGATTAAGATCCTTTAGAGAAGAGAAACACATTGAGAAGACCCCTATTATTCCCTCTTAAGGTATTTGCCAATAACCAGCACAGGGCAAAAGGCAAAGCTGAGAAAGCAGCAGCATCCCAGCTTCACAGGACTGGGAAGACAAAAATTAGAATTCTGTACTACAAAGGTAGCCATGAATTGAGAATCCCAGAAAAAAAAGGAAACTCCAAGAAACAAACCCAACATTCTGCTCAACTTTTCCCAGAATATGCTGAATCATAAACAGCATAGACTGAAATTCTGGAAACTACAGCAAAACGATGCTGCAAAGAAGCTAAAAAGCTAAGCAGAGTTTTCATTAGCCTCACAATACTTGAAATTCAGGATTTTCCAAGGAAAAGGCATCTTATTAAATACTCCAAACTTTCAAATGAAACCTTAGTAGGGCTTTGCACCAGGAGTGAGGGTACTAGAATTTCCTGACTGCCCTTTATTCAACCTCATGCCATATCAATCAAAGTGATCAATGTTTTCTAACTGTCCACCAGAGAATATTAAATCCTATGTGGAGAAAGATAACTATCATTTAGATCCTCGATATTTTTTCATCATTATGTTAATAAAACATTACCAGACATCCAAGTAAAAAAGATCAAATGATCAAAAACCAGACAACAAAAATAGCCTCACAGGACACATAGGTATTAGAGTCTGACAAGAATTTTATAATAACAATACACTCAAGAAAACAGATGAAAACACCATGAGAACTTGAATCTACACAAAATTTAGCACTAAAAATACAAAAACCAAAATTAAGAACTCAATAATTGGGTATAACTGGACAGAGAAGATATCAGTGAACTTGAAGATGGGTTAGTAAAAAAATCTCCGAACTGACAGAAAGGGGTAAAAAAATGCAAAGAGTGAAATGACCTAACATACCCATACTGTAGTCCCATAAAGGGGAAAACTGAATAGAATACAATATCAGCTAAGAAAATTCCAAAGTGAGTAACACAGCAAGCCAAAGACAGACTGAAGACACTCTGCAAACTCCATGCAGAATAATTAAAAAAAAAAAAAAGCTACACATAAGTACCTCATAGTAAAACTGCTGAAAACCAAAAACAAGATAAAATCTTAAATATATCCAAAGGAAAATACATTAACTTCAAAGGAACAACAATAAATCCAAAGGCTGACTTAACATAAACAGTGGAAGCCAAAAGATGATAAAATAACACATTGAAGGTGCTCAAGGCTGAAAGTAGAGACCCTTTAAAAATGAAGGTAAAATAAACAAATTTTCAGGCAAACAAAAACAAAGAATTCATTATCAGAAGATATGAACTAAAAGTAATACTAAAGGGAGTTCCTTGAATAAAGGGAAAATTATTCAGATGCAAATACGATAAAAAAGAAAGAAAGAAAGACATATATAAAGAAATAAAGACCTCAAATAGAAAGAAATAGGTTCCAGAAGGGTAAAAGTGAGGACAAATTGAAATGAGTAAAGATTATTTTACCCACAACAGCATTATTCTTATTACTACTATTACTTCAACAACAATAACAATGATGTCTCTGGGGTTCAAAATAAAATAAAGGCTGGAAGAGAGGTAAATGAAATTAAAGTTTTAAGGCCCTTCCATTTTTCTGGAAATGATGAAGACAGTAATTTACAACAGACTCAAAAAAGTCAGAGATGTATACTGTAATCACTAGGTTAACCAGAAAAGATGATAATTTATAACAACAAACAAGCAACAAGCTAAGGGGGCAGCAGCAGGGGGTTGGAATAAATGTTTGATTAATCTGAAAGAAAGCAAGAAATAGAAGGGAAAAGTTATAAAGGACTGATGGTGGAAGTAGAAAATAAATACCAAAATGGTAAATTTAAACCCAAATTATGTAGTACTGTAATTACATTAAATGTAAAACAAGAGAGATTATCAAACTTAGTAAAAAATGAAACCCAAGTATGATATTTAAAAAGATTCATCTTGGTGACCTCCTGGGAGCGGGGGACCACCAGGTTGCCTAAGGAGGGGTGAACCGGCCCAGGTCGGAAACGGAGCAGGTCAAAACTCCCGTGCTGATCAGTAGTGGGATCGCGCCTGTGAATAGCCACTGCACTCCAGCCTGGGCAACATAGTGAGACCCCGTCTCTTAAAAAAAAAAAAAAATAAATAAATAAATAAAAAGATTCATCTTAAGTATAAGAACAAAGAAAGGGGCCGGGCGTGGTGGCTCACGCTTGTAATCCTAGCACTCTGGGAGGCCGAGGCGGGGTGGATTGCTCAAGGTCAGGAGTTCAAAACCAGCCTGAGCGAGACCCTGTCTCTACTATAAAAATAGAAAGAAATTAATTGGCCAACTAATATATATATATAAAATTAGCCGGACATGGTGGCGCGTGCCTGTAGTCCTAGCTACTCGGGAGGCTGAGGCAGCAGGATTGCTTGAGCCCAGGAGTCTGAGGTTGCTGTGAGCTAGGCTGACACCACGGCACTCACTCTAGCCTGGGCAACAAAGCGAGACCCTGTCTCAAAAAAAAAAAAAAAGGAACAAAGAAAGGGTTAAAGGAGAAAGATGGAAAGAGAAGACAACAGAAAGCTATACTAACATCCAAAAGAATAGACTTTAAAGTAAAACATATTACTATAAAGATGATAAAAGGATCAATCCAGTAGGAAGATACAACAATCACAAATTTCGTGGCAGCTAATAACTTAGCCTCAAAATATACAAGGTGAACTTTGAGAGCTAAAACCATAGACAAATTCTCACACACTTGGAGATTTTAACAATTGAGTGATAAAAAAAGCCCATTGTGTTACAGTAAATTGAACATGATTAATAAACTTGACTTAATTGCTATACATGGCACACTGTGCTCAATTTTCTAAAATTGACAACGCAAGTGTCAACAAGTTACCCACAATTGAAATCATAGAAAAAAATGGTCCCAGACCACACCACTATTAAACTAGATATCAATAATAAAAATATAGCTGAAAAATCCCCAATGCTCAGATACTAAGCAATATACTATTTCTAAATAACCCATGGATCAAAGAAGAAACCACAATGGAAATTTTTAAATGTTTTCAATTTAATAACAAAAATAATATAAATCAAACTTGTGAGATCCAGTTAAAGTTGTATTAAGAGGAAAATTTCATAGACATAACTGTATACATTAAAAAAATAAAACATTAAAAAAGAAAAAGGGAGCTGGGCATGGTATGCCTGTAGCCCCAGCTATTCTGGAAGCAAAGGTGGGAGGATGGCTTGATCCCAGGAGTTGTGATCAGCCTGGGCAATATAGCAAAATCCCATTTCTGAGTACATACATATATTAAATAAGACAGACTGATAATTAATGACTTAAGTACCCATCCGAAGAATCTTTAAAAAGAACAGCAAATTGGGCCAGGCATGGTGGCTCACGCCTGTAATCCTAGCACTTTGGGAGACCTGGGCGGGAAGATCTTTTAGCCCAGGAGTTTGAGGTTGCAGTGAGCTATGGTGACACCACTGTAATTTCTCTAGACTGGGAGACAAGACCCTGTCTCAAAAAAAGAAAAAAACAGCAAATTAATTTTTTCTTAAATAGAAAGAAAGAAAGAAACATAAAAGCAGAAATCAATAGAAAGTAAAGAATATTTTAAAGCTGAAAATTGGATCTTTAAAACGACTGAATGGGGCCAGGCGTGGTGGCTCATGCCTGTAATCCTAGCACTCTGGGAGACCAAGGCAGGCAGATCATTTGCGCTCACAAGTTCGAGACCAGCCTGAGCAAGAGTGAGACCCCGTCTCTACTAAAAATAGAAAGCAATTAATTGGCCAACTAAAAATATATAGAAAAAAATTAGCCGGGCGTGGTGGCGCATGCCTGTAGTCCCAGCTATTCGGGAGGCTGAGGCAGAAGGATTGCTTGAGCCCAGGAGTTTGAGGTTGCTGTGAGCAAGGCTGATGCCACGGCACCCTAGCCCAGGCAACAGAGTAAGATACTGTCTCAAAAAAAAATTAAAAAAAAAAATAAACAAATAAATGACTGAATGAGAAAAAGAGGCACAAGTTACTAACAAGCAGATTTAATAAGCAGATATAAGTATAGATACTAAAAATAACAAGCAGATATAAGTATAGATACTAAAAATAACAAGCAGATATAAGTATAAATACTAAAAATATCAAAACACTAATAGGAGGATATGCAAAATCCTTAAGCCAAACTGGAAAATTTAGATGAAATGGACAAATCCCTTAAAAAGCAAAACCTGTAAAAACTGATAAACAGAAAATGGGAATAGTCTTACATGTATTAAAGAAATACAATCAATAATCTTCACAAGAAAACTCCAGATGGCTTCACCAGTGAATTCTTTGTAACACAGATGAAATAAAATCAATCTTCACAAACTCTTCCATAGAATTAAAAAACATTTCCCAGCTCATTTTATAAGGGCAACGTAACACTGACACTTAAATCTATCAATGACTTTACAAGAAATTAAAATTGATAGTCTTATCTTTTTCACGAACAAAATTACAAACATTCTAAATGAAGTATCATCATATTAAAAGAATAATGCATAATGAAAAAGCAAGGTTTACCCAGAAATTCAAGGATGCTTTAAAATTAGGAAATATGTATCCTCCTCCTCCTCTGACCCCCCAAAATGAACAGATATCTTTTGCCACAGCAACTACATCCAAAGAGTTTTATACTAAGAGAATAATCTGACAAGGCACACAGTTAGGTTTAAGAATGTCTATTACATTCAAAATTCAAAATTATACTATGGTTCTAAACTTATGTGTATAGATAAATGTTCATGACATATGACTAAATGAAAAAGGAAGATACAAAAGCAGGAATATTTCTAGACCAATTTTGTATGAAAGTAAAGGAAAACATATCACAAGAACATTTTGTCTAGACACAATGAATTGCCATCTTAACTACATAAACAAAAAACAGAATGCCAAACTTCAATAATTTTCTTCAGTAGAAACAACATGTTCTTCTCAAAATCTAGTAGGAAAACTACCCACATATATATTTTACTTGGATCATAAAAAATGCTACTAGATTTGAAACAATCAATAGAGACTCTATATCTGCATCATATATATAAGCAGTTAAAGTATGAAGACCAAAACAAAATGTCCTAAAAGCACTAAAGCCTTTACAAATCAATCTGCTACATATGAAAAGCATTCAAATTGTTATTTTTATAGGGAAATTCTATTGTATAACAATATATACACAAGAGGACTCAAAACTTCAACAAGTTTAAAAAACAACCCCTTTAATTTTAGCAATTACTAAAACAACCTTCATTAAAATCAGTCGAATCCAGAAGTTACACAGTATATTACAAAGATGTATAAAACAGGTTTCATTTCTACCTACCATGCTGGCTCAGACCAACCAGCAGTGACTGCCTGGAGCAAAATGTTGGGAAGGAATCTGAGACACCCAGTTCAGGAAAACGTGCCTGAGGTATTAGCAGTGTTTGCTCAGGTATGGCAGGGGGAAGGGTACAGGATGTCTATCACTAAGTACCATCAGACCCAAATTCCTATCCTGGCTCAACTTCTTCCTAGCTACATGGCATCAAACAAGTTCCTTATCTTCTCCTAACCCTAGGTTGTAAGAAAGTAAAAATGAGCTCTGTTGGTAATCAGACTGTGTCTGAAAGACACAAACAAGGCCAACAGAAGACCAACAACAGGTAACAAAGTTTCTCCCAAGGCCACACTACAGCTTCAAAATGACCAACAATAATAAAACAATTTAGAGAAACATTCAATTAGAGATATATTATTTATTAAGCTATTCATAAAGTCACACAAACATATGTAAACAGTAGTTGGGAGCTTCATAAAACCTCCCAACTTAGACCTGAAATAAGACTGTAGCAAGAGAAAGAAAATTAAAAAGGAGAGGTAAGAGACAAAATCCTTTGGCATTAAATCTCAGTATACTTTTCTCAATGTTAAAAATTTTCTATTCTCTGGACCTTTTTCTAGCATGGCATTTTTCCCTGGTATATTCTGCATCTGTCATTTTACTTTAAGTTGGAAAAGTGATAAAAGTTCACTTTGAAAGGAAATTCATTTTAGTAATTTCCTGTCCACAAGAGGGCTCCAAATAATTCTTCCATGAATGGAAGTGACATAACAAAAATTACAATAAAAATACTAAGCACATAAAATGTACTGAAAAAACCTGAATTGTCATTATCTCATTTAACTCCTGACTAAAAACTGTTACATCTGCTATATTTTCTACATTAGCAGGTTTTAAAAACACAGGGCTTTTCTTTAACCATTTAATCAACAAAAATGTTTCAAATACCAAAATTGCTTTGCCATTATTCTCACACTATCAATTTCTCTCTTAAGTAGAGTTTTCAAGTTAATAGATAATCATAAAGTATAATTTCAGTCCAAAGCTCTAAACAGCAGCCCAAATACTTTTATATATAAAGAATGTATAACTTTCTCAATCCAGAAAGCAAAATTACTACTACTATGCAGTCTTTATTACTAACATAGACAGTAAATAAATATCTACAGTTGTTAATATGAGTCACGCTACGATTAAAAACAATGAATACTGCTCCATCAGGAACCATGATCTTGTCTGAAAAATAAATAAAGGAAATGAATCACTTAAATAAATGTCTTATAATGATATTCTACTCAGATATTTTCAGACTTTTTTCACAAATAAGTGAATACACTGAGATGTTAGTAAATCTAGTTTAATCACTCTTAGCAAAAGAAAAAACAGTATTTCATGTAAACACATTAATATTTATAAAACATATATATTATAGAATGTAATAAAAGGACCAACTTCAAATTATTCTTCTAAAGAGAATAGCAAATCCATTCACTAGGGGTGCCTCTCCCCGCTCCAAAAAATTAACTAAGTTTGGATGCTAAAGGGACTCCTTAATGGTAAACACAAAAACACATTGAATGTTTAAAAATAAATTTTAAATGTGAGTTCTATTTACAAAACAAAAACCAATGCTAAAAAATCGATTTTAAAGTGAGTCATAATCATAGCCATAGACTTTACCAAAAACATCAAACATCAATTGATTTAGCAATTACTGTAGCTCAAGAATAAATGATCTCTAATGAAATCATTACAGGGGTTATAACTTCATCCCCCACACACTCCATTTCCCAAATAGGATTTTCCTATATAACTGACAAGCACCATTAAAATGTAAAAGAGTGTAACATTTGTTTCTAAATGGCACATACTAACTGTCAACACTTAGAAAGCTTAACATTTTGCTGCACCTAGCAAAATACATGTATTCATATTTGCAAGTTTAGAGGATTGAACAGTACATATCCTGATCAATTTAGAATCATGCTGCAAGGGAAATGTTAGTTGTGGAAAGATGTGGGAGTGGTGAGATGGGCTTTTCAAGATTCAAAGAGTGGTAAACTGTTCTCACTTTAAGTCATGAATGTAAACTAAAATCAACTGTCAATTACTGGTATGAAGAGTTTAATAAATATAAAGTATTTAATTGACAACTTCCAACTAATATTTATTACGTTATAGTTCAAAAAGATGGGAATTCTAGGCACATATCAAATGAAGGCACTTAAGCAAAAATGCAATGGTAAGTAATAGCAAATGAAGGTTTAAAAGGCTTTAACAAAGAAAAAAATCTTAACCTCAAAAAGTTTAACAGCTAGAAAATAAGACATAATATTCAGAACAATCTAACCTGAGCTATACCTTTGTACATACTCTGAAATAGCATCATCAGGGCATTATACGTTTATTACATAATACTGCTTTGCCCTTGCATATCACCTTTAATCAAGCGATCTCAAAGCACCACAGAATCATCAAGGCCTTAACACAGAGTCTAAAACAGATAGTTATATTTTATAATTGCAGCTATTAATAAACCCTGCCCCTACTTCCCAGTCCCCTGATCCTAACATCAGCTTCCAAACCCTCTGTCTCTCTGAATTGGAAACAGTATTCCCCAATTCATCTCAATTTGTGACTGATGCTACGCACATTACAGCTTTTCTTCTTCATTGGACCTAAAGAAAGTAGTGGCACTGTTTTCAGCACACAAATCTATTTCTTTACAACTTCTGTTACAGAATAAATGGTACTTGGGATGAACATATCTTGCACTGTGCTTGACGGTATAAAATGGAGGCTTTGGAGAGAGCAAATCTTTGCTGGAGGCTATGAGCCCACAGATCACTCATAGAACACGGGAAATAGCATTTCCCAGCTCTGTCAAGAGACCTCTCCCCGCGACTTCCAGAGCGGTGTAGAGGAAACCAAGTCCAGCCATCCTAAACCAGCCAGGAGACTATTCTCATGTGTACACAGCAGGAGGGAAGGGAAAACTAAAAGGACAAAAGCAATGAGTTTTAAGTCTCAGGAAGGAGAGTGTAAGGTTGCTGAGTGGCCACCCAAGAGACAGAACACAGTGGTTCTTTTGCATTTAAATAGTGCATTAAATGGTAAATTAAACATAAGTAAAATATCTTTAAATCAAGGTCAAAATAAGCCGCTTACAGTCATTTAATTTTTCTTGCTTTAAAGTCTGTAAATGAGGTTTGCTCCTGTAGAATATCTGACATTTTAAAATTTAATCATCAGCAAAGTTCAATTTTTTTTTCTACTGGAATACAGAAACACTCAAATGTTAACTTAATACAAGTGAGCATAACTACATTAACCACAATTCTTCCATAAACAAGATTATTCACCTTCCTCTTAGTTGCATTATGTCTGTCCCTGGGACTGCAAAATGTAATTTCCGCACTCACACAAACTCACCCCCCAGCACTGTAAGTAAGGTTACAGTTACTGTTAGTCAACTGACTCACAACCTTAACCTTTATAAACAAAAGGCGTCAATAAACAAGAGTACTTTTTGTTTCAAGTTCTCCACACTCAGTGCTGAAGTCTCGATAATATGTTTCATTAGCTTTTAAACGTGTAAGATGTAATCTACTAAATATTTGGTACTAAAAAGCCCTGGAATATTCACACGTACAAATATAGGGCCAGCCTAGATTTGTGAAAATTCCAAAGCATATTAATGTTTCTGTTGCCACACGTATTCGCCCAGACATTTCAAAAAAAAAGCTCACTGCGAATTTTAGTATACTTTTTCTGGAAGAGATGATGTGCATCCCTCTTCTTGAAATATATCAAGTTTGTCCCTACTGCATTAATGATCTCGTCTGTGTCACAGAGCAAGATTCCCGTTTCCGTGTCCACCTATGTATCTCGTTACGGACACCCGTCCTCAGCTCTGCCCACTGTCACTGACGCTTTCAGAAGCATTAAAATACAAGTGTTCAGAGGCTTCCAGCAAAAAGGGAGATATTTCCTCCACTTTTAAGCTGCCTTGCTACATTCACCTACTCCTCCACTGTCTTCAAATGGCTTAGAAAATGCAACCAAATGAGAAAACCCATATTAAAAGCAGTTCTGAAAAGAAAAAACCAGAAGCTCCAACTTCTCCAAATCTACTAGCACCGTGGCCTTTCGACAGTCCCCAGCAAACCTTCGCCCCACGCCTGCGTCCCTTCTGATTAAGTAAGATTGGAGACCACAATTAAATCAAAGAGTGCCACAACTTAGCCTTCGCTTACCATATCCGCCGGGACATTACTGGACATCTTGCTGCTTGATATATACCCAGATGTTTACGCCAAAAAAAAAAAAAAAGAAAAGAAAAAAAAAAAACCACAACAAACAAAAAAGAGCAGAAGTCTTCAAGCTAGACAAATAAACCTTTTGATTGGTTCGTGATGTGCTTTTGCCCCCCCCAAAAATAAGTTATTTCGCAGCCAAAGTGCCGGCCTGGCCGAGGTTCTGGTGCGAAGAGGCGCAATCCCCAGAAGCTGAGTGGCCGGAGCGAGGAAACTCCCGGGACGGCAGCGGCAGCTCCCGTCGTCGTCGTCGTCGCCGTCAGCAGCAGCAGCAGCAACCCCAGGACCGGCCGCGCCAGGTGGACCAAGCCGAGTGACACACGGACATGGAGCGGAGTGGGAGGGGGTTAAATCCGCCTTCCTCCTTTCCCAGCCCCGGCAGTGATTCACACTCGCTCCCGAGTCAAGTCCTCATTAAGCAGGGGGAAAATGCCCCAGCGTGCATGTACACAGATAACTATGCGGCTACACATCGACGCGTGAGCGCTGAGTGGCGGCCGAGCTGCGGCCGGCGACCCCGCCGAGCAGCCGCGCGCGGGGGCCCGCGCGGACGGCCCAGGAAACGGCTCAACTCGCGCCGCCGGGGCTGGGAGCCGAGCCGCGGCGCCCCGCGCCCAAGGGCATTTAACTAGTTGGGAGCCGAAGCGAGAGCGCCGGGCGGAGCGACCGAGCGGGGGGCGGCGGGCGCGGGGCGGCTCGGGGCCGGCCAGGGCATTCCACGGCCGCTCGGGGCTCAGGCCGCGGGCGCCTCCGGGCAGCCGCGAGGGTCGGGGCGCATCGTCGCCAGCGCCGCGGCGCTCCTCTCCGCCTCCGCCTCCCCCGTCTCCGCCCTCCCCTCCCCTCCCCGGCCTCGCGAGCTCCGGCGACGCCGACTTCGGCTGGTCCCCGGAAGAGGCCGGGTCCTCCCTCTCCTCAGCCCGGGAACAGTTTCCTCTCAGAGCTTTGTTTCTCCTCCTCCTCCTGCACTTTTTCAGTCCCACATGCCGCGGCCGCCTCCTGTCATCGCCTCTCAAACCAACATGGCGGCGGCGGCGGCGGCTGCCCGAGTGAGAGTAGGGGACACGGGGAGAACACCCCCCCCCAGCAGCCACCGCCCCCGTCCTCCCTCCAAGTGCGTCACTACGGAGACCACCCTCGAGCATCACGGGAAGTGTAGTCTACGCGCGTGGGGGGAGGGGGCCGCCGAACGCGTCCTTTTCTGACTCCGAAGCCACGCCCCCCATAGCAACAGTTGCTAGGAAAGGAAAGCTCCCTTTCCAGGCTTTAGCCAAGCTGCTGCCCAGGAGTTAGGTGATACCTGCTACCAGGGGTGGTAGTTGCTATCATGAGAATTGTTGAGGGGAAATAATTCTGCACAGAGAGATTCCCTCATGCATGATATGCAACACGGAGCTAAAATATGCTGTGCCTCCAAGCAGAATCATTCATTTTAATAACAGCACACTGTCCACATCCTGCAATCTCAAAGCATGTTGTAGAGTGATTTCATCTAGGTCTCCTCGACATTACATTTGGAAGATCAGAAACAATTATTGATTTCCAATAAGGTCACAGAAGTTCAACAGGAATGAGGATCTCATTGAGCAGTGAAAATGTTTGTTCGTGGGTTTCTTGAAGACCCAGAGCCATAAAACTACAATGTACTTAGTTGAAATTACCAAACACCGTATTAGATACAATTGTGTTATCCTAACATATCCATATCAGGAATTAGCTACCACAGACTACATGGGGATTCACCAGTTTACCCTTCTAGCTCCTAAATTCTATTTAACTCAAATAATGTAAGTGAAAACCTATACACCTGCAGTGGTTAGCAAATAACAGAAAATAATGCCATTATTGAGAGACCATACAGACGGACATTTGTGGCTTCTGTGTTTTGTTCCTGTATCTGGGGTAGACATCTGAATCCCTATTCACATTTCTCCTAGTCTTTTGGCAGAGTACTTTAGGAAGGGCATTCTCAGTATGACACCTGTATACAAATGCCCATGGATTTAGCATCTGAAAGCCACCTCTCCTACCTACCGCTTTGTGACCTCATCTGTAAAACAGTCTTGCCTACTTTCCAGGGTTAAAGGAGGGGCAGTTGTGAGGATGAGTTCATGCAAGGGAAATAAATCACTTTGTAAATAATAATGCTGTTACTACTCCTTCTCTCATTCAGCAAACAAACGTGCCAGACACTCTGCTAGGCGCTAGGAGTTTAAAAATGAATAAACCAGTCACTGTCCTCAGGGAGCTCATTGTCTGGAAGCCCTTGTCATTCCCCATAGCAATCTCCCCAGGCCAGATTGTCTCATCAGATAGAAACTCACAGGCCCTTTAAAGTACCTGTCTCTTGAGTAGCCTGCCTAGAGAAATTCCAAACACTCCTAGGAGCCTAGATCACTCTAAGGAGGATAGATCAAATTCCCAAAGAAACCAAAGGGCAGCAGAGAAGAGGGCTCCAAATCTCACCAGGATTAGGCCTCAGGACTTTGTCTAGGTCTTTCTGAGTCTATAGTTACACGATTTTTCCATGATCTCTGTTATCTGGTTGCTCATTCTTCATGTTTAGCAGCCACAGAGTCCCCTACCCCTCCACCAGCCCTCCAGGAAATAAAGTTCCTTGGTTTTTTTGTTTGTTTATTTGTTTTTTTGCTGTTGTTGTTGTTGAGACAGACTCTAGCTGTGTCGCCATGGGTAGAGTGCAGTGGCGTCATCATAGCTCACTGCAATCTCAAACTCCTGGGCTCAGGTGATCCTCCTGCCTCTGCCTCCTGAGTAGCTGGGACTACAGGCGTGTGCCACCACGCCCAGCTAATTTTTCTATTTTTAGTACAGACACGGTCTCACTCTTGCTCAGGCTGATCTTGAACTTCTGAGCTCAAGCAATCCGCCCACTTCGGTCTCCCAGAGTGCTGGGATTACAGGCGTGAGCCACCACACCTGGCCCTCCAGGAAGTAAAGCCAGTTGAAATATTTCAACTGACCAATGAGTTCAGGAGGAACATCGGAACATATTTTGAAGGTTCTCACTCACAAATTTAGTCCCCCCACCCTATCCCTTACCTCCACTTTTATCTAATGACTCCCCTGCCCATGGCTCTGCCAGGCCTAAATGTTATGCAAGTAGTAAGGCAAGAAGCATAAGATGGCAGGACACATGAAAGCGCCAACTCAAACGTCCAGTGCTTCTTTTCAACAGCCCTGTGGCCACGAATATAATGACCCCCACTGCCAGCCCAAGACCTTGGCATTTCTGCCACATGATGTTGCTGTTTGCTACCAGATACCACTGCCACCTCTACAAAAGGCCACGTCTTTCAAAAGCAGCTGGGTTTCCAATTACTTTTCTAAGAGAGGCTGAGACATTATTCTCAATAAAACTCTTCTCTCTAACACAGGGCATGAGGGAGCGTTATTGAACAGAGTTGCAGATTTTTCCACCCTCCTCTCTTTACTCTCTGCTTCCCTGCCCAGGATCGGGAGACAGGAGGCTGTAGAAAGGAGCCCAGCTGTCCCCAGCAGGGAAGGGTAATGTCTTCTTGATACCAGGAATCTATTGTCAGCATCAAATGGAAGGAAGTGAATGACACAGCATTTTTGTAATGGGAAAAATAACTTCACAAGAACTCAAAAGATCTAGCTCTGCCACGAATTAGTTGTCTGACCTTTAGCCAAGACACTTTGCCTCTCTGGACCTCAATTTCTTCATCTGAGGAGCTTGAGGTCCCTTCCAAGAGTCTATGTGTGTCAAGTCCTGGAAAAACAAGGGATGACACCCATGCCCTGTTAAAAATATCTCCCCCAGGGCACTGCTCATGGGAATGAGGGATTTGGGGGTGGAGGGAGGGCAAAATGACGAAAATGTTCTAAAAATGAGATTATGGCAACAGTTGTATAACTCTGTAAATATACTAGAAATCACTGAATTGTACATTTTAAAATGGGAGGGGTTTTTTTCTGTTTTTTTAAAATCGTGGTAACATACACATAACATAAAATTTATGTTTTCTAGGGGTACAGTTGAGTGGCATTAAGTACATTCACACCGTTGTGCAACCATCACCACCATCCATTCACAGAACTCTTTTCATCTTGCAAAACCGAAACTGTACCCACTAAACACTAATTCCTCTTTTACCCTCCCCCAGCCGCTGACAGCCACCATTGCACTTTCTGTTTCTACGATTTTGACTGCGCTGGGTACCCCATATGAGTGGAGTCACACAGCATTTGTCTTACAGTATCTGGCTTGTGTCACTCAGCAGTGTCTTCGAGGTTCATCCACATTGTAGCATGAGTGTCAGAATTCTCTTATTTTCTAAGGCTGAATAATATTTCCTTGTATGTGTATACCACATTTTGTTCATCCATTCGTCAAGGGATAGGCAGTTGGGTTTCTAAAATTTTGGCTATTGAGAAATGGATGGCTTTTATAATATGTAAATTATATCTCAATAAAGCTGTTAAAAAACGTCTCCCACCTGCCATGTAAGGGCTCTAAAACGGTTCCCATCTTCATTCCTTAAGGGTCTTCTCCAGGAAACTCCTGAATCTAATCTAGGTGAAAGCATTACCTTCTTTGAGACCAGCGACCTTTTGCCAGGCATTTCTCTAGTTGCTTAGCTCATCTTGCCATCCGTTGTCATTCGCAAAAGATCAGGGAGTAGGAAAATACCACAAGAAGCAGAGACGGCCTCATTCTGCTTTGCCCAAGAATGGCCTGATCTGCAGGTACCCAGGACCCCAGGCATAATCCGGACTTTCCCATCGAAGAGCAGCGGAGACCCTATGTGTCCCGATCACTAATCAGGGCCAGGGGCCCATCCTGAAGGTGATCACAACTCTGGCCACACCTAAAGTTCTTAAGCTAAATCTTCTCTTTGGTTCCAGCCAAAGTAATAATCACTTCAAAGACTTCCTTTGTAAAATTATGCTATAGCTCTCATGAGAAAACCTATGTGCAGCCCCCTCACATAGAAAGAAATGTTAATTCCCTACCACAGTTGGCCGAGAGCTTTTCCCTGAAACTGAAGATAATTTGATTACTAGTTTTGTAATGAACTTTCCTCCCTTGGTCTTTACTCTTGCCAGAGCAGGATAGAATGTGTATGCTTGTAGATTTGAGAATTGTGTTCTGCAGGAGTCTGGGATATGAAGAATAGAATTAAGTTTTGTAAGGCAAGGGAATAGATAGGACACGCTGAGCAACATATTTTTATTCCTGAGGACCAATCCCCCTACACACAAATTGTAGATACCTCCATCTATTTAAGCCTACGCTTCCCTAAGCAGAGATTCTTAACCTGCTTCCCATAAGAATCACTGGGATTCCACTTACAAGTGAGATTATGTGAGATCATGTGCAAGCCAAATTCCTCCAGCCCAATTCCCTTCCTTGGGTGCTCACCTGAAGGTGCTGTGACTTGCAAAGGTGACCTGTGGCCACAGTCTCAAGTGGCTTGAGGAACAATCTTATCACACTGCTCTCTCCTCTCCCCATACTACTGTATTCATTTAGTCACTAAGACATTGACCTCCCCTGATGGCAGCCCAAGTCTCTTTGTCTTAAGATGTTTCCCCTCTGCTCAGAGTCTAGTAAGAGATACAGACAAGTAAGGTGAAAATTGAAATGTATGTGTGTTGAGTTGATAAATGCCCCCATTGGAATAAGCACCAGGTACTTTTGTTTCCTTTTTTGTTGTTGTTGTTGTTGAGACAGAGTCTCGCTCTGTCACTCTGGGTAGAGTGCAGTGGCGTCGTCACAGCTCACTGCAACCTCCAACTCCTGGGCTCAAGAGATCCCCCTGCCTCAGCCTCCCTAGTAGCTGGGACTACAGGCGCCAGCCACCACCGGCGGTTTGTCTCACTCTTGCTCAGGCTGGTCTCAAACTCACACAGGAAACAGAGCAAACAGCCTTGAGGTGTGTGGAGTCTAACCAGTAGGCCGAGTGAACAGGCGGGGTGGTCAGGAAGAGAACATGTGGCCCAGGGAGGGTCAGGGAGGGGAAGTGGCTGACCTCAGACAGCGGCTGCTGGGAGTTGAGGTAGAACTGGGTCAGAAAAGGGTGGGTGAGACAAACTGAGGGCAAATCATCAAAGGCTTCGTCATTTGGGCTGAGCAGTTTGGGTTCACTCTGACAGCAAATGGGAGCCATTGTAAGGTTTTAAGCTGGAGAGAGTTGTGGTAAGATTTGTTTCTATAATAGGATTAAAAAAAGGCCTCTGAACTCCAATAATACCTTTTGCCTGTATGTATGGGCCAGTTGCCATGTTGCATGACCTCTTGGATTCATGCAATTTTAAAACTCTTAAGAGGGCTTAGAGATCATCAAACCCCACCTCTTCATTTTTGACAGATCAGAAAACATACAGTTTAATGGGCGCTCAGGGCTGTCTCCCAATGCAACACTTTTTCTGCTACCCTCTCCTGCCCACAAATTCTACAAAAATAAGGAGGACTTTTAATCATTCTATTACATGATACATATTCAATGCAGTAAAAATGTATCTCCTCTTTTACTTTTAAAATAAAGAGTAATATCAATATCATAGAAATTATGGAAACAAGAGAACCTATTTTTGGGTTTTGGTATATTTCCTTTTGTGCTTGTGTGTGTATACATGTTTTATGGTATGCATGTGTATATATATTTATGGTATGCATAAATTTTTCCTTTAAGCATTAAAAATAAATTATTTTTTCTTTTAAACAAAAATATTTACTTTTACAAATTTCTGTGTAATCTTTCTACTCGATTTCATAGTGCTACATAATCCCCCGTTGCATATACACGTCATATGCAATCCTTTTCTATTTGAAGGATATAAAGATTGCTTGCAATTGTTCACTGTTTGTGCATATTAACTTGCATTTTGAATTACTTGTTTAGGTGAGAGTCCAGAAACTGCTATCTCTGGGTCAAAGTCTGTGAGCATTCCCTTTGTGCTTGAACTGCACAGCCAAATTCCTTTCAGAAAGGGTTTGTCTGCTAAGAATGCTACCTGTGTAGGGAAATATCAACCTTCTCACTGCCACCCCCAGCCCCTACATGTGTCTGCACCTGTGTCTGCGTGTGTACTATATACACATGACCTTGATGCACAGCAGGGACTGGGGACATCCTAGTCTCTCTCGACACTATCATTCATTCTTCTCCTCTATTCCAAGTAAAGATACAACCTAAGTAAAAATGAGTGTTTGCTCTGCAAGCACAGTTTCAGCAAAACAATCACCCCACACACCCATACGCACATTCCAGCTACATAGGAAGCCCCTCCTGTCTAGAAAATTTGGAGTTGTCCCTGCCTATGCATGCTGATTTATTAGGTTAAAAAAATGTACTTCGCGGTCACTCATTTTACATTTCAATGGTTTCTATCAGATTTAGCCTTTTTCTGTGCATAGGGAACAAACATGCTTGAAGCACTGGTGCTGAGCAAGTGGGAACAGGGCACAGGTAGGTGCACGCCTTGTGTGGGACTAAGCCCAGGAAGCCCACCTTGTAGCCGGGTGTTTCTCCCTTGTGGGGTGGGGTGGGGGGTGGGTCCTCCAGAGTGGGAATGGGCAGTGGTAGCCCTTCCTCATTCTCTGGCTATTTCCCTTTGGAAGACCACTCATTTGAGATTGCTGGAAAACTCTGGACTCATGCCTTGGCCCTGGAGTAAACCCTTGGTTTTAGGATCATTTTAATACAAATGATAATTTGTTAAAATTTAGGGAAATCATATTCTTATTTACAAATAATTAACTGACATAATACAGCACCTGGGCCATCCACCATGCATGCAGAAGGAGGCAACACCCAGTTTTGCAGCAGACTGGCAGCTTTGCTGTTTAGTCTTCCGCACCGTCACTCATCTTTCCATCAGCCGTGCGTGGGTTTCCAACTGCACCTAAGCTCCTTAAGGGCCAGAGCTGAGTTTTATTTATCTTTGTATCCTCAGAGCTTAACATAGGGACTAGCACCCCAAAATCTTGTCAGTAAGCTCATTGAAGAGATGAACATGTGACCTTTAGAAAACCCTTCCCAATTTGTGATTTTGCCAAGTCAGGCATGACCTTGTTGACATTATCTTCAGACCTAGGGCTGTGGCTGGTTTACACAGCAATGATATCTAAGGCTTGGCTCAATTGCCTGCCCATGACTAAGAGACTATGCCAGTGGAGAAAGGCACAGTTTTCATGTTAAGATTGGAGACATTTGCCTTTGAAAAAACAGGAGTTACATGTTTTAATGGTAACACGTTTTCGACTATTGTTTGCAAACATACAACAATGTGAGCTGGGCAGTCTAAGAATGCATAGGCCAACGGAAAAGTAGTACTTGCATTTTGTCTCCCACTGATGTTCCCAGTGCCTTTCTTCTTGCCCTGACCCCACTTTGCGCACACTATAGCGAATCAACTAGTGCTAGAGCTATTAATAGAAGGAATCTTAGAGACAATATCATCGCCACATTTGTTTTTCACAATTGAGGAAATAGAAACTTCTTGAGAAGCAGCCACATTTTCTTTGTAATTTTCAGATGTACATGAGAATGTGTTTCCTCTAAGATGTTTTAAGGAACAAAAAGAACTATTCCCAGTGGCATTGTGTAATTGTTGAATTATTATATAATTTTATGTTAAATCATGATAAATATGCCAAATAAGTATCGAATTTATTATCAAATTGGTATTTATAAAACACAATTATTATTCCTGGTTTTCATTGTCATAGAAATCAGCCCATGATTATAGGGTTATTCAATGAAAAAAAAATTTTTAACACCAAAAGTAATAAAACTCTATCCAAAAAAAATTTTTTAATCCTATATAAGCATTGTATTCCCCTCAGTGTAGGCAAGTAAACTCTCCTTAACACTAATCTTGTGTCATGCACTATAAATTCCCCAATAACCTCTAGCATACTCATGCCATATAGTTTTCTAACTCTAGTTTTCTGATTAATTGATTGATCCATAATTATTCCACACGTTCAAACTGTGTTATTCTGTATCCACTCAGGGAGACAATGGCACTATTGACCAAAAAAGGTATTGTGGCCGGGCGAGGTGGCTCACGCCTGTAGTCCTAGCTCTCTGGGAGGCTGAGGCGGGAAGATTGCTCAAGTTCAGGAGTTCAAAACCAGCCTGAGTAAGAGTGAGACCCCGTCTCTACTATAAATGGAAAGAAATTAATTGGCCAACTAAAAAATATATATACAAAATTAGCCGGGCATGGTGGCACATGCCTGTAGTCCCAGCTACTCGGGAGGCTGAGGCAGGAGGATTGCTTGAGCCCAGGAGTTTGAGGTTGCTGTGAACTAGGCTGACGCCACGGCACTCACTCTAGCCTGGACAACAAAGCGAGACTCTGTCTCAAAAAAAAAAAAAAAAATGGTATTGTGCATTATATTAATATTTAACGGGGCAGAATAAAGAATCAAGGAGAGGTTTCTCCAAAGCCTCAAGTTTGCTCTTGAAGGCTTCCACATTGTCAGGGTGGTCACACCACTGGAGAATGGCTACAGCCGGACGGTGACCTCTGTCATTGCTGATTCAAATCTTGAGTCAGGCCTTACTGGGCAGCTGCGCACATGGTTGGATTTCATGGCTGTGTTTCCTAAACTGAGTAATCCAGTTAGCGTGCGCCTTCTCCAGCACGCCCATTAGAGCCGGGGGCCTGGCTCTCCTACAGAGGTAGCAACAATACAAAGAACTGATGACCTGTTTTGCTTGGCATCGGGTCTAGCGTGCCAGGAGCCTTCATATCACGTTACTGGCTCATCTCTTTCAGAGGATTCAGACATGATTAATTGATCACAATGACAACCTTTGACTTAATGCCACAGATAAAAGAGAAAGCCTGAAATGAACTTAAAAAGACGAGAGAGAGAGAGAGAGAGAGAGAAATAACATATTAGTTAAGGGTGTGGGTCCTGGATTCAAATTCTGACTATCATTTACTAGATATGGAAGCTTAGGTAAGTTACTCAGTTTCCTCATCTATTAAAAGAAAAAGGAATAATAAAATTAAAAGTAGCAATGTACATACGTTTAGCATATTACATCCAAACATATACATTTAAAACTTAGAATACTTGCTAGCATATCATAAGCTCTCAATAATAAGCTACGGTTGTAATTACCATAATGAAAAGGGATATTACTATTCATGTGTGCTAGAAACACTACTAAACTTCTCTTGAAGTCTGTGTTTTCAGTTATTTGTTCATGCTCAGAACAGACCTACCCACCCTGTCTGCCTTTTAGTATAGAGACCAGTGGAACCACATTTATGGGAAGGTTGGCCTCACGGCTGACAGAGTAAAGCAAATTAGGGCTGGGAATTTTAACCCCAAACTGTAACCTGGTGGCCATTTCCTTCGCAGAGAAAAAGGTCAAGTGGGAAATCTCACAAATTTGTATCTACTCCCTTACCAGCTAGTGCCCACACTTACTCTGACCTCATCACCCTCCTACTTTATAGTAATTCCAGGGAATTACTTCCAGAATTAATTCCGTAATTCCGGGGAAGCTCTATCCCCCTCCCTTCTCAGACCCAGCCCTCTACTGGCCCCAGCCACCCCTCTGTCTCTGAGTCTTGTTCCAGCAAACAATCCTTCTGTCTCTTACAGCTTCTGTCTCTCCCTCTCCTACGGTTCTTCTGCCTATAGGGGCCATATAATATATTGTCCAAACCAGGCTGTAGCAGCAGAAAGGGGACACTATTATTAATTCCTAGGGACAACAGGTAAGTGGAAATATCCCAGGCAAACCAATCTACTTCTCCTTAGAATGGAAATGTGCTCAAATCTCTCCCATCTGGGAAAATGAGGCTATCTCATTTCTCAGTGCTGTTCTCTAACTCTTACCCTCTCTTGTTCCTTCTCTTAACACCAAGCTTCTTCGAAGTACGTGGGAGTGCACTGCAAGTGCTCCACTTAATCCTATGCAGGCTGTACACCCCACAACTCCAGAAGGAGTGGTTCATATTTTAGTGATGTGAGTGGCGCCCCCTGGAGTTGTGCATCAAGGCCACACGTGGTGGCTCTATCCAATTCAACGAAGCATTCCTCCCCCTCGCCTTCCTTCACACCTCAGCCTGGTGCTCAAGCTAAGATTTTTAACTGCCAAATACCATGGACACATTTCAGGCCTGCTCACCATTGACCAATGCCCTGATTCCTTCACACTATAGGCTACTCCCTCGCCCTGGGACGAGCCCTTGACTCAGACTGGACGGGACAGGATTCCAACTCTACCACTCACTAGCGTTGTGGGCACATTTACTTGATCTGGGTAAAACATGAGCATCCCAACTATAAAATATGGTTAATAACAGTATCTGTTTAATACTTCATAGGGTTGCTGTGAGGGCCAGAGGAAACAGAGTCTGTAAAGCACTTAGCACAGTGCCTGGTAGATGCAAGGCACTCTAGAAATGCTGCCATTATCTTTTCAAAAATGGCGCACAGTTTTCTCTGATACCACCCTTCCCAGGTTTTCTGCTACCTCTTTGCTCCTTCTCCATCTCCTTCACTCATTTCTCCACTATATCTAACCCTTAATTGTCGATGTTCTCCAGGGTGCTAGTTTGGACCTCTTTCCCCTCCCTCTCCACCCCTTCCCTCTGAGCATTCTCCAAGGCAGTGACTTCCAAGCCCTCACTGACGCTGGCGATGTCCAGTTACACATCTCAGGCATCAGCTGCCCCCCAGACCCAGACATCCCACTGCCCATTAGACCTCCCTACTGGGATGTGCCACAGGGAATCCAGAGTTAACGCATGACAAACTAAGCCTCTTCCCTCCTATGTTGAACTGGCTTCTTCCCATTTTCCATCCCTGACTTCTTCCCACCTCTCACCCCCAACATCCAAGTCCTACTGATTCCACCTTCTATCATTTCTTGAGTCCGTTACCCACATTTCCATACCTATTTCCACAAACCTAGTTCATTTGTTCCCAAATTCTTCCTGCGACCAACTGCCATCCACATTGCCTCCCTGCACCCAAGTTCATTCGCTCTAATAAAGTCCGAATATTGGAAGCTCCCAAATACCAATCCAGGATAGAATTTTCATAAATCTGCAGAAAAATTTTGAAAGTGAAGTGGGTTTTCCAGAAAGCAAATTTTCTTTTAAATTTAAATATCATTCTTTGTTTGGAGAAAATGTTCTTCCTAATTTTTTAGTGTTAAAATAATTCCTTTTGAAATGGTGATAACAGGTTATCTTTATATTATAGATATGTGTGCCTGTGTGTGTGTGTGTGTGTGTGTATATTTTTTTTTTAGAAAAGAGGGTCTCAGGCTGGAGTGCAGTGGTACAATCATAGCTCACTGTAACCACAAAGTCCTGGGGTAAAACAATCCTCCTCCCTCAGCCTCCCAAGTAGCTGGGACTACAGGTCTGCACCATCATACTTGGCTAATTTTTTGTCATATTCTTTTTTTTTTTAATTTCAAAATATTAAGGGGATATAACTTTTTTTGTTACATAGCTTGAGTCAGGGTTATAAGTGTGCCCATCAACCGAATAGTGTTCATTGTACCTGTGAGGTGGGTTTTTGCCCTTCCCCTACTCTCCCCATCCCACCTGCTTGATTTCCAATTACTTTTACTTCCCTCCATGCACTTGTGTACCCATCGGTTAATTCCAATTTATTAGGGAGTACATCTGTTGCTTGCTTTTCCATTCTTTAGATACTTCACTTAGGGTAATGATCTCCAATGCCTTCCAAATTGCTGCAAAAGGCATTAATTAATTCATCCTTTTCTATGGTTGAGTAGTACTCCATGGCATACATATATACCTTTTTGTTAATTTTGTTAATCCATTCATGAATTGATGGGCACTTGGGTTGATTTCAGATCTTTGCAAGTATGAATTGTGCTGTAATAAACATTTGAGTGTAGGTGTCTTTTTGATAAAATGACTTATTTTCCTTTGGGTAGATACCCAGTAGTGGGATTGATGGATTGAACGGTAGGTCTACTTCTAGTTCTTTGAGAAATCTCCATACTGTTTTCCATAGGCGTTGTACTAATTTGCAGTCCCACCAACAGTATAAAAGCATTCCTTTCTCTCTACATCCATGCCAGCATCTATTGTTTTTGGACTTTTTAATAAAATCCATTCTAACAGGCGTAAGGTAACATCTCATTGTGGTTTGAATTTGCATTTCCATAATGATTAATGATGTTGAACATTCTTTCACGTTTGTTGGCCATTTGCCTATCTTCTTCTGAAAAACTTCTGTTCATGTCTTCTGACCACTTTTTAATGGGGTTGTTTGTTTTCTTCTTGCTGATTTGTTTGAATACTTTGTAGATTCTGGATATTAGCTCTTTATCAGATGTGTAATTTGCAAATATTTTCCCCGTTCTGTAGGTTGTCTATTTGCTCTGTTGATTATTTCTTTGGCTGTGGAGAAGAATTTTAATTTAATCAACATTCGGCTAATTTTTAGAATTTTTTGTAGAGATGAGATCAGATGATGTTGCACAGGCAGGTCTTGAACTCCTGGCCTTCAGCAATCCTTGGCCTCAGACTCCCAAAATTCTGAAATTATAGGTATGAGCCACTGGGCCCGACCCATTATATATATATTTAAAGCTAGCTTTCCTACATTGGTCTCCAAAAATTCTTAGAAATGTTTTTTTCCAATTGTACACTTAAAATGTAAAGTTTATTGTGTATCAGTTATACTTCAATAAACATTTTTTTAAAACTCTGAATACCTGTCAATGTCTTCTGTGCATCTAGGCCAGAGGGGTCTTCCTAAAATGTAAAATCATCATGCTGTCTCCAGTAATAATCGTCAAAGCTAAAAGCAATTGCACACTTGGGTGTGCCTATCACACGGCCAAACACATGTGCATGCATTAATCTTCACAGCAAATGTGTGACGTGGGTTCTAATATTACTCCCATTTTACAGATGAAGCAATCATGGCACAGACAGCAGGTCACAAAGCTCGTAAGTAGTGGAACTGGGACTTGGATCCAAGTTTGACTCACCCAAAAGACACTGATTGATCTCGACCACTATGTCTTATTTCCTCCTTATTTAAAAATCTTTCAATCACATCCAAAACACCTTAGTTTATCTCCCTCAGTATTTGGCCTCTTCCCTTTCTCTCCTCTCTCTCTTTCCTCACCCTCTCTCTGATCCCTTCTGTCTTGCTCCCCCACTTAATTTTTTTACTTCTCCTCACCCTTTAGTACCTGCTTCAGTTATACCAAAAAACTTACAAATCTGGTACTGTGTTAAGTTCTTTTAGGTGATCATACCTTTCCATGAGCTGTTCCCTCTACCTGGCGTATCTTCCTCCTGCTTCAGCGCCTGGATAACTCCTGCTCATCCTCTGAAACTCAGTGACCTCCAGGAAGCAGTCCACAGCCTCCCCGCCCCTTGACCAATCATAGTTTTAGCCCCCACAGGACCAAGGGGAAGACATTTGAGTTCAGCTGTGGCCTTGAGGCTTCCCTTGAGTGACACCACTTTGGCAGGTGTGCCCTCTGCTTTGGCATCCACCTGCCTACTGTGTGCCAGGCACCTGGTGCGAACACAGAACAGGGCAGGTGAGGCCTAGCTCTCACGCAGCCTGTACTTTATGAGGAGACAGCTCATAAACCCAACAAGTAAACAAATGAATACACAAGATAATTTTAGGTGTCATAAATCTATAAAGAAAATAAAATGGGGCAAGGAAATGAAGAATGACAAGAAGAGAGGGCACCTCTAGGGTGGATGGTCAGAGACAGTCTGGAAAAAAGGTGACACTTGAGCAGAGGCCTGAATGAAAAGAGGCAGCCAGCCAAGTGAAGAGCTAGGGGAAGAAGCTTCCAGGTATTCCTCATCGGAAGGCAGTGTTATACATAACAAAAACTCTATCCTTACCTGGTACACTGTCAGAGCTCAGCACACAGTAGTTGCTCAATAAATGCTCAATATGTGGTTGAATTGTAAAGCTGAAGAAACTAGGAAGGCTCAGTCCTGGGCTCTTTATCTCTTAGGACTCTCCTAACATCCTCTGTTGACAAAATATTACTTTACAAGATTCACTGGATTGTCTTGGGTAAGCAAGAAAAGTAGAGTCAGTGGAGAATTGCTGTGTTTCTGACTTATAAAAAAAACTTGCGGCCGGGCGCGGTGGCTCACGCCTGTAATCCTAGCACTCTGGGAGGCCGAGGCGGGCGATTGCTCGAGGTCAGGAGTTCGAGACCAGCCTGAGCAAGAGCGAGACCCCGTCTCTACTATAAAATAGAAAGAAATTAATTGGCCAACTAATATATATAGAAAAAATTAGCCGGGCATGGTGGCGCATGCCTGTAGTCCCAGCTACCCGGGAGGCTGAGGCAGGAGGATCGCTTGAGCCCAGGAGTTTGAGGTTGCTGTGAGCTAGGCTGACGCCACGGCACTCACTCTAGCCTGGGCAACAAAGTGAGACTCTGTCTCAAAAAAAAAAAAAACAAACAAACAAACAAAAAACACTTGCCTCTGGCCCCTGGGTATGTCCAGTCCTGACACTTTCTAAGTTCTATGGGGATTTAGAGAAGAATTGACTATTTTGTCTCTGTGGGTAAGTTCTTTATGAAATGTTCCTCTGTACAGATCCTACTGTTATTTTCTCTGTTGTCACTTCTCCATCCCTAATCTTATACCCAAGTGACATCAAAGTGGGACTAGAAGTACTTCACTGGGATCAGGATCTCATGGAAGAGACAGTGACACACACAGCAAGGTTGTTCATTCCTTTTAAAGCCCCAGGAGCATAATTCACAATTTTACTTCGAAGAACATGTGTCCTGCCATCTTTCAGCAGAACTGAGATAACAAACACTTTGATTTGGCTTGAAAATTAAAGCACACATAGGTTCTAAACCAGCTTCGAGGTTGAGAAAGAAGGTTACTTCCTACTCATAGAAAATCTAATATGAGGAATTTCCCTAAAATACTTTATTCTGTAGCCCCTGCAGTGGCTTCACTGCAGTATACTGCAGGAATTCGAACAAAGATGTACCAGGTGATGCTTATGATATGTACACAGTGCTAGTCTGAAGCTGTGAATAGTTAACCCCAGTAATTTCCATTATGGACTGGAATCTTCATTATTAGTTGTTGTTTTACAAAGTTGACTTCTCGTTACATTCTAGGGAGCTCAGAGCACACTTCACTCCAAAAACTTCTGGGTGCTTTGCCGAATAGATGCTGAACGTTGGCAGAAAGGAAGTGGAAGAGAGAGAAGCAGTATACTCACACACAAAGGTTGCAAAAGAGTAAGCCATCTGAAAACCAGCAGCAGCACGCACAGACGCCACGCCCTGGGCAAGAGGTGGAGGAGGGCGTCCACGTTCTTCGCTTCTGCTGTGTCTCTGCAGAGCCCACAGCAGGTCGTGTTAGCCTTGCCCATCCTCGGAGCTCTCAGCTCTAGCATTTGTTTATTATGCCTGAGTTACCTTGCCTGTTTAGGTACCTTGTCCAGGAGGAATTATACTGATTACAACGGCATGGAAATGAATGAATTGGTGAAGCTTTATTCACACAATTTTTCATGCTGCGTGGTGCTTTAATTAGGCAGCAGAAGGCAAAAGAACTTGGATCATCTCCCCCGGCCCCACGAAATCTTCCTGGACTCTATCATACATCTGTCAGTTCGAGGATGTGAGGACAAGGTGAGAAAAAGACGAGAGGAGAATAGAAAGCAAAACGAGGGGGACTGCATGGCACCGCCCGCCCTCCGGTGACATCCACCTGTCAGGGGCTTTAGATACTTTATTTCACGCAATCATCACAACAACCCTGCGAAGTCACATCATTTTGCCCATTTTTACAGATGAAAAAAAGAGATTCAGAAGTTAAATAATTTTCTCATGGTCACTAGGATTCAGATTTGGGTCTGGTTAATTCTGAGAAGGATTAACAAGAAGGGCAGGGGACAATTAGAAAAGGTACCAGGTGGCCGTTTGCACTAACTCACTAATGCAGAGTTGAATTAAGACCTCAGAAAAACGTGAGCTCCACTCTCCTTGACTCATGCTAAGAAAAAAACAGGTAAGTAGCTTCAGGGTCCCAGAAATAAATTATTGGCTTAATAAAATGTATGCCTTTAGGTTTACTTTCTTTTAAGGATATAATTTATCCATCAAATCCACTCTTGGGTTTGTCTTGTTCCTGGAAGGGTGTTCCTACCTTCTGTACAAATATGATTACTAGCAGCTCTGCATCGTGAAGTAGTGAAAAAAAAAATTGAAATCAAATTTTACCATTTATTTAAAAACTAACCACCCCACTCGCATTTTTTGGTATATAGCAACAGCAAGCTTAAACACATCTCCTGATGCCCTAAAACGCTTGGAGGCCTGAACAGCTCCAGCGACTTTCTACCCTTCTTTTTCTTGCCAGCTCCATCCCGTTAGGATGCAAACAAGTGGCCCAAAGCTCTTTTTTTCCTTTTTTTTTTAAAAGTGTTCTAAAGAAGCGCTTGCCAAATTTCAGACTCAAATGTTCTTCCAGGCTGCCCATTGAAGAAAATGAAGGATGATCTTGCTGGAAGCCTGAGTGTGCTTCGCCCCCCACCTGGTGGCCCTTCTGGGCTCATATTGTACGGCACAGCAATTAGTTAACACGGCTTTCTCTCAGTAAGGTTACTCCTTTGGAATATGCCGAATAACAATCACAAAAATACCCCGGGGAAGATTTTGTTGCTGTCGTTGGGGGTGTTCTCCTTTTCAAAAATTTTAGCTCCAATTCGATCCAAGTGCGTGTATGTTCTGCACCTGGGCAGGTGGTATTTCGTTGCAGGCCCTATGGTAAATCGCATGTGTGAAGGCTCAAGTTCACGAAGAAATCGTATTAGGGATGAGTCTGATGAGGCCAAGTATGAAATCAAAATTCGTAATTAGAATATAAACCTCCCTTGTCGGAGCGCGCTGAGTCTCTGAACAGCTGCCCAGAGATCCTCTGTGCTGCAGTGGCTTTGCTATGACTTTAAGCTGGCTCCGTATTCACCTTTCATTCATAGCACCATGGGTGTGTTCATTTTCACTCTTGTAAAAACTTTTTTGCTGACTTCAAGGTATGACAACGCTTTCGTGTCAAGGATAAGGACCTGCCATCTTTGGAACAGATCATTTTTTTATGGGACAATTCACCATGGATTGTTTAGTTAAAGTGGATGGTCTCCTTAGTGTTTTGCTTTTTTGTTGTTTTAGTTTTTTTTTTTTTTTGGTGGGGGGGGGGGGAGTGGTGGTGTTTGTTCTAGCCTTTGTTTTTTTTTAGCTCAACAAACCGGACTGGCTGTGGGTCTTGAACTTACTTTACCCACACAGGTAAGGGAAGGAAGGCATGGTCCTGCATGTGCTGACATTTTTAGTTTTTGATCAACTGACATATTCTAGCACCCAAAGAATCACAGGGGATCTGAGAGTGGCAAACCCTTTCAGGGTTAATCCACTGCGCTTCCCACTTGGGTTTCTCCACTCCAGGCATCCGAAAAGACAGTAATGGAAGAGAGAGGAGGGAGGAGACCTTGAGATACTTTCAACACTTTAAAAAAGATAAAAGATCCCTCTAAGAACTCAATATTTAAAACTAAAAAAAATAAAAAATAAAAAATAAATAAAAAAGATAAAAGAACTTGTATATTTACAGCTGATAAGGCTGCCAGGGGGACTCAAATGTCAGATTTCTTGGAGTTGGGCTGGGACGTAATGACATTGATTATCTCACAGGAAAATCTATTAGTAAAAACTTAATAAATGCAGTTCAGGAAGAAAAATCTTTCAGAAAAATGGGGCACTGTGAGGAAAGGTAATAAAAAACTACACAAAGCCACCGACTGTGGTACTAACCCTTAGCACCATCTACGGAAAGACACAGTGGTGGGTACTGCGCTGCGGCAGAGAACAAAAGAGACAAATCCCTGCTCTTGTGAAGCCGACATTCCAGCATGGAGAGACAAAAAATACACAGGTGAAAAAACAAGCAAATAAATAACCAAAATAGGCCACTTCAGACTGTACCAAGTGCTGTGAATAAAATGACACAGGAAGACAGAGTGACCGGACAGGCTCACTTAGATTGGGTGATTAGAAAGGCTTCTCCAAGGAGGGACATTTGTGCTGAGTCCTCGTGGCAGGAAGAAAAGCCACATAAGAAGTAGGGGAAAACTGAGGTCCAGGACCCGGATTTTGCTGTGTGTAGGACAGAGTGGCATGGGATGACCTCAGAGAGGTCAGAGTTCATGCAGAGAGTTTGAGTTGACGTCAATGCACGGGGCGATGTGCAGGGCTTAAGCAGGGCAGTATCAACATTTGGTTGACATTTTACATAAATCACTCTGGCTGCTATATGGAGAAGAAGTGGGGAGATCATCTGGAGATTTTTAGCATCATCTAGGTAAGAAATGGTAATACCTTGTGTTACCTGGGTGGGAGGGAGCAGAGGAGGAAAGCGGTTGGATTCTGGGCATGTTTAAGGTAGAGACAACAGGACCAGCCCAATTGCCCCCCTGTAGCAGCCAGGGCAAGTGGTCATGTAAGGGAAAGGATTACAGAAAAGACAGTGATGATATTACAGAGACAAACTTATCCGTCTACTGCAGTGGCGATAAGGAATGTCAATTTAATTAGCATCACTGCTTGTGGCAGGTACATCCACGAGCAGGCTGCAGCAGCACAGAGCTCTGCGGCTTTGCTTTTATCTCCTGGAGAGCCTGAAATTCTTCCTGCTCCCCTTGGCCAGAAGTCTCTCATCCTGCCGGTACTTTCCTCCCTGGGAGGCCATCGTAGTGACAGCAGCACACACACGCAGGCCAGGCTTTGCGAGCGTGGTGATGACAACAACTTTCCTCCTGGTGGTAACTGACGAGGGTGCAATCTGTCCGTGGCAGGTGGTTATAGGTAGTAAAATAGAGTCAGCCTGGTTCCATGACTCAGATCGCAACGCGTGGATGGCTTTGTGCAGCCTCGCAAATCAGGTCTGTTTCTACTGGCTGATTGCTGCCCAACTCCTGCAACGTCTATGCTGTTGAGTCCCACTCTTCTTCCCAGTCCAGGACAAGCGATTCTTCCTGCATAGCAGAGCAGTGTTTCTGCCTGGCCCTCGATTCCAGCCCCGGCTCTGGCAGGGCGCCCGGTTCAACGTCCCTGACCCAAAAAAGAGGTCTCTTCTGATGCTCAGCTTCTGTGGAAATAAAAAAATTAAGTCTCTCTTTTGGAACTGTCCTCTGTTTCCTGCCTGTATTCCCTTTTAAGCTGTTGTTCACTAGGCCATCTGGATTTTCCTGGAGGAATAAAAAGAGTATCATTTGTTTACTCATTAAAATGTAGTCCTTAATAATCAGAGACAGTCATTTCACAGACAGATACGATGTACGACGTACTGCATCTAGACAAAAACCTGCCCCGGGTAGTCATTTGATCCCTGCTTTCTGTGAAACTGGATTGTGACCACCGCAGTCCTTGGGAATCTCTATTTATTACAACAATACCTAAAGGACTTCTTTAACCTTTGCAAAACAAACAAACAAAAAACCCAAAGGGATTAAGAATCATCGAGTCCAGAGAAGGCATAGAAATAAATTTGTCTTTTGAAACTTGGCTAAAAATCACAAAGACAATAGTAATACATCCTTATTAGAAAAATGTATGAGGACATAAAGTCAGAAGAACAAATCCCACCTTTAACCTTAACCCTAACCCCTACCACCAACCCAATCCCTGTTAATCTTGTTTTATACATTGTGTTTAAATATTTGAACTCATTCTATATATAAAATGTGGAATCTTGCCTTTTCCTTAATTAGCATAAACATTTTGCCAGCATCACAACTCTTTGTAACTATCACAGTGAATGGCTGCAAATTGTTTCATTATAAGGCTATGTCACAACATATATATATATACATATATATTTTCGAAATTTCTCCCTCTTCCCCATTTACCATTTTTATGTAAGCTGAAACAGGTGCTTGAATATGACTTTCAAATCCTCCTCTTACTAAACTCAGCATCTTGGGAAGCTTTTAAGGAACGACTGCTTACTTAAAGTCCAGGTATAATCAGAAAGAAAAAGCCCATCAATTGAATAAATAACTCTTAAAGAATCAGGGTTAAATGTATTTCAAATGTTTACTTTCTTACTTTTGATAATTAGACTTCAATCTAACATCATTTACATCCTTTGGGCTTTTGGCAGTTGACAAAAATTTATATTTTGAATATGTACATAGTAGAACGAATACATTTCTATAATTGGCAATTTATGTTTCTACCTACGAAAATCCTTCATGTCATGTATCTATCTTTTTAACTGAAGTGTATTAAATTTTATTTAAGTTTTTATTTGTTTGTTTTAGGGATTTCACAATATCCTTGAAGTACTAGGAGTTGGCCTGCAATAATACATGAGTTGGGTCTTGAAATTACCATGAAAGTTATGTTTATATTATGTCTTACATGTCAGGGAAAACATTCCTCTCTGTTTTGATGGAGCAACAGTTTTGAGGGACCAATAGGAGAAAAGAATGCCATTGTTTGCCTGTCTGATTTAGAAGTCTCATTTTCATGGAATGAAATTCATTTAAATGTCATTATAAGACAGTTTTTAGTTATTACATTCTAGTGATGGAGGAGTTTGTAATGTATTCATAGAAATAATTAAACGCTTATAATAGTGCTCTTGTTCACGATTTCTGAAAACAGCATTCTTTTAAACCATAAAAGCTCAGAACCCTCCTATTATCTTTGATCCCCTGAAATGCCCTCTCACTCAGTTTCAAGCAGTAAAGCACACCGAACATTCAGAGAACCTGAAAGGAAAGTTCAAAGAGGTTGATTGAGCTGAGAGTTAGAATTGGAGGTTTCCTTTTGAAAATGCAACACCTTGAAGAACATTCAGCTAAAAATCTTGAAAAAAAAAATGTAGACAGCTAGAGGGCAAGAACATTTAGATGGGATAGTTCCCCCTCTTGCCCCACCTAATTTCTACACTGCTTGTCATAGAGTCCCAGAAAGGAACTCTTAAAAGTACAGAGGGTTCAGGCCACCAACTTAGCACAGTCCTTATCACTCGGGAGATGGCTTTAAATTTATCCTGTTGTCATGCTTGCAGGAAGGAAAATTCTTTTTCTGCAAAACTTGCCCCTACTCCCACCATCAGATATCCTTGATTTGTAGAAACTGTATCAGCATTTTGTGAAGGAGAAAGAGCTCGGAAAACAAAGGGCTACGTTTGCTTTGAAGGTCTGGCAGGGACAAAGCAAGATTCCTTTCCTCCCTGGGGGATAGGATGGCAGCGATACAAGCTAGAAGCATGGGAGTGAGGGGCACAAAGGATAAGTTTAAAGGATATAGTCCAGCCTTTCTTGAGAGGGAGGAGGTCTTATTTTTAGCTTTATGGTCTCCAGGTTAGAAAAACATGCTTCTCCTGCAAATGCTGCCCTTTTCCACCCTAGTGGTTTTGATTTACTACATCAACTTGGATATTTATTTGCTGTGCCTATGTGTCTCTTTGTGCTAGTTTCATCTACCCTTGTTGCTGCCACTCTGAACAGAAGCAGTTGCAGGTTTGGTCTTCCTTTTTCAGCGGTGTGGAATGTTGGGTTTCAGCGTGTTTTTATAGAGTATAATCTCCCAAACAACCTGGTAGATTTAAAGAGAAAATCAAAGGTATTCAACCGATGGCTGTGCTAAGCTCTTGACCACGTTGCTGTGAGGCACAGCCCTGCTCAGCCCACCTCCTTACCTTACATTTTCCTCCGCTGACACCAAATTACTCTTTATGCGTTCATCACCAACTCTGCCAAAACAAGAGTGCAATTAGTGCCCAATCTTGTCTTGATTCCTTTATTCTTTAAATTAAAATTAAGCCAAAAGACCAAACTTCAGATTGGCAAATGAAAGTCTACCTGCTTTAAGCAAACCAAATGGATTACATTCCAGATTTGTAAAACCCATGCATTAGGAAGTAATTATTGGCTTTGTAAGAGGATCTTTTCCTTTGCACAGGAGCAACTAGAGGAATTGTTTGAAAGCCCTATTGCATTTAAAACAATTTGGTTTACCTACATTTAATTTATACCATGAGTCCTTCTATTGGTAAAGCCAGCAACGTCCTGCAAATGGCCAAAGATGCTAAACACTTACCGAAGAAAGTCTAAACTATATAGGCTGTTGCAACCGTTTACAGATATCAACTGGGTCAACAGCAGTTTCTTTAAAAACAAAGGAAAAACAGACATCCACTACATACGTACTAAAACATTTCCACGTTGGAGCAGTAGGATGGTTTGTCAGTCAGTGAAGACCTCCTCGACATGGACGAATGTTTATAAACGGCAAATCTGATGTCTTGGCTGAGATAATAATGCCACAGTCCTGTTCCCGGCTGACCTCTGAAGTGTTGCCCCAATTCTTGGGCTCCGGGCTTGGAAGAATCGCAAGCTGTGTCTACTTCTATTTTGTTCCTTTTATATGCTTTATGCTTAGGTAGAGGTTGATTATAACTATGCATAACCATACATCACTGCTTTGGGGACTGAATTCTTCCCAGGTATGGACATGACTAAAAGGCTATGTTTCGGTCATTCTTTCTAACATATGTATGGTGGGGAAAGTACCATAACCTGTTTATGGTGTTTTTTCCATTCTCTGACTGGTGGCCAGTGTTCCATGGCCTAATTACCCCATTCCTTAAGACTGAAATAACCATTCCCTCCTTTTATTTTCATGCAACCATTTCCTCCTTATTGTTTTTCTTCAACTGCTTTCTCCTGTCTGTTTTTCTGATTTCCATTACCTCTCACTTGTTTTTCTGTCCCTAACAATATGGTTACTAAGGTACACAAAGGAGAATTCATTTTAATTCAGAATCCTGAGATAAGTAAGAGTTGTAGGAGTTCAGCAGAATTTAAAAACTAAACATTTTAAATAGTTCCTGTTGTGCATTTTAAATTCATCCAAATGGAAAAACACAGGATGAGTGAGTTAATGAAAAATTTGGAAAGCACAATACACTTGTATCACCGAGGGTTACAGCTTAATTATGCAGTTAAAAAAAATAATAAATCAAAATTTTTTTAACACCACACACTACGGTCAGCTAGTATGCTGGGCATTTTCTATTTTATTTAACACAAAGTCATAAATTAACAAACCCAACAATTTGAACGATGTTTAAAGGCAACCTTTATTTAAATGTAGAATTAGAAGCAAAATCTTAGTCCTTTTAGACTGGATTTTTGTTTCTAGTGGCAAGAATTTTGCATTTGCAAGGGGCAAATTATTTTGAACTCATGAGTAATTAAATATTGACTTCAGTGCATCTAAAATATTGCTCATTTTACAAAAAGATTATAATTAGACATTATATATGCATAATTCGGCTTGGAAGTAAGAGTAAACCCTCATTTCACTTTCACCTATTTCCCGCTAATAGATTTCTAGTGGAAGTGTCTGTCTTTCCTGCCTATCCTTGCCTCCCAATGGATTTTGCCAGAGAAGAACACTCCAGGCCTTTTCTCAGGTGGGTCCAGAAGAGGGTTAAGGGTCACTCCTGTGCTGTCACCTGAGTGGCTTTCCTGCTTGTAGAGAAGGAAGAAGGGGCACACATCAGAGTCCTTTCCCTTTTAACCAGTGCTGAATGCCTCAAAACGGAAAATTCACAAAAGACCTGCCACGGGATTAAGTTCTGACCTAAATATCTGCCTCTAGCAGTTTTGAAAACTCTCTGAAGTCGGCATGGCTCACATCTCCTCCTCTGAACCCTTCCTGTCCCTATCCCTCTCTACCCACGTAGTTCCTTACTCACCCGAGCTCTATTTGTAGGCATGTGGGTCATTATTTCAAGAACTGACTTATAGCATGACATCATTGCTAGTTACCTACAGTTGGCATTGTCCTCCCATTGTTTCATCCGTTCTGCCGTCTCCCACAAGACTGCCAGGTAACCGTGGCAGTCACCGCGCAGATACCCCATCCTTCCCCCTGCACAGTGTGCTCCCGTGGAGCCTGGGCCTTGGAGCTCAGGAAAGTTCATTCTAACCTGGTGCGCTCCAGGAGGTAAGGGCTTAAAGCGACAGCACTTATATAGTAAGGGACACTTCTTAAAAAGAAATAAGAAGAGAGGAAAGTAGCTTAAGATATACATATATTTTTAAATAGTGGATAACAACTTTTTTTTTAACGCATTCCTTGCCAGGAATCCACTGTGATAATAGTAGTTGCGTGAAGGGCAGAGGGAAAAGGAAGAGATGAATAAGAGAAGGGTGCTGAAAGGAAAGAGAAAAAGCTTAGCATGAGGTTACTTGCTCCCGAATTTCCCAGGCACTGCTATCTTTAAGGAAGGTGGTTTACAATTACACATCTTCCATAAGCTGTTGCCTTGGGACCCAGAACACAGGCTCAAATTACTGGATTTCTCCTGGAAGGCAGGCCAGTGGAGGCTAAGAAAGAGCGGATGTTTATTCAGGCAGTATTTGATGACCCAGGCGGTCTCCCGAACTTCCTTATAGCTATACTTCCCTGCCTGTTGGCGGGCTAGGAGTTGTAAGATGTTAGAGAAAAGCCCGCTGGCATAAGCTACTGAAATAACAACAAACCATTCTGCTTCACCAATAATTAGTAAATTTGGCTTTGATAACGAACAAGTAAGAAAGATGATACTGTGTCCATCAGTGGTAGGTAGCCTTGTAATTTCCAAATGGAAGGGCATCAGGGGTCACAGTTTTCTTGGAAAGACCAGGAGTCAGGGGACATGTCTACAGGTGGTGTTTTCACATAGAGCATGACATTTTTACTGAGCTCGTGTGCGTGTTTAGAGTGGTCGAGAGCTAGCTGACGGAGATTATGGGGGAAGCCCAAGACTCATCAACACTCCTTGTTATGTTGGGCATGAGGGTCTTTTTCAAATATTGTTTCTAACTTCCATGGTACGGAAATTTAGAAAATATACCACTTCTAGAAACTTGGAATGTTCTCAAACTGTCAGCTTCCATCCTTCCTCTTACCAGACTCCACGTATTTTATTATGAACACCGTTGGTATGGTTTTGCACTGGTAAGCAATAGAAGGAGAAAGTTGAGATAAGTATCTGGAAATTCTAATTGAATCTGACGTGCTATGTATGTAAACTCGGGCTGCCTGACAGTCTGCAGTACTGCATTTCTTATATCAAATGTCAATAAGCCTGCCTGTTTAAAAATCCCTGCCTTAATTACCTGCCAGGGTGCCCGCGTTAGTCATTCCTTGGGTCTAGTTACCCAAACTGCTGTTACAATGCTACATTGGAATAAGAACATCCATTGTTTCCCAGTTACAATTTAGTATAGATTTTGTCACGTTACCTGCCAGTCATCTGCCAGATCCCAGAGGAATGCGATATAGGCTGTGCTAATCTGGACAGAAGACAAGTAATTAGAAAATTGTAAAACATGGGAGTTGCAATGAAGGACATCAGAGGGCAATGGGCTCTGGGAGGATTACATAGAAAGAAGGCCTTCAAGATGGAAAACTAATTCATCCAGTCACTATTTTGATTATGGCTAGCTCTGCTTTTAGCATATAGTTAGGATTACATTTGGCTGTAACTAACAGGTAACATTTCTTGCTCAAGCCAGCAGGAAAGAAAATTATTTCTCTCTTACGTTCTGTAAATTCAGAAGCATAAACTAGATTTAGTCCTAAACTAGATTATACTCCAATAGTGTAAGGGAATCCAAACTCTGTCAACTCTTCTTTTTTTTTTCCTCTGCCTAATGCATAATTTCCAATCTCTTGGTCATCTCATGGCTCAAGATAGCTGCTGGTGCTCCAGTCATTACATTTAAATTCTCACCAACAGAAAGGTGGAAGTGGAAACAAGGAGTATAATCCCTCTCTTCCATTTCTGCTTATATCTTATTGGCTAGAACTTAGACGTGTGCTCTTCAATTTAACTGCAGGAGAAGCTGGCAAGTGTGTCTTTATTTTGGGCAGCCACGTGCACAGCCCAAATTAGGGGCTCTATTACCATGGAAAAAGGGGAGAAAGAATGCTGGGAGACACGGGTCTTTGCCACAGGGTCACAGCCCCCGTATAAGCTGGCTCCACTGTTGCGGAGCAGCATACTTTAGCGTCTCTTCCGACTTTGTAGCAAGTGTCAGCCAGAAATCTGTGACTCGTGTCGATGAGGCACGAGACTGGGGAGCCTGTGAGGAGCCCGCAGAGGTGGCAGGGTGACAAGCGGAGCCAGGGCACACATGGACCCAGCAGTGCATGCCAGAGAAGAAGGCCAGGACCCCAGGGAGCCTCGGAGAAGACACAACACTGCACCCATCTCCTGAAATGCCACTCGGCGTCTTCAAGAGCACATGGAAGTACTCCGGGAACTCAGAAACACTGGGGACAGGGACAGGGACTTTGCATCAGATCCAGATCTGGCATTAGTCACCAGGGTGAAAGCAAGTGACACACTGGCTACAAACAGTTAACTTCAACCAGTCACAATTTAAAGAGAAGCTCTTTACGTGTGTTTGGGTATTATTTGGACAGAGCACAGAGAAGCACTTTTCTTCTCGTGAAAAAACGTGTCTGTTCTTCTGCTTGGGAAACCTGGTGGTGGTTTAATTATCCCCAATTGAATATTAGCAGCAGGTGAGGTTTGAACTGGTCCTCTTTTAACTCTGCCAGGTATTCACATCAAAGCCTCCCTGGACTTTGTTACTGTGTAACACATTCTGGCATTTCCACTCTGCTCTCTTTCTTCCTTTTATGCATAAAAACTAAAGACATGGAGTTATTTCAAAGTTATGGTCTAAAAAATTAGCGTTCTCATGGTAACATTAATTTATTTCCTCATTTTCCATGCCCTATTCTAAGATTTTGCAATTAGCAGGATAATTGGAAATTTAAAATACCATGGTCAATACGACTGATTTAATGTTTTCTTTAATATGTAAAAACTTAGATGTTCTAATTCCATAGCTTTTGTGCTTTATGGCTTTGTTATTGCCTGTGCAAGAGTTTTGTCTTAATATACATGGAAGTTTATAATAGTCGTGCCTACTGACATCAATTTTACTCCTGTTTTATGGTAGCAAGCAAGCATTCTAAAGCTGAGATTAGCTCTTTGCAATATATGTGATCGAAAGAATGTTGGTGATGTGAATAATATCATTTGAGCTTAATGGCTTTGGTTTCCATTATCAGAGGGCATGGATTATTACTTTCGCATTTGTAGGTAGCGTATTCAGAGTAGGACAGTGCCTTAAGCACAGCGTGTGGTAGGCGGCAAAGACTGCGAGGCATCTACCCTACTATCCACTCTAGACTTTTACTTTTGTGTCCAAAGCCTGACTGAAAAAAGGATGAACTTTCTCAGCTTCTTTTGTAGCTAGGGGCAGCCATGGGACTAAGAGGAAGCCCCTTAAAAGGGCAAGGGAACGTTCTTCCTTTATTTTCTTTCTTTCTGCCATGTAGAATGCAAATCTTAGGTCTGGAAGTGATGCACTGAGGTTGGTGAAACAAGGCAGAAGAAGCCTAGATTCTAGAAGACCAGGAGCCACCATGTTAGTCCTGGAGGACAACTCTGGTTTTGTACCCCAGAGAGAAATGAGCTTCTATCTTGTGTGGGCCACTATTATGTAGGGGCTCCTCAATTAGGCACCCAAGATGAAGTCTAACTGGTAGCCTGGCATTCAGGAACATGGGATGGAGGATGGAAATCAGAGATAACAAGGGCCAGGAATCTTTTCTTCTAGAAGTTGCAGGTCCACGTTGGAATTCCATAGTGTTAAACTGAATTTGGGCCTTAGAAGCCTCCATACAAGTCCTACCTAAAGAACTGTAACCTAACTTAGGACATAAAGAAACTGAAAACCCAACTTAGGAGTATACTTTGGTAACAAATAGCTGAGTCTCAGCCAGTTGCTGCAGCTAAATTTCAGTCACTTGCAGGGGGCCAGCTGTTCAAGCCAGGTTCCACTAAGGCAAACGCCAAGCGGGGACCAACCCAGCTCTCTCTGTACCTCACTTCCTCTGTCTGTACATCAGACAGACAGACGCTTGGCCACCCCAGAATCGCACTGAACCTGTCCTGATTCTAGAGGTCTGATTCTTGAATTGTCTCTTGCTCAATTAAACTGCGTTCAATTTAATTTATCTAGAGTTTTTCTTTTAGCAGTATTTACCTTCCAAGCTTCCAGACTAAGGGGTGCTATTAAACTTCATATCCTCTGCAGAGACTGTGAGTGGGCACACAAAAATTGCTAGTGAATGAATAAACAAATGAGTGAACAAAATGAAGAAGTTTTATTTGGGGTGGTGGGTGTGGATAGAATGATTTTTATTTATTAAGCCAAAAATGCCTGAGAAAACTTGCTTTGGATATTTGAAAATTAATTTAAAATTTTTAATGAATGAACATGCTTCAATGTGATTCAAATGTATTAAATTCTAATTCTAGGGTATTAAAATATTCTTAAAACTATTCTTAAAACTACCTATAGTTAACTTATCAGGTATGTAATGAGCACCTATGGGCCTAGCATTATATTAGGTATATATGAGTAACATGTAAAAATAGCTTCTCATGATACGATATATGATGGGGAGCTACAGAGCTTTATTCTTGCTCTCTCACCCATTGGGTTATTTTTTGGGAGGAGGAAGTAAGCCAAATGACAGCATTGACAGTGCTCACCTCCATACCCCAAGCGTCTCTCTCTCTCTCTCCCTTCTCTGCCCTAACCAGTATAGTCCATGTACTCTCTCCCAGTATGGAGAACAAAGAAGATACCTGTAAAACCCAAGGGGAATAAACTTCTAATGGTGGAATGTTAGGTACCTTGACCAATAAAGAAGCATATAAAGAGCAAACCATTATAAGCTACTTTGGCTCTACCGAAATGTGTTGTAATGAAGGTGGTATTCTACTGTTCCTAGAATCTCTTTTCCATGTTGCTGTGAGTTCCTAAACCTAAGTGGTGCTATAGGCATTCTGGAGTCATCTGAAGGCATGCTGACCCACTCCTGGAACTATCTTAAGAGAATGTTAGCAAGATTATTTCAGACTTCAGGATTTTCAGTTTCACATTACTTGGATTGTGGGAATTGGGAAAAGATGCTAAAGTCAAGTTGGTCAGCCCCTTAGGCTGGGGGTAGGCATAGGAACGTCTCAGAGCCAGCATGATTTAACAGAGCTTTCTGCAATGAAGGGACTGTTCTATATGCTGTCCATTGCACATGGTTATTGAGCACTTGATAAGTGGCTAGTGCAACCAAGGAACTGGATATTTACATTTCACTTCACTTTAAATTACATAAACAGCCACATATGGCTAGTGACTACCAAATTGCATAGCACAGCTCTAGAATTTTTTATTCCTAGTGACCATAAATGTGTCTGGAGAGTAAGCACTTAAAATCATATTCAAAGGAGGATGCTGATGTCAGCCAGGAAAAATGCTGCCAAAATGAGTGGTCATGCACAAGAACTGATGGCAAGGAGTCAGAGCTGAGTGCAGAGGGTCACTCGGGGCAGACAGCGACAGGACCAAACTGAGAAGCTGAGGGCAGAGTCCCCAGTGGGAGGCACAGGTCTCACTGGCACATTCCCTTAGACAGAGCTGGGGCCCTTTACTTACAACTGTATTTGTAAGAGTTCCTAACTTGTAATTTGATTGCTTTGGGCTTTTTAGAAGGTCCAGATATGATGTCCAGAGCAAAGTGAATTAGTATGGGGATAGAAAGAGATTTTAAGACCACATGTCAGAATGCTCAGCAGATTATATTATGTTGCTAATTGATGTGCCGATATTTAAATACTAAAATAGATGTTTAAATAAAATTCAGTTTTATGCTAATATGCTGTTTATGGGTTTTCCATGGGGTCTTTTATCTTCTGGTATGAGAGATTTTATTTTGCTATGGGAACCACCAAAAACCAAAACAGAAAACTGGCAATTAAATCAAATATATTTTCGGTTCAGAGTATTTGTAATTGCACCTAAATACCTATTAGTTAACTTTCCCATCTTTAAAATGACAAAACATGTGCAACTCTATTTTTAAAAAAAATCATCAGAAAATCCACCTGACTGTGACTGGCATGTTCTGTTGCCCTGGAGACAGGCTCAAGACTCTGCTCCATTGTTTCAACTTAATGGGACAATACAATAGTCTAGTGTCTTTGGGATCCTGCTGTTTCCTGTGTCTTTAAATTTATCACTATAGATACTGGGTACAATTAACAAAGGCTTTGGAAGGAGGAATCCTGAGAGCATTTGACATCACTGAATCATGCCTTTCTAGTTTTTCTCAATGTGAGGCTTTCTTTGGAATTGTAGGGGGAAAAAATCAGGGGAAAACGTAATCACATAGAGGTCTTTGAAAATCCTTAAAGTGAAAGGAGTCCTCTAAGAATTCCTATTTCTCAGCCAAGGCTCCAAACGGCTTAGACTACTGGGGCTCAGGACTTGGGGAAGGGAAAAAACATCTATGCCACTGCAGTCTTACACTTGTTAGATCAGAAGGGGTTTTGATCCTTTGCAGAAAGGTTCGTATTTAAGCCCATTGGCCGCACCTACACATGGCAGAAGGAAGCCTATGATCAAGCAATTGTGTCACTCACTGGGGGTGGGTGGAAGCAAGAGAGCCAATCCTGTGCAAGCATGCTGTGATTGGCAGGCAAGTCGACCTATCTAGATGCGAGGAGAAAACTATTCAGGGGAGGTGTTCCCCACTCAGGAGAACTCTGATTTTGCTAGCCCATTTCCTGGGTCTTGTTACTTAGGCTACTTGGGTAACGTGTGAATTGAAAGCATATGGAAAAGGACAGCTTGATGGGCACTGGCAAGGGTCAAGACCCACTCTGTGCTGCCTACCCCAGCCCGACTCCCAATACTGTATTCTGAATCAGTCTCCACAACTGAGGTGAGGCTGTTTTTGTGCTGAAAGAGCTCCCCAAATGATTATTATATTACTTCCTGGTAAAGGGCCATTGCCCTAATGGATGCAACCCCGGAACAGGCATGCTCAGGAGTAGGCAGGACAGCAGTGTGCATAGGGGTGGGGGGGCAAGGGATTTTGGCAGTGGGGACAGGAATAAAAACTGTCTGTAGTACAGAACATCATTACTCACAGTGGGGTCTGCGGACCCTCGGTGTCAGGTCATCTGGGAGCCTGTTTACAAATGCAGACCCTCAGGCCATATCTAAGACCTGTGGGCTTATAATCTGCATTACAACAAGATGATAAATGCACAGTGTGGGTATTCAAATTTGAGAAGCACAGGCCTAGTGAAAAAGGGGGTCTAGGACCTCTAAATCCCACCTTTACCAGTTTCCAGCTGTGGCAGAGACACATGAAGAGGGAGGGCTGTGAAGTTAGACTTCAGCTTCACACACCGCTGGCCTCCTACGCTGGCCGTGGCCCAAGGCCATGGGAGAGATGCCCGCCTGCCCTCAGCTCCCTCATCGGTCCCCTGTGGACAATGACATACCTGCAGCACTGGTTTGCTATGAGGATGAAATAATAAGTCCAAACAGAGCACTGGTCTGGAAGGCAGTAAGTGCTTGAGAAATGCTGGATGCTCATGATTTTTTTCCTTAGATGGTATGATGTCAGACAAGTCTCCTGATCTCTCTCTGGACCTCGGCTTCCTCAGCAAGAAAGTGAGGATGATGTCAACTAGTGCCTGGGCTGTGGGGAGATCTGTTAATCCTCTGCAGCTGCGAGGATGCTGTGGCCAGCAGCCCATCAGAGAAGGACATGTGTGAAGGTGAGACTTGCAGCCAGTCCTGGCAAGAAGACAAACCTCGGATGGTAGGAGGAAGCCCTGCATGTGTTTAGACCACCGAGGTTTTTCTGGAGCCCACTGAGAATCAGGTCACCCTCGATACGGGAGAAGGTGAAAGGTCAGTGGGCTCATGTCATCCTATCCTTTGTCTTATTCTCTCCACTTCCACCTAAGGACTGGACTAGACCACCATGAAGGGATGTTTGCTCAGTGGCTGGTGAGTAAACAGTTTTGTTAGGGTTCTGGCTGGTGCGAAGCAAGGAACAGCAAGCGGGGCTTTACCACCCTGGAGCTTGTCCTGGAGCCCCCACGACTTTCCTTTCACTTTTTTGTCTCACTCCTCTCTTCTTCTGACACCTAGAGTCCCGTTGTAAGATACGTTTCATCATCTGGGGACCAGGAGACACTCCCTTGCTGTACGGCTTGCTTAGAGCCTAAGGGGCAGAAAAGCTGACCCTGGATTTACTGCCACCGCTGGGCAGACTTTGAAGGTTTCTGCAGCAAACATCACATTTTTCATCTATCACAGGGTGCTGGACAGAAGCACAGCAAGTCGCAGCCCAAAGTGCCCCGTCAGTGCCAAAGAGTTAATGCAGCCATTGCTGGGGCCCCGAGAGACCCCCAGAAAAGCCCATCTGAGAATACGCCCCAGTTTGGAAGGAAAATGATTCCTGCTGATTCCTACCTCACTAACTGCTTTGTTCCTGGTGCTGTTTTACCGCCTGCCTGCAGCTCCGAGGACTGAGCCCACAGCCTCTCTTCCTTGCCTTCCCACTCCTCCAAAACAGCCTCTGTGGGTATCCCACGTCCTCCGAAATTACAGTTGCAAACCCCAAAACCCAGGTCAACACTTGAGAAGCGAAAGTTCTGCCCAACAAGTCTTTCCTTTTCCCTTTAATAATCTGTTCCCACATCTGGAACCATCCATAGAACTTTTGACAGCAAAATGCCCACCTCATAGAGGCACGGGTACATTTTGGGTTTTAGCTGGAGCAGAGATGCCAGCCCTGCTCAGTGTCCCATCCCCTGAAGGAGCTTCTAACCCTGCCCCACCTGAGCGGTTCTACTGTCCTTCGAGTTGGGTGAAGAACTCCCTCTGTTTCAGGAACAATATTAGCTACTCTTCAGAATAATGCACATTTGTGGTGCTCCAAGATATTAAATAACAATTATTTATATTAGTAAATAATAATGCCCTGTTTCTCCTGATGCTCTCTGGGAAGACAGAGTTCTGAAACCAACTTCATGTGGCGAGGACTGGATCGCTTGGTGGAGAGAAGCAGCACCCGCCGGTCTCAAGGACCAGGTGGCAGGAGTTGCTCCCCGCCGGTCAACGGAAGGTCTTCTTACTTTCCAGAAAGCAGACTGTACGCCACGTTGGGAGGGTTGGTCCTGTGGTGGGACATCCAGTTGCGGTGTAGGCTGGTCTCTCTGGGGTCCTCTAAGGGGATTCCACATCAGGAGGTAAACTCTCGGAGAGGAGGGCACCGGTGATTTTGTGCCCAAGCTGATGACCCAGGGGCAGCTGATTGGCTCCCATTTTCCAACGTGAGGCTGGCTTCTAGATCCTTCCGGACCCTGGTCTGTCCTATGTGCCCTGCCATCCTGGTCAGAGGGGAGGAGACGGCACAGACTCCATCCCTTCGCAGTGGCTCAGGCTGCTCTGAGACAGTTTTGTCCTTCAAAACAAAAGTGTCTCTTGATTTAAAAGAAAATGCTGGTCCCAACTTCTTAGCTTACTCTTTGTGGGTAACAAGTCTCCCATTCACTGTCCGGAGGGTCTCTTTCTCTGGGGCCCCAGAGAAGGCCTCATTGTTAGAAGACTGGAAAATGGCAATGTAGGATGGGGGCTTAAATGCTTGGAGACGAGCCCCCCCCCCCTTTCAGACAGACTTGCTCAGATTTGAGATCCAGCTTTCTCTTTTGTGACGTCGAGGCATTTGACCTACTGCCCGTGTCATTAGCGTTAGACCAGGTGGAAAATGCCTGCAGTAAAAACAAGCTGTGGTTTCCCTTATTTACGATACTCTCCTTCATCTGGACACAAACAATTACATCTTAAACCCCTAAGACACACTTACATAAAGAATAGGGGAATCATTTGAAGATTAGTGATAAAGTTCTCCAAACAGAAAAGAATGTGTTAGTTGGATGAGAGTAGAACTTCAATTGGTCCATTTTTCTAGGGGAAAAAGGCTCTGGGCTAAGATCTCCTTAAGTCATTACAGCAGATGACCAGGAACACGACACATACAAAAAAAAAAAAAAAAAACGATTCTGAAGAGAAATGAAAACACCAGCTTTGAAATACACTCTCATAGTTCTGTTCTTTCAACTGCCTTTTCTCTGTAGGTGCCTTTAATATCTGTGTCTCTAGATTCTTCTTTCTGGAGATCCAGTTCTATATTCCCCATGGTGTGCTGGGATTTGTTCACCTGTGTGTCCTGCTGCCCCCCAAATTGATTGGGGTCCAGACTGGCCTCAACCTTCCCCTCCAGAAGGGCACCTCCTCCTGAATGCCCTATTTCTGCTAATGGTATCAACCATCATTGCAGAATGTTGCCAATTCTATTTCTTTAGTGATTGCAGGATCTCCTCCCTCCCTTTTGTTCCCACGACACGAGATGAGGCCCTATTACGGGTTCCCTTGACAATTGCAACAGGCGCCTAACCTGTCTTCTCACATCCAGCCTTATTTACTCCAATGCTTCCTACATAAATCATGGGAAAATACTTTTCCTAAAGCTCAGCTATAGTTATATCATATCATTCATATACTAGACATTTGTCATTTGCGGCTGCCCAAGATCTTTGAACATCCTCCCATATTTTGGGTCACGCCTTTCTAAAATGTAAGCCTCATATTTCCAGACTCCCTTGCAGCTAAGGCTGAGGTATATCATTTCAGTTCTGGAAATCACAGTTATCTCAGGTTCCTGCAAGAGATGTAGAACCAACAGTCAGTAACATGGGGAGACTGCTATGTGCAGGGATCCATTCTTCTGTTCAATGCAGTATGGGAAGTTTCTGGAGCCTCAGGGGTATTAGTGGTATGTGTTTTCACTACAGCAGCTCTTGCTACCTAGCTTCAGAGCCCAGCTGTTTAGCTCACCTGAAGATTCTGTAAGCTACCTAATATTGTTTGACAACTTCTCTTTCAGCTTAGACTAGGCAGAATAGATTTTGTTGTTGGCAACTAATACACAAAAAAATTAAAAAATAAATATTGAATGGCTCCTTACTGCCTAGAGAAATAAATACATTCTTCCCAGCCTGGCATCCAGATTTCTCCATGAGAAGGTCTCTGCTATAGTTTGGATATTTGAACTTCTAAACCTCATGTTAAAATATAATTCCAGTGTTGAAGGTGGGGCCTAGTGCGAGGTGTTTGAGTCATGGGGGCAGATCCCTCATGAATGATGTGGTGCTGTCCTCATAGTGAGTTCTTGCTCTGTTATTAAGGTTATTAAGTATGAAATGTCCAATTTCCTTACGTACTAAGTTTGACAGTTGATATCTCTGATATTTCATTCTGACACTTCTTATTTTATTTTTATTGTGAAGGTGCATCCTCATTCTTTCAAATGCATGGTTTGGCCTATGATTATCTTTCAAATTGTTTTTTAGAGCAAGTTTTGTGAAACCATGGATAAGTCAAAAATTCGTGTTATTTTTGAATATGAGTTCCATTGTGGAACCAATGCAGCACAGACAGCTTGAAATATCAGCTAAGTATTTGGAAAGGATGTGGCTAATAAACACATAGTACACCAGTGATTTGAGAAGTTCCATTCCGGTGATTTTATTTTTGAAAACAAGCCACGTGGGTGACCTGAGACCAAGGTAGAGAATGATGAGCTGAAAGCTGTAGTGGAAGCGATTCCATCTCAACCTACACGTGAATTAGCAACAAGGTTTGATGTTACTATTCCAACAATATCAAACCATTAGAAACAAATAAACAAATCAGCAAAGTGAAGAAGCTGGATGGATGGGTACTGTATGCTCTTAAATGAGCATCATAAGATAAATCATCTCGAAGCTTGCCTTTATTTGCTGTCATGACATAAAGGTGAACCGTTTCTACACCATATTGTTACATGTGATAACAAAATGGATTCTTCTTGACAATTGCTAGTATTCAGCACAATAGTTGGGTAAAGATGAAGTGCTGAAACACAGTCCAAAACCAAATATTCATCAAAAAAGCTAATGGTGTCTGTTTTGTGGTCCAGCACTAGTATTATCCACTCCAGCTTCATGAAACCTGGTCAGTCAATTACAGCGGATGTCTACTGCAACCAATTGGATGAAATGATGAGGATGCTTGTGATTAAGCAGCTGAGATTGGTCAAGAGAGACAGGCCAGTCCTCCTGCAAGAAAATGCTTGACCACATGTTGCACAAACAACGCTGTTCAAACTACAGACGCTGGACTTGGAAACTCTCTGTCATCCGCCGTATTCACCAGACCTTGCACCAACTGATTACCACTTCTTCCATGCTTCGGGCCAATTCTTGCAAGAAAAAATATTCGATTCTCAACAAGCTGTGGAAAACGCCTTTCACGATTTCAGTGCCACTTGATCTCCAGCCTTCTTTACTGCTGGCTTAAACAAGCTACCATTAAGATGGCAAAATTGTGTCGATAGTTTAGGTGCATACTTTGATTAATTTTACTGCTTCTTGTTTGAGATATAATAAACTAAACTTTGAATCCAAATTGGACATTTCATATTTAATGACCTAATAATTCTTGCAAGAGCTGGTTGCTAAAAAGAGCCTGGCACCTCCCTACTCTATTGCTTCCTCTCTCACTGTGTGGTCCTGCAGGATGGCTTCTTTTTGCCTCCTGCCACGACTAGAGGCAGCCTGAGGCCCTCATTAGAAGCAGATGCTGGTATCATGCTTCTTGCACGGCCTGCAGAACTGTGAGCCAAATAGACCTCTTTTCCTTACAAATTACCCAGTTTCAGGCATTCTTTTACAGCAACACACAAAAACAGACTAAGACAATCTCAAATCCATAGACCTTTCAAGGCTATCATATTTGTTTTTTCTCTCTCTCCTACTTGTTTTTGGTATGTGCATTTTCTCTGACTTCATGATTTCCCCCCCTTAATCTTAGTTTTTCCACATTAGCTTCTACTTTGGTTTAACTACTTATTTCCTAAAACAACCACCAGGAGCAAGCTTTTTATGATGAGGACATTTCAAACTTCAGTCTGCGTTTCTCTCCTCTTTGATTTTTAAACATTGACGTCAGCAATTTCTAAAGGTCAAAAGCATGCTACTGTATGTCCTATATAAATATGAAGTTCATCAAATCTTGCTTGGGAGAAAATTCTAAAATATTAAAGGGGAACTTTGCTATCATCTGAAAGCATTTTTGATGATGTATTTTTGCACACCTTTCATTTTTTTTCCATATTCTCATTTCTGTGACTTTGTCTGTAACATCAAACATGTGAATGAAAAGTGAAAAATTCAATCAAAGAAGTTTTTCATGTTATGCAGATAAAACATCTGGAAGACAATTTCTTCTTTCCCACTGTATGGCTGCTCTTGCATAGGCATAGTCTGTGTCATTTGCCAAGATGATAAAAAACTTCCTTATCTTGGTTCATCCTTCACCTTCACATGAATTTTCAAACATCTTTAGTTTTTGAAAAGCTCATCCTTGACAAAGGCTTCATGGAAACTTTCAGAACACCCATGGAAAGAGATGCAATATTAATTGCAAACTCACCCCTTCCTAGCGCTGCTTTAATAGTGTTGGAAATCATGAGACAGAGGTTTCCCTTCTGCATTGAAGAAAAGGGAGTTTGGATCAGTGCGACATGCTCCTGATTTTGCTAAACCCCATGAGTAAGGAAGGAATTGTTCGAAATCAGTCCTTGACCCTCTGCCAAATGCGGTTCATGCAAGGCCTCGATGGGCACCGTAGTTCATTGTCTGCCTACAGGGCCCAGTGCTGCCTGTGACCGTGGCCTTGGCGCTGGCCAATGGCCCATCGCTCACAGGGACTCTGAACCATACTGTTCTCATTAGTAGCAACAGGAGGCCCTCGCAACTGCCCCGGTTTCCCAAGCGATTGCAGCGATGCTGCCCCACTTAATGTTGATTTTCAACACTCTGTATGAGATCCATTCACAAATTTAATAGCTTCCTTTCTCTTGGCAAAGAAAACATTTTTCTAAGGTCTGAAGTTATCTGTTGGTGCCAAGTTCATTTAAACTCATTGTCCCTACCACTATGAATGGCAGCATCGGCAACACAGCTGAACACCTGAGTGTACCAAGGATGAAAACCAAGAACTTTCACACTACCAGGTGACAGCCCTTTGGATGACATTTTTAAAATATTTTAACCATACCAGCCTTGTCATGTAAATGGCAAACACCATGAAAATCTACTGCCGACATTTCATATGTCTTTATTGATTGAATTTTAAAGGAAAAAATACAGAGCTTTCTTTTGTCTGTTTTAAGTTTTCTTCATTCTGCATAGATTAATTGCCATTACCATATATAGATCACTGATTTTGTCTTTGTGAACCTATTGGAAGTTCCTGTGATAGCTCACTGTCACATTAAGGGGCTGGTGTATTTTATATACATAAAACATATTATATTAAAAAATGTATAATATATGATAAAAAACATTTATATACCTAAATATTTATAAATATATTTGTAAAGTAAATTAATACCTTCAGTTATACATTGAATATATTACATATATATAAAAATATATATAAATAGAAAAATCAGTAAAGGCTCCCCCTCTAGTGTGATGAACGAGATGTTCATCATTGAACAATGATGGAACCCTATGGAATAATCACTTGTTTATTAGCAGAGAGTAACATTCGCATTTACTCCAAACTTTGTTATCTGTTCTGTCTCCCAATCACCAGTGAGCTGGGTGTGACAACCTGGGACCTGTGGACCTCCATGAGACGTTGCAAAAGGAGCATTCACCACCTTCCAGCAGGTTTCAGGACTGGTCAAGCTTGGCCACACAACCTGGACGACAGTATCGCTGGGGCAGATAGAATCTGTTAACTGGTTAATCATCTACCTCTTACAGACTTGAACAAAACTGGAAAGTCTTGTCATGTGGCTGCTAGATGCTCTAGAGAAAATTGAGATGAAAACACTAAAGTTCAGTTAATACTTTAATAATTCAGGTTTGATTATTTTACAGAGCTTTCTCAGGTAGGGATCAAACACACATACACACACACACACACATATATATATATACATATATATTGTCTGACTCCCTATTCAAAAATTTTTAAACTACAACTTCATTCAATTTAAGAGACTAGAATACTACTCAAGATGCCATCTCCTGGAGTCCTGTGACAATGGGCAGGAACGAAGTGATTATAAGCATAACCTTTTAATATTGCAGATTCTGTCGGGCTGATCTCAAAGGTATCATAAATATCAAAAAATAGAGAAGTAACTTGGGGTGAACTTTATGTATGTAACCATTGGATCTTTATCATGCAGCTGAACTATATCAGAGATTTACTGTTTGGGCTGAGCACCGTGTACAGAACGGGTGCTCATTGGTTACACTCCGGTGGCACTTCTAAGCCATATTTATGCTTGAACTCTGCGGGAGGTGAGTGTATCTTATCAGGCCATCATCAGCTTTTTAGTGCCTGGTGAGATCAGGACCTTGACGGTGTAGTGAAGGTCCTTTGACCAGTCACCACCCACATGCAGCTGAGCAGTATGATGGAATGAGCTCAGAACATACCGCCAGAGGCCCTGGACTTAAATGCCAGTTCTGCCACTTATGAGTGATTTGACATTGGACAAATCTCTTGACCTTTCTTATTTATCACATGCAAAATGAGGACAATCACACATTCTTTCTAGGCTTATTGGAAAGATGAAATGGAATAATATATGTGAGTAAATATGGAACCTAGTAGTTCTTAATAAGCATTAGGTGAATCTGAATCTGGATCCCAAATCACCAAGCACTAGACCACTGTTACTGCCGCCAACACTAGAGCAAAGGAGTATGCCTGGGGAGTCCTGGAAAATGCGAAGATCCCCTTGATTCCTGATTGACTTTGGAAATTGCAGCGAAAGGAACAAGGCCTCAAAGTACCAAGTTTCAGAAAGACATGGTTCGGTTTGGAAGTCTCTGGGAAATATTGGAAGAGGAACTTACTTACTCTCCCTTCTGGGATATCCTTCAGAGTGGACTGGGAACTTCCTGCGATCCCCCTCCAGAAACCTTTCCAGATTGAACAGGACCCTCAGGCCTCTTTGCAGTGGGCCAGAATCCTTTGGCATGTCCTGGGACTAGAATGAACTTCCAGGGGTCAAGAAATCCTCCTTGGCCTGAAATTGCTAAAGCAATGTGCATTGGATTATCTTGAGCAGCACGAGATCAGCTCTTGTTGGCCCACATATCAGAGGGCTGGCTCCTTACTCTTTAGTAAGTCACCGCTTCCTTAGTGCAGAGGCCCCCTCGTGATCTAAAGGGAGGAGTTAGACGTAGAGGGTTCAGGGTTCTCCTCACTGTCCCCTAAGCAGGTGGCCTCTGCCTGTGTGCTTATGGCGACACCCCGACCCATTCCCTGTTCCCTTCCATGTCCCTTGGGCCCCCTGGCTACATGTCTTGCCTTTCCCATCTGGTCTCTACATCTTGCTTCTTTGATCTTTGAGATGCTCCCCTGCTGGTTGCTTTTTCTTCCCTGGCACTTCCCATCCGGTGCTTTCATGGACAACTGTTTTGTGGCCTCTCTGCCCTGCCATTTGTAGTGCTGGGATATCTGGCCTTGTTGGTCCTCAGTGAGCAAGTAGACGACGCAAGGCAGAATGTCAGCTGTCAGGTGAGTGAGGGGCAAACTCGCTACCTTTCTGGCCAGGTGGGAGGATAGCACTTCTTGCCACTAGGCTGGTCTGTCCTGCAGGGAGTGCTGTCCAGTCCAGACTCTTTCTGCATTTAAGTGATCTTCTTACGTTGCACAGCTGGATTCCAGTCCAGAGCCTCTGGTCATATATTCAAGAGAAGGTGAAATCAAGTGCCAGCTCCTGTCTACAGAGTGCCTTTCCGATTGTTGCATTTACCTCGTTTGTTCTCACCGTGTCACACCGGGACCATGCAAAGCAGGTGAAGGTGGGGGGATCTGACCAGAGAGAACCATGATGAAGTAAAGAGGAAAAGGCCTGGGGGTGATGGGTCAATTGGTTCGATTTTGTATACATTTATATCAGCTCTTCTACCCAAAGGCAGAACAAAATCAGAACGCAGGAGCACTGAGAGTCAGGGAGCAAATTTAGAGAAATCCAGGCTGGAATAAGAAAACATCTTTTAATCCTCTCTGCCCTTGCTTTCCACAAGGGACTCCTGCCCTTGGGTGGAATGTCAAGCGTGTCTGTTTCAGCACCATTCTTCAAGCTGGGTCACCCATTAGAACATGTGTAATCAATTTAGAGGTGAAGAACCAACTTCTTTAAAATATTTTTAATTGAAGTATAATTTTGATATTGTGATTTATAATAAAAAATATGTATTTAGTTTACATCCTGTTTCCTGGCCTACACCTTCTAAAACCCTTGGAATCTCTGAAGTAATGTCTTGTTGAATGTCAATAAATGACTGATGCATTGGGGCTCATAGATAACTCAGGATGGGAAATGGTTGACAGGGGAACCAACCTTGTGGTTTAGGGGTTAGAACTTCCAGCCCCATCCCCTGACCTCTGGGGAGGAGAGAGGTGCTGAGGTTGAGTTGACCACCAATGGCCAGTGATTTAATCAATCATGCCTACATAATGAAACCACCATAGAAACCCAAAAGAACAGGGTTCAGGGAGCTTCCAGGTTGCTGAACACGTGGAGAGAGAGAACATGGAAGAACATGGAGAACATGGAAACTTTGTGTCCCTTCCCACATGCCTTGCCCTATGCATCTCTTCCATCTGGCTGTTCATCTGTCCTTTGTCATATCCTTTATAATAAATGAGTAAACGTGAGTAAAGTGTTTCCCTGAGTTCTGTGAGCTGTCCTAGCAAATTATTGAATGAAAGGGGTTATGGAAATCCTGGGTTGTAGCTGGTCCATCAGAAGCACAGGAAATAGCTAGGAGCTTGTGATTAGCATCTGAAGTGGGGACAGTTTTGTGGGACTGAGCCCTCAACCTGTGAGATCTGACTCTATCTCCAGGTAAATAGTGTCAGAATTGGATTGAATTATTGAACTGGACTCAGTTGGTGTCCATGGGAGAATTTCTTGTCCTATGGGGAAAAAGCCCCACACATCTGGTGTCAGACGGGAAGTGTTCTGTGTTATGTTTAGAGCATACCAGGAGAAAACAGTTTGTTTTTTCCTAGTATACGATATTGCATATAATAAAGTATATAAATCTCAAATGTATAGCTCTGTGATTTAAAAAAAAAATATGTATATATACCCATGTAATTGACACCCAAATAATGATATAGAATGTTTCCAGCACCCAGAAGTTTCCCTAATGTGACTGCTCAGTCACTATTCATCCATCCCTAGAGATAACTTCTATCACCATAGATCAGTCTTGCCTATTCTAAATCATCATGGAAGCAAAATCATACAGTATATACTCTTTTGTCTGGCTTCTTTCACCCAAACATTATGTCCATATGGTAGTAGTTCATTCTTTTTCTTATAATTTTATTGTACTACTATACTAGTTTCTTACAGTATTTTATTGTATGAATATATCATAATTTTAAAAAGTTAATTCTATTGATTAACGTTGGGTTATTTCCAGTTTTATGCTATTATTTGGCATATCCTTTGGTGGACATATTCATTCATTTTTCTTGGGTGTTGTTGGAGTCAAAATAATAATGTAGAGATGAAACTCTAAATTTAACTTTTTATTGGGGAAGAAAGAATTGTAAGGCTAGGCGTGGTGGCTCACACCTGAGCGCAGGGGTTTGAGGCTGCAGTGAACTATGATCAGGCCACTACACTCCAGCCTGGCCAACAGAGTGAGACCCTGTCTCTTAAAAATAACAAAACAAAACAGTAATTCAGAGCATTCATGCAGACTGGGTGGTCTTCAGGGTGTCCAAAGACCAAAGAGGAGGTTGGAGGTTTTATAAACAAGAGAGATGTCATATATTGCTCTCTGAGAAAGTTCAGAGTAAGGTTCTGGGGAACTGGCGAGGTCTGACTGCTGCTGAGCAGCCGGGGTGGGCAAAGTGAGTTCTCGACTGCAGCGAGTTATTTCAGCGGTTGTAGATAAAACTGGCCTCAGGTTACAACAGGCAGTTTCAGCAGCTGGACTTGAAGAGAGTTACATTTCTAGAGCAATGTTATGTGCCCCAGGTGCTTTTTTCCCCTGGCTTCTTGACTGTTTCAGTTGGGTCTGACAAGAACAATCCAGTTCCTGTGATTAACTTTCACGGTGTATTTCTAGGCGTGGAATGGCTGGGTCCCAGGGTAGAGGTGTATTTACCTTTATTAAATACTACCAGTTTTCCAAAGCTGACCAGCTCAGTACAAGAGCCACTATCCCATCCGCATGGCCATTTAACTTTAAATTTCACTTAATTTAAAATAAAAAATTCAGCCTTCAGTCACACCGGCACATTTCAGGTGCTCAATAGCCACATGTGGCTAGTGGCTCCTGTAATGCGCAGTGCAGTCATAGAACGTTTCCATCATCACAGGATGGTCTATTGAGCAGTGATGCTCCAAACTGACATCCAGCATCTTTCAAAAAACAAAATCAAATAGAAAGCATCAGGATGTATTATACAGAGTAAGGATAACCACTGTTTCACGAGTCTTTTGTTTCAGTAACACATGTGTGCATGTGTGCATTCGGTTGTAGCGTAAACTGTATTTCTCTTCATGTGGCACAGTAAAGCCACTGTTACAGGGACAGGCTCTTGTTATCTTTGGCTAGAGATGTGGAGAGCAACAAGGGACCATTAGGAAAGAGGATAAATAGCGATTTTTGTGAACCAAATAAGATTTTTGTAAACCCAATGCTTCTTAATATTTTGTGCAAGACGGTATAGAGTATGAGTTCATTTCTATAAGTGTACATAGCCTCCTGATTCTTCCAAATGAGTAGAGGAGCCTGGCACTGTATAGCTATAGATGTGGTTCTCAGTTTTCCATGCCCATCCCACCCCTTTGCATCCACTTCCTCCGTGATGTTTACTGGCCATGCACAGGGCTGGTTCAATGGGCTGCATCGGAGACCATCGGGTACATCCAGAATGTTGTAAACTACCACATTCCCCCAAACAGAACTGCCTCTGTGAAGTCACTATCAATGATAAGTGAAATGTCAAATTCCCTTCACATGCTTTGAAACTCTGTGTGCCATATGGTCACCTCTTCTTCTGGTCGTAAAGTACATTGCAGATGTACTTTGAAAGCTCATTTAATATAAACACTACCCCAAATTATTTTCAACTTACAAGATGTTCTCAATGTAAAATTATTGCTTTAATCAGTGAACAGTGATTCTCACATAGTTTTAACAGTTGAAAATATTCAATAACCAGAAACATGCAGAAAATGAAGCAATTTTTCACTGTAGCCTGAGCAAAGTTACACAAAACTCTCGTTAATTTCAGTATGCTTGTATAAGTGAGCATCAAATTCCAAGTTTGGTTTTGAGAGCCAGTCTCAGGCGATGGCCCTCGATGGGTCAGGGAGGTCCCAGTGGCCTTGGGAAACCTTCCATCCTTGGTCACCCGTGGCCTGAAGGCTTCAGGATGATGATTTGATTCCAGCAACCTTGCTGGAGCTGTCCGACTACAGGGAGGATGTAGCATCATCCGGGTCCAAGGGCATGTTGTGAAAATCAGGCTGATTGAACGGATTGGGAAGGTTTGGTATAAAGATCTTTCCTCATCTGCTGACATTTTCTTTCTCTTCAAGAATATTAGTGGCTAAGCCTTCCTTTGCTAGATGTATTCTTGAAAAGTCATGTACATTACATTTATTGGGTTTTTTTTAGAGATACGGTCTATGTTGCCTGGGCTAGAGTACAGTGGCTATTCATAGGCACAATCATAACACACTGCAGCCTTGAACTCCTGGCCTCAAGCGATCCTCCTGCCTCCACCTCTGCAGTAGCTGGAACTCCAGGTGCCTGCCACTGTGCCCAGCTCTGATATATTGAATCCCGCTTCCTCTTGTCCAATACCAATACAGCAGCAGTTTTATTAATGCCCATTCCTGATTGCTCTTCTGTTAAGCAATATCTCCCAACAGCTCAGGTTACTTATTTATTTATAAATTGACAAATAAAAATTATATATATTTATCCCGTACGAAATGTTTTGAAATACGCTTGTAGAATGGATAAATTGATTTAATTAACATATGCATTATTTCACATACTTTCCGTTTCTTTGTGGTAAGAACACTTAAAATCCACTCTCTCAGCAGTTTTCCAGAATACAATACATTGTTATTACCTATAGTCAGCATGTTACAATAGATCTCTGGAACTTATTCCACCTAACTGAAATTTTGTATCCTTTGACCAATATCTCCCCAACAACCCTCAACCCTGCCCCCCAGTCCTTGGTAGCCACCATTCTATTCTCTGGGTTCAGCTTTTTAAAATTGCACTTACAAGTGAGATCGTGTGATATTTGAGTTTTTTTGTTCCTAGTTTATTTCACTGATGTCTTCTAGGTTCATCCATGCTGTCACAAATGATTTCCTTCTTTTTTATGGCTGACTAGTATTCTGTTGTATGTATATACCACATTTTCTTTGTCCATTCATCCGTCAGTGGACACTTAGGTCAAGTCCATATCATGGTTACTGTGAACAAGGCTGCAATGAGCATGGAAGTGTTGATACCTCTTCAACATACTGATCTCATTTCCTTTGGATATATACCCAGTAGTGGGATCACTGGGTCATATGTTCTAGCTTCAATTTTTTTAGGAACCTCCATGCTGTTTTTCATAATGACTGTGCTAATTTATATCCCCACCAACAGTGTTCCCATCAACAGCATGCAAGGGTTACTTGTCTCCATATCCTTGCCAATGCATGTTGTCTTTCACCTTTTTGACAACAGCCATTCTGACAGGTGGGAGGTGATATCTCACTGTGGTTTTAATTTGCATTTCTCTGATGCTTACTGACTTGAGCATTTTTCATATACCTGTTTGCTTTCTGCATATCTTCTTTTGCAAAATGCCTACTCAGTTGAGTGAGTTCTCTATTATTAGCAGCTCACGCAAGAGTTCCCTTGGAGCTGATTGTTAAGAAGAGTCTGGCGCCCCTCCCCCCACTCTTGCTTCCTCTCTCTCATGGTCTCTGCACATTCCAGCTTCCCTTCAGCTTGTGCCAGGAGTGGAAGCTTCCTAAGGCTCCCATTGGAAGCAGATGCTGGTGCCGTGCTTCTTGTACAGCCTGCAGAACTGTGAGCCAAATAAACTTTTTTTCTTTACAAATTACCCAGTCCAAGGTATTCCTTTATAGCAACACAAAATAACTAAGAGAGCTGTGTTAATTCTAAGCTGATCTATTGTGGTGTTTCATCATGTCCCCCCTCCCCCGTGACATAGAACTGATGAGGTGACATCGCATTTTGCTAAGCCCATCTTTATAAGACTTAGTTTTCTATGGTAATTATTATATGATCTGAACTCAAAGTCTGAGTCCAAATTTTAAGACTCTTGGCACGCAACATGATACATAAAAAACAGAAAGTCATCGTAGTGGCCTCTCTTGAGGCAGGCCAGATGTCTGTCATCCATCAGGTACTTACTCCTTGCCTTGGGGCTCACACATGGCCTTGGAATCTTCCTCAGCACAGCGCTCCAGGCACCCACTAACAAATAATTAGAATTAGTGTGACGAAACCCACTTGCCAGCTCTGGAATCTATCATGTATTGGTAAGTTCCCCTTTAACTAATTTTACCAGCTTTAGGCTGATAAGAAATCTGTGATGAAGTCATTGATCTAGAATGCTGGTCTGAGCCTGGCCAGGGCACATTTGCAGTGTGTTCTTTAGCCAAATGGATTGTTCTTTAGCTAAATGGATTGTCATCATTTTATCCCTTCACTATAGGCATATCAGAGAGACGCCGTAATATGGTGAAGTCAGGCGGACCTGAATTCAAAGTCCAGTCTTGCAACTTACTTGCTATATAACCCTGCACAAATTACTTAACCTCTCTGAGCTTCAGTTTCCACAGCTGCAGAAAAGGAACTGCAAAACCTCAGAGAGTTGATGTGATTATGGCAAGAAATATTAACATAGTGCCTAGCACATTGCAAGCACCTCATAAATGGTAGTATGTACTTGTATCATTCTCAGTTGCTGTGACTTGCCAGTATTAGGTTCTGCTGTGATGGAATTTAAATGAAGATGTACATTAGTGATGGGAAACATAACCTCAGTCCTACAGTTGGAACCTACGAGGAGATGTCCACTGTATAGGCAATTAAATCAAACTCAACTGGGTCGTTTTCACACTTTCTATTAAAAATATGGTTATTTGGACACGATCCAAAATGCAGCCCTTAGGAAGCAGTGAAGTAAGCACCCAGCTGTTGTCTGCATAGCTGTGGTTAACCTCTCAGCCACACCCCTTTGGACATTCCTCTCCAGAGAAGCAGAAAAACAACACGAGACACAATGGCTTCTGCTGCAGAGCAAGTCCTTTTGACCCAGGAGATGCTGGAGGCGGCTCACATCACAGCAGCCCGGCTCCCCACACAGCTGTGCCCAGGCCTGTTAAATTCGAGAGGAGGGCCAGCTTGCAGAATTACTACTTTCCCAGCTAAAGATGGTGCCATGAGGAAGAAAACAAGGACAAAGGAAAAGAAAATAAGTGGATGTCATTGTAAAGTAGGAAACGTTTGTTCTAAGCGCACCATGAGGCTCTAGCTACCTATCCGACGATGTTTCTGATAACCACTCAGGGTTGGCAGGATGTCTTTTGGCAAATTTACACTGGGCCACAAGGACTGGGCTGTGGCCATCTTATAAGAGCACAAATAAAGACATTCTGAGCAGATTACATCAACAGGAAAGAGAAAGGATATTTAATTTGGGTCCTTTTACTTCATTCTGGAAGCCAACTGAAAAGGATACTTAAAATCAATACGATATTGGATCGAGAAGATCACGTGTCATATAACATGCTAAGAGAGCAATATTACCAAAGCTCACAGAAATAAATACTGTGGCTGGGCCTTCAGTGCAGAGCAGTAGCCTCTGGAAAGCCCTCTCCATGGGGACACGGGTTACCTTGCACTCTGCGCTCCCCCAGAACAATGAGCTCCTCCTCGTCACCATTACCATTATAGCTGAAGTACTTATCAGTAATTCCCTCTCCACCCCACTGCAACACACCCAAGCACAAGTGGTTCTCAAACTTCAGTGGCACGGTACTCATCTGGATGCTTGTTAAAACCCAGATCACTGAGCCCCACCTCTGGGGACTTCAGGAGTTCTGGGCTTGAATCTGAGAATTTCTGAATTTGCTTTTCTAAGAAGTTCTCAGGTGATGCCCATGATTCTGATCTGGACCCACACTTTGAGGACCACTGCTTCAAGGACTGGTGCACATACCAGAATGCAGCTGGTATTCATGATTAGTTGTATGAATGAATGAGTGAATGAATGGGTGAAAGTCTTCCTTAGCAGTCTCTTTTACATTCTCAGAGTTAATGTTTTGGTCTTACAAATATATCCTTTGCAAAACACACTTTCTGCAGTAAAGGAAGCCCATTTTTTCAATGTGAAAACCATCTTTTCCATCCTGCCAGGCCAAATATCCTACGATAAGTAGTTTAGTCTCTCTTGCTGATTCCAGGGCACATAAAGTTCTCAACTGTGAAGGTGCCAGAAGTTCTCTGGATTCAAAGTGTGTCTATCCAGATGGACAGATTAGGGAGCCAGACTCTTCATTGCTTTCTCTGCTCTAAAAATTCTCGGCATTTCATTTGAACACATCAAAGCAGGCTCAGATTAAAGACAAAATGAGCTTGATGCAAGAGAAATGGTGCCAACTTGGACTCCATGACACTTCGGCCTGGAGAAGGCTGGTCTTGGGCCATGGGCCGGCTGGGACTTCACCTGGAGGGCCTGCTGCTGGCCTGTCCTTTGGCCTCGGTGTGAGGACTTTTCACCCAAATTGGGCCACTCTTCATCCTTCATAACAGAGCAACAGCAGGCTCTGTCAACCGTGGTTGTTTCCCAGCTGTCTATAGACATGTTTCATAGCATCAGGTTTGCTCTTCGATCATTTGAACAATTAATTATATTTTCCCACTATAATAGAACTACAAATTGCCATAGAAAATACACAAAAATAGAAAAAAGGGAGAAACCATTCATATTCCTACCGCCCTAAAAATTAACCCTGTCGATACTGACATTTATATATTTCTTTTTGGTTCAGATTCTATGCTCAGGAGTATTTGTTTAGAATATATACGTGACGAATATATACATCTATGTCTTCTGCGAACCACACTTTCTACAGAAAAGGATGGATGATTATATTTCAGTTTAAAGATTATCTTTTTCTGCTTGGCCAACTGACCTACAATGAGTAGTTTAGATTCTCTTCTTAATTCTAGGACAGATAAAATTCTCAACTGCAAAGGTGCCAGAAATTCTCTTTTTCTAGTTCAAAACCAACCAAAAAAAAAAAAAAAAGATTTCATAAGGTAGATTTGAAAATTTCTAATTTTAAAAAACTGATTTTAAGAATTGTGATTACTTAGAATCATGGGCTGGTTTTGCACTCCACTTTTTTCATGTAAAGAAATAGGATATAAATTTCCCAGTAATAATATAAACTCTTTTAGTATCATTTTAAAATGCTCCCTTTGACTCTTCTTACTTAGAACAGTTTTGTTTTAGAAAACAAAACCAAACGATGGTAGGCCAGCAAGTTTTGAAGGTCAGCACTGAATCGCATGTAGGATATGACTCCAAGGCTGTTCCAATGAGCTGATGAGAGAGCAACAAGGCTGTGAAAATCCGACCGATCAGTTAAAAAAAAAAAAATCTTAAACCAGATACTTTTATAAGTCTAAGATAAAACCAATTCTGAGGTCCAACTTATCAAGTTTGGTGAGTCTTCATTTATGCCCATCATCAAATAGTTGTTAGACGTCTACTTTGTGTGCAGCATAAACCAAGGTGGGTGCATGCAGTAGTTGGTGCAGAGATGTATAATTTCCAGGGGATCCGAATATAAGTCTTATCTTGGCCTTCCCCACACGGGAGGTGATTGCTCTTCCTCAAATTGCCTTTACATGGAGCAGTGCCTCATCAGCATTGCCAGAGGGCAGTTCGCTTCTCCATGGAGCTGGCCAGCAGATCTTTCAGAGAACACAGGGCCCTGGCTGGGCGTGGCTCCTGCCCCACAGAATTCAGCAACACTGCGCCATCACTGCTAAATATGTCGGTTGCCTTTTTGTGGAAAATACATGAAGTGTTTAATTCATTTCTTAATACTACAAAAACACAGATAACTTTTTTAAAAAATGGAAATACAGCTTGGCGGATGAATAGATGTGTGTGCACGCACACATGCACGCTTAGTCTTTTTTAAGAGCATGAAATGAATATGCATCCCAAGTACTCCAGGTAAAGAATTGCAAGGACAATAGTCCTGTCAAAATAAAGTTGCTATCATTGAGACCAAAAAATGTTCCCCAGATATATAAAGGATCTAATAAATCTCGTTCCGGTTCTGTCGGTCTGCATGCGAGGGGACCGCCGTGTCAGTTTCCTAGGGCTGCCATAACAAAGCACCACAACCTGGGTGGCTTAAAACAACAGAAATTTATTCTGGAAGTCAGAAGTCCAGGATCAAGGTGTGGTTCCTTCTGGAGCAACAGTGTCCCTTTGACAAGGATGGCAGGGTTGGTTGTTCCGGGAGGCTATGGGTGAGAATCCATTTCATGTCTCTTAGCTTCTGCCAGTCGCCTAGCAATCTTGGTATCCCTTACCTTGCAGACACATTATTCCCATTTCTGCCTCCTCTGCCTCCCTCGTTGCATGGCATTCTTTCTGAGTCTATGTCCAAATTTCTCTCTTGTTTATAAGGACACCAGTCACTGGATTAGGGTTCACCCCGACCCAGTACAACCTCATCTTAACTGGATGGCATCTGCAAAGATCCTGTTTCCACGTAAGGTCCCATTTACAGGTACCCAGGGTTAGGACTTGAACACATCCTTTCTGGGGGGACACAACCCAACCCAAAACAACTGCAGACAGTTCCTGACTTATGAGTTTTCAACGCTGTGATGGTGTGAAAGTGACGTGCATTCAGCAGAGAATAGTACTCAAGTACCCAAGCAGCCATTCTGTTTTTCACTGTCAGTTTTCAGCACATCACAGGAGATATTCAACACTGTCTTATAAAATAAGCTTTGTGTTAGATGATTTTTCCCAACTGCAGGCTAATGTAAGTGTTCTTACACTTGTGAGGTACACTAGGCTAAGCTCTGATGTTCAGCAGGTGAGGTGTATTAAATGCGTTTTCGATTTACGTTGGGTGTGTCGGGCTATGACCCCGCTCACTGTAAGTCAAGGGGAGCCTGCACTCGCTAAAATCTGCCAACAGACCTTTGGAGGGAGCTAGTCTGTAAAGCTGATTTTTAAACATGTGATGATCACTTAGAATCATAAACCAACAGACCCTTGCAGAGAGGCCAGGGGCGTTAGAGACTTCTCTGTGGCCACCCAGCTTGGGCAGCAGATGGGGACAGGCACCTAAATTGGACCCCTCAGCCAGAGCTTTCCCCAGGCCCCCTGTTGCCTTCCTCTCTCTTTACACTGACACTGAGTCACGCTGTTAGCACCGTGAGAGTGAAGAAGAAAACTAAAAGTGCGTTCCTATCGAAAACTAGGCAGAAACTACATCTTACTCTTCGGGCTCCTCCGTCCGTTTCTCTTTGCCTAGAGCTGGTAGCAACCTCCAGCCTAGATCCCACCCCACCCCACCCCATTGGACTGGTTACTGCTCCCAAACAAATGTCACACATATTGCACCTTCCCTGGGCAGTGGCACAACCCAACTCAAACCGTGTGACAAATAAGAGGGGACAGTCCCCAAGCAGCCCGAGAGACACGAATGCCCATCTCTCCTGCAGTTCCACTTTGCTCTGGCCAGTAGCTAAAGGACTGTAGGGGCTCATGTCGACCTCCTCTACTTTTACAACTGGATTTCTTCATTTCTTTTTAGTATTTAAAGACACTTCACTGATTTACTCTAGATGTGTAGAATGAAGACTATCTCTGCCTGACTCTCTGCTCTCCAGCTAGCTCCACGTTCTCTAACATTAGCATGCCTTGGGCTTGGTGGCGAATAGTTAGGAATTAGCTTTCTGACTGTGATTTATCTGCACAATAATAGTTGTTATCCTTTAAAAGTGCCTCTGAGAAAAAAAGCCTTTCTGCGGACAGGGAGACCGAATCGCCCCAACTTCTTACTAACCCATGGAGGTATCTTCTCACGTGCTCAAATCCGCGCTGGGAGCCCTGGGAGCCCTGGGAGCCCTGGGAGCTGAGGTCTCTCCTTTCAGAGGCGTGGTCGGAGGCAGCTGGAATGTCGCATCCCGTCTCACGCCAAACGACTGAGGACACACAGTGTGGAAAGTGGAGGGAAATTTTCTCAAGCTGATGTAATAGACAACTACAAACTGTGAGTGAAACAAAACAAAAATGACTTCAGGTGAAAGAAATACATCCTCAGAATCTGCATATGCCTAAAGGCTTCAAGCTCAATATACATGATCAGAAGAAAATTTCCCCAGGGAAATTAATATCTTATTGGTGCTACCCCTGAGCCAGGCAGGATTGTTAAATAAGAAGAAACTGGCAACCTGGTCCAAATGCTTCCCTGCCACCACCGGGACGTGTGTGATTGAATTCTGTAGAGAGACTATCAATCATATATTTATTTGGCTTAATCATGGTCAAGTCTCGAAGGTGGGGTAAATCAAAGTGACGTCATGCCTCCCAGGGTTCCCTGATTGAAGTGGTAGAGTCACCCCAATCCTCTGAGCGCCAGCATGAGACAGCGTCTCCTGTTTTACATTCAGTATAACAAACGCTCCCATGGAGCAGCGCTGGGAGTATACATACGTCTAAATGGTTGGCCTGGAATGCAAAAGTTAAGCGGCCAAAAGCAAAAGGCAAAGCATTAGCAGGAGCCCAGTAAAAATGTTCACTGGGTCCAGCATTGAGAAATGAGGGCCCATGAGCAGAGTGGGGGCCGCAGTGATTATGAACACAAAGTCATCGCCCTCACCGTGGTGTCCAGAGTCCCCCCCATCCCCCACCACGCCACGCCACCGGAGAGCTGGCTTCTCTCGCCCAGTGGGGAGGAGGCGCCCAGGAAGGCGATTGCTCCGGTGCAGAGTCCTGATGGAAGACAGAGGCAGATGGCTTTCCAGGTTTGACTCCAAGACCTGATGAATGGCTCCCTTTCCATTAGTGTGGTGTCACAGCCCCTTCTTTCTGTCGGCCACACACTTGAACCCCTGGGACGTCCAGCCGGGAGCGTTTTAGGGCTAACTGTCTCCAAGGGGAGCAAGGAGAGAAGTCAAAGCCCTGTGCCCGGCTGGTGCAGGACTCCCAGTGGGGGAACAAGCACTCTGTGTTACAAACAAGGGCATCACAGGGGTAAAGTCAGGGGCAGGTGTTAGACTACACGTGTAGGGCTGGCTGTAGGTCAAGTGTGATGTGAGACTCGGTTGATGTTGTGCGCCATAGTCTCCAAATGTTTTTGTGGTTTTTTTTTAAATCCTTTTTTTTTTTGGTGACAAGTTCTTGTTATGTTGCCCCAGGCTGTTCTCAAAGTCCTGGCCTCCAGTGATCCTCTCACCTGAGCCTCAGGAATAGCTGAAATTACAGGTGCACACCCCTGTGCCTGGCCATGCTCTCCAAATGTTGTTTTAAACTTAGGTTTCTATCCTTTTGCCCATGAATTACTAAACCAAGGTTACTAGTGCCTTGAGGAGTGAATGGTTCCTTCTTGTCTCTGCCCAGGCTGTGATCCAGAAGCCATGGAGACCCTACAGTAAGGGCCGAGGAAGATGTAGGCAGCTTCCATAACCTGTATTGTTTGACCACGAATTACCGAATCAGCTTATTTAACAGATATTTACTTAGTGTTTACCACACGGCCCTTATTCTGTTAGGGTTTCTCTTTAACAATAATAGATGGTGCCTGCACAGTGATCCAAGGACCTGGTTGTGACCCTGGCCTTCAGGGAGCTCCCACTGGGGGGCTAATGAAAGATTTAACGAAGCACAGAAGGGAAGGGAAATAATAAGAACGCGGGACTTGGCTGCTGTTAAGATCATGACTACAGGGTGGGAATGTGGGGATGAGGGCTTCCCCAGGGTTCTCGGAGAAGGCTAAAACCCAAAACTGCAGTGGAAAATAGCAGCTCAAATGGCTACGTGGCCATATGCCTTCTTTCCTTGAATCCAGGCTGGTGTTATGGCAAGCAAGCAAAAGGCACTTGCCTATGTGTGACTGTGTGGTTGGTGGGGAGTAGGGAGAGGTGAAAGGTGTAGTGGGGGCAAAGGTTAGGTGGTTCTGAGGACCCCATTCCTCCCAACATCTGGTTCTCTCTGCCCCCACCAGGCTAATGTTCATTACTGCCTATGGCAGGTGGGTCGATCCTGGGCTGGCTTGCTGGGGGTCCCAGAGGTGCCCTGCAACGAGAAGTGTCCCAGGTGGGGACCAGATTGCCCAGTCTAGAGGCAGTGCTAACGGAGTGGCCTTGTGGGGCTGCCCAGGATGACCAGTGCTGGCAAGAAGGAGGGCCCAGCTCCAGGCAGCCACGCCAGCCACCTGGAAGGAAGGGCTGGGAGCTGCCCTGCTCTCTGCCACGTCTGGCCCTGCCTGTCTTTTGCTAGCTGCCTCTGCTCCCACCTGGAACCGCCCACTGAACCCCGTGCCAAGGACACCGTGCTGGAACTGTTTCTGTCATTCAGTCCTTTCACTGACAGGCACAGAGCACTGCGTTGGGGCACACACCAGGCTTGGTGCCGGGAAAGAGGAACAAGACAGGTTCCTCACACTAGGAGCTCACGTCTAGAACAAGAGACTGCTGTACAGGTCCCACCTAATAACAAAAAACTGTGACACATGCTGCATGATCTCTTTTACATGACGTGCTGGATAAGGCCAAACTATGGAGACTAAAACCAGACTGTGGTTGTCAGGGGCTGGGCCAGGAACTGACTACAGAGCAGTGTGAGGAATTTGGGGAGGTGGAGATGAAACTATGGTGTTGGTATTGGCGAAACTACTAACCGTATTTATCAAAACTTGCAGAAATGTACACTAAAAAGAGTGATGAATTTTACCCTATGTATCATAAGTTAATATTTAAAAAAGGAAAATAAGTCACATTGAACACAAGTGCCGTAATGGCGTGATGTACAAAAACACGAAAAGGAGGAAGCGACCAGTTCTTGGAAGATTAGGGGGAAGGGGTCAGGAAGATTTGCAGACAAGGAAACACTTGACTTGTGGTTCTGAAGATGACAAGACTTTGCCAGAGAGACGGGAGGGAGAGGACATGTCGAGCAGAGACAGTGCGTGCAAAGGTACGGCGGCCAGACAGCGAGCGTGGTGTGTTCTGGAACACCTGGCACACCTGGCACACCTGGCACACCTGCAGGAGTCAGAGCATGGACAGGCCTACATGTGATGCTAAGGAGTGGGGACAATGATTTGTTTTTCCTTCCAAGATTTTTCAAAATTTCGCTAACATATATGGAACATAAAATTTGCCATTTAACCACTTTTAAGCGCACAATTCAGTGGCATTCATTACACTCGCGTTGTTGCGCTACCATCACCTCTATGTACTTCTAAACCCTTTCATCACATCACTCCAGACGGGAACTCTGTGCCCATGAAGCCACAGCTCCCATTCTTCCCTCCCTGTAGCCTCCGGTGGCCTCTAGCCCATTACTGTCTCCATGAGTTAGCCTTTTCTAGGTAGTTCATATAAATGGAATCGTTTAATACATATTCTTTTGTGACTGGCTTATTTCATTTAGCATATTTTTGTGTTGCTTCCAATAGGACTTTTGGATTAAAAAAAAAAAAAAAGGTAACCCCTGAGAAAATTCTCTTGTTAGAGACTGCCAGGGGAAAAGAGGAAGTGAAGTGGAAGAACTGAGAATCCAGTGTCGGCTCATGTCACCTTCTCCTGCAGCTCCCTTCTGTGTTTCAAGTCCAGGCTCTGGACAAGGATACCCCTGACCTCCTCCACCTCACCTGCACCTCCATGAGGCTCCAAGGTCTGGCTGGGGCACGCCCTTCCCACTGATCTGTTGCACACAGCCTTCTCACTTCCTGCAAAACTGCAAAATGAATTTTTAAAAAGACCTAAGAAAATAAGTGACCAAGAATTGCAAATGAGGCAACCCAAGAAGCACGGTTTGCAGTTAATTAGCCCTTGAACTGTCAAGCCCAATTGCATCTGGTGAGTTCTGACATTTCTAAGAATAATTAGGGACTTGGCTGTCACATATCTCAAAGGCCCAACCACAACGTGAACAAGTTCTACCTGCTTTCCCTGCGCAGAGTCCGGAAACACATTCATAAAGGAGAATTATACCCAATGCTAATTGCAGATCCTTGGGAGGAAGTGTCATGTTTTTGAAGAACTTTTCATATTTTTGCAGTGAAATATAATGACCCCATTTAGGGAGATGTGAGTGGCAGAGGGGTGGTGGCGCTTCAAAGCCCTCGGACGTCACTGGTGAGAATGATGGCCAACATGTTCTGTGTGCTTACTATGCGCCAGGCACCATGTAAGTGCTACAAGAGACGACCAGGCAGGTATATACGGTCTCGGTTAATGGACGAGAAAACTGCGGCACAGAGAGGTTATGTGAGTTTTTCAGGGTCATACAGTGTCTTAGTCTGCTTTGCGTTGCTATAACAGAATACCTGAGACTAGCTAACTTATAAAGAAAAGAGGTTTGTTTAGCTCTCTGTTCTGAAGGCTGAGAAGGTCAAGATTGGGCGGCCACATCTGGCCGCTTCTGGTGAGGGGACTCTTGCCGCATCAAAACGTGGCGGAGAAACAGAAGGGGCGTCGTGCACGCCTGGGAAGGGCAGGACACGAGAGACAACCTCGCTTTAGCACAACCCACTCTCCCTGGAACTAACTGAGTCCAGAGAAAACTAACCCAGTCTTTCGAAGAAGGCATCCATCTATGTTAGTGATGTAATCACATATTAAAAGTATTACTTCCCAACACTGCTAAATTAGCCATAAAATTTTAACATGAGTTTTGGTGGAGACAAACCACATCCAAACCATAGCACACAGTCAAGTTCAAACCCAGGCAGTCTAGCTCCAGAACTGGTCCTCTCGACAACGGCCTTGCATCCCTTGTCTTTCAGCCATAGCCCTGGATTTATGCTGCCATGGGACCAGTCGGCTTTTCTGCTGCACACTATTAGTCTTGTTAGAAAACGTTTATTAGCCACAAACTTGCACGTGGTTCTTATTCCTTGCCCTCTCAGAACAGTTTTTCAAGCAAGAAATAAATGTATTATGATAGATTTAACTCATCTCATACTCAAGTGACAACTTCATAGTTAACTTCCACCATCTTTATTCATTCATTAGATACTTACTGAGCATCTACTATGTTGAAGGCCCTGTATCAAGCCATGTAAGAGCCACAGAGATTAGGTAGAGACAGAGTCTGCCCAGAAGGAGCTTACATTCTAGTTGAGGAATTCACACATATAATACATGTAAACATATATTATATAATCATATAAGACAGGGAATGTAACACAAGGCAAAGTATAATACAAGACAATATGATGCGAGGTAAAAAGTGTTAAGTACCACAAGAAAAATATTTCGTGCTATCGTTACTGAGAAGAGAGAAATAACTTCTAGGATATGCGTGAGTGTGTGCGTGTTGTGCAAGACGGGAAAAATTTGGTAGAGAGAAAATAGGAAGGAAAGAGATGAGAAAAGAGGAGGAAGTAGAGAAGGTTTTAGAAAGAAAGCAGTGAGACGGGCCTTTGTCACAGGCTGAATTGAGTTCTCACAAAATGCGTACATTGGAGTACCAACTCCCAGTACTCAAAATGTGGCTATATTTGAAGATAGGGTCTTTAAAGAGGTAATTAAGTTAAAATGGGGTCATTAGGGTAGGCCCTAACCTAACCCACCATGAGTGATGTTCTTACAAGAAGAGGAAAATCTGAACCCAGGCAGGAGAGGGCCATCTGCCAGCCAAAAGGAGAGGCCTTAGAAGGAACCAACCTTGCTGATACCTTGATTTTCAACTTCTGGCCTCCAGAAAATAAATTTCTGTTGTTTAATCCATCCAGTGGGTACTTTGTCATGGCAGCCCACGCAGACTAATATAGCCTTGAGAAAGAAGAGGTTTGGACCAGGCAGATATAAGCTGATGGAAGCCAGTGGGGGTCCTCGTTTGGAACAACTGGATTTTATGTGGCAGATGGATTTTATGTGGCAGATAGTGGGGAGCCATGGCAGGTTCCTGAGCTGGAGCAACATGAGCAGCAATCATTCAGTTTATTCCATTCATTCAGCAAACACTCACTGAGGCTCCGCCCTGTGCCAGCCATTGCCGGTGACAGCTCTGGAGCTGCTACGAATGAGACACTTTAGCAAAGAGCTTTTCAAGGGAACCCATGACTGGGTGGGACAAAATAAAAAATGGGTTAGAGTGGGCAGAGCGTGGGCGTGGAGAGGTTAGTTAGAACCTTTATTCGGGCCCAACTTGGTGCTTTTCCATCTTCTTTTGAAAGAGTCTGATACAACCGCCAGGGACAAGTCCTCCGCACCCCCACCCCCACCGCTGGGCCCTGCTCCTGTCCTAGGTAACAGGAGGACTGAGCTTCCTCCCGCCGCTCTGCTGGCCAAGCACATTGGGCGGAGCTTCGCCTTCTGTAGTTTGCATCATGTGACACGACTTTTCTATTTCTTTCAAATATAAATATGAAATTGAGTCTTTCCCCAACTGCACAGTCCTCCCCCAGGGGATATCAAAACAACCGTCCTCCTCCCCCAGCTCTGCCCCATATATCCCAGCCCCCGCCACCCCAGACAACGGCCTTTCGATATCAGACAGCATCTCCAAGGGGTAATGACTGGGAAAGCAAAAGAGCAAGAGGAATACATACGTCAGCAGGCAGAATAATGGTCCCCAGAGATGTCCACGTCCTAATCCCTAGAACCGGTGAATGTATTACTTTACTTGCAGATGTGATTAAATGCAGGGCCCTGAGATGGTGAGATCAGCTTGGATTACCTAGGTGGGCTCAATCTCATCGCGTGGGTTCTTAGAGACGATCTCTGGAGTGAGAGGGAGGCAGGCTGGGGAAGAATGGTCAGCAGCAAGCAGCGTAGCTGGCTCTGCAGCTGGAGGAAGGGGCCGTGGGCCGGGGAAAGAGGGCAGCCCGAGCGGCTGGAGGGGGCAAGTGCGTGGGGTCCCCCTTCAGCCCCTAGGAAGGAACTCAGCTCTGCCGACACCTCGACGTTAGTCCTTTGAAACCCATGTCAGCATTCTAACCTGTAGAGCTGTAAGACAGTACATACGTGCTGTTTTAAGCCACTAATATTGTGGAAATTTGTTATAAGAGCAACAGGAAACTAACGCACTCTGTTTGCTGCAGCCCAAACCAGCCAGCCCAGCTTGTCTCGAGCGTGTTTCCTCTTGGGCTGGGCTCTGCAGTACCTCCTGGTCACGAAGCCCTGACCCTGGGTGGCAGACTTGGTCTAATTTTTCCTTCTGGATTCCAAGCTCCCTAAGGGCAGAGACTGGGTTATTCGTGTCGATATCACTAGTGCCAGCGTAGCGCCTGCCATGCAGTGGGCCCCAATAACTGTGAATTAAGTGGTTGCATGGACGCCCAAAGCCGCATGGGGCTTCCGAAAGCCCTCCCAGGACCTCCATAGATAGAGGCATCCATCATTGTTTCTTTCCACACATAGAAGGGTCAAATCTGATGTCACCATTGATGTATATATGTGTCATCATGTTGAACTGAATTTCCGTTAACTGTAACCATGACAACGAGAAATCCCATTCACAGGTAGAGAATGGTGACCCGTTCTGGCCAGCGTCAGTAAAGGCCTGGCTTCCCCAGAGGATCTCTGTACGATGCGACTCCAGCCTCTTGTCGTGAAGGGTGTTCAGCAACAGGGCCCGTTCTAAACGGCTCTCCCTGCTGATTCTTTTAACTGGCCCATCTAACCAAGGCATGGAACCCAGAAACAAAGGTTCGCTGGTTTGGATACGCTCCTCAGGAAATTACCTGTATTTCTGGAAAGAAATGACCATTTACAATTTTTCACTGTTGGGTAGAAACTGTTAAAGTTGCTTTCTAGAAAAGCTGATGGTGGGCAGCTAGAATATAAGCCATGCCGCCTCCTCGCCATTGCATCTCCGGTAATTATCTTCGACTGTGAGCGGAAACTCTGGGAGCTGGGGGGAACGGAGTCTAGAGAGAGCCCTGCCGGCTGGGATCTGCTCTGTGGTCTCTCCTCAGTGAGGCTCTGCCACCTCTCTGCCGTTGCTGCTTGACCCACCAACCTCAGGTGGTGCTGAGACCCTACCCCTGGCGTGGCTTGCATCCCTCCTGCAAGGAACTGAAGGGCTTGCCCAGGGTCCATGATCAGGCCTCAGCCCACCCGACACTTGGCCTTTGGGTAGTTGTTCTCCATTCATTTGACCTGGAGAGTTTATTTCTCCTTCTCCTCCCAAATCCCTCTCGTTGGAGACCAGTATTTTCCCTTCTGCTTCCAGGCCCTCTCCCCTGCCATCTGCCTGTATCCAACCCTGACTTCAGGTAACAGATCCAACAACGGCTACAACTATGGCCAAAGTGGCCCCTGAAAGTGTCCCTTTCAGGATCGTTTATTATGTTCAGGCAGTTCCAACGCATGACAGCTCTCTTCAGTGACACTTCGTGCCACCTTCCCCGCGCTGAGAGGCTGCATGTGCGTTATTTCCAAGACTGTTTGTGCGCACGCTCCCTGTCGGCTTCCTCCCAGTCTCTCCCCAACCCCTTGGGGCAGGACATAACCCTGGCCAGTGATGGTCCTAAAGTTGTCCCCAAGGGTTGAGAGGAGCAATTCTCTCCCCTCCATATCAAAATAGTCACCTCCCAGGGCTTTCGGTGACTCTGATGTGCCCTGGACGGTAGCAGGTACAGGTTCATCAAGTCTTAGGCAGTAAACAGGAAGCGGGTGGCAGGAGAGGAGAGCTGGGCAGCTGCCACACGATTTTTTCTTCTTGGCTCATGTGTGTGTTTCTGTGACTACAGATCTCTGATAGAGGCATATCCAAGGCAAGAAATATTTAATGAGTGACTAAATATTTTATCTGCTCTAACTTAGCTTGACCAGGAAAGAAAATGGATGGGCTAGCAATGGGAACACTTAGAATGAACCCTAAACCACAAGCAGCCGTGGTAGCTCGCGGTCGGGAGAGCTGTACTGAGGTCAGGGCAGGAGCCCCAGAGCAGGTTTGGGGGCAGGAAGAGCTGGAGAAGCTCCCTCCGGGGCAGGAGGGCTCTGTGGGAGGAGCCTCCTTGTGGCCCAGGTAAGGCAAGCCCCGCCATACACAGCCTGGCCCTGGGGGAGCAAGAAGATGCCCAGCTCTGGGGAGGAGAAGGCCCTCGTGCAGTCCCAGCAAAGAAAAGGGAGGCAGGGTTTAGGGGAACCCTGATATTAATACTATGTCAAGGAGGCAACATCTCTGGAGAAAACTGAGAAGCGACAGACAGAGTAGGAACGCACTCTTAGCTCCTTCACGAGGATGGGATAAAGGAGGGAAATAACAGAGAAGCTGAGCTGAAAAGAACATGTTGGGGTCAGAAGCTGATGATTTGGGAGGAAGCAACTGAAGCTGCACCTGGAGGTCACGAGCCTCTGGAGCAAGCAGTGTTACTGTGTGAAGATGGAGCTCTTAAGAACGTACCTATTTTACACAAAGATTATCGATCAAGGATAATTTCCTGCTGCCAACCTGCATGGGTCAAACGACCAAGCCCCTCTCTCCTCTCCAAAACTCCTCTTCCCTCTTCCGCCTCCCCACGTGTAGGTTCCGCACTGTGGAGAGGGTGATTGGACTTCAGTGTCAGTCTATCTGCGTGGACCAAGGGATCTTCTATTGAAGAGCGTGTTTTCCCACCGAGCGGTCAATACAGCATGTATGCTGCTATCTGCCAATTGTTAACCTATACGGTAAAAAAAAAAAAAACTAAATAAGGTTTAAAGGCTTCCTTTGATCAGAGTGAAATAGACACAAGTGACTCATGTGCAAAGCAATAATCCTGTCCTAGACTGAAATGATCAGGATGGCCTCTTGTCAAAGAGAGGTCCATGGTGGTGAGCCCCGGGTCACCACCAAAGCCACAGGATACACCTGGTGCATCATGACAGGGAGGGCTGGATATACTGTGAGTATGCAGGATTTACATGAAATTTTAAGGTAAGACCCAGAACTGAAAAGAAACCCCCCGGAATCCCAGTTGAGGCTCTCCAGTGACAAGTTTGAAATGCTCTGCCTATGGAAATGCAAGGAAGTCACACCTGGCTCAACAACCTGTATTCTCATGTTTTCCACTCCTTCCTCGATGAAAAATCAAATATCACGTGTCATCACAGACACAGAGAAAAAGCACAACGACTGAATAAATACGTGAGCGACAGGAATCCAGACTACGTAGAGAAGGGAGCTGTACATCGCCTTCACATTCAAACACTGTAACAGCAACCACAGCTAACAAGGAAAAACATGACACACTGGGGTAGTTGGGTGGCCCGACTGGGCCAGGGGTGTGGTTCCTGACAATGAGGTAGGTTTTGCAGGAGCGTGGAGAGAAGTCCAGTGCCGGCAAGATCAAACGTTAGGGCTGGGTGCTAATGTCTTCCTGGATGTCTTTGGCTTTCTTTCCTTGTTCTGGGGCCTGCCGAGAGCCCAGGGGGCTGGGCCTGTGTCATTCCCCTGGAGAAGGCCTCCCGAGAGCTCCCAGGTTGGCTGGCTCCTCCTGAAACACTGCCGTTGCACACCCTGTTCAGATACCTGTGGGGGTGCCCTGTTGCCTTCTAGATTGCATTCAAGATCCCCAGTTTAGGACTTTCCTAGGCTTATACCGCCTTTACAAAACCTCACCCAACCAGGCCATTTGCAGGTTCTCAGCTGCTGTCTCCCTGGAGATCCTCCTTCTGCCACAAGCCCGTGGTCCTCGCTGCCTAACCAGATCCTGGGCTCGTTCTTCAAGGCTCGGCTTAACTCTGCTATGAAGCCTTTACTATTCCTCCTTCTCCTGTGGTTCCTTCACACTTTGTAGCTCTATGACAGTTGTCACATTCTGTTTTGGACTTTTAATCATTTGGACCTCAACTGGAAGGTCCGCCTATATCTTATTTATCTTGGCATTTCCTTTGCTACCTAGGTGCGTGTGCCTTTCGCATGCTAGATCTCAATGTGATGGCCTTGGGCAAGTTAACTGCATCCAAGCCTTGGTGTCTTTATCTGTAAAATGGGTCCAATCATGGTATGTCCTTCATGGGGATTACTGAAAGGATGTCCTTGCTAATAAGCTAGCTAACAGAGAAAAATTAACTGTCTAACAAAAGTAAGAGGAATAAACTCACAGCACATAATTGCCTCTTTGTAGAGAAAACTCACAGCACAACTGCCGTTTATTTTGTTTGATCAGCTACGTGGGACACAACTCGTTTGTCTTTAAGATTAAAATTGTTTTATCTGAGAGTTTCATTTTCACAGACTCGAAGAGCCCTAAGTGGACAGCGGGCTGTGAGCCCCCTGCCCCAGGTCTCTCCAGGGCACATTTCAAGGACATTGATAAACCAGCGTCACAGAGAAGAAAAAAGGAAAAAAAAAAAAAAAAAAAAGCAGAGGCAGCAGCTTCACAGCCACTTCTGTTATTAGCTGACAGCCACAACCGGCTCTTTTCTCTCTTCTCTTTGTCCCCATAAAAATCCTCAGCTTCTATTCAGGGCCAACACTTCTTCCTTCATATTGTGCCCTTCTCCCCATTGGAGAAGTAAAATAAACTTTTCTTCCTTAAAACAATTCTAATCTTTTTGTTGAGAAATCTTTCTCCACCTGTGTACGAACTCACACCCTCATTATTATCAGAATTAAGTGAATTTATGCAAGTAAACCCTTTAGCGTGCAACTTGATGGATAAGGAGAGTTAGTTGCTGCTATCTTCGATATTATACGAGAATCGTATCTTATTTATTGAATACTTTAACGGTCTTTTTTTTTTTCAGCTTTTGGAGCATTTCCCAACTCACTTCTTCAGTGAAGAAAACAGTGCTCGCTATTTTTCGGTGCTCCCAGCCCTTCGTGCCTCAGGATCATCTGCAGAGCCTGGGCAAGTGTTAGTGCCTGAGCCCCCCCTCCAGGGAGCCTCCTCTGGTGGGCAGGGCAGGCTGTGACTCATTTTTATTCCCCACGATTTTTCTCATGTGGAGCCAGGATTGGGAACCTCTGCAAGTCATTAGAGCACTTACTGTTTCTATCGCGTGCCCTTTTGGCCCTGCCTTTCTGGAGCAAAGAGCTGCAATTTGTGGGGACCCAATCTCTACATTACCGTGCCTGCTAACACCCAGTCCACCTTGTTCTCTAAAGCCACCGCTGCGCACGCCCTCCACGCTGCCACGATGACGCAGCGTTTTTAACACCTCCTGCTTTCCCTTTTTATTTCCCTGACAGCAAAGCACTTGTTCAGGGTAACTTACTGCATAAAATGCTAAGTAATAAAAACACGAGGTTGCGGTGAGTAGCAGGGGATGAAGAACACGCGACATCCTTCCAAGTGTCATTTCTCCCCCACGGCCCCGTTGTGGGAGGTGGCGCGATGCCACGGGCCGGGCGTGGGATGGCCGAGCAGAGGATGGGCTCGGGATGATGGGCTGCCTGCCGCCCGTGCCCGCACAATCGGGCGATTACAATAATGCGCATGGGCTAATTCCTGATAGGGAGATGTAGATCCCTACTTCTTGCCCTCTAGCCTCTTAAAAACCTTTGTTCATAATTATATGTACAAAGCTTGCTGTTCTTACTGGGCATTGGATTTCAGCGGGAATTAGGCCAAAATAAGGACCGGAGATTCGGCCCCTCTATGGCCAACCTGGGAATGCTTAGTCAGGGCCGTCCTGCTGACTCAATTCCCTCTTTGAACGGCAGGACTTATGTAACTTTAGTCTAATAAGAATCAAGCCCTGTGGTTCTTTTGCCAAGATGGAGGAAAAAAAAAAAAGGGCTGATTAAATTTGAGACGTGGCAGATAATGCCAAAAGGCAGAGGAAATGTGATCTCTGAATAGAGAGGGAGAGAGAGAGAGAGAATGTGTTTTGGAAGACATTGGCACTGGAAACATGAAAGCTCAGTGGCAAGATGATTGCTGTGAAGCAATTGGTCTGAAGAACTCACCCTTTGCCCTGTCCCCTTAGGTCGCCTCTTTCCTTGTTCCCTTAGACTTTTCTAGTTCTGGATGGTCTCTGGTGGTTGCTGTTGTTTTTCTAATAGACCAGAGAATGTGACTTAAAAACCCACAAGAAAGGTCCGTGCAATGTCAAGGTGATTCTGAGGACTGGCTCCGTTCGCTCCAGAGCCCGAGCTCTGGCTGAGGTAGAGGACAGGGCACACCCGCCCCAAGAGGACTCAGAGCCCACATCAGACTTTAAGGTGTTCCCGAGTGTCTATTCCAGACACATTTGAGCTTAAAAGTTTAGTGGGATAGGGACCTTGGACACAATTTTCACAGGTTGGGAGACTGATAGCCGCAGAGGGTAAGTCAGTCACTCCGATCACATATCCTGCCAGTGACAGAGGTAGGACGAGCACCTCTACCTTCCAACAGCCTTGCGTTTGCCAAACTCCTCCTTTGAGGTGGAGGGCGCCAGGCTAGCATCAGTGCGGCCTGCAGGGCTGGAGAAGAGACTGTTCCCGGGCCATATACCCCTTGTCCCTTAGTCTGGGGGGGATGCTTTTGAAAATTCTGTGCAGGGACCAATTATACAACCAGAACAGAAGAGCAAGTGGAGACCAGGGAGCCAGCCAGAGAGGACATTCGTAATGTATGAAGTCACTGGCTTTCGGTGCAAACTACCCACGGAAACAAGGTTCTTGCATGGACTGCCACAAACAAGGCTCTCCAAGGCCTCTAGTTGCAGCAGAGAAAATGCGAAAAATCTACAAAACATTCTGCAGCTTTACTCCGCTCTTCAATCTCAAATATTTGTTTTGGATCAGGAAATGGCTCGGGGCGCAGGCACAATCTCACTAAGTACACGGTTGTGGTGTCACATGGCCACGGGGTGACTCGGGATTTCTCCCGTTTTAGCCACTCCCCTAATCAACACCTTTCAATAACAGCATCTGAGTCAGACTCCTGGAGTCCTTCCTGGGGCTCAGAACCCCACTTCCTAGTTACACCCTTTGTCTCTGGAGCCAAGAGAGGTCAAGCGCCTCCTGCCGGGCATCCTGTCTTGCTCCTCTCCAGCTGGGTTTATCAGCCTGGACTGCTACCCAGCAGTCACTCAAAGACTTCCCATCCCCCTGTTTCACGGGAGGCTCTGCTTGCTGAAAACGCTCAGTGCCTGGTGATGCTATGTCTTTCCTGTCTCCCCTCTCCCCCCACCCCAGAAAGGGAGGAGGAAATCCATTTGGGAGTGGTTGGGAGTGGATGAGGCCATGCTTCCCTCACATCCTGGGTGCCACTGGGACAGATGGAATTCCTGGCTGGAGGCAGGTGATGATCCCGTGAGCTCCAGGCCACCCCCTCTGAGCACATCCGAGCCTGTAGCCGCAGTCAGCTCACCACGCAGCTGAGCCGGTGGAGAGGGTTTGCCAGCTGCCTCATCAAATGGAATGCAAACAAACAGAGCAGGGAGCCCAGCCTGCTCATCATGCCCCCAGCTACCCAGCGCTGGCTCCGGCGGGGGAGGGCAGCCCTCTGCCAGGCAGGGCTCCCTGGTGCCGGAGGAAGGACTCTCCGGGAAGGACTCTGGCTGGGAGCCTTAGGGCATCAGGCTTGAGACCTCCACGCGGCTGCACACCCACCGCTCCTGCCTGCCACTCCTGCCACAATGCTTCGCACAGTTGAAAATAAGACTTACATGGCCATACTCCTCTGAGGAAAAAAAACAGTGACCCTCAAACCCATCTAAACTGGAAGTTGCTAATTTTAAATCCTTTACTGAGATGGATAAGCAAAAAGGATTATGCAGGAGCTAGACCTGAATGGCTGCGAGGTCATTTGGCTTGGGGCTTACCCTTCTTTCATTAAAAACCCTATTTATTCCACGGAAGCAGGTAGCCCCCCCCCCCGTCCCCCCCCGTCCCCCCCCCCTGCTCTATTATTTCCCTTAGCGATGCCACTGGCTTTCTCAGGCCCAAGCCTGCAAGCTGCGTGTTAACCCAGCTTCCCAGTGGGGACTTCCTAGCGCGGACCCAGCGCTGACGGACCTCCTGGAGTCGCGCGTGTGTGCGCTGGCAGAGATCCAGCGCCCTCAATTTGCGGACAAGGAAGCCGGTGCTCAGGGCTTTAGCCCCTGGTGTCGCAACCCTTTCTCGGGTTGTCTCGGTGGTGACTGACAGCAAAACTGCACCTCCCTACCCTGGTCCAGCTCGGGCTCCTGGGGCTGCGACTCGAGCAGCCGTAACCCTCCCTGGCGGGCTTTCTGGGTGGTGGAAACCCTACTTGGCTAATTAGGACCCACCTCTCTGGAACTCCCGAATCGCTGGCATTAATTAAACACAGAAAAGCACGTTCTTCTCCTAATGAAGGAGAACCGGAAGGGCACAGATGAGTCACCACGCTCAAGACCGCGGCACGGTGCTCAGTAAGGCTACCTTCTCGCTCGCAGGGGAGGCCTGGGAGGAAGGGGTGAATCTTGGCCTCCTTCTCTGCTCGGGCTCTCCGACTGCGGAGGGGGGTTTCCTTTCTTCTTTTGCTGCAGTTCCTTGGAGTGGGGTGCGCATGGGGTTCTGCTTTAGGAAGTGTGGCTTGTGTGGGCTCCTGGTGCTGGAGGAAGACCAGAGGGAAAGCGACACGCAGACACACAGACAGATACTTACACCACATGCCAACATGCATATCAAAGAGAACACAAACACACTCACATCACACACACTTATACCACACACACACACACCGCACACACACTCATATTACATGCAAACGCGGACATACACACACAGTCATACCACGTACAAACACACACATCACGCACACTATATTACACACAAACACATTCACACCACAAACACAGACACACAAACAGACACACACAAAAACACACATAGAGAACACAAACAAACACACACAGACACACAGTCACACATATACCACACAAACACACACATCACACACACTGTATTACACACAAACATATTCACACCACAAACTCAGACACACAGACACACACAAAAACACATTTATAGAACACAAACACACACAGACACACAGACACACATATACCACACACAAACACACATATGCCACATATACACTCATATTACATGCAAACATGGGCACACACACAGTCAGACCACACACAAACACACACATAACACACACAGACACATATATCACACACAAATATGCACACCCACATTACACACAGACACACACCACCACAGAAACACACACCACACACAAACATGCATACCACACCACAGAGAGCACAAACACACACACCACACTCACACACAGAGACACACATGCCACCCACTCACACCACACACATATACCACACAAGTACACTCACACCACACACACAGTGACGCACGCGCAAACACGTGCTCCCACACACACACACACACACACACACACACACACACACACACCCGCGTTTGCCGTGGACCGTGGTGTTTGCTCCCACTGGCTGGCTCAGCAGAAAATCCGGCTGAGTTGTGAGACTGAGCAGAGCGGGGGCTGGGCAGAGCAAACACATTTCCCAGGGTGAGGAAAGCACCGGCCAAGGGAAGCCAAGGGAAGGGAGGGAGAAGAGATTTTTTTTTTCTCCCCTCAGAATAACTTTTAAAGTTGGGGCTGAATTTTACCTATCACCCCTGGCACTGTTGGTTTATCCTGCTCCTTCTGAACACGCAGGGCCCCAGAGGAAGCTGGTGCCAGCCTGCCAGGCACACCCTCCGCTGGCAGCTGTGATGTAACTCTTGTTGACAACACACTCTGAGCACACAGGGCTGGCTGCGTGTGACTGGGTAGACGGCACAGATCTCGAGCCTCAAAGTCATCTCATCGGGAATGCGTAGAAAAGTCGTCACTTACGGGTGGTTCATTCTTAGAATAATTGTGCTTCCTTCAAATGATACGTAATCAGTAGATGGCGGCTTTAGTTGATGGGAGTAATTCGGGAGTGACCAGGGACCCTTAGATCTAGAAGAAGGAGGAAGAAAAGTTACTGCTTTCTTCCAAGGTTTCAATATTTCCTTAGGTTTTAGTGCAGCTTAAATCCAAAAAAAGTGACCAAGGATATCTTTGCTATGGGAAATGGCTTGCTAAATTAATGCTGGCAAGTTTAAACAGAATGACATAGAATGGCTCCACAGGCTCTCAAACCACAGGTGGGAATTGAAATGGGTTATTCTGATTTAAGGAAACAAATTTCAAGAGGAAAAGAATTCAGTTTTATTGCAAAATTAGAGTTGTATATATCAGATAGGTCATGAAAGATTTAGGGAAGGATGGTACTTTTATAAAACAAAGTTCTAAGATCTCTAATTCAGATTTTATAAACCCCCAGGGTTGTCTCAATTTTGTCAATGGGCTTAAAGAATGTATGCAAACATTCTTAAAGAAACATTAAATCCTTTTAACTTTTTGGGAGACGTCATGGTGCTTTTGCAGAAACCAGTCATGGGCTGTTGCAAGATCCAGAATTATAGTCTTTGCTGAGTTGGATGCTGAACTTCTAACTCTGAACAGATCTGGATTTGCTGCACGGGTTGAGCATCCTTTGTTGGAGGATTTTTTTTGGATTTTGGAATATTTGCATATACATGAGATATCCTGGGGACGGGACCAAAGTCTAAACACAAAATTCATTTATGTTTCCTATCTACCTTGTGCACATAGCCTGAAGCTGATTAGAAAAAGTCACTTTTTAATTTTCAATTTTTTTTAACCTGAAATAACCAGAAACCTTGTTAAATTTGGGAGGCTGATTTTGTCCGGGATAAAAAGATTGGAAGGCATCAAACCAAGCAGGACTTCACTGGAACCTGCCTGAGGACTGGCTTTGGTTCTTACAGTCCTTAGCCAGAAGCACCCAGGCCCAGCAGGTCCCCAGAAAGCAGAAGGGGAGGAGGAGGGAGTCTGGCTGGAGAGGAGACATCACTGGCACAATAGTCGTGTCTTAGCCTGGCTTCCCTAGAGGGCAGAGCCTGGGGCTAAGGCGTGTGGGCTGCTTCTATTAATATTCCCGAGGAAAGAAGAGTGAGGGAAGAGGGGGAAGACGCAGGGAAGAAGAGAGAGCCCATAAGGGGATCTAACTGAGCTGGCCACTGCTTGTGGTTAAGCTCAACTAATGATGCAACTTTGCAAGACCATCTTTGGATATGCAATAGGAAGGACTGCACCACGGGACAGCCCTCTGTGGGCACCACGGGACAGCCCTTCTGTGGGGAAGAGAGCAGGAGAGTTTATCCATCGCCTATCGTCCTCCGTTGGTCAAAGGTTTGCACCGCAGGCAGGAACTCCCCCTCGCTTGTGGTTGCACATATATGGAGACTATGTGGTCTCTTGGTATCCCACGGCACAGCCCAGCAGAGAAGCCCCGGCTGGAGGTGAGGCACTAAGCAGCTGCTCCTCATGTCCAGGGTGGGAGGCATCCTCAAGCTCTTGAGAAGTTGGTCACTGGCCCATGCAGAACTGGTCAGCACAGCAGTGGCTGGAATGGAAGAAGTGGCCAAAGACCTTAGAGATGTAAGACCGAGAGAATCTGAGGAATGGTACAAGCCTAGATTTCTGTTGGACGCATGGCCTTTTTAGTCATTAAGGATGATGGGTACAGGGGATTTGGCATCTGTGGCAGACTGCTTGATGTTTCCCCAATACCCATTTTCCCTTTATTAGTAGTAACACAGATGTCAGTTTATAACTGTGTACCTGGCTGCACAGGATAAAGACTATATCTCCCAGCCTCCCTTGCAGATTGATATGGCCACGTGACTTAGTTCTGACCAATGGGATGCAAGTAGAACTGGCATGTGCAACTTCTAGTGAGTATCTCTAAATGGAAGGGGCATGCTCTTCTTTGTCCTTTCCCCCTGATAAGTGACTGGAATTCAGAAGTAATGACTGGCACTCCAGTAGCCATTCTGAACCATGAGGTGACCATGAGAATGAAAGTTGCACGAGGCAAAGCAAAAATTTCAAGGAGCCTAGGTTACTGTCACCATGGAGTCACCGAACCGTCCCTGAACTGCTTACTTCCAGAATTTTTACAATAGAGAAACCTTCTTAAGTAAGAATAGGACTTACTTAAGCAACTGTTGTTTTGGGTTTTCTATTTGGCTGAACTTAATTATAAATGATACGGCATCCAAGGCAGAGAGGATATAAATGGAAGAGAAGCATATGTATCCACTTTTTACAATGGCTTTCCCTGGCCTGCATTTCCCTGCCTTTCCCTTCCCGCGGCACCTTTGGCTGACCTGCCTTATGATAAAGGTACTGCAGGCACACTTTGGAGACATGGCGGGTTTGGTTCCAGACCACCACAGTTAAGTGAATAGCTCAATAAAGCAAGTCACATGAATTTTTTGGTTTCCTAGTGCATATAAAAGTTATGTTTACATATACTGTAGCCTAAGTATGCGATAACGTTATATCTAAAAAAAGGTACATATTTTAATTTAAAATACTTCATTGCTAAAAAATGCTAACAATTCTCTGAGCTTTCAGCAAGTTGTAATCTTTTTGCCGTTGGAGAGTCTTGCCTCAATGTTGATGTTGACGGCTGCTGACTGATCAGGGTGGCAGTGGCTGAAGGCTGGGGTGGCTATAGAAATTTCTTAAAATAAGACACAATGAAGTTTGCTACTTTTGATTTACTCTTCCTTTCATGAAAAATATCTCTGTAGCATGTGATGCTGTTGGATCGCACTTTGCTCCCGGTAGGACTTCTTTCAAAATCAGAGGCAATCTCCTCACACCCTGCCACTGTAAGAGTTGGCACATCAACTAAGTTTATGGAATATTCTAAAGCCTTTGTTGTCATTTCAACAGTGTTCACAGCATCTTCACCAGGAGTAGATTCCATCTCAGGAAACCATTTTCTTTGCTCACCCGTAAGAAGCAACTCCTCATCCGTTCAAGTTTCATCACGAGGTTGCAGCAACTTAATCATGTCTCCAGGCTCCACTTCTAATTCTAGTTCTCCTGCTGTTACCACCACATCTGCAGTTGCTTCCTCCACTGAAGTCTTGAAGCCCTCAAAGTTGCCCTAGAAAGTTGGAATCAGCTTCTCCCAAACTCCTGTTAATGTTGATATTTTGACATCCTCCCATGAATCATGAGTATTTTTAATGATACATACAATGGTGAATCCTTTCTAGAAGGTTTTCAATTTACTTGCCCAGATCCATCAGTGGAATCACTCTCTGTGGCAGCTATGGCCTTATGAAATGCATTTCTTGAATAATAAGACTTGAAAGTCAAAATTATTACTTGACCCATGGACTACAGAATAGACGTTGTCTTAGCAGGCAGAGAAACAACATTAATCTCCTGTACATCTCCATCAGAGCTCTTGGGTGACTAGGTGCATTGTCACCTAATATTTGGAAAGAAATCTTTTTTCCTGAGCAGTAGGTCTCAACAGTGGGCTTAAAATATTAAGTAAACAATGCTGCAAACAGATGTGCTGTCATCCAGCCTTTGTTGTCCCATCCATAGAGCATAGGAAGAGTAGATTTAGCCTCATTCCTAAGGGCCTAGAGTTTTCAGATGGGTAAATGAGCACTGTCTTCAACTTCAAGTCACCAGCTGCAGGTTGACAAGAGAGTCAACCTGTCCTCAAAGCTTTGAAGCCAGGCATTGGCTTCTCCTCTCTAGTTATGAAAATTCTAGATGGCATCTTCCAATAGAAGGCTGTTTTGTCTACATTGAAAACCTGTTGCTTAGTGTAGCCACTTCCATCAGTGATCTCAGCTAGATCTTCTGGACGACTGGCTGCAGCTTCTCCACCAGCACTTGCTGCTTCACCTTGCCCTTTTATGTAAGGGAGACATCTTCTTTCTTTAAACTTCATGAACCAATCTCTGCTAGCTTAAGACTTTTCTTCCCCAAACACAGTGGCTTAAAAAACCATACGATTTTCTGCATCTGTTGATGGGGAACTCAGGAAGGACTCAGGCTGGTAGTTCTCCCTGGGAGTTCCATCATTGGTTGCAGCTGTAACTTGGCTGGGGCTGCAGTCACCTGAAGCCTTGCGAGGGCTGGACAGCCTGCCCCCAAGAGGGCCCCGTGCACTCCTCTGGGAAGCTGGTACGAGTTGGAGGCCAGAGGCTTGGGCCCCTCTCTCCACGGGCTTCTCCATGGGCTGCTGAGTGTGCGGCGTGGAGGCTGAATTCCCTCAGAGGGAGTCACCCCGGGCACCAGGATGGAAGTGCTGTTGCCTCTTATGTACTGGCCTGGGAAGTCACACCCATGTTCTATGGTAGACAAATTTGCAAGTACCTGCCCTGGTTTGCTAACATAGCCCCCCACCTCTCCATGAATAGTGTCAGTTATCAGTTGTGGAATGGGATACATATTGGGGAACACAAACCCTGTGTCTTAACCATTGCACTGTCCTACCCCCACATGGAGTACTCCGTACCAAAAGCTCATTCTGGTGAACACCACTTTCTGCCGTTTCTGCCTTTGCTAAGGCATCAGAACTGTTGCCACATCCATTGCATCTGCTATAAAGGAGTGTTAATTATCTGTGACAAGAGAAGGAAAGGAAAGCAATTGGTTTTGAGCTTCCAATGTATGGTGTGATCAGCTCTGTCGAAAAGGACAGATCCTGCTGGTGCCCAAGGAATCCCTGAGGGTCTCTACCCAGGACCCCTCACCCCACAGCTTTGTCTCTGTACCCCAGGACTGCCTGTGTCCAGCCACTTCTGTACAGGGGGGCATCTGATTGGCTGCTCAGTGTCATAAAACAGATGAGATCTGAACTACCCTCCCAAAATTCCATAGCACTTCCTCTGGGGCCCCACCCTCATAGATCCATTCAGCCAAGGTATGGATTTTGGGGGAAACGTCTCCCCTGAGCATCGAGGTGCCATGGTGATGCAAATGCCAGCCTCAGCACAGACAGCATTTCTGTGTTTCTATCGAGTCAGCATGTGGGTTTTAAAGCCAAGTCACAAGCATGTCTGGGTACCCAGGACATCTGTGTGAGTGAAGGAACGTTTTAGTGCTGGGGGGGAGAGAGGAGGGGCTCTGGGGAGCTGCAGGCCCAGAAAGAGACACGTCAGGTGAAAACCTTCCAGGAGCAGCTCCTGGTTCCATTCTGGCTCCTGACTCTTTAGAAGACCTTGGCGACACCCTGCCTCCCCGGGCCTTGGTCGCTCTAGCTACAAGCCTGGCATCGGAAGGCTTGGCACAATCCTTCCTCCCCAAGGGTGCTGTGCTGTTGATGTTTGCAGAGCGCAAACACCTGATAGAAGGTGTGCTGTCAGTACAAAGGATCATTGTCAGTATTCCACAATGCGGCTAAATATAGGAGTGCAGCAGTCTGCTGGAGAGCAGAGTGTCCCTTCAGCATTTGCCTGGGAGAACAAGCGGCCCCGTGGCTACAGAGGACGCAGCAGAAAAGAGCTGGTGTGCAGCAGCAGTGAGCCAGAGACCAGGTGTGGGGAGAGGGAGAGAAAGGCCCAGGATGTCCTCCTGCTGGGCAGCCCCAGCCTGCTGGGGCGACAGTGGGGCTGAGTGCTGTGACAGCCGATTTGCCCACAATAGCAAATTGTGTTCCTGCCAGGAACAAATCGATCAGAGATCTCAGAGCACGTGGCACCTGCCCAGCTCGATGGCAGGGCAGGACTCACGGCACCCAGAATCCACAGGCACCAGGTAAGAGGTAAGAGGCTAGGAGCCTCCCCGGGCAGTTTTTCAAGCGCCCCCAGGATGCGCTGTGGTGCCTGACAAGCTCCTCGTGCCAGAGCTGTTCTTCATCAGGTCCAAGTCAGAGCAGGTGTTGGCGGTGAGCCTCCTCCCCACCCTGTGCTCACCCCGGGCCACTGTCCCCAGGCGTCATGTCCCTCCAGTCCCACCAGCACACGGAGCCCGCGCCCTGAGCGCCGCCCGCTCCCTCCTTCGCCTGGCAGCCGGTAGTATAAGCATTCAGGGGTGTCAGCTCTGCAGTGTTAAAAATAAAACCAGGCTTCCCGTCCTGGGATGTCTCATTACTGTGCTTACAAATGAGTCCTGCTGCAGGTTTTCAGCACTTGCCTGACAAGCTCTAATCTGAGCGTTTGGGCTGGACCTTGGCGCAGCGGGAGCGGACGCGGAGCAGATGCCTTCCTGGAACTGCTGCTGGGGAAGCTGGTCACGGCCTCCCCAGGGGGTGGGGGGGCTCAGGTAGGGATGACAGAGCACAGCAAAGCGGGGAGAGCCTCCTGGCAGTGCCCGGGCGGTGGTGGCAGAAGCGAGGCGGGGGTTGCTGAGGGCACCTGCTAAGGTCAGGTCCAGGCGTGGAGGGAGGGCTTGGCAGGCCCCACGGCAGCCTCCTGGCCTGGTGCAATGTTCCCTCCAGGAAGTGGGCGATGGGGAAATATGATTGAGGAATTAATGAAATGTGGCTCATAAGATCATTATTCTATTGTATAACCCTATATTACTATGTTAAAGGCAGAAACAGGAGTTTGCAGGGTTTTGCCCTGAAGGAATGTGTGGACTCAGTGGTTCACTTATTAGAGGCCGCCATCATGGGAGAGCTCTCAGATCTCCGGCGGGGATGTTTTCCAGGAAGGCTTCCCAGTGTCTCAAAATCTGTGAGCTTCCCTGTGTCTTGAATGACAAGACAAAGCAAATATGGCCCGCAGGATGGGAGCCGGAGACAATGAGTGCACTTTGCCCAGAGAAGCGCCCTGCTAGTTATAAACAACCTGTTTTATAGAGATGGGCCTCCTGCTCTCTCCTGTCTGTCTACCTGTAAGTCCACCATAACTAATCAAAGAAATATTGAGTCACTATACCTCTTTTGTTTTACCTCTGTTAATTGACAACTACCTCTTAGAACTTAGAAGCTAGCCCCTGAAAGACTTTGTACCTGTTTGTTCACCTGGATAGATTAGAAGCCCCTTGAGAGGACTTTTGACCCTAACCCACTACCTGTATCCCCTAGCAACTGCATTCCCTGATGTGCAAATATGTTACCCTGACAACTGGTAATTGATGTCTGTGATTATAAAAACCTGTATGAATCTAACCATATTGCTGGCGTTGATGGAGATATGCCAGTCCCCTAGGTACTTCCCGCTGTGTTATATCTGATCTTTATATATATATAAAACTATAGCCGGGCGCAGTGGCTCACGCCTGTAATCCTAGCACTATGGGAGGCCGAGGCGGGCGGATTGCTCAAGGTCAGGAGTTCGAAACCAGCCTGAGAGAGACCCCGTCTCTACCAAAAATAGAAATAAATTAATTGACCAACTAAAGAATATATATACAAAAAATTAGCCGGGCATGCTGGTGCATGCCTGTAGTCCCAGCTACTCGGGAGGCTGAGGCAGTAGGATGGCTGAGCCCCGGAGATTGAGGTTGCTGTGAGCTAGGCTGACGCCACGGCACTCACTCTAGCCTGGGCAACAAAGTGAGACTCTGTCTCAAAAAAAAAAAAAAACAAAAAACTATGAACTATACCTTAGTCTCTGTGTATTCTTTTATTTCTCTCTGTTGCCTATCAATTTCCTTATCCTCTGTGGCGACCCCTATCTTAGGGACCTGGCTCCATGGGGAGAAGTAGCTGATCTCCTCGCGGGCCTGCCTCAAATGCTACTCAGCCCCGCAAGTGGGGAGCTCTGGTTTGCAATGACAATCACTCTGCCTGGCATGCTGACTGTGCCTTCTCCTGTATTGTGCTTGCGGTGTCAGAAGTCGTCATTCTGGGCCATGTAGCAAGCGTCTCAGGGCTTGGCCACATGGCAGCAGGAAGGGGGAGGAAGAGCCCAGATCCTCAAGAGAGGGAAGAGGGCCTGAGCGGCCGGCACGCAGCTCTTCACCCCCAGCTGTCCTTACCCCCTAGTGCACTCCTGACCTTCTGGATAGAAGCGTCAGAAGCAGTGGCAGGGCCTGAGTTAGGGAGCTGGACCCCCAGACAGGGCACAGACGCTCCATGGAAACTTCTTCACGTCCCTATTAGCCCTCTTTTGGGACATCAGCACCATGTGGCCAAAGACGCCTCTATCTGCCTCGTGCTCTGTCCCCAGGGCCTTGAATGAGGCCCAGACACAAAAACGCTCAGTATTTGTTGAAAGAATGAGTGAACCTGACATTCTTCTAGCACTTTCTCTTGCACATGGGCCCTCAAGACCCCAGCTGTTGTCTGCTCTGGAGTCTCCCCTGCTCACGGTAACTCTCTCCTCTCCTTAACATTTCTACCACCTTGCGTTCCCATTTCTAACTAATGACTGGTCTCTTTCCACTTCCTTTCCAACATACTCAAGATAATCCCACCAACCAGGTCAAAATTTGCTCAAAGAAAATATATATGTACAGATGTATAGCTCCTCTCCTTCCTCCCCCCTCCCCGCCATTTCAAACTTTTATCTGGAAAATGTCTGAACATACAAGAAACTAGAAATGTCAGGATAATGACCCCCCCCCCCATCAATATACTTACAGACTCATCACCCAGTTTCAATGATTATCGACAATTTGCCAATCTCATTTTTCTCTCCCTCCTCTGATCTTTTTTCCTTGTCTGGAGTATTTTAATCCTCGAACTTTCTGAGTGGAATTAGAAGCCTTCCTTACTTTTGTCAGGAGCATTAGCTTGTGAGCCCCTAAAAGACAGGGGTGCAGCCTCGCTCCCACGTGCCTTGCTACGCCTGTCCTATCGGGCTGCTTCTGGGGGGCAGCTGTTTGAGCGACGCAGTTCTCGGTGCATTCAGTGCTGTTATTTAGAAGCCAACTGGGCTCACTTTGGTTGAGCTATAGAGTCCATATTTTGCCTCCTGTCCCTTTGTCACTCTTAGGTTGAAAATCAAGAGTTGCCCAACCCCAGCCCCCTCCACCCCACCCTATGGTGCCATATATTTTCCTTCCTTTCTTTTTATCTAACCACACCCGGAGGCATTCCACCAGCAACTATTTATTATCTAACCACGCTTCTCCAGCGCAAGAGACGTTCTGAGAATGGACAATGGTAATGACGCAGCTTACGCAGACCACTTCTCTCTAAGATCGCTGTGTGCAAAGGCAGACAGACGCACCGGGCTGTCAGGAAAAGCCTGTGTCTCCTTTGCATCTCGAGGAGCAGGACATTAGAGCCTCTAGCAGGTCTGCCCACCGGGGCTGCTGTACATGCACAAAATTGACAGTTATTCTTCGTGTTGGAAATTTAAATTGTTATGTGTATGTATTTCTTTCTTATTTTTATTGTATATATTGTGCAAAATGTCAGTCCCGGCATGCTCTGTTTTGACTGCTTTTTTTCCCAGGAAGAGACTGACGGTGTCATCACCTGTGCACTGAAATGTGGCTTTATGTCGGGGTTCCACCCTCACTTGCAGCCACCCAGATGCAGAGGCAGACGGGGGCGGGCGCCGAGGAGTTTAATACTTCACCTTCTTAAGTGTGAACTGCATCATCCAAACAGCTAGCTCTCAGCCCAGATGGCGCCTGGTGTTCTGTGAATTTCTCGCGGCACAACAAGCACATCTGCCAGTTGGGTCCCAGCATTCGTTTCCTCATTTCTTCTCGGCACCAGACGCCAGGGCTTTAATCACTCAGCCAAACTCGGCCAGGGAATAGCTCCCAGTCTCGTCCTGGCTGTGCCCGGGACTTCCCTCCCTCCCCGCAAAACCCCTAACTGTGAATGATCACAGCAGTTGTCAGGGCCAAGGTGGCCGACCCAGCCCCGTGCTCCCCTGGGCCCTCTCTACAGTGAACCCCACTTCCTTTTAGTTGCCCTTCCCTCGAGATCTCCCCTCCCACCCCGAGCAGGCCCTGACCTTGGCTGCTCCCTCTGCCTTTCTGCTGGGCTTCCTCGTCTGCACTTACCTGCTCAGTGCCCAGGTCCCCAGGGCAATGCTCTGCCAGCCAGTTGCTTGGAAGCAGTGGTTGCTATGTAAATAAATGACAGAATCTATGTGACTGAGCTGCCACGCTCACTGTCAATGCCCAGGTATCCTGCTTTCTTTCCTTGTCACGGCATTTGTGAGCACTCACCGTGTGCCAGGCGCTTTGCCTGTGTCAATTCCTTTCATCCCACGACAGCCCCTTGAAATAGGCACTGCTGTTATTCGCATTTTGCAGATGAGGAAACTGAGGCACAGAGAGGTTCCGTCAAATGTGATTCTTGCCCAAAATCACACAGCTAAAAATGAGCAGAGGCAGAATTTGCATCTGGGATTCAAGTCTAACTCAAGAACCCAAAGACCTTTAAAAGGAAAACTGAAACTCTGTAAAATTATGTATGACATGGAAAAAAAAATAGAATAAGGTTCTTGGCGCAAATGGTAGCATTCGGATTTTTCCTTTTCCCTTTCCGTGCTCTCATTTCCATTTTTTTTTTTTTTTAATTACGGGAGTGCTGACACAATGACTATCTCAAGCATGAATATGATAGTGCCACTTCAGATAATGTGAAAACCACTAGAGAAGACATTTTAGGCGGCTCTGGGTATCCTACTCACCTGGGGGAGGCAGGTAGCCTTAGGTTCGGTTTCTGGTCTTGCCTAAGTCCCGTGAAGGCAAGACCAAAACTGCCAGAAGCACCCAGTGTTTGCATGGTTCTTATGGAAGACCTCTACCCAAAGTCCCCCAAAAGAAAGGCTCCATCTTTAGTGATGTGAGGACCAACTATTATAAAATTGTAAGGGAAAAGTAAATGGGAGGAAGACGGATCTGTGACGATGAGTTGGCAAAAGATGAAAATATCCACCACCTGCTCACTGTGGAGGAGGCACTGCGTGCAGGGAAAGGCATCGTCCCTGCCCTGTGACATATCGGAGGATGCGCTATCATAGAGAAATTCACACGAAGTAAATTACACAGGGCATGTGGCACAGGGTACAGTGCAGTGGGAATTTTGAGGGGGTATCAAGCACATCGTGACGGGATGAGTGCAGAAGATGGCGCCGTGGCTTTGGGAGGGACTCAGGGGCTGGGAGAGCTGGGAGGTCCCAGGCAAGACCTCACCCGAACATACATGGTTGTCATCTTGTTCCAAGATGCCCTGGGCAGGGATCACGCCCATGCCCCTGCGGTCCCCAGCCTCTAGCTACGGTACCTGGCACATGGCTGGGGCTCGATACACGTTTGTTTAAAAGTAATCAATGGATAAATGAATGAATACAGCAACTGAGTTTTCCCCCTGAGCCAGTCCGGTGTATGGAATTTGAAGAGCCACTTGCACGCCTCCCATCGAATTCTCCCTTCGTCTTGCCAGTCTCTCCCTCTTCCTTCATTGCGCTGCTCAGATCTCTTCGTTCACACTGAATGACACACCAGGCTGTGTCCACTGTGGTATTCGGCATGTCCCCTAGAGCTTCCTCAGCTCTAGGGGCGAGACAGCTTTGAAAGAGTGGTTACACCCACGGCTAAATACTGTCCGCTGCCTCCTCATGGGTCTCTCAGTCCTACGGTGGGCGTGTGGGGGTGGGGCCAGGGTGGGCGACGGCGCTGGGTGAAGGGCGCACTGGCAGCAAGACAGGCGCGGGCTCATCTCTAGCTCGGCCACTCTCCCCGCCCCCCTGAGACCCCAGACAAACTCCCCAGGTTCTCCGGCCTGTCCCACCGCAGGACAGGGGTGGCCTGCCCTGGCTCCCGGACAGGGTTCTCATGAGAGAGACGGATGAAAAGGCCCTTTGAAAAATTGAATGTTCTATTTAAATGTGCTCTTAGTGAATGAAATCTTCCTAGGGACAAGTCTTTTAGCTTTTCCCATAACTCTTCACTCCTTTTTATACCATTGTTTTTTAATGGGACAGAAAAAAACTGTGTGCTATTTCCTCCTCTACGTTTCTCCAGGTAGGACTAAAAAAAAAAAAAGAAGAATAGCATCATTTTCTGAGTTCCTCAGCCACTGAACTTGACACTGTAGAAAATTCTCAATGTGAAGCTAGATTTCACGTGTAAGCCAATTTCCTTAACCTTATGTCTGTTTGCACATTCACAGACGCCGCATATTTCTGCCTCCGTGTCACTGTGACGACTCCATTTCTCCCAGGCTGCTGATCCGACTAGAGAAACTCTCTCCCGGCAGCTCCTCTCCCCAGTCAACAATCCCAAAGCTGTGTGAAGCCCTTAATTCAATCAACACCATCACCGCTTCCTAACAAGGGTAAATGAGATCAACTCAATTTACACCAGGAAGGAAGGAAATTAATTTTGCTCAATTAAAACAGGAAAAGGGCTTCTAAAGCTTTTAGTAATTTAACAGTTGTCGTAGTAGGGATTATGGAAAATCCTGAATCTGGAGGCCAGAGGTCACGAGTCCTCGACAGGTTTCAAAATAACTCTTGAAATCCTGACAGCAACAATTTAGCAAAGGCTCGAGAGCCAAGATATCCCTTAAGTCTACGGTCCCCAAACCCCAGGCCATGGACCAGTACCGGTCCGTGGCCTGTTAGGAACCAGCCACACAGCAGGAGGAGAGCAGAGCGCAAGTGAGTGAAGCTGCACCTGTATTTATAGCCGCTCCCCGTTGCTGGCATCACTGCACAAGCTCCGCCTCCTGTCACATCTGCAGCGGCATTAGATTGTCATAGGGGCGCTAACCCTAGTATAAACCGCACATTGTAAGGGATCTGGGTTGCACGTTCCTTATGAGAATCTACTGCCTGGTGATCTGGGGTGGAGCCGAGGCGGTGATGCCAGCGCTGGGGAGCGGCTGCAAATGCAGATTACCATCAGCAGAGAGGTCTGACTGCACAAAGAGTGTAATTCACTTGAATCATCCAGAAATCATCCCCCCTCCCCCTGCCCTCCCCCTCACCCCTATTCATGGGAAATTTTCTTCCATGAAACCAATCCCTGGTGTCAAAAAAGGTTGGGGACCGCTGCCTTGAGTGATGGGAGTCTGAAAAGGGAATTACATCATAATCAGAAATTCAGGTTGACACTGTAACTCACTTGTCAATAATCCCCAGAGTTTGTCTTCCAGCTACTTTGAAGACTTTTAGTCAATGCATTGTTTAAATCATGATCCGAAGATACCCAGCACCTTATTTTCTAGAACCAGAGTTGTTTGTTTTTGGGTGGGGGGCAGAAAGGGAGGAAGCCAGGATGTGTGGGAGATTTATGGTAAAATATAAACAGAGATGATTAAATCAAAATGGACCGTGGCCAGTAATCGTTAGGGCTAAATGCAGACTGGCACGCTGGGACCAACGTGTGGGGACTCCTGTGAAGGTTGTCTGGAGACCAGCTGGTGAAAATACGGGGGGAAGAGGTTGGGATACAGAAGGCACCCCATGCTGGAAAATATGCCAACTGTGTTGTGTCATTCTTGGGGGGAATACGCCACCGTGACTGTAGGACACATTGAGAAGACAGTAGTGTGGGAGGGAAGGAGAAGTAGTCATTTTGTTATGCTCCTCTCTCTTAGGAAAGCACACATTGTTCTGATTATTTCCCTTGTCACAGATATGGAAAAAACCTGAGACAGTCCAGAGAAGAGTGACACAGACCAAAAGACAGAACGTGTGATGGAAAAGAGGTTCCGAGAAGAAAGGTTAAAGAATCAGCACTATTGAACCTAACGAGGGAAACTCAAGTGGCAAAATATTATTGTTTTCAAATACGTGACAGGTTTTTGGCTGGAAGATGTCAATCAAACGTTTCCTGAGCACATGGAGGCCAGAGCGAAAAAAAGGAAAGGCAGAAACCAGACCAATAATTCAAGCTGACGGCCTTCCAATTTTCTGCAGATCAAGACAAAGTTTCCTCATGGTGCCGGCGAGGTCTTGACTTTTGTCACTTCCAGCATGACACAGCAGACCCCGGCTGCCGCCACATCTCTGCAGGTGCCCATACCACCCCTTCCACCCGGACCAGATCTCACCTTGGCCAGCCGCCAGCTCCTCAGGGGTGCCCCAGCTCACGTGCCTGGCTCCCACAACACCAGAGGCTCTCAGTGCAGTGCTGGGACAGAGGTTGAACCCAAGTAAAGGTTGCTAAATAAATGAACAACTTAAAGAAGAAATATTTAATGCCAAGAACAAAGACTAGGTAGGAGATGTCTAATAAGGAATTTTGGAGTGAAATGCCATGTTGTACTCTATAACTTCCTTTTCATCCTTCTAATGAGGTGCTTAGTAAAATCCACAGTGCTCACTCCTACTTTGTGAAGTCTGGGTGTGAAAACTTGTAGATATGCAACACCTGGCTAATACTGGAAAACCTATTCCATCTTCTCTGAGAAAATCTAGTGATCCGATGTTTGTATCTAGATTCTAAGCCTTCAGGAGGAATTCTCTTGGTCCCATTTTTGCACTGATCCTAAATAGTGCTCACTAACTAGTCTGTACCTACCTATTACAGCTCTTTATAGTAGGTCTACAATAAATTCTTAGGGTCTTATGGTAATTAGACAGCATGCCTATTCTGGGGTGGTAACAATTCAATTATTCTATTGCACTAACCAGGCTTGTGTTAGCCCACTCATTGGTGTTTTTATTTAGGACACATTGTCCTAGGAGCCACCCAGCTTCCTGGGAGGATAGGGATGGAGGCTCGTAAAGTTCTTCAGCATCTCCACTTGACCTTGGCAGGGCGGCTAGCTGACCTTCACAGAGACCACAGAGAACACAGCCCTGACAACTGGCCCCTTCTGCTATGGGGTAACTCTTTCAATAAGCCCTGTTATTTTCCTGAAACTCTATTACATTACATGAGGCTGGAAGGGGTGGTGAGAAATCATTCGATGCAGTTTGCTGTGTCTGGGCAGAGCAGAAGTCACTCACTGAAGAAAGCTGGGAGCTTCTTTCTCTGTTGCCCCTCTGCACGCCCCCATTCCATCTCAGCTTTTTGTTTCCAAAACACATTTCCCTCCAAAGCCAGCCTTTGTGGTGTTTACTGGAAGATACATTGGAACACCACAGTTCCCCACTGCATCTGCTACCCCCTTGCTGAAATTATGCAAATTAAAAGTAACCCCAATCTGGTTGGGGTTGTTGTGACTGAAAAGTGATTGGGTTGTAATATGCTAATCCTTATGCTAATATTTGTCCCTGAAGATAAAGAGACCTGGAAATGCTAATGTGAGAGTCCCTCCAGGAAGAGGATTATGGGCTGGGAGGCTGGGAGAGGAGGAGGAGGAGGAGGGAGGATTTGGGGAACGGGTAAAACAGGTGCTTTAGAAACGGTGAGGGGTTTCTGTTTGTTTCTTTATACTTTCTTTTATTTGGCAGATTTTCTACAAAGACTGTGTGTTACTATTCTGAGCAGAAAAAATAACATATGAAAAGAAAAAAGAATGAGGAACGTTTAGAGCAGAACAAATGAAAGAAAGGTGGGGACTGGCCTTGCCGGAGCATCTCCCAGAAGGAGCCCTGGGGACCTGACCAGGGCCAACCTCCCAAGCCAGGAACAGTTGGGTCCAGGGAAATTCTGTGTCCAGGATCCAGGGGAGATGCTGAGTCAGCTTTTGGGTGGTTGAGAGAATAGCCTAACCCGGGCCTCAGGGCCACCAAGACCAAGAGAAAAGGGAAACGCCATCCTCAGAGCTGCTGCAAGAGCTGAATGTGAACCACACTCAGAAGCTGTAAAAACCATACTCAGTCTGTGTTTCTTCATTCCTTTCTTCAAGGAGATGTGTTCTACAAACACGTAAGTTACCCTTTCTGTACAGTACACTCCACTCGTGTCTGTGGGGACGATGAATAAAGAGGAATGAAAGACCCTCTCCCTGCATGAAGACCAGGGGCTGTGTGGTGGACCCGCCGAGTGTGCTCGGCTCTGAGGTCTCCACAACCTTCTCCTCAGCCCCACCAGGTTTTCAAACACCTTCTCCTCAGCCCCACTAGGTTTCCACAACCTTCTCCTCAGCCTCATTGGGTCCTCACACACCTTCTCCTCAGCCTCATCGGATCTTCACAACCTTCTCCTCAGCCTCATTGGGTCCTCACACGCCTTCTCCTCAGCCCCACCAGGCCAAGCACCAGCACTCAGGAATGGGGAGGGAGTGCAGTTGGGCTGATGGCTGGGTGCTTCAGGAGGAGCTGGAGAAGAGCTGTGAACTCACTTCGGCAATCTTACGGAAAGAAAGATGTGATGCCAGAAAGGGCTGCACCTATGGCCCTCTCTGCAAGGGTGGGAACTCATGAGGAGCTCACAGCATGGGTAGAGAAAGATTTCTCACACAAAGATTAAGATATAAAGAAGTAAAAAGTTCATTTACTCAGGAAGGAAGGAAGGAAGGAAGGAAGGAAGGAAGGAAGGAAGGAAGGAAGGAAGGAAGAGAGGGAGGGAGGGAGGGAGGGAGGGAGGGAGGAAGGAAGGAAGGAAGGAAGGAAGGAAGGAAGGAAGGAAGGAAGGAAGGAAGGAAGGAAGGAAGGAAGGAAGGAAAATGGCAGGGCACTGCAAGAAGAAAGGTGGCAAGTGCCGGCAGCTGGGGAAGAGCTGCTCAAGCTTTTAAAGGGTAAAAATGACTCTTTTTTTTCCTTTGCTGCAGACTGATAACAGGAGTGGCTGAAGCGGCTGTGTCCAGTTTTTCCATTTTTTTCATTGTCAGGCCTGCTTATCAAAGTCCTTGAAATATGGTTTTGGCAGGAACTGAGGCTGAGAGATGGCACCCCTACTGTCTGCATAGGGATCTTCAAGGCTGTGAAAACCAACTCTTAGAGATAATGGGTCAGGCTTAAAGACAATGAGTTGAGTCCCAGGTATTTAATCAAACAAAACAAAGGGGGCAGTTGTGCTGTGAGTTTTCTCTTTAAAGGGGCAATTATGTGCTTGAGTTTATTTCTCTTACTTTCTGTTTGATAGATTATCTTTCTCTATTAGCTAGTTTAGCAAGGCCACCTTACAGTGACTAGCAGCTGCCTCAGGGCATGTCCACCCCACACCTCCATCAACCCCACACACACACACGCTCACACACACGTTCACCAGTGGGGCACTCTGAGCTCTGGTAAAAGTGGTTAGTTGTCCTTTCCTCATCACCCATGTCTTTTTCTCTGACACTCTTGGAGCCCTTTAGTGAATTATCAGAGATGTTAAGGAACTCTTTAGCTGATATTCTTTCCCCACCTTCTCCAGGAAGTCACAATCATTAGTGTCGGCAGATGGATCCCATCTCTACTACAGAGGTCAAAGATTTCAGCCAGGGAGTTGTGAACACCATCCGGGAAAACAGCAACCCATTAGGGAAAAACGTAATACTCTGAGCTAAAGGAAGCCATTTCCTAGGCATTCTCTGCTGACGCCTTGGCTTCTTGTTTCTAAGCTTCTAGCTCCATTTGCTCTGAGGCAAAGTGCATTCAGATGGATGCCGTTTATTTGTACCAGTGTACAGAGGAGGTGGTGAAAATGCTGGGAGACCTGTGAAGTCCCATTAGTTGGGTTGAGACTAGGACCCTGCTTTCTGCTCTGGAAACCGGGTCCACAGCCAGGAAGATAAAATCTAACAAATGCAAGTAACATGCCATTGGTGCAGATAACCTGTGGTCACCATCCTTCCCAGGGGAAAGGTCTCTAGGATGCCTTTCAACAGCACAAAAGGAGCAAGCTATTCTCTGCGTTTGTTGATCACACATCTTTTTAATTAGTTATAGACACAGACTTTTTCATTTTTTTCTGACATATATTTACTCATCTAATCAAAAGTGCCCAGCATAAAAATTCAGGAGATAGATTTCCTTAGCTACCAGAAGTATCTTCTCCCTACTTCTGTATTATTGGCTCAGTGCGAATCGCCCTGAAAAAGACCATCTCCAAAGCCCCGAAAGTCCTCCTTGAATAACTTTAGCCTGACAAGGCCTCTTATTTTTCATACAAATACAATACCAAGCGAGGTGCTGTACGTAGGCAAAACACTGCAGGTGTTAAGCAAGACACGCGCTAGCTTGCATTCGGGCTTCTCTCCGCCAACAGCAGCTAACTATCTGTGCTTAGAAAACCCACTTGACCTTCTGTGAGCCTCAGCTTGCTGTCTATAAAAAGCTTTCTGAACTGAGTGTTCCCAAGTTCCTCCTGCTCTGGGCTCCTCAGCTGAAGATCGCATTCGCAAGCAGGACCACTGGGAAGGAGCAAAAACACTGCTCCATTCCTTCCAGACAACCCTCCTCCTAGGTGCTCTCAGCTTCAGAATTTTATGTTTCTACCTCCTCTTTTTTTCTAGCTCAGTTCTACTTTGGCTTCGAGGCCCAGCTCAAATACCACCTCCTCCCTGAGGCCTTTCCAGCCCTGTGCTTTTCTGCTCACGTGTGTCTGGGCAGACAGATGCCTGTGTCAGGCCAACCTCATTCTAAGGGGGCTCCTGGGCACTTTATCCCACCTTGATGACAGTGAAGCCATCTCCACTGCCACGGCTGTGGATGGGGTGCAGGACACGCTACCCGAACCATGGCACCTTGGCTTTTGAGAAAACAGCAGGAGCAGGAGCTCTCAGACCTTCTGCCCTGAAGCAGGCCATAAAAGAATTATCTGACCTTCCTCTAAAGGCAGTCCTAAGACCCTCAAGTGAGAGATACCTTCCCTCTGTACCTGGAGGAAAGGAATGTCCCTATCTCTGAGGACAGGGGACACAGGGAGGAATCTCAGCAAACGGGCCTAGCCAGTTTTCTCCAGTTTATTACCACGGGGTCAGAGCCCTGTGTCCAGTCACACTTCTGCGCGATTGTCCACTATTTGTCAAACCCAACATAAAAATACTCACAGGGCCTACCTGTTTCTTCGGATCTTCGTTTCTGAAGGCTATTGTGTCACATAAAACTCATATTAAATACATTTGTATGCTTTTCTCTTATCCTCCTGTCTTTTGTTCTGGGGCCCTCGGCCATGAACCTGGCGACGGGTAAGGACAACGTCCCACTGTCTCTGCCCTACGCCAGCTCAGTGTCAGCGAGAGAGTCCGGCAAGGATGGCAGCACCACCCTTGAAGAGCCCGTAACTGTTCCCGCATCACGGTGCTTTAGGGCGTGCGCAGTGTGACGACTGCTCATACCTTTAAACTCCACAGTGACATCAGCTCCAGGAGGTGTCCGAACAAGGACAGTTGTGGAGGACTGACCGGCTCACAGCCTCTCGCCTCCCGGCTCGCAAACCAGTGACGTCCCTTCTCCTTCCCCCCCGGCTCTCACCTGTGGAGTTAAATTCCCAAAAGTGGATGTCCCCGTGACCCTCGCCCACTGCGTCACATTAACGTTTGTCTGCAGCCACCTCCTGGCCAGTCCCTGCATCTCAAGGTGAGGGCCGCGCCCTATGGATCTTTAGCGCCCAGCAGAGCTCGTGGTGAGCGACTGTCCCACAGACGGACCTCTTGCCACGTGCGAGACCGTCCTCGTGGGCAGAGAGAGCACGCGCGTGGCAGAGAGCGTCGGAACGCGCTGTGCCCCTGTGTGAGGAGGCCCAGGGGGCTGGAGCCACCCACTGTGTCTGACAGAGAAGGGGGTGGTGCTCAGCGCTGGGTCCTGTGTCTCCCAGCCCCAGGGGAGCCGGTGAGGGCCAGCACGTTTCAGAGACCAGGCATGGGTGTGTTTTCAGATTAAGCGAACCATTTTATTCCTAAATGGCAGAGACTCAGAGGCGTGCTCTGGGCAGGTCGTCCAGTGAGAGGACCCAGGACACCAGTAGGAGCGACTCAGCACCCCATGGCAGAGCACAGCCGCTGTGAGCCCCTGCTGGAGCCCGGGACGGGACTACGGGGGAAGAGAGACTTTGCCAGAACGGCTCTTGGGTGTCTGTTCCCTGCAGGTTGGCTCAGCTCTTGCTTTCCATTTGCTGTGGCCCTGGAACCCCGAGCAAGCCTGGACGACCCACCTTGGTTATTGCGCCTACGTCCTCATCGCTAAGACATTTAGCTTCAGCCTGGGCAGCAGTCGGCGAGGGATTCCTCTACATTTCTATAATCTGGAGCACTGTGTTTCCTCCACAAAGACTTCCTAATCCAGCGGGTAAATAAATTACTCCAAAATAGTCCAAGAGCGCCTCCCCAGCCCCCAAGCCAAAGCCACGCAGCTCCCGGTTGGAGAGAAGACGGGCCCAGACGTGCAGGGGAGCCTGACACCCCTAGGTCTAGGTTTGGGGGATGGAAAGGGGAGAGACACTCTCTTGGTTTTAGTCTAAACGCCTTGAATGAAAACAGGCATTGCCATCAAAGAGGCACCTTCCCTGACATTTCCACGTATGGGCCACTGTCCCAGAGCCCCACCAGCAGTCACAGAGCAGTGAGTTCCCTGGTGGCAGCCGCTCAGGGGCAGCAGCGTTTCCCAGTCCTGGCTCCAAGTCCTCCAGGAGGGGAGCTGAGAGAAAGACTCGCGGGCAGGAAGGGGTTAACAGGGGGACGGTGGCACGCACAGGTTCCCCCAGGCTCTGAGGACTGTTTTGAGAGCTAAGGGAAGTCTGGAAGCTAGGAGTAAATTATGGGTGTTATTTTCAGTTGCTGGGTTAAATTATTAGTGTTCTCCGGTAGGTTGTTATCCTGAGCACCGAAGTTATAGCCTTGGTCTCGCCAAGATCTGTGTCCCTGCACGGCCGACCAGGTCCAGGTGAAGGGAGTGTGGTGCTCGGGCGGGTCTGGGGCTCTGAAGACCCCACACGTCCCTGTGGGGCCACGAGCAGCTGAGCTCAGCAGGCTGCCACAGCCAGGACCGGCTCGCCGCGTGCGCCCGCCTTGCCCTGCAAGCCCCGTGATTCGTGGTTATGACCCAGAACACGGGGGTGTTTGCAACTCAAGTGAGCCTTTCTCCTGCGTCCTGGGCCTAGAGAAAAGCTCCCACTATTAAAGAAAATGAGATCCTGCATTGCCCCCTTTCCCTCTCTCTTCCCAACTTTAACCACTTTGGCCTTCTGTCCCAAAGGGACCAGATCTGGGTTCCTGGGAGGGGTCTCTCTCTCTCTCTGTTTCTGTGTCTCTGTCTCTTTCCGTACGCCCTGCATGAATGCACCCTCCCCCCTCCCCCTGCAAATATATATTTCTTTTCTCAGTTCCTCTTAATAATCTACTCAGCAACTGAAAACAACACCCACGATGTGCTCCGAGCTCCCAGACGTCTTTAGCTCCCCGGCAGACACCAGCACCTTCAGGAACCTGCCGGCTGCCACCCTGTCGGGGCTTCCAGCCTCTCCTCCCCCAGGAGGCCACCACCTGGCACGCCGATGCGGAGGCCTTTCTTCCCCGTTTGACTCACTGCTGCTCCACGGCACGTCATTTAGCTGGGCGGCTCGCCGTCGCTCCAGAAAGCAGAGAAGGGCACACGCAAAGCCAGGGCCTTTTGACAGAGCTTTTATACAATTTTTTTTTGGTGCCGGACAACTTTGAAAGTAATGACACAGATACGATGTTGTGGGCTCATTTATGGGTTTCCATGGCCAATTCTGAGAGTGTTTCCTTGTAGTCCAGAAAAGGAGTGTTTGTTCATAGCGTCAGTTTTCTATGTTCTAATGATGGGAATGCCACAAACAAAGAAGACCCAGAGGAAAGCCGTGAATGCGGAAATGTTCCTTTATCTAGTCCATGACGGACCGTGCAGGGGTGAGCACGTAGCAGTAGCTCACTAAATACATTCCAGTCTCTTGGGAATAGCTTCATGGTGTCAAAATATATATTTTGTCTCAGGTCCTACTCTAATAGCAGTTTACTTTTTAAAAAGATTTTAATAGTTTACTGAGTGCCAGGCTTTGTGATAAGCACTTAACAGGCATTAATTGATTTATTCCTCACCGCAGACTTGGGAGATAATCACTACCACCATTTTACATTAAGAAAAACCCAGAGAGCTCAAGTGTCTTGCTACTACTTCACAGCTAGTAAGTGGTGCGAATGGATTTGAATCTAGCTGACTGCAAAGTATACACTTTTAGCCACCGTAAACATTGCCTTGCCAAGCATAGAATCCTGGGAGCCAACAGGGTGGGATGCCGTGACCGGGGTGGTGAGCTGTTTAAAAATACACGGAGGTCCAAATGGCCTTCCTAAGCTTCCATCCCAGCAGCTCAGCTTGGCACACCCCAGTCCTTTCCACAGTACCCACAGGGTGCTGACAGGCACGGGGCGGAGTTAAAGTCTTTATTAAACACGTTGCTTTCTTTTTAACAGGGGATATTGAACCACGCCCAGTGCGAGCCTTACTCTAATTTAGTGACTAAGCACGGTATCGCTTGATGTTCCAAATGCCTTCTCGACTCTAAGGTTTAGGAAAATTTCATACAAGAGGAAATTAAGCTCACTTTGCCCATCTTAAGTGGCCACGATGTTGAGAATTCTCATTCCAGGGTTTGGAATAGCCTGGACAGCCAAAGGAAAGTCAAATGTAAACTCATTTCCTGTTTACCATTTTGATTTCTTCGGAGAGTTAAATATATCCATTTTCTTGCTCTCTGAATGTTTTCTCTTCTCTATTTATTTCAGAGAAGACCCTAATGCCTTTTGTTACAGATAAGGCCCAGCCCTGCAGCCTCCTGAGACAACAGCCCCATTGTGCAGAATGGCATGTTCATTTCAGGCTTTGGAGGGAATAACTTGGGTAGCCCAGTTTTTACCTGGAAAGGGACTGTATTAGCACAAACATTGCTCCACCCAGCAATTTCCAGCCTTTCCTCGAATTTTTTTTTATTTTTATTTTTTTTAGATTCAGAGTCACCCAAGGCTGGAGTGCACAATAGGTCTCACTGAACTGTCAGCAACAGCAGGTCACTCAGTGGCACTGAAACAGGGTCCTTGTATTAGAAGCCACATGACCTTTAAAAAAAAAAAAGTACTTTGACAACTATGGATATAGGAAAGGACAATGAAATCTGCTGTCCTTCCTCCTTCCTGCAAGTATTTCCTGGTTTCGATAACTTGCAAGTGTTTTCCCCAGGCCTGGCATGTCTACACTGATTATACACTGCTAGCGCCACAGGCGGTGATTCTGCACCGTGTGCTTTTCTCATCATCCTTTTATATGCCAACATATTTGAAAGATAATATTCTCATCCTGGTGTGCTTAGAAAGTAGTTCTAGCAACTAAATTATAATGATGAGCAGTGTCACCCAGGAACACCCCTTTTCTTTAAAGAGAGAAAATTAAAGTTCCCTGGGAAATATGGGAGTTTTCCATGACTGGAATGGATTCATGGTCTTCTTAAGACAAGAGTCTAAAGAAATGAGACAATAAAACATGCAAAGAGTCTATGCATTAAATGGCAACCTTGGCTCATTCTGGGAAACAACCATGGTTAGTAATGCCTCACGCAATACATTCATTCAGCCATTTAACAAACGTTAATTGAGAACCCACTTCTCCCATAATCTGTGGTTGGTACGAGGGTAGAATGAAAAGAAGGAGAGAGGTTGTCTCCGCCCAGCTGGGGCCACTGAAACTGAAGACCTCACGATCTAGTTGGCAGGCAGGGGAAGAGAGGCGGGGCTGGGTTAGAGGGACAAGCCAGAAACTAGCTTGGGACAAATTTAAAAAATATCCTTATGTCAGTGTGGCTGGTGTTGTGCCAACGTATTTGGGTCCAGAAATTGATTGCACAATAGTGTAACAGAGGAGACCTGGTTTAATTGCAGATCCTGTTTTCAAAATATCTGAAGTTTTTCTTTGGCCAGAAGCTGATGTGAGCCAATAAAGTGATGCGGTTGCTTTAAAAAGCTAATGTAATTGTAGGCTCCATTCAATAAAAATATATAATGTCCAGATAATAAGTAATAGTAACACTATTATGCTGGTCAAATGACAATTGAAAAATAATGTTTGCTTCAAGGCTCTGCAATTAAGATGTCTTGTTACAGGCAATCACGTGTCCAGAGAGGTCAGGTGGAGATGCCGAAGGCTCTAGAAACACGCCTAGGGCAGAAGAGTGCCAGGCTCGGAGTGTGTTCAGCTTGGAAGGGAGAAGACGAAGTAACTGTCTTCCTGTCTTCAAATATTGAAGGAGGCATCGGGAGGCAGAAGGAATAAATGGGTTTAATTTTAGGAAAAGACAGAACATGAGCCAAGAGTGAGTAACTGTCGAGGGAAGGGCAGAGGAAGTCAATAAGGAAGGAAGTGGCAAGGAGGATGATTTGGGGCTCAGTATACAAAAACAACTTTCTAAAAAAAAAAACTTGCTAACAAGCCAAAAGGCTCAGAATTGGAAATGGCCCTCTGCAGAGATGGAGAGCTCTTTGTCACCTATCAGAACATAAACTACATGGCCATGTGTCAGGGACCCCGGGGAGAGAGTTCCAGCATTAGGCAGCTAAGCTCTCATTCATCTCCGAGATGCCGGGTTTCTGTGATGGGCCAGGCCTTGTCCTGCCAAGACCCCCGGTAGCCAAGGCAGGAAGCGGAGCCCACGCACACGGGCCACATGGGCTCATTGATCAAAGTGCTTTCAAACAGATGGGCCACTCTAGATGCATTAGTTAAAGCCCAGCATGTTTCTCAGGGACACTTCTAGATAAAGGAACTTTCCCTAAAGTAGCAGGGAGGTCAGGGAGCAGAACAGGAAGGTCTTCATGAGAGATCACTGGTCACTGGTGACAGCTCCCATCCAAGACTCCAGGTGCAGCTCTGGAGAAATGATGCTGAGATATGCAAAGGTCAAAGGGCAAACAAAGAGAAGAAGGAAATATGGACTCAGCCCAAACAGAGTGCTTCCTCCAGGCACTGTCTGTGAGAATGGTCTGCTGTGCAGTCCTCGTGCTATTTCAGTGCAAAAGATTCAGGAAATACAGACACGCACAGGACAGCAATTCAAACCTACTGGTTCATCAGATTAAAAAGCAAAACAAAACATGGCTTCAGTTCAGTTCAAAATTTAATACATGCAGGTATAACATTTTAGTTCAAAAAATTATTCTATTTTCTTACTATACTGAGAACTATTTGAGGGTAGAGACAATGTTCTATTTATTTTGGCATCCCTAGAGTTTAGCATAGTGTTTACACGTAGCAAAAGTTTCAATAAATATTTAGTATACTAAACAGAAATGTGATTTTTGTTTAATTGTCAAAAATTTTTTATTTTTCATTATTATTATGGGTACATAATAGCTGTGTATATGTACAGGGTACATGTGATGTTTTGATGTAGTCATACAGATGTGTATTAAGCAAATCAGGGTAATTGGGGTATCCATCACCTTAGACATTTGTCATTTCTTTTGGAAGCATTCCAATTCTGCTCTTTTAGTTATTTTAAAGCATACCCTAACTTATTGCAGAAATGTGATTTTTGGATGGTAGAAGGGTTGAGATACGTGGGCAAGGTCACAGTGATCTCCACTCCGTCAGTCTTCTGTTATCCCAGCAAAACCACCTTCGGCTCCTGGGGGGCAGAGATACCCCGAAGCTCTTGGCCGCCGCGCAGGGCCCCCTGGCTCCCTCCCTGGCAACCCCAGCTGTCGTTCACTCACTCATTCGACCAACGTTTCTCTAGCCCCTACTCCGTGCCAGACACCTTGCTAGGGCTGGGTTACAGCGACAGAAAGACCAGCAAGGTCCCTGCTTCTTGAAACTCTCCCTCCGGTGTCTGCATTTGCGGGAGTGAGCACATTGGGGATCAAGGGCATAGTAACGGTTAAACAGAAAAAACGAAAGTTTCTTTTAAAAATTTCCAGTGGGGATGTATTGATATATTAAATAAAAAGAATTATTAAAAGAAAAATAAAAAGAGTTCGAGAACTCTGTGATTTGGTATTTATTGGATCCCAAAATATATGCAGATAAGTATAAGCACAAACAAACAACAAACAAACAAGCAAAAAAACACCCTGCCCAGGAATACTGAGCAATCGGGAGAGGAGTTGATTCAAGCTTTAACCACTTGTTTTGTGTCAAAAAAAGTAAAATGATTATAATCAAACATCGTTCACGCTAAACCTGACCAAGGCCCTCGTGAAACACGGAAATCGTCCCACCGGGTGTTCAGAGGATGGCACTCTCCACCCGCCGCCGGCTTGTTCATCGGGGCTGTGCAACACATCGGCAAACAAGAGCGGTTTGAAAGGGTCAGAGCTTTGCATGTAAGTGGGGTCACCTCGTTACTGCAGGATTCATTTCTCCTCTCGTACAGCCTCAGACCAGAAAAGTGAAAATGATGAAGAGAGAAATGGAAAGGAAAGCGTTGAGAGGAGAAAGAGCAAAGAAGGGAGGACTCGGTGGAGCCAGGAGGCCAGTTACAGCGAGAACGGGCTGGGAGGAAGGGCACCGAGAGTAAGCGGGCAGGGAGGAAGCGAGAGATGAAGAAAAAGAGGAACCGCAGTTCTGCAGAGTTGCTGAGCTCTGGCTCAACCCTGGTGGAAAGGAGCTTCCTTGTTGCTGATCTGCGAGGTGCCCCTGCTGTCCGGGCTGCCCCAGTCTGGGCATGCGTCCCCTGACGCCGGAGGCAGTGCTGGATGGACTGTCCCCAGCTGGATCCCGCCCAGCACATGGCAGGCTCGGTGCCGGGGTAGCCCGAGCGCAGAGGAAACCGCAGCCCAGGAGCAGATGGCCAGCGTGCGGTTAGACGGCAGTGCTCTAATCCCCTTGAGATACATCCCCGGGAAACATTTCCTTACCTCTTTCTCACGTGGTGAAGCAAGACATTTTAATATTCCTAATTATCTCCACCCACACAGCATGCTTTTGATAAAGGCAACACTAAGAAGGGCAAGGGCTTGCTCCGCCAAGTGCTGCAGAGACGGGGCGTGCAGGGGGTGCGAGGAGAGGAGCGGTCCACACCCAGCCCTGCACGCGGGGGCTGGGGCAGCCCACGGAGCACGCCGGAGCCGCCTGCCCGCCTCGGGTCAGCATTGTGAGGATGGATGCGATCGTGCTGGCAACCTGCTCTGCGCCCCTGAGAGAGAGAGAGTTAGTTACGAGGATCCGGTTTTATTATTCATAACACGGTGTGTGCTCACTGCCGGAGAGCTCCGATGCTAACTGCCCGCGGGTTGTAATTTCACTCTGCTGCTTCCCGCTCCTTCTGTGCCGGGGACCAGCAGCTCGGGTTTCTACCGGTGAAAAACAAGTTCCTTCGTCACCGACGACTCGGATCCATCAGAGGAGAACGAGGGAGCGGAGGAAGTTCGATAAGAGCCACGCTATTGCCCCAGTGAGATCTGCCCGAGTGGGGCGGCTCAGCCAGTGAGGGGCAGGCGAGAGGGACAACGCGCTTCGGCTCAGGAGCTCAGGAGACACTGCCGAGCCAGAGGATCAATAGCAGCAGGAACGAAATCAGACCACAGCCAGGCTTCAGCACCTTGGGGAAATAACGAGGAGGAGAAGGAGACTTTATTAAGACTGTTCCGTCAATTCCTCCCCGGTCCTTTGAGACACCCCTGCTTTAAATATTCCAGTCGACTTTGGAGAGCAGAGGCGATCACAGGGCAGGCAGATTGATCCTGCGCTAAATGGACATTTAGTTAGCTCCAGGATGTGGACAGGAGAGATGGATTTCCTTGAGGAGGGGGGAGGCCCCCCAGCTCCACGCTCAGGGCAGCCCAAGACGCAGAGCGCGCTGCCTCCTGACACTGCAAAGCAGTCGGAACGTTGCCCAGGAGGGAAAAGAGGAACACAAGAAAGGAAGCAGGGGCGCACATGACTTGGGGAAACGGTACAGTTGGGGCTCTTGCCTGCGAATTGTCTTTAAATAAACTGCAAACAATGACGCTGCCCCTACTCGATACTCGTCCCAAAGCAAGGAGAAAAATACTGTTTTTCTGGTCTTTCTCCCGTCTCCTGCCCCAACAAGCCTGGACCCCTGTGGGCCCCTCCCCCTTGCCCTGACGCTTCGCCGCAAAGCTCTAAAAATGGTCAGAGGCGCATCACGTTCGAGGCGGCACAGTTTAGAAAGTGCCATTTTGCCGGGCACCTGCTGCAGGCCCAATGCGGCCCTACGCACTTTGGGGCTCGGGAAAGGAAAGCACTGTTGGCTCCTGTCCGAAAGGCGCTTACAGACTCGCCAACATGCATGAGGTTATTGCAGACGGTGTCACAGGCAAGTAAGAGACAAGTGCCAAAAGGCGCAGGACATAGAATAAATGTTGCTTCTCGGTCTTGAGAGACAACCTGGGCCCAGCTGCCGTGGTCACGCCAGGACACCCACTGGGCCTGGTGCCCGCTCATTCGCAGGGATGGTCCCACCTCATCCTTAAAACCTGGGCCCAAGCCAAGGCTGCATGCAGGCAGCCCACATCCCCTCACCTCACCCTCTGCCAAAGCGGCCCCTCACCTGCCCCTCCCTACCTGCCGCAGGGAGAGGGCGGAGGGCTGACCTGGCACGGCCTCCCTGCTCTTGGGCTTCGTTTCCACCAAACAGTTCTCACAACAGGATTGCTCCAGGGACGGTGTGGACATGGGACGTAGGTCAGACTGCAACCCTCCGAGAAGTAGAGATAAGTATGAGCTATAGATCCCAAGTAGGAACAAAGGGGCCAACGTGCCTTGAGTCAGGAGGGCCTTAGAACGCACCTCTAGTGCAAAGATGAGGCCAAAGAAACAGGAGAGGCACTGTGAGCCCTTCGGAGGTCTGCTCTGGGACCACCCCAGGCTCTCTGGGCTTTGGGGAATGTCTTCCTCATCCTCAGGCTGCCCAGGGCCAACCAGACACAGCAGCCGCCTTGCGGGTGACAGCCAGACCCGGGACACCCTCCAGTGAGCCGGGCTGCTGAGCTCCCTCCTAGAAGCCCACTCTGTCCCCTGGCCCAGACATGGCCTTGCAGCGTTAGGCACCTGGGCCAGCTCCTGCACCCCCAGTCCCCAGAGAGTTTGCATTTGAGAGGACTCTAGAGGACAGTAAAAAGACAGTGAGTGATTTGGTAGCAAAGGGCGCCAGATCTGTTAGAACTTTATCACCCTTGAAAGCAATTTTATAGGTAAATAGGAAAAGGCCTTAAGTTCTTGTGCAAGTTCTCCCAGCTAGTCCACGGGATTTGGCGCAGGCCTCCCCTAAAGTCTAACCTTTTCTCCTACGATAGTCAAAAGCCTGCTTACCTGCTTGGGTTGGCAGCGAAACCGAATGCCGCCGTCCCTGAGAGCCACCAAGGAGCCAGCACCTATGTACCTCATCTCTCCAGCCCGCTCCCCGCCCGCCCCTGCCCGGCTCACTGCTCCGCCTGTCCAGGCTCTGTCTCACCCAGCCCTGTGTGGCTGCTTTCTGCAGTTTCTTGATTGGCGATGACCCCACACCCTGCCCCCCTGCGGCTCATACCCACCTTGCACCCGGCCTGTGGCTCTGCTCCTCTGGGTCTCCTCTGACCTCCATCCCCTGCCCATACCTGGCGGATGTGCTGCGTCCCTGCTCGGCTCCCAAGTTTGCCCTGGTCCCAGCACAATTAGTTACTGGGTGCCTACGCTGTAGGGGGTGGCACATACAAAGGTGAAGTAGAAACAAGGCCTCCACCGCCCTCTGGGAGCTTGACCCAAGACCAGCCGGGACCTGCTCCAGTTTATAGAGCAGGGAGAGTCAGTCTTGTAAAGACAATGGCTTTGAGAATGGTTAGGGACAAAAATCACATCACGCAAACACAGCCTTGAAAAGATGAGGCAGACGCACAGCCAACAAAGCTCTGATGGCTCTTAGTGGACCACACACACTGGATGAGTCAGCCACAGCTGCCTCGACTCTAAAAGGTGTTAATGAGCTCCAGGTGAGTGCCTCTTAGGGCTTCTGATGGCCTCAAAGGAAGGCTCCATCATGCTGCCCTTCTCGCCTCACAAATGCATGTTGCTGGGCTCAAGGGACTGTGAGGGGAAGTGATGGATGGACCAGGCCCGGCTGCATCTCTGATCCTTGAAAGTGGAAGGGGCACAAGTCAGCTCTCAGCTCAAACATAGTTGGAGCAGGGGTCCCTCTGGGGCTTTTGCTCGAGTCACCACCTGAGCCCAGCCCCTTCCCCAACCCCAGCTCCCTCTCTGTTTTCCAGGAGGAGGAAGGCAGATCCCTTCACCCCGCCTATCGCCCCCACACTCCCCAGGAAAAGAGAGGCACAGGTGCCAAGTCATCATTACGTTACCACTCAGCCTGTGAGCCCTGGTACCGCTTTCCAGCAAACAGGCCACCTCTGATGGAAGCATCCCAGACAGCCGAGCAGTCACTAAGTGGCAGCAGTCACAGGCTAGACAGATCGTGCTCCAATGGTGTGTCCAGCCCTTCAGTAAATGGGAGGATGATGAATACGTAGCGTCCGCCCCACACACCCTCAGAGCAGCAATGCTCTCTAAAGAGGACGCTTACCCCTAAATGACTTCCTGTCCCAGCAGGCACGAAACACCTAAGCTAAGATGCTGATTCCCAAGATGGCTCACAGCAGGGTGCAGGCTGGGCCCAGGCACCTGGAGAGGGAGGCGGGGGAGGAGCGGGTGCCTCTCAGCCTTGCAGCTGGGGGTCCCAGCTCTGGGGCACTTCTGAGTCACTGGGGGGGGGTTTGAAAACCCCCAGACCAGTGAAACCAGAACCTCTGGGAATCACGTTTAAAAAAATTTATAAAGCTTATTTGGAAATAATTTCAAACTTATTGAAAAGTTGCAAGAATAAGATTAATACAGAGCATGCCTATATGTCCTTTATACTGACTGTGAACATTTTAACCTATTTGCTTTATCCTTTTTCTCTCTTTCCATATGTGCATGCGCACACACACATAATATTAAAAAAAACTTTTTTCTGAACCATTTGAAGGCCAGTGACGTTGTGGTCCCTAAATAGGTCAGTGTGTAATTGCTTGAGGACTATCTCCTACAGAACCACAGCGCAGTTACCGACTTCAGCGGGTGGAGCACTTTTGGAATCAGTAAGTCTTTAACTCTCCGGGGGTTCTGAGGTGCAGCCAAGTGTGAGAGCCACGCTGGGGCCACCAGAACTCACCCGGGGTCTCGACCCCCCGTGGAGGGAGCAGAGGAGAGGGTGGTGTCCACATCGGTTTTCCAGGCTCGCCCACGCACAGCTGAGACGCAGGGGAACACGGAGTCTCACGCTTCTGATACTTGCTCTCCTACCCCTTTTCTATTTCATTTCTCCATTTTCCCAGAGTTGACTTTCTCGTGGCCCAGGATTATTCTTAAGAATTAGGTGGTTTATTAGTAATTTAATGTCACGCAACAACCCATTGAGAAACGACCTTGAGTTTTGTTCCAAGTGCTTTGGCCTTTTATAACCGAAATGAATATCTCCCCTTTCCAGTGACACCCCCCCACACACACACACAGCCGTGCTCAGGACGCATGGCTGTGCCTGGTGGGTCAGCCACGTGCAGGACTCCAGCGTGTGAACCGTGTCTACTTCAAACTGAGATGTGCTGTCGGCATAAACCTACACCAGATTTTAAAGACTTAGTGTGTAAAAAAAGAAAGCCAACTATCTCATTAGTCATTTTGTATATTGATCCCATGTTTAGAAATGATAATATTGTGGGTGTATTAGGTCCAACAAGATGTCATTTAAATTCATTTTACTGTTTCTGTTCTTTAATGCAGTCACTAGAAACTTAATGTGAAATGTGAGGCTGGCATAATACTTTTATTGGACAGCCCTGGTCCAAAATCTCCCCGCCCCGGGTGGAAGCAACACCTTGCGCTGTGGAAGTTGATGGTAAAATGAGGGGAAACGGTTGATGGGTGCCTGGGGCCCAAACAGGAGTAGGTGGGCACAGTTGAAAATGCAGACCTTTGCAGGGAACCAGCCGGACTTTTTCCAGAGGGAAAGAATGAGGTAGAGAAAGTGAAAAGGAGAGTTGTCCAACCTGGAAGGAGGTAGTTGGGATTCAGAGGTGGGACAGGGCACAGTGGGCTGCAGGTCCCCCAGGGCCCTTGTCCCCGACCGCAGGCAGGGACAGCCATGGGGAGCCAGCCACTGAAGTCCCAGCCAGGAGTCCAGGGCACAGTCCCTGAGGGTGAGTAGCCGCAACCAAGGTGATTTCCGGGACACAAATAGCAGGATGTAACACCCTAATACTCTGGACTTTTATACGCTCTTGGAATGGAAGGGGGCCATGATTGATAGTGGTTTTCCAGCCAAGCTAGCAGGTGGGGACCCTGATTTCCCCAAGTGTTCCAGAGCAATCGACGCCTGTTACATGCATATAGGACCCCCAATTCCTCTCTTTGTCCCAATGTTTCCCTATAGGAGAATCATATGGGAAAGTCTCTCACCCCACATTCCTATAGATGTTCGAAGATAGTCAGGAGAGTTCCATGGACTGTTCCCTTGGGGGATTGGGGACAAAGGGTCTCTAAATCCTCTGAAAATTATTGCAAAATTATTTGCATTTGCACATGTGCATTTTTCTGAGGAGGGGAATTTATACACTTGATCAGGTCCGTAAAGGAGGCCTGACTTAAAAAAAATACTGTGCATCACTGTAGTAATAGTAGAAAAGTCCTTTAGGGGGGATTGCCTGCTTTCTAGCCTGTGTGTCCTCATTCATTTGCTCATTCATTTGTTCACCATGTGTTTGCACAAGTCCTCTTACTTCTCAGGCCCTGCGGCCCCAACTGGAATATTTCCTATGAAGCTCCTTAACTCTCGCCTCTGCTCCTCCGATTGGTGTCAGTCTACGCATGTCAATCGCAGGTCCCCTTGTTGCTCTCTTTCCATCTTAAAGCCTTGCACAAACCCCCACATCAAAGCAACGGCAGGCTGTGGCTGAATTGAAATTTTCCACTTTCTCTCCTCCTGTCTCTACCCTTACCCTAAGAAGGCCTTCAGGCTTCTCAGAAAATATCCCTGGTGAGGTATTAGCAGATTGCCCCTCCTCTGAGGACTCATTTGAAGTTTGACTGAGGATCCTGGGAAGAACAGAACATCTTCACCCACTAAGGAGCGAATCTCTACTGATGGCGTGGAGGCCGCCTGAGACCGGGTGAAAAGCGAGTGGAGGAACTGATTTGGGTGAGAGCAGAGACCACTCGGCATCCTCCTTCCCCTGCGTGGCAGCCCTGCCTCCCACGGCCCCACGGCCTGGGCCTTGGTTTCCCCGTGGGCACCTGCTGCCCCACGCTTCTTATTTGCCCACCTGAGGCTCCTCCATCTGCGCCTTTGCCCACGTCGTGACCCCTTCCTGGGAGGCTCTCTCCCACTTTCCAGCCCACTCAAAGTCTTCCCGTCCTTTTTCCTAAATCTTCACCAAGTTCCACTTCCTGTCCGAGTCCCTGAGCAGGCTCTATCCACTGCGAGTGCCTCCTGCCCATACTGTCCTGCCTCTTCCCACACTGCCACGGGGTCCCAAACCTGCTCCCACCTTCACAGCACAGCTTTTGCCCTTATTGCTTATTTGTTGCTTATTTTCTCGAACTTTCTAATTGCTTTCAATGGATGGACTTAGCTTCCCAATAAAATTATGGACTTTTCTGGGTGATTTTCTTTTTTCATAATGGAGATTTCTCTGGTTTTTTGGTTGGATTTTTAATAAAAAGACATTGTGAACAAGACACATAGAACTCATGATGCAAGTGCTAGCATCCCAAAAGCCACACAGTTGTAATCTTTTCCCAAACAGTTATCCTAGTGACTTTCCCAGCTTACAAGTGAAGGCACAGTTTCTTAAAAAAAGGCAATTAATCACCAGCATTTTCAAATATTGATGTGTTTGCTCATAAGTCCCATGAATTCACCCCACACTTACAAGTCTATAACGTATCACCACAAACCGAGAGAGCTGTGCTACCTCTGCAGAAGCTGTCACAGGCCAGGTGGCCTCTGCAGCTGGGCCCACCCTGAAGGTGCTGAGGGCGGGAGGGGTCTGCTGACCACACATCCCTCCTCCAGGGACATCTGGACCTCAAGTATCTCCTTGTCCACCGCCATCCTAAAATCTCACATACACACACCCAAGTTCTTTTGTTCCTGGTTCTCTCTCTCCTGCTTCTTTTGTCTCCGCTGACTTTCAGAGTTAGTCTTTTTATGAAGTGTTTATTGTAGAAGTTATTTGTAGAGCCCTCTGGAGGGAAAATGCTATCGAAATTTAATTAATGGCAAAGACAGTAAGTAAATAAAACGAGATTCTGGAGAGAATTCAGTGCATGGGAATTACAGCCACATTCACCGTAGCTGGAATCTGATGATCTGGGAACTGGTGGACGCTGGAACAGCAACCCCGGAGAGGGCCTCATTTCCCGGCAGTCACCCGGTGAGCTGTTCTAATGAAGAGTGGGGTTTTTCTCTCTGGGTTAGAACCCACTGAAGCGGCTTCCTGCTTACTGTCATTCTTCTGCCTGGATGGGGCTGGAGGCCCAGGATATTAATGTGTGTGTGTGTGTGTGTGTGTGTGTGTGTGTGTGTTTGCAGGGGGTGTTTATTACCAGGACCAAGGACACAGGACAACCCGTCTCTGCTATGCCTGGGAAGAGACAGAACTGGGGACTCCGGGACCAGGCAGTAGATGGAACATCTGGAAAGGAAAAACATTACTATAAACAGTAACATCAGAATTCTGGGTCAGGACACAAAAGCTAGAGCTATTATTACAGAGAAGAGCTGCTAATTACAGAAGCAGCCGTCAGGCAAGCGGCCGCTTCTGTCCGATCTCCATTAGAATCTCATTATCAGGCAACGGGTCAAGTGCAGAACAGTGGTTTGACTACTAGAGGAAAAAAAAAAAAAGTAAGAAACCTGTACGAAAACTAGAAATTCTGGCCATGCCATATATTAGCAAGAATGTAGGCCAGTGGTATGTCTTATTTTGCTGATGGGCGTGTAAAGTGTTAAAGTGTTTGGGGAAGCAAGTTGGCATTGTCTAGTAGGGTTGATCATTTGCCCTTTTTGTATTTCAGCAGCTCCCAGAATATACTCTAGAGAAACTCTTGCACGTGTGCTCTGGGAATAATGTGGCAGGGTGCTCCTGACAGCACTGTGTTAGTAAGCGCAAAAATCTACAAAAAAAAAAAAAAATCCCAAATGTCCACAAACTAATGGATAAACAAAATGTGGGAGATTATCTGGAAATAAAGGGAAGTATTAATATATCCGACAACACGGACAGACCTTGAAAACGTAATGTTGAGTGAAGAAGCCAGTCACAAAGGGCCACATGTTGCATGATTCCGTTTATATGAAATGTCTAGAACAGACAAATCTATGGAGACAGAAAGTAGATTAGACAGGAAGTAGGTTGTTCGGGCTGCAGGAGCGGGGGAGGAGTCGGGAGCAACTGCTAACAGATACAAGAGATTTCTTCTTGGGCTGCTGTAAATGCTCTAGAATTGATTGTCATCGCGGTTACTCTGAATACACTAAAAACCATTGGATTGTACACCTTAAATAGGTGACTTGCGTGGTATATGAATTTTATCTCAACGAAGCAATTTATTTAAAAAAAAACCTTAATGCCCGACACTAGGGAAAAGTATACATATACCCTATATTTACATGTCAGGGTATTATGCAAAAATGGAAAATGAATGAACTAGAGTTATAGTCATCCACTTGACTGGATGTGGGTACATTGGTGTAACAATGGCTGGTAACGTCGGGTGAAGAAGGCAAGTCCCAGAAAACTACACAGACCATCGTACTCTTTTTATAAAGTTCAAAAACAAAATAAAATTGAGCGATATACTGTGTAGGTGAATATATCATATATGTGATAAAGCAGCAACCACAGAAAACAAAACAAAGGAATAAATAAATCTGGTGGGTAAAAATGCACACTCTGGGGTGGGGACATGAGGGGAGGGGCAGGGAAGGAGCAGTGGTGACAGTGTACTGCCAGTGACAATTTTTTTTTTTTTTTTTGAGACAAGGTCTCACTCTGTTGTTACCATTACGGTAAGTGGGAGGTAGGGTAGGGAGTGGTTAGAGCTAAGACTTCTTTCCAGGCTTTTCCCGTGCGTCTTTTTGGATCAATTCAGCGTTTCGTGCTAGTCCTCAACCCACGCACCTCTTAATCTACTTTAATTTCTGCTTTGGAAGGAAAGCGGAAGAGCTTTTGTATAACATTGCAAGAATAGGCATTAATAGGCCCTGAGGGTGCAGTCTCTGGGATAGTTGCTTTGCTGTATCCCAATAGCGTGTGCACACGTTGATAGTGCAGGGACATTTTGGGGACAGACGGAGACATGTCACATCCTCAAAGACACTGAGATTCCAGTTCATGGTCTCGGAAGGAAAGACGTTGAGTCAGGGTCTGAGCGACATTCGCCATGGTTACCAGCCAATCAGTTTTCTATATGAAACCAAAGCAAAATAAAAGACCCCAGTCCTTATCCTGGAGAAATCTGTATTACCGCCCGTCAAATGGCACGGCACTAGGTAAGACTCACCTGCCCATCCCCAGTCAGGGCTTGTTCAAGGACGCTGCCATCAGCCCCGAGCATTCCTATGGAATACAAAGAGCTATGTTCTTCCAGGACACCATCTCTGAACCATGGTATTGTTTTGTCTTTGGCACACGAGTGAGAAGGTGCAGGCAGGCGGAGTTTGGTGTCGGTCTTTCCCGGTTAGGAGAGGGCTCCGTGCAATGAGGCGAGGAACTCTTAGTATCCCAGATGTCTCCTGCAAAGCAGCAGGAGTGCCCGTGGTCTGGGTAATTGGGTTGTTTCTCTGAGCAGACATGGCACTGGATGAAGGCCCTGGAGCTCCCCCGTATGTCTGGAATCTGGAGGATGAACTGAGACTGTGTGCTCTGAAGGCCAAGTCCTGCCAGCCAGAGCCAGATTGGGGTTGGGGTGGCTCCCATATGTGAAGGCTTTGAAATGAAGCGGATTTGATCTCAGGGAGGCAGATGCTGCTTGCTTTGCCTAATTACCCATTTTGAAAGAGAGCGTAGCATCCTTAGTGCTGGGAGAGTTTCCGTGTTGAGGGACTTCTCTCCCTTCGTCCCCAGCCACCTGCAGGTGCCACCGAGCAGCAGCAGCTGCAGCAGCACAAGCCCAGCGGTCTACCTGGCTTAATACAAGAGGCCCTGCCATGCTCTTAAGCCAGAAATTGGTGTCACAGCCACAGGTCTCCATGGCAACCTTTCACACTAAAAGAAGGACATTTGTAAATATGCATTTTCCAAGTCTCCCTTTTTGATCCAAAATAACAGCCTTTTGAGAATAATTCACTTTGCCCGCTATGCCCTGCTGCCAGAAGAGTAAGGAAATGGGGACTTCCCACTTGTCCCTCTCTGTTTCCTGGTGGCCCCTCATTTCTTGGCTCACTGAAATCAATTGGAAAATGCTCACTGAGCTCCCTTGGTGGACCCAGAGCTGCCCAAGGTCCTGCTGGGGACACAGAAAGGGACACGACACTGTCACTACACTCAGATTGCTCATGGCTCAGTTGGAGAGAGCAGCAAGGGACAACAAGGCACCATCAGTGCAAGCCGGGAGGGTCTGGGTGCTGCCAGTGCCAGGGGACAGCTGTGCTCCAGGAGCCCTGCAAAGGGACGGCACACCTGGCCCGGCCTCCTACCTGTCACAGACCCTCACTGGGGCCTGACCAGTGCAACAAACTGTCTTGATGCTTCCCTTAGTGGATCTTCACCAGAGTAGGCCTTAGACTCTCCTGTGCAACTTTAAAATGCCCTTGTCCCATCCGCAGAGATTTTCACCTGCTAGGTTTCTGGTGGGGCTTGGGCAGGGGTGGGGGATCTGTGGCCTTGAGGCCATGCGTGACCTTCTAGGTCCTTAAGTGCAGCCTTTGACTGAATGCAAATTTTACAGAACAAATCCTTTGTTTTTATTAATATTAATACATTTTTAGGCTGACGCCACGGCACTCACTCTAGCCTGGGCAACAAAGCAAGATTCTGTATAAAAAAAAAAAAAATTCATTTTTGTTCATCTTTTATATTCGCACTTTATTTTTTAAATGAACATGTTTAAAATGCCAAAGAATAAAATAATTTTCAACAAAACAATTCTCCCGTATTGACCAGTGTAATTAGAACATTAGTAGGTCATAAGGGCTACATTGACAGCTGCCACACTCCTGATTTAGTTCTAACTTCCCCTGCCTGATTGGCACCACTACTGCATGTGACTGGTTGGCAAGCATTTATGGAGGTTGAGTACAACAGTCTGCTATCAGCTTTTGACAATGGTGCCCAGTATTTCTGTTTGAAGTGGAATTTGTGAATAGTTGCACAGCTCAACAGTGATTTTTTAATTCTGTCTTCTTAGCAGCCCCTCATGTCAAAGAAGACCAAGAGAATGATGAAGGAAGAAAATAAATTATTTAATGAGGATTGGGAATTACAATATTATCTTGTTTCTGCTAAAGATAAGATGATTTGCTTGCTTTGTGATACTGCAGTTTCAACATTAAAGAAATTCAATGCTCATCAGCATTATAACACTTATAAGGACCACAAATATTTTAAATTAGAGGCAGAGGCATGAAAGGTTGTATTGCAGAAATTAAAAGATAAAAAGCAAAAGCAAAGACAATTCTTTCAAGCAGCAATAAGGCCTGGAAATAATGACACTGAAGGAACTTATAAATTAGCTTATATTCTCAGGGAAAAATGGACAGCCATTCAGTGATGTAGAAATTGTGAAAGAATGCATTCTCAATGCTGTAGCATGCTTAGACCCCAATAACGTTTCAAAGTACAAACAACTACCTCTTTCAAGGAAAACCATAACTGGTTGGCAGCATGAATTAGCCTTCAACTTAACAGGACAACTTCATGCAATACTTCAAAAGGAAAATATATACATCATTCAATCACTTTGGATGAATCAACTGATACTACTGACTGGGCACAGGTTTTATACCCCATTTGGGTGATAACAGAAGATTTTCTTTGTTATGAGGAGTTACTCACTTTGGGCACTCTTGAGAACAGAACAGAGTGAATAGATATCTTCAACAACTTTCAAGATGAATGTCATGAAGTTGGACTGCATTTGGTAAATTTAGTGAGTGTATGTACAGACAGTGCACCTTCCATGACAGGAAAACATGAAGGGTTTATGGCACAGATGAAAAAAAGTATTAACAGATTCAGATGCTCTCATTTCTTTTCATTGTATCTTGCATCAGCAAAAACTCTGTGCTAGAGCTACTATTTTAAGTGACACTTTGTAACAAGTTATAAGTATTGTTAACCATATTCATGCAAATGCAACACGGCATCATCAATTTCATAACATGCAAAAGTTGAATGATGAGGTATTCAGTGTGGATTTGCCATAGCATTGTAAAGTGTGTTGGCTATCCCAGGGACAGGTGCCATCCAAAATTTTATCTCTGTGAGAACAACAAGTTAAATCCTAATAAGAACTGAACCAGGAGTGTGAATTATTGAAAGAACATTTCTATCGGAATGCAGCATTTCTGTGTGATATCATGTCAAACCAACGGAACTTGAATATTTCTTTGCAAGTTAAAACTAAGTCTACATATGATATGTGGCAAAATATCCAAGCATTTGGAAAGAAGTTACCTTTTTTCAAAACACTTCTTCAAAAGGAAATTTCAGATGAACATTTTCCCTAGTTAGCAAAGGTTATTGATGAGCAGGATGACATATGCAAATCATATGAAAAAATACCCAGCTGTGATAGCCCTATTATTAATAATTGGAGAATTACAGTAAAAGGTTCACTGACTCTGAGGGTCATGACATCACACTTAAATTAGCATTTCCGCCTCACCTAGTTGATATCACCAAGGCACCTAAAGAACTACGGATGGAATTGATTGAGCTCTCAGTAGATGACATTTTAAAGTCATTGTTGGATGCTAAGAAAGATCCAACTGAAATATGGAAAACTGCAGAATACCCATGCCTTCAGCAACATGCGGGCAAAATGCTTCTTGCTTTTAAACCCCTATTGCTGTGAATCCACATTCTCCTACCTAACCCAAACCAACACGCCCTTAAGGTCACAAATGACTGATACCCACCTAGAGGATCAACTGTCACTGGGGATCTCAATGCTGCAACCAAATATTCAAATGTTTTCCAACAAAAAGCACACACAACGAAGTCATTAAAAGTTTAGTTAACTTTAAAATTAACAAGCAGTTTTCATTTTTTGAAATTATTACGTATAGCAGTTAGATTTTTACAAAATAATGCACATTTTTAAGTATATCTGATTGAAGTTTCTTGAAGGCAGCCTTATTTGATCAGGCCACTAAATTAATGTGGCCTTCCATCACGAAAAGGTTCCCCACTCCCCTCCATCCTGGTCTTGGGTATCTGTATTTTTTTTATTTTATTTTTTAAAATTGACAAATAATAATTGTACATATTTATGGAGTACATAATGATGTTTTTTGTGTTTGTTTTTTTTTTTTTGAGACAGAGTCTCACTCTGTTGCCTGGACCAGAGTGCTGTGGCGTCAGCCTAGCTCACAGCAACCTCAAACTCCTGGGCTCAAGCAATCCTCCTGCCTCAGCCTCCCGAGTAGCTGGTACTACAGGCATGCGCTACCATGCCTGGCTAATTTTTTGTATTTATTTTTAGTAGTCCAACTAATTTCTTTCTATTTTTAGTAGAGACGGGGTCTTGCTCTTGCTCAGGCTAGTCTTGAACTCCTGAGCTCAGATGATCCTCCCACCCCAGCCTCCCAGAGTGCAAGCATTATAGCCGTGAGCCACCGTGCCCGGCCCATAATGATGTTTTTTTTTTTTTTTTTTTTTTTTTTTTTTTTTTGAGACAGAGTCTCACTTTGTTGCCCAGGCTAGAGTGAGTGCCGTGGCGTCAGCCTAGCTCACAGCAACCTCAAACTCCTGGGCTTGAGTGATCCTTCTGCCTCAGCCTCCCGAGTAGCTGGGACTACAGGCATGCGCCACCATGCCCGGCTAATTTTTTATATATATATCAGTTGGCCAATTAATTTCTTTCTATTTATAGTAGAGACGGGGTCTCGCTCTTGCTCAGGCTGGTTTTGAACTCCTGACCTTGAGCAATCCGCCCGCCTCGGCCTCCCAAGAGCTAGGATTACAGGCGTGAGCCACAGCGCCCGGCCCATAATGATGTTTTGATACATATAATGTATAGTGATCAGATCAGGATAATTAGCATAACCATTATCTCAAACATTTATCACTTCTTTGTATTTAGAATGAATGTTCAATATCCTCCTTCTAGCTATTTGAAACTATATGTGAACTAAAAACAAAATCCTAAGCCCCTGCTAAGTATACAGACCCCTCTCAGCCAAAGGGACCACGGAGAAATCTCGAAACTCAGTTCCCAGCGGTGACAGGATGGGAAGTCAGACACTCATCCTTGTACCCCTCCCTCGCTACTGGCCATCGGGCTTTATTTCCTGAGGGCCAGACCAGCGTTCTTTCCTGATAAAAGACCACTAGCCATAAAATGGTTTTTAACAATCTAGGGGACATGCGCAGAGAGGGTTTTGTGTCCTCGTTGCGCTGTTTTGACAGAGGGGGTGACCATTTTTAAATGTGGACCCCATAAAAGGACAGAAAGTCCCGCTGCACAGGTGCACAGTTCTCTTTTCATAAATATGTATGACTCCTCCTATAGCCTGTTAAATATGTGTATCTAGCCACCCCACTCAGGATAAAATCCTGTTCCCTTTGTCCCTCTCTCAAAGCACATGGACCACAAACCCTTTATGAGGAATAAAGCTCTCCTTTTCCAAATTATAGAACTATAGTTATTTTTTTCTGAAATATAGTTATTTTTTTCTGAAATATAGTTATTTTTTTTTCTGAAATATAGTTATTTTTTTCTGAAATATAGTTATTTTTTTCTGTTAACAAAGACGATAGAGTAGCTATCCTACTGTAGCTATCTAGTGTATAGAACACTAGAATGTATTTGTCCTATCCCGCTGCCGTTTGGGATCCTTTAACAAATCTATCCCTCTCCCTCCTTTACCCCAGCCCTTCCCGTCCTCCAGCGTCCTTTACTTTTTACTTCTATGAGATCAAATTTTTGTTTTATTTTATTTCCTTTTTAGCTTCCCCACACGAGTGAGAACATGTGGTGTTTAGCTTTCCATTCCTGGCTATTTCACCTAACACCATGTCCTCCGGTCTCATCCATGCTGCTGTGAGTGACAGGATTTAATTCTCTTTCTATGGCTGAATAGTATTCCACTGTGTATATGTACCATATTGTCGTCATCCATCCTTCTGTTGTTGGACACCTAGGTTGATTCTATATCTTGGCTACTGTGAATTATGCTCAAACAAACAGGAGGGTACAGATGTCTCTCCAATATAATGATTTCTTTTCTTTTGGATAAATTCTCAGTAGTGGGATTTCTGGATCATACGGTAGTTCTATTTGTACTCTTTTGAGGAAACATCCTACTGTTCTCTGTAGTGGCTGTACCAGTTTACATTTCCACCAACAGCGTATAGAGTTCCCTTTTTCTCCACATCCTCATCAGCATTTGTTATTTTTTTTGTCTTTTTGACAATAGCCATCCTGACTGGGGTGGGATATATCTCCTTGTGGTTTTGATTTGCACCTCCCTGATGATTGGTGATGTTGAGAATTTTTTCAAATATTTGTTGTCCTTTTGTATGTCAGTTTTTGAGAAATATCTGTTCAGAATATATGCCTATTTTTTAATTGAATTCTTTGTATTTTTGCTGTTGAGATATTTGAGTTCTTGTATGTTTTGGGTATTAATCCCCTGTTGGATGAGTAGCAAATATTTTCTCCCTTTATGTACATTGTCTTTTCACTCTGTTGGTTGTTTCTTTTGCTGTGTATACCTTTTTAGTTTGATATAAAACCATGTGTTTATTTTTGCTTTCATTGCCTATGATTTTGAGGTTTTATGCATAAAATCTTTCCCCACACCAGTGTCCTAAAGAATTTACCCTAAGTTTTCTTCTGGTAGTTTTATCATTTCTGCTCTTACATTTAGGTCTTCTGTCCATTTTGAGTTGATTTTTGTATAGGCTGAGAGGTGGAGGTCGAGTTTCATATTTCTGCATGTGGATATACAGTTTTCTCAGCACCATTTATTGAAGAGACTGTTCTTTCCTCAATAAGTGTTCTTGGCACCTTTGTTGAAAATCAGTTGCCTGTAGATAGGTGGATTAATTTCTGTGTTCTCTATTCTGTTCCATTGGTCTATGTGTCTATTTTTATGCCAGTATCATGCTGTTTTAGTTGCTATAGATTTTGCTGTATATTTTGAGATCTGTAAGTATGACACCTCCAGTTTTGTTCATTTTGCTCATGCATGCTTTGGCTACTCAGAATCTTTTGTGGTTTCATACAAATTTTAGAACTTTTTTCTATTTTTGTGAAAAGTGTTATTGGCATTTTGATAGGGATTGCATTGAATCTGTAGATTGCTTTAGGTAGTACTGTCATCTTAACAATATTCTTTCAATCCATGAGCATGGACTGTCTTCCATTTGTTTGTGTCCTCTTCTAATTCCTTTCATCAATGTTTTGCAAGTTTTCTTATAGAGAACTTTCCCCCCCTTGGTTAAATTTATTCCTAGGTATTTTATTTTTGTGAGGAGCTATTACAGATGGGATTGCCTTCTTGATTTCTTTTCAGCAGTTTGTTGTCATGTACAGAAAAGCTACTGATTTTTGTATATTAATTTTGTATCCTGAAACTGTATTCATTTATCAGTTATAAGAGTGTTTTGGTACAGATTTAGGTTTTTCTGTGTATAAGATCATGTCGTCTGCAAACAGGAACAATTTGACTTCCTCCTTTCCAATTTAGATTCCCTTTATTTCTTTCTCTTGCCTAACTTCTTTTGGTCTGGCTAGGACTTCCAGTACTATGCTGACTAAGAGTGGACATCCTTATCTTAGTCCAGCAGTTAGAGAAAAAAATTTCAGCTTTCCCCTATTCAGCAAGATGTTAGCTCTGGGTTTGTCATATATGGACTTTATTATGTTGAGGTACTTTCTTTCTATCCCTAATTTATTAAGAACTTTTATCATGAAGGGGTGTTGAATTTTATCAAAAGCTTTTTCTGTGTCTATTGAGATGAAAATGTGTTTTTTGTCCTTTATTCTATAGATGTGATATCTGATGTTTATTGATTTGCATATGTGGAACTCATCCTTACATTCCTGGGATAAATCTCACTTGATCATGGTATATTGTCTTTTCAATGTATTGTTAGATTTGGTTTGTTAGTGATTTTTTTTAGGATTTTTGGATCTATGTTCATCAGGGATATTGGCCTGTAGTTTTCCTTTTTTGTTATGTCCTGCTGTAGTTTGGGTATTAGAGTTATGCTGGCTTCATAGAGTGAGTTAGGAACATTTTCCTCTGCTTCAATTTTTTGGAATAGCTTGAGAATAATTGGTATTAATTCTTCTTTAAAGGTTCAGTTGAGGTGGGAATGTAAATTAGTACAACCTCTCTATGAAACACAGTATAGAGATTTTTCAAAGAACTAAAAGTATATCTACTATTTGATCCAGCAATCCCACCACTAGGTATCTACCCACAGGAAAAAGAAAAGAAATTATATCAAAAAACACCTGCACTTGTGTGTTTATAGCAGCATAATTCATAATTGCAAAGATATGGAATCAACATAAGTACCTATCAACCAAGGAAAAGATAAATATATACACACACACATACATGCACACACATACTATGGAATACTACTCAGCCATAAAAAAATTAAATAATGTTTTTTACAGTAACTTAGATGAAACTTGAGGCCATTATCCTAAGTTAAGTAACTTAGGAAGGGAAAACCAAATACTGCATGTTCTCATTTATAAGTGAAGGCTAAGGTACGGGCAAGCATGGTCATATAGAGTAACATAATAAACACTGGAGACTCAGAAGGAGAAGGTTGGAAGGGAGAAAAGGAATGAAAAATTACCTATTAGATACAATGTACACTATTTGAGTGATGGGTACACTACAAGCCCTGACTTAATTAATTAATTATACATAATTCAAGTAACAAAAAACTACTTGTACCCCCTAAATCTGTTGAAATAAAAAAGAAAGACTTCTGCAAAAAAAAAAAAAGTTGGTAGAATTCAGCTGTGAAGCCATCCAGTCCTGGACTTTTCTTTGTTGGAAGACTTTTTATTACTGATTCAATTTCATCACTTGTTATTGGTCTGTTCAAGTTTGTATTTCTTCTTAGTTCAATCTTGGTAGGTTGTGTATGTGCAGAAATTTAATTTTCCTCTAGGTTTTTTAATTTTTTGGTGTATAGTTGTTCATAGTAGTCCGTAGTGATCCTTTGTATTTCTGTGATGTCCTTTGTGATGGCTCCTTTATTGTTTCTGATTTTATTTATTTGGGTCTTCTCTTTTTTTTTCTTTTTTTTTTAGTCCAGCTAATAGTTTGTCAAGTTTTTATAGCTTTTGAAAAAACCCAACTTTTTTTGTTTCATTGATCTTTTGTACTTTTTTGGTCCCAATTTTGTTTATTTCTGCTCTGATCTTGATGATTTTTTCCCTTCTACTAATTTTGTATTTGGTTTATTATTGCTTTTCTAGTTCCTTAACATGCATTGTTAGGTAGTTTATTTAAAATTTTCCTAGTTTTTTGATGTAGGCATTTATTACTATAAACTTGTCTCTTAATACTGCTTTGGCTGTGTCCATTAAGTTTTGGTGTGTTTTGTTTCTGTTTTCATTTGTTTCAAAGAATTTTAAAATGTCATTCTTAATTTCTTTCTTCACTCATTTTTTGTTCAGGAGTGAGTTACTTCATTTCTATGTATTTATATAGTTTTGAATGTCCCTGTCTTCATTCATGTCTAGTTTTGTTCCAGTGTAGTCAGATAAGATATTTGATATGATTTCCATTTTTTAAAATATTTTGAGATTTGTCTTGTGTCCTAACATATGGTCTGGCATGTAGGTATATGACTGCTTGGCTGGCCTGGATATGTGTCTACTGGTGACAACCCATGAGGCTGTTTCTCAGGCCCAGGACACAGCTGCATCGTTGCTTGGCTATCCTGGGGGTGTGTCTGCCTGGGTTGGCTCATGGAGCTGTTTCTCAGGTCCAGGATGTGGCCTCTTGGCTGCTTAGGTGGTCTAGGGATGTGGCTTAGACCATTACTGGGGACAGAGGACCACTGGGCAGGCCAGGGGTGTGTCTACAGAGTAAGGCAGCGCTGTAGGGCTTTTTCTCAGCTCCCTAGCTTAGTGTTAGCCACTCTGCCGGCTTAGGGGTGCGTCATGCTTGAAGGCTCCAAGGGCTTCTCCTGCTGGGGGAGGGTGCACAGTGGTTTGGCCAGCTCAAGGGTGAGTTTGCCCTGGGTGAGACTGGCAGCCAGTGTTGGTTTCCCTGCTGTGCAGGACTGGAGTCACAACCAATCCTGGGCCCCAGCGCCATGCAGCTGGTATTGTGGCATTCGGCCATCTGTGTGGGCTTAGCATAATAAAGATGGAGCTCCAGTGGTGGAGACGTGTGGTGGCTACCAGTCCCCAGAGCAGGGCGCACTCCACAGGGGCTCCCATCCCCACTCCCGGGCTCCCGGGTGGGAGGCAGGGGACACTCCGACAGCCACAGCCCGAGCTCCCGCTGGTCTGCGCCTTGAGCTGCTCCTCAGGCTTTCTGTGGGAGATTCTGAGGCAAGCCTCTTCTCGACTGGGCCATTGGAACACCGTCATATTTGAATACAGTCATTTTTTTTTTAATTTCTGTGTGAAACTTCACAAAATGACTTCCTTAGATTCACCCAAATTTCTATTTCTTGTCCTGAAATAGCATCTGACACTTTCACAAGCACTCTTTTCTTTTTTCTTTTCCTGAGCTGAAAATGCCAAAAGAGTCACGGTGTCAGAGTGTGCTTCGGTACCGTGGTGGCCTCGCCTCTTGTTTGCTGAGGAACCCTGGGGCCGGAGACTGAGCGCCCTTCTCAGGGCCACACTGAGGGCACGGGGAGGGTGGCCCCAGGGAGCGGAGACCTGGAGAGTGAGCCCTTCCCTGTTTCCCCACGACACCTCGCACCAGGTGAGCCCGCCCTGGAGGTCACCAGGCTCCACCACCAGCTGTCTCAGCCCTTTGTCCTCCAGATTGGTGACCTCCGTCCCGTCTACAGAGTCCCCTGGGGACTGGGTCCCCACATGGAGCACAGCCCAGCTCCTCCAAAGAAGAGGTGGTTGGGCAGAGAGAACGAGCTGTGATCGTCTTCCAACTCTAACGCTCCCCGGAGTCCACCCCGACTCTGAGAGGGTTAACTAAGTCGGTTCCTTTGACATGGAGTTTCCCACGTGTTCTCTAAGGGCCTCCCGCAATGGTGTGGAGAGAGGCCTCACCCACACTGAGGCACGAAGAATCGGAGCTGCCACCTTCCTTGAGCTATTTTTATCTTTGAGGCTTTTCTGAGCCCCAACACTTGACTCAGGGGTTAGTCATAGCGTCGCAGCTGCGGGTCCCTGCGCGCCCTCACAGCCGTCCCCAAGCGATGCGAGGGGAGAAGTGTCTCCCACAGTGCTGAGGGGCCCGGGGTTGTCCGAGAACTCAGGGACAGCTGTGACGCCAGGCTGGCGGAAGAGCCCACGGTGCTGCCTCATACACTTGGTCTCACTCATCTTCACCTGAATGCAATTCCAGGTGAGAAGACTGGGGACTAGAAGGGTCACGTCCTAACCGAAGTCAAACTTGAGCCTTCCAGCCCACCTCCCAGAGCCCTCTAAGAGCCCACATGGAAGGGTCTGGTACCATGTCACCGGCTCGATGGGTGCAGGTGAGGCTGCCGCTGGGGGCTGGGCAAGAACTCTGTGAGAGTTTGGGTGCATCAGAAATCAAGTTTAGCCAAAATTCACAGAGCCGAAGTTCCACATAAAGCCTTTTGTTATTTTTCCAGAATGAATGGTTATCGTAGCCCAATAGACACACAATGCATGCTTAGCTTCTGACACAGAGAGAGTGTTTTCCAACAAGAGCAGAAGAAACAGTTTTCTTCCAGTGGGGTGAGAGGTGTCCGTGTCGTGGGGTGTATCCTCACTGACTCGGGTGCAGGGCTCCAAGGTGGGGGGACGCTGGCCTGCCCCAGCAAGCCCAGCCCTCTGTGCAGGCTCTGCAAGAAATCTGGAAGGGTCTCACGGCATTGAGTCGGCTCATATCCCAACATCCTCCACTCGCTTACTCCGTTGGATCAGAGGGTCTCAAGGCCATGTCTGTCTGTGAAGAAGGCTTTAGTTCCTTCTCTGTTTATGATTTTACCAGTTGAGGGAAGGAAAATAAAGGAAACCAGTGAAGATCTACAGAACCCCTCGCTACCACCCCCTCCGCAAGCCTCCCCAAAACTTCACTTGGTTTTTTATTTTAATCCATCTGTTTAGCGTTGCATTACTGATCATTAGAATTACCTGGGGAATTCAAAACAATCCCTGAACCCTGGGCACTGGGACTCAAACCTTGGCCGTTTTTAAGACTCTCCAGATGATTCCAGTGTGCAACCAAGTTGAGAACCAGTGAGCTAAACCAGGGATTTTTCAGGCTTTAAAGTGCACACCAGTCGCCTTGGGATCCTGGAAAAGTGGAGATTTTGATTCAGGATCTCTGGGGCGGGGATCCAGAGCTGGCATTGCTCTGGATCCAGGTGACCCCAGTGCTGCTGGTCTTAAGGACACACCTTGGATAGACTGTCCCCCAAGGCCGGGTGATTAGTGGGGAACAGGGAATCTTGAAGCCATCCTGGGCAAAAATGGGCGTGAGACAGCAAGAAAACGCCCGTGATTGCAGAACTGCCGTGGGCTGTTAGGAAATGATTTCCAAGCCTTACACATGGTGGGACTGACAATTATGGGTTAGGGGAGGAGCTGGACTTCCAGAATCTAGAATATTCCAGACCAAAGTAAACCTGGTAGATCTGGGATGCCCAATCCTGACTGGTTACTGGAATCACCAAGGGGAGCTTTCTAGAAATTCAGACCCTGGACCCCTCCCTGAATAGCCCCCCACTCAGCACACTAGAGAAGGGGCCCGGGAATCTGCATGTGTAAATAGCTGAATTAGGCTCAGACAAATTTTAGGAGCCCCTCCCTGCAGCCCCTCACTCACACGGAATTTATGGAAGAGGAAGCTGCCGCAGGCAGAGCTGCTCACCTGCAGCAGTACTGGCCTTTCTGCAGAGGACGGAGCGAGTGAGCAGAGAGAAACCTGAGGGGTGATAGAACTTCGCCCAGGTCACTGTTCAGGGACCCAGACCCTGGCTGATAAATTCAGGCTCTGTGTCTGCTTTCCTTGGCTGTCGGGCTAATTTTATGAGACAGTAAAGACAACGGCCAGGTGTAGTGATGGCTAATAAAAGGGGCAGTTCGGCCTGGCAAGAAGTGAAGGAGATTTTATGCTTCTCCAAAATGCCATGCCAATGGCACAAGGGGACGCAGTGCCCTGTGTCACACAGGGGAGTGTGCCCCCTCTGGCCGGGCCAGCTTTCCACCCCCCACCTAGTTGCAATTCCCCCTCCTTACATAACTAACTGCCGTCCTTACGCCCCTTTAATGACTGAGAGTGACAATTTTTAGAGCCTCGTGACACATCACAGCCACAATCCTAACCGGTGTGGAGTTTTGTGGGACTTCTACGGTCCTGCAGCCTGGAGCCCGGGGGACCCCGCCACTCCGGGTGCGACGTCCCATTGTCGATCCGGCTCTGTTCACGCGGAACGCCTGAGGGACAGGGTGGCTACGTCCAGACCCATGTGACGCCAGCACTCACACCTGCGCCCGGGTCCCCGCCCTGCCCAGGTCAGCTGCAAGCACCACCTGATGGGAACTTACAGAGAGTTGCCGTAATTATCCATGGGATTTCTTTAACCGATAGGTTAGCCAATAACTTTATCAATGCTTGTTTTTTTGTTGTTGTTAATTTAGGCATGAAGTTTTCATTTTAAATATTAATCGTATTTACTCATTTATTCCTGTGCTTCTCTCCTGAGCACATGCAATGTGTTAGTTAATGCCACATATTTATTTATTTTTTATCCATGTGTGAACTTTATTTCATGCTATTTACAAAAAGTGATTCAAAATGAAACAAAGATCTAAACGTAAGCTCTAAACTATAAAACTCTCAGAAGTAAACATAGATGTAAATCTCTGAGACCTAGATTAGGCAGTAGTTTCATTTAAGAAAATAAAAGCATAGGCAACAAATAAAAAAAATTATATATATTCACGTTCATGGCCCCGTCAGGGACTGGGATTGTCTCCACTTGGCCCGTGAAGAATCTGAACCCGAGCTCCCGTAGCTGGACACCCCGGCCAGTCACTGCCGCCTGAGCTCAGACCTCCCCGACTCCAAAGTGCCGTCTCCTTCCCCAAATCATGTTATCTGCCCCCACCACCCTCCTATCAGTCTCTCTCATTTTAGAGACCAAGGGAGGCTGCTAATTGCACTTTTAAAAAATATATTTTTTATGGCAAAAGACATGATAAAGCTAAAAGACACACCACCCACTGAAGGTATTTTCAGCATGTAACGATTTAATAGTCATACCTCATCAGCACGCTCATAAGTCATTAAGTTAAAATTCATACACATTATTTTCTCAGAGAAGCTGTCCCTGCCCTCCCAGTCCAAACCGGGGTCCCCGTTACCGTGCTCCTCCCTCTAGTGTAGGGCTGGACAAGACAGCAGCATGACAGGCGGCACCGGTATTATTTCCCTTCTGGAAGCATCTATGCTGCCAGGCTGTGGCCTATTTCTTTGCAACAAACTTTGTATTTTGGAATCGTTTCAGGTTCTCAGAGACGTTGCAAAGATTGCACAGAAAGTTCTCGCCCCGTCTCCCCTACCGTTAGCATCCACATTTCCATGGCTGAGTATAACGTCAGGTAATGTTAAAAAAGATGTAGTTTTTCCTTTCCTGCAGCCACTGGGCATGCTGCCAGCAGACCTGAGTCTTGGCAGCTGCGGCCTTGGTGGTCGCCACGGTCCCTGCTGGGCTCAGTTTTAGCAGGACACAACGGGATGGCCTCGCCAGGGCTTTGGGGGAGGATTAAATGAGACCACACCTGCGAAAGCCCCCAGGATGGCACCTGGCACACCTGTTGCACGTGATCTGCCTTGAAGTGGAGGTTCCCATTAGGCTGTGTGTTGAAAACACACCTGGGGTTCCCATTCTCGGGGCCGTCCTGCAACACCGAGCCACACCTTGACTTGTGTTTCCTTAACACTCTGTGTGTGTGTGTGTCTCCCCCCTCCCTCCTCAATAAATCCTGCTGGACGGATTCAGGCCACGGGCAGTTGTTCTGCGCAGAGACATTGTTTCCTCTTCCGGCTGGCGTCTCTCAGAGTCCCAGGCAGAGCCGGGCCGGGGAGCGCCTCGGCTGCCCCAGTCGCGAGTCCTGAATCCCTAAGCAGCTCCCCGAGGGGCTGCCAAGAGCGCCCTGCCCTGCCAGTGGGGCTGCAGGAAGGTCGGGTAAGAGAAGTGGCGGGAGGGGACAGAAGGAGAGAAAACAGTTGTAATCACAGATCGTGTCTCCAGCCATGTCCCTCCCCGCCACCCCTGCCCTGAATTATTTTATGCCCCCCGAGCAAGCAAGCCCCCGAGCTGACACACGTGTTTTTGGAGATCAACAGGACACTTCCAGCCTTCAGAATTAAAATGACTCTCCTGAAGTGCGCGCTTGTGCCTGGACCTCCCACATCGGTGCTCACACAGACGCCCCCCGAAACAGGCGTCTCCCCTCTGGGCACAGCCTGCCCGGCCACCACCTCTGGGAGGGCCGCAGCCCGCTGCGGGGGGCAAGGCCGGCTGTGCCGGGTGGTGACGCGTCTGCTCTTGCAGGCTCCTTCCTCATTGACGCCAGACCCTCAAGAAGGTTCCCATTCAGAGCAACTGTCCGTGTTCCTTCACTAGCACAAGACAACTTGAAATAAAATATTTACACGCTGTTATTTTTTATTTTTATTTTTTTCATTTTTTAGCAGAGCAGAGTTGGCCTTTGATGCTCGCCTGTGCTCGTGCGCCCAGGCCCAGCTTTGTCGCCAGCCCCGCCCTGCGCTTTGGGGCTTTGGCCGCAGGGCTGTGTGAGGCGGGGAAGTAGGGGTGTCTCCCCCTAAGCCAGGTGCGGCCGAGGCCAGAAGCGCAGCAGGAGGAGAGAGACCTTTCTGACGTGGGAGAAGCCTACAAGCACACGGACACCTTCGGAGGAAGAAGAGGATGAGGAGGAAAAGGTACGCACTGGGAATTTGAAGGGAATTATGACTAATCTTAAAAGCTATCAGGTACGGAAAGTTCCAGGAATGTGGGCATTTTCCTCCTCTGCGTTAAATATAGTTTGGAAAAATCAAGGTTTGTCCAAGTCTTTGTCGCGACCAAGATGTTTTTTTCCTGCTATCTGTTGGAAAGAGGACTCCTGTACTCCAAACTGTGATACAGAAAATACAGATGTTTCTTGGCACATCTAATAACCAGTAAGTAGGACAGAGCTTGGGGCTTCACCTGTGGGTTGCAGACAGTGGCCGAGCTGCCTGTTTCCTGATTGCCCTTGGGCAGATGCAAACTCCTGGGGATGGACTCTCCCGTCCTCACCACTGTCTCCTCTTCCCCGTCCACCTTCCACGTTTCCTGCCTGCACTTTCTCCCCTGCCAGCTCCAGAGTTCTGTAGAAAAGGGTGGAAAAGAGGGCATGGCCAAGGGTCAAGGGTCAAGGTTCAAGGTTCAAAGGAAGAATACAGACACTAAAAGAGAGTTTAGTAAAAACAGCTTTGGCCTTAGGAGTTTGTTTTTGTTTTTTGTTTTTTTTTTTTTTTTTTTTTTTTTGAGACAGAGTCTCGCTTTGTTGCCCAGGCTAGAGTGAGTGCCGTGGCGTCAGCCTAGCTCACAGCAACCTCAAACTCCTGGGCTCGAGCGATCCTTCTGCCTCAGCCTCCCGAGTAGCTGGGACTACAGGCATGAGCCACCATGCCCGGCTAATTTTTTTTTTATATATATTTCAGTTGGCCAATTAATTTCTTTCTATTTTATAGTAGAGACAGGGTCTCGCTCTTGCTCAGGCTGGTTTTGAACTCCTGACCTTGAGCAATCTGTCCGCCTCGGCCTCCCAAGAGCTAGGATTACAGGCGTGAGCCACCGCGCCCGGCCATTAGGAGTTAAGAAAGCTGTGTTTTAGTCTAAGCTCCAGCACTAAACAACAACAACAACAATTAGATATGATAATAGCACTTACCGTTTATGGAGCATTTACTATGGCCAGGCATTATTCCAAGCACTTTAGATTTCACCCACTTGTACGAGGTAGGTGCAGTTATGGTGCCGGAATTAGTCTGTTTTCTGGGACTTACATCAATGTATAAGGAAAAGGAATTTATCTATTTCAGTTATGGAGGAGGAGTCCAGGGTGGAGGGGCTGTGTCTGGTGAGGGCCTTCTTGCTGGTGTGGACTCTCTGCGGGGCCCTGGGGAGGCGCAGGACACTGTGTGATGGGGGCCGAGTGTGCTCACCTGCTAGCTCAGGTCTCTCTTCCTCTTCTTATGGAGATACCAGGTCCACTCCCCCGCTAACCTGCTAGTCCATTCATCCATGAATGGATTAATCTGTTCATGACGGCAGAGGCCCCAGGATCCAATCACCTCTTCTTACAGGTGCCACCTTTTAATACTGCCACGTTGAGGCTTCAGTTTCCAACACATGAGGTTTGGGGGACACATTCAAACCATAGCAACGCCTATGTTGTGGATGACAACACTGGGGTCTAGATGTCTTAAGTAATCTCCCCAGGGTCACGTAGCTCCCAGAGGCTGGGCTGGAATTCAAACCAAGCTCGAGGCTTGTGATCACGACACTAGATCACCTCCCTCGCACAGTTGGAAGCAGTTCCCTCAGATTCCCTGAGCCTCTATAAAATGAGGGTTTTAGTGGGTGTTTCCAAAGCTCCTTCTAGACCTTTCTTTTTTTTTATTTTATTTTAGCGTATTATGGGGGTACAAGTGTTAAGGTTACGTATATTGCCCATGCCACCCCTCCACCCTCGAGTAAGAGCTTCAAGTGTGTCCATCCCCAAAACGTTGCACATCTTACTCGTTGTGCTTGTATATACCCATCCCTTCCTCCCCGCCCTCCCGCCCTCCCGACACCTGATAAATGTTACTCCTGTATGTCCACTGAGGTGTTGATCCATTAATACCAATTTGCTGGTGAGTACATGTGGTGCTTGTTTTTCCATTCTTGAGATACTTCACTTAGTAGAATGGGCTCCAGCTCTATCCAGGAATATACAAGAGGTGCTGTATCCCCATTGTTTCTTAAAGCTGAGCAGTACTCCATGGCATAGTCTTAGCTTCATCTTCTGCTCACCACCTCTCAATACTTGATACAAAAATACAGCTTCTCTAGCTACCCGATGCTTCTGGGGGCGAAATGGAAGTGGACACTTCACACCCAACGTGGTCTCTTAACATCCCGTCCCGAGACCCTGGGGGGGGAACCCTTACATGGCGAGCAAAATGTTTGTGTGCCCTGAGTCTCATGCAAAAGATCTTGCTGGAGACCTCTGTAGATTAGCACTGCAACCTCGCAGAACGTAGGAATGACACTAAGGTGCTTAAAAAATGAGTCAAACACGCATGAGCCTGGAAGACATCATGCTAAGTGAAATAAGCCAGACACAGAAGCACAGATGCCGTGTTATTCCACACGTACAAGGTACTCAGGACAGTCTGATTCGTAGAGACAGAAAGTGGAATGGAGTTGCCAGGGGCCGGGTGGAGGGGGAAATGGAGAGTTAGCGTTTAACAGGGACTGAGTTTCTGTTTGGGAAGATGAAATCATTCCGAACATGGAGGGTGGTGATGGTTGCACAACAGTGTGAGTGTACTTAATGCTAATGAACTATGGTTAAAATGATAAATTTTATGTTATGTATGTTTGACTACAATAAATAAGAGAAAACAAATCGGAAAGCTTCTTACTATTTATTTATGATTGTATAATATGTGTTTGGTAAAAAAAACTAAATAGAGAAAATTGTAAAAACCCAATTAAGATAATACAATTTCCACCAACCAGAAAGAACTATAATTATGATTTCTACCCAATCATTTTCCTTTGCATTCTTCTCTCTCTCTTCCCGTCATCTATATATACAGAAACGCAAATATTTGAGTTCATGCCATATAAAGTTATCTATCCATTTTATCTCTTTCATTTAACATTATACTATGAGCATTTTCCAAGCAATTAAAATTTATCTGTAAACATAATTGTAGTGTCTGCACACTAGTTTAGGCATGCTGAAATGTATTTAGCTCTTTCCCTGTTTTTGGACATTTAGGTTTTTCTGATTTTTCACTTTGTAAGTAGCATTAAAGCTGTCTACACTAGCGAGCTCGTCTCTGCCCGCCTCTGCTTACTTCCAGAAGACTGGCTCCTAGAAGCAGAGTTACTGAGTTTCTGGGTCAGATGACAGGTTATATATTCCAAAAGGCTTTTTACTTTTTCTCCATGCATGCACACGTGTGTGTGTGTGTGTGTGTGTGTGTGTGAATTAGTTTCAAGAGCCCTTCATCTGTCCTGTGTTCCTCTGGGTCTGTTTGAAGCACCTGCCATCTCTCCGGCTCTTTTGGTTGTTGTTGGCTGTCCTCAGATCCCTGTCCTTGAGAGCTGCCTACGGGGAAGATGTGTTTGAACACTGACCATCCCTAAGGCGAAAACAAGGGATCTGAGAGCCGGCGGGCTGTTGAGTGAAAGTGGACAGGACAGCATCTGAGGTTCTGTTTGTGTCAGCCTAGCTCGTGTCACACAGGGGTGTGTGAGGTGAGGGTGGGACTCAGCGCCCCTCGGGGCGTGGAGAAAAGCCGCCCCCGCTGAGTCCAGCTGCTCACGGGCGCATCCCGGCACAACTCTTCCTCGGAAGGGCAGGGAAAATGGAGCCTTGCTGAGCTTCCTTGGTTGCTGGTGAGCGAGTGGTTAAATGTAGCCTGGACAACACTGACCTGGGCTTCCCCAAACGCACCTGTCATCTATTCTAAGAGTCACACACAGACCCGCCCAGGTCAAGGAAACCACGGATCTCTGGCTCTTGGGCTGCTGACCTTTTCTCATTACAGTTACCCCACTTCTCCCCGAAAGTCCCTCCGCTCTTAGATACCGGCTCACGTGTGATTTCCACATGGAAGCTTTGGCGACCCTCTCAAACTACATCAACACCCCTAGTGCGCCTTATTTATAGTGCTTCTCACCATGCATAAATGTATTAATTAGAGTAATCGTTTGATTCATGTATCATGTAATGTTTTCATGCAACACAGTTGCTTTATTGTCTGTGCCTGTCTGTGCCAGGAACAGTGCTATTCGCTGGGATGACGGTGATGAACAGAACCAGTTTGGTCCCTCTCCACGTGGAGCTGAGAGTCCAGTGGCAAAGAAGCAAATAAAAACATGATTGCAATTTATGTGTTTATGTATTATAAAGGAAATGACGTGAAGGCGATGACAAAGACTGGTGGAGAGATCTCATCAGACAGAGGGGCCATGCGGGCCATGCTGGAGACCAGGAGAGAGACAGGGGCCCCAGGGTGAGAACCTTGGGGAAGGTGGAGCACCTGGACGTCCAGGAGAGTTGGGGGACCCGGAAGGCAGCTGCATGGAGGGAGCGCGGTGGGTCGGGGGAGAAGGTCGCTTGGTAAGGGAGGACAGGTGGACAGGGCCAGAGCGCACAGTAGGGGAGGGACATGGAGCCAGGTCCAACGCAGCCGAGAGGCAGATAGGTGGCCACCAGAGTGGATGACGTGGCGGTCAGTGGTGTCCTGGACACCATGCTCCAGCAGCAGCAGATGGCAGGGGGTCGGGGAATAAATGTGTAAAAATAAAATTTAAAAACCTCAAGGCCACCCCAGCAATCCTTATGCAAAAGAGAAGGTTCCTGTGGAGAACTGGCACTGCAGACCATTCAACAGGAAATTCCTGATGACCCTCATAAGCAAGGACATGCAAGTGGTAACGTTAGGTCCACAGGCCATGTCTAGCACCTAAAACTAAGATCTATTTGATTCCACAGTAATAACAAATTACAGGTTTATCTTCACAGGTGCAGAACAGAGACAAGACAGAATCAGATATTATTTCACCTTCCCAGGGACACCTACATAACTGATGTTTCTTTCACTCCCTTTTTCTCCTCTAACATTTGCCTTATCTTATGTAGAATGTAGATTTTCCTGGGTCTTACAAGAATGTAACTAATATGACAACTCACATGGCAGTCAACATGTTAAAAAAATGCAAAAAAAAAAAAAAAAAGAATGTAACTAATATGTAAAATATAGATTTTCCTGGGTCTCGCAAGAATGTAACCATTGTCTCACCACTGCCCCTGACTGCAACCTGGGTGCTGGGGCTACTGCCTGCCTTTTTCTTTCTGTATGCCTTTTAATCCTGAAAACTTCCATATTCCCTTTTGGGGAAAAAAAAAAACCAAACAGTTCTGTCTGCAGTTCATATTTTTCCCAGGTGCTTCCTCAACTTTGGCTCATTAAACCTCCACGGATTGAGATTTTGGCCTCGGTCACTTATTTGGGTTGACAAGTGGATGGTGAGGAATTAATTAGATAGCTTGGCTCTGAGAAGAGAATTCTGGGCTGTGCAGGGGAATAGAAAAATTCGTGGCTGGATGGAGAGAGATAAGAAAGGCCAGGGAGAAATTAAAGTTGGTTTTCCTGAATTTCTTTCCCTTTTATTGTGTGTGTGGATGGGAGATGGAAGAGTGTGTTTATAAGCTGTGGAGATGACTCAGGAGAGAGAGAGAGATTTACAATGCTCAGAGAGGCAATAAATGGAGAGCTAAATCCTTGATAAGATGGCACAGTATCCAGAATAGAGATGAGTAGATAAGACTTTTATACAAAGAGCCACTTCATCAATTTTTTAACACTATATTATGGAAAATTGCAAATGTACAAAAGCAGAGACAACAGTGTAATGAGACCCTATGTACCCTCCAATCCGGCTTCAACACACAGCCAATCTCATTTCATCCATAATCCCACCCAATGTATCACCCCTGCCATGATTATTTTGAAATAAATCCAAGACACCGTAACTTGCATCCATGAATGCTTCATATGTAACCTTTGAAATAAGGACATTTAACAAACTGCAGCAAAACTATTGTCACACTTAAAAGTTAATGATTTATTAACATCATTAAATACCTAGCAGCATATGAATTTCCCTAATTGTCTCTCTTACATGCTTTTATTTTTTTAACAGCTGGCTTGTTCAAATCAAAACCAAAACAGGGTACACACAGTGATTGTGGCTAACATGCTTTTTGAGGGAGGCGCCCCCTCTCTTTTCTTTCCCTCATTGGTTGAAGAAACCAGATCTTTAGTCCCACAGAATTTCTCACATTCTGGATTTTGCTGATTACATACCCGAGGTGCCACTTAACACGGTCTTCACGTCTCTAGCTCACATTTGTATGGCCGGCCTTATTTTAACCTGCTGGATATATGTTTACATGATTCACTTTAAGCCATCGATTCAGAATACCAAATTGATTTGAGCCTCGTTTCTGTCTTTCAGTGTATCAGCCATCCCTCCCAGTTGTGTGTCACCTGGAAGTCAGAAAGAACGTCTTCGATGACCTTGAGTTGTGGAGGAAGCCCAGAGTGACACACAAGCCCGCAGCAGGCCACATCTACCCTCTAAGAATACATGCCTCTGCGAATTCGCGTAGACACATCACCCCAAGCTCCTGTCATTCAGGTTGAATTTCCCCTTTTTTTTCCCTTCTCTATTTCTCAATTTCTCCTACAGAGAAAATTCTCCTAAAGTTCATGAGAGCTTGTAGAATAGCTTCCTGAAGCTGCCCCTGGCCGTATCAGCCTGAGTTTGCATCACGGAACCATGGAGCGGGAAATACGTGTTCGACACTGCGCACCTCAGCACCGCACGGAGCAGGAAACCGAAGGCGAGAGTGCACACACGAGTACCCGCGCTGAGTGCTCGCGCAAACACGCCCAGGAGCACCCACACGTCCGGGTCAGGGGTGTCAGCGACCCTTGCCCGGAACCCTGGACTCCTGACCCCACATACAAGAGGCTTTCCAGAGTCTCCCGCCACTTCAGAGAGACGGGGCTGACTCCCAACAACTGCCTCTTGCCTTTGCTCTCAGCCTGTCACCTAAATCTACTCCACAATGTTACTGGGGCGTCACGTGATCTGGAGAGACTTGAAGCCCAGAGAGCACCCAGGGCTTTAAAATAAGCCAAGTCTCCGGGCCAGGCACATTGCATTCCAGAACACCAAAGCGGCCTGCGCGTGTGGCCCTGAACACGCTGTGAGCAGGCTTTCTGGAATAGTCTGAGAACAATTTCTGGAGAAGTTTGGAATTGAATGGATGGACTCCTATGAGGAATGAAAAAGATTTTGAGAGGAAGAATACTCAGGCTGGGCGTGGTGGCTCACGCCTGTAATCCTAGCACTCTGGGAGGCCGATGCAGGAGGATCACTCAAGGTTAGGAATTTGAAACCAGCCTGACCAAGAGTGAGACCCCATCTCTACTAAAAATAGAAAGAAATTAATTGGCCAACTAAAAATATATAGAAAAAATTAGCTGGGTATGGTGGTACATGCCTGTAGTCCCAGCTACTTGGGAGGCTGAGGCAGGAGGATTGCTTGAGCCCAGGAGTTTGAGGTTGCTGTGAGCTAGGCTAATGCCACAGCACTCTGGCCCCGAACAGAGTGAGACTCTGTCTCAAAAAAAGAAAAAAAAAAAAGATACGGAATATCTGTTAAATTTGAATTTCAGATAAGGAAAGAATCATTTCTGACTATAAGTCTGTCCCATGCAATATTTGGGACATATATACCAAATTATTTATTTGCCTGAAATCCAAATTTAAATTTGAATTACTGAGATAGGCATCCTGTGTTTGACCTGGCAACCCTACCTCCACACCAGTCCATGGGGCCAGGCAGATGAGGAGCTCAGCTGCTCCAGCCTGGGTTGGGTGTCCACACCCTGGATCCCAAGAGTAAGGTCATCCCCACCCAACCCCGGCGACTGGCTGGCTGCTGGGCAGACGAAACGACAGATGCCCACTATAGCTTGCCCTGGGGACAGCAAGGAGACCAAGATAAAAGTGAAAATGGTAGTCACATAGATGACTCGTGCTTCCCTGTTACCCCCAGCAATGTTGGGACTTCTCCGACTGCTTTTTCCGGGCCCCCTGCCCCATGCCTACTGTTGTGAATCCCTAGAGGAGAGGTCTATGTGTTCCTCCTTCACCACTGCCATCTCCTTGCTGCTCACACAGAATCTTAATTAGAAACTGTCGACTAGCCAAAGGAAAGAAGCGTTGCATGTCCTTTATACTTCCTCCTTGGGCAAATTTAATTATTCCTGCTAGATCAAAAGATATCTTCACAATGTTTTTACATGAACAATGGTGATTCTTTGATGCCAATAGCAAGGCTAACATGCCGTTCGCCATTCTTCTACAGTGCCGTACACATTTGGCTGTCTCTCAGGTTCTTGAAAAGTTCGTAAGTTCCGTCTGATAATATCTCGGCAAGAAAGATGAGCGTTGTTCTGCTCTCAGCAGAGGCTGGGCACTCTGTCAAGACCACAGATGGAGTGGATAGAGTCTGGCAGAGTTCGGGGGGGGGGCCCATTTGGGGCTGGTTTGCCATCTTCCTGAGAACTCTGCGTTTTGGGAATCATAATATTTGCTTTCCGCATGCAGCATTTCTGCGGCGAGAAAGCTGGCCAATGGCTGCGGAAAGCGTCAGGGTGTGTCCCTTTCTTGCTCCTGGTGAAAGGCAGAGCTGGGTGTTCTAGTGAGAGACAGAGTGTGCTCTAAGGCAGACGTGCAGCAGGAAGGAAGGGGGCTGCAGGGGAAGCCAGCAGGCTGGGGTTCGGCCCCAGCCCTGTCTGTCGTCTCAGGCTGGGCTCCCTCCTGGGACTGGCGGGGCTAACGGCTGCTCCGCCTGCCGACAGCAGAGAGCCCGCAAGTACCAGGCGCTTTGCAAAGTGCCTCCCTGGGGCTGCACAGAGGGGCCATGTACCCAGGGCAGCTGTCATACCGTAGGTATGACACACAGGGTTATGGGCTGGTCGCAGTGATTTTCTGACAAAGGGAAATAAAATGTCGTACAGAAAAAGACTTCTTGTTCTAATTCACCCGAAAGCTCCTCATGTGTCCCAAAGCCTTCTTCGTCCCAGGAAGGGAAGTGTTAACTTCCCCTGGGTGGGGGGGGGGAGCCCCAAGTAAAATAGAGTGACTGATAGAGCTGGATATAAAGCCAGAGGGTTGACTCCAAAGCCCTGTGCTTTCCGCTTGTCCCCAGACCTGCTTCTCAAGGGGGCGATGAGGAGGGAGCGAGATCGTGCTGTCGGCACAGCGTGTGTCCCCAGGGCGCTGTACAAACGCGTGGAGTGACTGCTGGGAGGCACACGTGGGCAGGACAGTTGATCTTAGCGATCCTACCTCCCCTCTTGCAGGACTAGCCAGCGTGCTTCGTGGCCTTAGGAAAGTGTCCCACACTCCACGGTCATCTGACAGGAGCGTGCACCAGGGTGGCAGAGCACCGGGGCCGTATCTAAATCAGACGGCGTTGACAGAGAAACACGTCGATGTGCCACAGCCACGACACCTCTTGTTTCTCCAGCTCCCACCTCCCCGGGGACATTGACGGGCTTAGGTGAAAAGTGCGTAGGTTTTTAGCTCCCAGCCATCTCCAGTTTTGTTTGGCCCTGGCCCCTCGTGGCTTCTCCTCTGCAACACTCTTGTTGCTGCTCCACAGTCGGGCTGCCCACACTCCAGTGCTCCCGTCCTGCCCAGTGCAGGGGTGCTCCCTGCCTGTCCTCGCAACAACCCCCTCCCTTTCAGCCAAGGCTCGGAAATTCCATAGTCTCTTGGCATCTCTTTTATATGCAAGCGGTTCAAGCATGTCAGCGAGATCCACTTATTTTCCCCCAAGTGACTCAGAGACAGAGCGATGGAGGTGCTCAGAGCACTGACTTCCACCACACGGCAGCCTTGGGCTGCCCTACGGTGGCCCAGAGGGGCCGTGTGATGGGTCGCTTTGTAAGTCAACTCGACTAGGCGAAGGGATGCCCAGAGAGCTGGTCAAGATATTGCTGGGTGTGTCTGGGAGGGCGTTTCCACGAGAGCAGCATGTGAGCCAGTGGACTGAATAAGGAAGGTCCACCCTCACCAAGGAGGGCGCCATCATCTCGTTCACTGAGGGCCCGAATAGAAGAACAAAAAGGGGCAGAAGGGTGAATGCCATCTTCTCCTGCCCTCGGACATCAAAGCTCCTGGTGCTGGGGTCCTCAGACTCCAGGACTGACACCAGCCCCCACCCCAGGTTCTCAGGCCTTTGGCTGCAGACTGGCAGCGACACCATTGGCTGTCCTGCCTCTCAGGCCTTTGGATTCCGACTGAATCTCGGCACCGCTGTCCTGGGTCGTCTCGGGCCTGCAGACAGCAGATCGTAGGATCTTTGGCCTCTGTAATTGTGTGAGCCAATTCCCATAATAAATCTCTCTCTCTCTCTCTACACACACACACACACACACACACACACACACACACAGTTGACCCTTGAACAACATGAGTTTGAACTGCTGCCCCGGTCCACGTACATGTGGATATTTTTTTACATAAAAGTTACACCGAGTGCGTCTGCCTCTCCGGCCTCCCCTTTGGCCTCCACCACCCCTGAGACAGCAAAATCAATCCCTCTGCTTCCTCCTTCCCCTTGGCCTACTCAACGTGAAGACGATGAGGATGAAGACCTTTATGACGATCCACTTGCACTCAATGAATAGCAAATATATTTTCTCTTCCTCGTGATTTTCTTAATAACCCTTTCTTTTCTCTAGCCTGTAAGAATACAGTGCATAATGCATATAACATACAAAATATGTGTTAATTGACTGCGTATGTCGTTGGCAAGTCTTCCAGTCAACAGTAGGCCGTTAGTAGTTAGGTTTTTGAGGGCTCCAAAGGCATGTGTGGACTTCTCACTGTGAGGACCTTCAGTGCCCCCCAACTGGCACGCTGTTCAAGCGTTATCTGTGCATTGATTCCGTCTCTCTGTAGAATCCCAACCGAGAAAGACTGCGTTAGTGTGACAAGGCCACCATCGCAAGGTACTGCAGATTGTGCAGCTCAAACAGCAAAGGTTTATTTTCTCACAATTCTTGGTGAATAGAAATTTAAGAACAAGGTGTCAGCAGGGTTGATTTCTCCTGCGGCCTCTCTCCTGGCTTGTAGATGGCCACCTCCTGCCTGTCTGTCCCCTCCGTCCCAGTCTGTGTCCTAATCACCTCTGCTTATAAGGACACCAGTCATGTGGGACTAGGACCCAACCGAATGACCTCATTTTAGCTTAATTACTCTTCAAAGACCATATCTCCAAATACAGTCTCATTCTGACAATTAGGACTTCAACCTGTGAATTCTGGGGGCACACAATTCAGCCCACAACAAGGCACCTCTCCCCAGCAGTCTCCCTCAGGTGGCCCGAGAGCCAGCCTCCAAAACGTACACTCCAAGTAGACACCATGTGGCTGCAGCACACTCAGAGCTGCTCTCCCTGCCAGTCCCTGCAAGCGCTTGCACCCCACACCCTCCCAGTGTGACGGAACTGCCCCCAACACACAGTCAGCTCCCCAAAGACCCTCCTTCCCAATATGCTCCCCTCGCCTGGACTGAGGCCAGCAGCAGTTTTACTCGCTTCCTGCGTTAATCTCAGGCGAGCTTCTTCAATACCGCAGCCCGCAGATATGGCATCTAGGCCCCAAAACTAAAATGACTGCCCTCACCCGTTTCTGGTCACCAGTCAGACACTGTAGCAGGCTGATCATTGCTTAGAAATGAACACCAGGACAAGTGACAGGGCCACCAGCAGGCCTGAGCATTGCACACGGTTAGAGAGTGGAGGCCGGTGCCCAGCTGCGAGCAGGCAGGATGCCGGCCGGCCACCCCGGGCCAGGCTCTTGCAGCGCCAAGCCTGTGCCTGGCGCAGGGTGGGGGCGTCGCGGATGCCTATAGAATCCAACATCCCAGGCGAATTAAAAGTGGGGCTAACTTCAAAGGAAATTAAGAAAATCAATCTCATCAAAGATGTCCTGATTTATACCACAAAAAGAGGACTCTATTTTGAATTTTAAGGGCCATTTTCAGAAGGCAGAGATGTTAGGGACAACAAGCTGCCCAGTACCGGCTCTGTGCCGCGGCCCTTACCACTGCCTGGGTCTCCTCCTGAGCAACTCAGAGGCGCTGGAGCACACGATCTCTGAGCTAACTTCCAGCCCTGCCTTGATGCAGCACTGACTCCACAGTGCCTTAGTCCCCGTAGGCAACTTGCAAAAAGTATAAAACATTCTTTTCCTTTTAATTTATTTTGTTTTGTTTTTTAGAGATGGGATCTCACTATGTTGCCCAGGCTGGTCTCAAACTCCTGGCCTTGAGTTTTCCTCCCACCTTGTCCTCCCAAGGTGCTAGGAATTTTAAAAATTCTTTTAAGTGACCAAATGGTTTTGACTTAGCGCGCTGCTGTGGAGGCATTGTGGCCGGGTGGGAAGAGCTGTGAGCAAAGAACCCAGATGTCCAAGTTCTAGCACCATCTCTGAAACCAACTAACTCTGAGTTATTGGGCAAGTATAATCACATAGCATCTCCGAGTCTCATTTCTCTTGTCTATACAATAAAAAAGGTTTACTTTATAGACCTTTGGATGGTGAGAACACTGAGGTTACTACTGACTTTATCCAACAAGGACCCCCTAAAATGATGCGACGGGTTTTCCAGAGTGCCCCACCCCCACACACGCCCTTTGCTCCACATTCAGGAGTGAGGAGGGTCCCATCTGCTGAGCACATGGGCCGCAGGAGCAAACCAAGGACCGAGGGTGGTGGCAGAAGGGGAGATCCCTACCTTCCACCAGGAGCTTCTCTTTTCATGTTATTAATTGTATTTTATTGAGCTCGCCTAGAGACCCGGTCCCCACCCTCAAAGAATAAGAAAGAGTCTTAAAAGAAGTAAAAGGTGCCTTGGTGTGAAAGGAGGGAGGGGGCCGCTGCCCCTTGGCACTCCAAGCTCCCCCTTCCCCAGCGTCGAGGAGAGGAGAGGTGGCGTCCTGGACAAGCCCCCGGAAGTGTGTTTTCTCCGCTGGAGTTGAAATTCTTAGGAGGTTGCCAGGCTCGAGTGAGGGAGACAAATGCTGCCAGAAAGAAAATGCACGAAAATCTGTGGACTAGGAACGGAGAAATGTGACGAGAAGGTTTGGAATTCTTAAGTGAAAATAAGAGAATGCATAGGACAAAAAAAAAAACCAAAAAAGTGTGGGCAAGGGAGCAGAGGTGACAAAAAGCGACAAGAAGAGGCAGTGAGGGACATTCTGAGAAACACGAGCAGACACAGGCAGGCTGAGCCGAGCCCAGGCACTGTCTCCTGCCTCCAGCGAGACTTCCCAAGCAAGTGAACTTTCCGAAACTCGGAAAAGCAAGTGACAGGAGGAGGAAGCCGGAATCTGGGGCTCACTCCCGACTCTGGCTCCGAGGAGAACGCAGGGCAGGGGGCTGCGGGCTGCGGAGAGAGCTCCAGCCCCCAGCTCCGCCAGCCTCCCCAGGTGCTCCCTTGCCGTCAGCTCTGATGTGGCGTGATTATTTCTTCAAAGCCTTTAAAATACTATTTTTACCCCGGCACATTTTTTTTTTTCTTCCAAAAGAACAAAAGGATCACAGCCCACATGCTCCTCAAACTGGCAGCCCTGAGAGAAGGCAGGGCTGGGATCCTCATGCCCAGGAGCCCTGCCCCGGCACGCCCACTCCGCGTTCTCCAGAAACGACGAGAGTCGGTGAACCAGGGCCTGGTGGTGTCACCCTCTCCCCCCGAAATAATGAGCAAAGATAGTGCAAAACGATGACTGATGGGGCTTCGCAGCCAATGTGGTTCTCAGTAGTAATTTTGGCTATCGTCAATTAGCGCCATAGTTGTAGGGACAGAGGAGGTTCTCGCTTTCTTCGGAAATCACCTCTCTCTCTCTCTCTCTCTCTCTCTCACACACACACACACACACACACAGTCTAGTAGCATGATTTATTCTACTACAAAGAAATTCTGTCCTGCTCTTTCATAGTTCATATTTCCAATGTCCCTTAAAATTTCCACAGTTGCTAATTAAGTCATTCAGCAGTTTAGAAAAGGTCAAAACTTCTCCTCACTGTTTTGTCTTTTCTTTCTTTTCCTCCAAATAACAAGCACCTAGGTAGGCATCTTGCTCAGAAACCCCCCTGTGATGTCTTCTTGTCCTCCCGCGTGACTAGGCCAGAGCGTGGTGGTGGACTTCTCATCTCCGGCGTACATGTGTGTGAGATATTTCATTGTATGTGTGTATGTAGTACCGTGTTTCCCCGAAAATAAGACAGGGTCTTATATTTATTTGTCCTCAAGAAGATACCCTAGGGCTTATTTTCAGGGGATGTGTTATTTTCCCCTCAAAGCCTCAGCTTACAGCACGCACAGGATGGCCGGGACCTGACGGGGGGAGCCAACCTTGTTGGTGGGGCTGCCTGCACCTTTCCAGCCACCTCTGGGATAGTAGCTGTCAAGATGAGGCAGATGAGAAGGGCTGCTCATCTTCTTTACCGCTCTGCGACGAAATGCATGGGTTGTGCAGATACGCTGTGTATCCACGCCCATCACTAGGTCTTGTTTTCAGGGTAGGGCTTATGTTGTGCACATGCTTAGAAATCCTGCTAGGACTTATTTTATGGGTAGGTCTTATTTTCGGGGAAACACGGTATACACATATATGAAAAAAATCTGGTGAAAACCACCCAGCAACTCTGCAGTCTGTCTTAACTTTCTGAGTTTCTCTGAAAATAGAAAATATAAAATGTATTGCTCATACATGTATTTTAAAAGTGCAGGGCAAAGGGAGTGTGGATGACTCATCTCTGACTCCAGAGACAAAGACCAGACCAGGGCTCAAGTGACTTCTCTCAGGCCTTCGGGAGAGGGGACAGTCTGCATTTGGGGCATCAGTCGGGCCTCCCTGCATTCCCCGAGTCCCAGGTCTCACCACCTCCCTCCGCGTTTACCCACCTGGGGGACCTTGGATTGCACCTTGGCTGGGACCATGACTTGGCCAGGAGGGCATCTTGGCTCCGTGCAGGCTGCGCCTGAGCCCCTGCTCAGGGGCACTGTGGTGGGAGGTCACCCCAAAGGTCATGGGAACCCAGGGTGGAGGGGAGAGCTGCATCCAGCTTCCCCAGCTGAAGGTCACAGTAACGGTCCCACTTGGTGTCCTCCTGACACCAGCACCAGAGGCCGGGAAATGACTTCACCCACCTGAAGCTCTGGGGCAAGTGGACAGGACTGGGCTGAGCCCCGGAGGCCTCCTGGCCCCAAATCCACACAGCACTTAAGAAACAGAAACAAGAAAGGTGCTGAAAATCCAGGGGAGAAGGGCAGTACAGATATGGCTTAATGCAAACCCATTATCGGGTGTTTGCAGGCGAGGAAATAATAAATCAAGGTAACGATCTTGGAGCAGCCACCTGGTGACACGTTCTGTAAAGATAAGCCAGTCACACCTTAAAGAGCACATTAAACAACTCTGCCAACCCCAGCAAACTAGCTGGGCTAAATAAACTGACAATGACTAGATAGCCCAGAAGACAAACACCATTCTGAGAAGAGTCACTTAAAGTCTGGTATTTTTAAAAGAGGGTGTTTACTTTAGGGACAAGACGATGACGTAGTGGAAGGGCTGAATACCAGACAGGAAATAAGGCCTCTCCCAGCGCCAGCCTCCACTGCCGCATTCTGATCCCAAACTCTGCTCCTTAGGGCTGAAATCCAACCGTATGGATCATTGTGACGGAAAATTACAGCTTCCTTTTTAAATGGCTAGCTTTTAAAGGGATAATCCACTCTTGAAGTATTTTATTTTAAACGAAGTAAGGTCCAGGATTTTTTTTTTTTTTCAAGTTGCGATAACTTTCCAAACATGTAATGGACATCTAGAAAGATTGCACGTGACTGTAAAGGGACGTGCTTTAAAGCAATCCCTGGGAACGCACCACGCCCCTGCACCCGAGGTGCTTTCTTATTCGCTATTTGTTCATTGCCAAAGATGGAACATTAAGCTCAAGTTCAGCCTCAAGTTCATCAGCACGTTCATTAACTGTGGTTTCCTCTTTCAGTGGTGAGGAGCCGCACAGGGCCCCCCAAGCAGGTGGGGTGCGCTCCCCACTGGCTCACCGCTCACCCCGTCTTTCCACCAGGAGCCTCCTTCTCTGTGTCTCAGCCCCACGGTCCGGTTTCACAGAGTGCTCTCGACACGAAATGATTCCTCGTGGCCGCAGGGCAGCCAGAACGGTCTCCACACCAACTCCTGCGCCGCTGCGGCCCTGGGAGGGCTCCCTACCCAAACAGGTGGGAGATTGGCTGGTTCCCGTCACCCCTCCAGCATCCCTCCTGCAGGTGGGGGTCAGGGAAGGGAGCCTCCCCCTTCCCAGCATCCGTCTGTCCCCGCATCTCAGTCCCCACTCCCTTTGCAGGTCCAGGATGTGCGAGGTACACCTGCCTGAGTCTGGGCCCGAGGGAAGGTTCCCTTTCCCTCTACTTCTCAGCTATCTAGAAGCAGGGAGAGGTTTCCCGGGTGTGACAAAGATTCTTTGCTTGGACAAAGCTTAGTCAGGTTGGGAATCTCCTCCTAGGCCCATGAGTACGCTTCCTCGTAAAATCCGGTTTAGCAAATAACATCCACCGCCAAGGCAGTTTGGCAAGAATCCCCCACACCTGACGCCTGATCACCCTCGATACCCCATCAAAGTTCCTTCATCTGTACCCTTAGTGTCTGCTCCCCTAGGCCTGCCTTCAGCTGGAATCCTGCTGGGTTGGTTCGGCCAGACTCAGTGTCTCCTTTCAGCAATTTTCCATGCACAAGCCCCTGCTCATTGGCTATAAATCCCCACTTACTCCTGGTGTATTCAGAATGGAACCCAGTTCTACACTGGGGTCTCTTTTCCCCTATTGCAATAGTTGTGGATAAAATTTGTCTTCACCACTTTAACGTCTGTTTTCTTTGACAGGTGTTATAGACACATCTTGCTGCTCCGTGTCCAAGCTCTCCCAGCCCTCTTGGCCTTTGCACTTCCCCGCAGGTTTGGATGGTTGGCCTGGCTGGCGGCTGAAGCCCAGTAGCTGTAGCACTCTGTCTGGACTCCTGCCAGGGGGCTGGGGCTGTACACCCTGCAGGTTGCTTCCAGTCTCCCTCTGTGAGTAGAACATTGTCCCCTTATTGGCACCTTGCAGATTGTCCCAGGGTGGCTGCTGTCTGCCTGACATCTAAGTCTTGACCTCAGCTTGGTCACTGTTCTTGTCCCTTTGAAAGGACTCCTTTTCTTCATCCTGGAATTCTTCGTCTGTTTGTCAGAACTGCCTAGGGAATGTGATCTTTCCCTGCCCAACTGGGTCTCTGCTACCATCCTTGGGAGCTGTCTTGTCCTGGTGGTTGGGCCAGGTCTCTCTCCCTCCTTGGCGTCCCCATGGAGCTGGGAGTCACAGAGCTGGAGCAACTGTCATCCCTGACGCCATGCGTCAGAGTTCATCCATGCGGCCCGGGACAGAGTGGTAAAGGCCAGCCACCTGGCCATCTGAAAGGTCAGGCTCCTGGCTCTATGAGCCTCTTTCCAAATGTCTGCAATAGCAAGGTCCTGAGATGTTCCTGGACCAGAAAACAAGGGGCTGAAGATGTGGCCACCTGGCTGGCAGGGGCCACTTTCCACGCTGATCTAAGCGCACTTCTATCTCACGGCGTTAGCATTCAGATTTGGTGCTTGGGATGTCCTGATGCCATAGCCCTTCACACCCACTCTTCATTAGAACTTGTTCCCCTTTCTCTCTACTGTGAGAGAGATAACACGGCAGTGTTCTGAACAATAGCAGGACAGTCACCGGTTGTCCATGGCAACAAAGCTGCATTGGAATGCGCCATTCAGGAAGCCAGCGAGTTAGAATGGTGTGGGTGAGGGCGGGAGCTCAGTGCACCTGGGGGTGTTGGGTGAGAGGGAGGCCCCATGGAGCCTTCACTAAACAACTGGATGGAAGCTTGGCCTGCATTCAGGGAGAAGGAACCGGGAATTGATATCACGAACATGTTTATGGTCACGAAAGGGGAAGAAAGAGGGACTAGCAGTGTTCACCAAGTACCAAGTTAAGTTCTGCACATGCATCCTCTTGTGTAATTGTTTGACCCTCCCTGCAACCCTGTGAGGTAGATATGCCTAGCTCATGTAACAAATGAGAAACCCAAGGCCCAGGAAATGTCAAGCAACGGGTCCGAGGGTTTGCGTCCTGGCTCTGCATTTCCAGCTGTGGGACCTAGGGCAGCCCAGCGGGAGGTTCAGCAGGGATCGGAACCAGGTCCATCCAACTTCAACGTCCATGACGTCCCACTGCGTCATGACAGGACATGAGCCAAGATGTCTCTATGAGCATCGTTTGTCCTTACCTCTCCCCAAAGCGCCGAAGTTCCAAGCAGTGTAGGGGTTTCCAGAGAAACCTGGCTTCAAGTCCTGTTCTCATTAAAGGCCGAAAGACATCTGGGTTTGGCGTGTGGTTCGCTGACACTGTGACCTACACGTAGCAGGGGTGGGGCTGGGAGATCATCCAACAGTAAAGCCTTTGTAAAAATTGAATTTTAATTTAAACAGGAGCCTCTAACTCTGGGTGTGGTCAAGGAAAGGTTCAAAGATAAGGAAGTGGTCAAGCCATCCAGTGCTGTGGGGACCGGGGAGCGTGTGCCCGGAGCAGGTGCGGCTTCGGCTGACCACTGCACATTCCTGCGCCCACGGCTTCCAGAGAGTGTCTGTGAAAATGGGGCAAGGAGAGTCTCGCAGGAGAGAGAACGCTACCCCTATCGTGCAAAGACAGAAACCCAACGTTTTCGTTCTTCCTCGAGGATTCGACTTTGCCTGTTTTCAGGCAGAGTGACTGTGAGTTGACTTTCACACCCATCACTTGATGGGATGAGTGAGTCTGGGTGGACAGAGAAGTGACAGCACTAGTGGGCCGCAGCACCAGGGTGGCTAACCCAATGGCGAGAAGCCAGGCCGGAACCATCACCTGGATTCCCAGACGGTGCCAGGGCCAGTGAGGAACAAGGAGCTAATGTGAAGTCACTTAGGAGCTGTAGTCATGGGGGATCCGTGACGTGCTCACTGCGAGTTTGGGAATGCCTCAGGTTCATGCCATACTGAGCTGCAGCTCGTAGTCCCAGAAGTTGGGATTTAAGGGCAGTGTGGAGTAGTGAAAAGCACATGGACTTTAGAAATCGACAGGCTTGGGTTCGAATGGCGGCTGGGTCACCAGCCAGCTGTGACTGAGCCAGTTTCCCCAGTCGTAAGGAGGGCGTCACAATGGTCGTATTAGTCAGGGTCTTAGCTAAAAACGGATGGCATAACCCCAGCGGGGAACTCCATAGGGTTCAATCAGACTCTTTGCCGAGAGCAGGTAGGAACCCAGTTCAGGAACCAGCAACGGCGAGAAGCAGCAGAGGACCGTCTTGCTGGAACCAGGTGAGAAGCGGGGAAGCAGGAGAGGAGCTGCCCAACAGGAGCCGAGTCAGAGTTGGAGCAGCACATTCATGCTGCAGCCCGCAAGGCGGGCAGGGGACGCACGCCCGATGCCTGCTCTCCTGTGGCCTCCCACAGGCTCCACGGGCCAAGCCCGGTCAGCAGCCAGAGGGCTGAGCCCAGCAGTTCATTAGGATCAGCCTCCAGGGCACAAAGCAGTTCAGAGAAGGACACAGAATGGATCTGCAGGATCACATGGGGACTCAGTGGGGCTTTCAACGAATGATTTACCGAGTGCCAAGTGTGTTCTATGGGAGACCATTATATGTCACCCCAAAATACAGAGGCTTGTTGAGCTGAAGGCAATTTAAGAAGCAGATACAGGAAAGCTCTCTGCCCTCCCTGCATTTGCCTAAAAGCAGGACACAGATTTATAAAGATAAAAGTCTCCTGCCCTGCCTTCTACAAGGGAGAGCAAAGGTTAACCACCGAAGACCACTTTAGACTCTTACTGGCCCGGAGACAGGGCCAGAGAAATCTTCTTTAGCAAGTTTTACCAACTAACCTTTATCCGCCAGTTACTGCCTTCCCCCAGGTTGCCACCTCTAGAGACTCAAAGTTCTTTTCCTTTGTCTTGTCACTTCTCTAAAAATGCGCTGTTCTTTGACGAACATGCTCTATAAACCGTAATTCAAAGCCCCCTCTTTGAGAACTACTCATTCCCTGCTTGTCTCCCATGTATACGTGAAATATACATGTTAATAAGCTTCCGTTTGTTTTTTCTCTTGTTAATCTGTCTGTTGTTACAGGAGTCTGCTCCGAGTGAGCCCCTGTGGGGTTACCCTTGCCCTACCGCCCCAAAGTCTGCTAGGCCTGAAGATACAGAATAGGTGTTGAGTGCTCACAGATGTTGGCTCATAGTGTAGCTGGGGAGTCAGTTATTTAAAAAAAAAAGAGGGAATAATTATACAATTGCAAACTATAATAGATAATATAAAGGAAAAGTATAAGTTGTCATGAGAGTATGAGAGTTAAACAGTAGATTCAGATCAAGCTTCAGGAGAAGGTACATAAAGAAGTTGTGTTTGAGATGAAATTGGAGGGCCACGTGGGGGTCATTGTAGGTGAGGGGACGGAGGAGGATGTGCCAAGCAAAAGCCCTAATAGTGGCAGGAGTGTCCCAGGACGACAGAAGGCTGTCGAGGCCAGAGTAGAGAGAACATGGAGTTGCAAGAGGAGGCGGAAGGGGTGGGTGGGGATAAGGCCAGGGCCACACCTGACTGTGGAGGCCACTAAGGACAATGGCCTAAACCGTGAGCCTCCAAAAGCCATTAAGTGGGAGAACAAGTGACATGTGTTTTTAAAGAGTCAAGCTGGCTACAGAGCGAAGAAATAATTGGAGGAATCAAGAGTGGATATTGTTGGGAGACCAGCCAAGAGACTACCGCAGCGGTCTAAGCGCGACACGGCAGTAGGCTGTTCAGCTGGTGCTGTGCTATGCTCCGGGCGCTAGTCCTAGCCTGCCGGTGGAGCAGCGCACAGGACAGACCAGGTTTCTACTCTCATGAAGCTTATATCCTAGTGAGGAAAGATATGACAACGGTTAGGGAATGCAAGTAGCTGGAATGAACACGCGTGGGGGCAGTCAAGCCAGCAGAACTCACACATGGGGTTTAGGGAAGGGAAGCATCGAGGATAGAACCCGGGCTTCCACCTTCTGCTGCTGGGAGAATAGCGGCACCGTTCACCCAACTCAGGGGATTTCGGTGCAGAATCAGACTTGGGGGAAAGGTCAAGAGCTCTGTCTCAGAGACGCTGAAGCTGAAGTGGCTTAAACACATCCTCACCTTGCAGAGCAGCTGTGGCCCTAAATGACAGAATGACTCCAAGCACACAGCACAGAATGAAACTGCCATTACACATGGATAAAGGGGTGCAAGGTGGGAACGGGGGTAGGGGCCCAAAACTCTGTGAAGGCACAGGCCTATCTGAGGATAACAATAATAATGATCAGCCACTGTCTCTTCATTTGCTTGACAATAATTGGTCACTGCCCCCCTGTTTACTTCTCTATAATTGTTACTCTGGAGTCACATAGCTGGTGGTCATAAAGATTCTTAGCTTTCTCCATAGATAGCATCGCCTTTCTGAAACCTGGAAGTTGTTTCTGAGATACCTTCCGAGTCTTGCGTTCCAGAGGAACGGCTGACCCACGCAGACCCATGGCCCATACCGAGGCCCTGGCTCAACCGCCCTTGTAACCCCCACCCAAGAACCTGGCCAGCAAAGAAGACAATTTCCACACCCCTGTGGTTCCACCCTGAACCCAATCAATTAGTAGGCCAATCGCCTAGCCTTTTGCCCGCCAAACTGTCCTTACAAACCCTTTCTCCCAAATTTTTGGGGAGGTGGATTTGAGAACTTCCTCCCATTTCCCCACTGAGCGCTCTGCGGAGTTAGCCCCTCTCTCCACAGTAATTGCCGCTGCCTCCGTGAGTTGGCTTCCTCTTGGGCAGCAGGTGATGAACCTGGCTGGCCGGTGACTCTGGTGTTAAGTGCTCGATGAATGTCAGCAACTCATAGGCTATCTGTAAAAAACTCCAAATAAAACGTATCTCTTAGAGGATTAGTAAATAGAGTTACCGGAAATGTTTGCACCACTGGTTTTTGTCCTCATCGAGCAGACTGAGGAAGCATCCTACAGAACAGCCCCTGAGATGGAGGAGAAGCTTGCAAGCCCTGTGCAGGCAATCACTCCTGTCCTGGCCCTGGCAATTGGCAGCTGGGTCATTCTGAGACAGATCTAGATTAAATAGAAACTTTACAACCCCCAAATGTCTTGGGTTACCCCAGAACTACCCCAGTGGAAGGAATTCCCGGGTCATGGCTCATCTCCGACTTATCCCTGACAGGCAGTTTGAAGAAGACCAAGGCAGCTGTCCAGGGCCGAGTAGCTCAGGGGCCCACACCACGGGGGGCCTTAGCGATTTCCTGGATCTGTTCTAAAATCAGGGACTTCGCAGGGGAGTTTGGGGCCTCAAAAAAGCACCCAGGGCAACCCACTGCCCAGCCAACTGCTCTAAAACAAATTCTGCTTAAAATAAAAGAGAGAATCGTGCAGAGGAAGAAGGGAGGGGCCCCGGGACTGGCGACGCACAGCGTACGGGGTGTTCTGGAAGCTGGGAGGCGTGGGCTTGCAATTCCCCCTCGTGTTGGGTCGGGACGTTGATGGCTTTATTTTTCTTTGCACCTTTTATAGAGCTGGCTTCTGCCCACAGGCTGCCAACCCCAGGCTGGTTAAAAGAGGAGGACCTGTGACTTGTGAAGCCTGGCCAGTCACGTTGTGGAGACCACCTGGTGAAGGTTTATCTGTTTATTCAGTATTTATTACCATGTGCAGAAAATGTGCTAGACAATGTGGCTACCATGAAATGAACCCTCAGGTGACACCTTCTCAGGAGTAGGAAAATAGGGTGCAGAGGGAAAGGGAACGTGGCTGTAAAAAAGCTAATCTTTCACCAGCCTCTTGCCTGGTCTATGACCCAAGCCTCAAACAGGAAAGGGGAGAACACTCTAGAGGCAATGATAGCCCATAGCAATATTAGTATTGATGTCAGTTTTGTTTTCAAAAACACACAGAGTCAAGGATGTTGTTTCTGGAATTTTCTATTGGTGCCATCAGAGACGATAGCATCTAGGCCAGGCTGATGCTCTGAAAGCCACAGTTAGGATTCAGTCCTGAAAACGCAGCCTGACTTTTTAGCACAGACAGGCTGACAACACGGATAGAGTGGCTGTGGCTAGAATTATTTTTCCCCCCATTCTTTCACAGTGATTTTTAAAATTTGATTTCAGAATTGGACAGAGAAAGCATCTCATTCAGTATTGTCTGTTTGAAAAAGATGCCAGATCGCCCCATGGGGAGATGTGTGATCAGTCCACCACTAACGTTGTGCTTAGAAGCAAACAAAGTAAGTACTTTGTTGCTAAGGGGATTAATTAGTTAATATTTATAAAGGGCTTCAAAGATGAAAAATGCTCTATAAATGTAAAGTATTATTAATATCACCAGTAGTTCCGTTGCTTTTATATTATGTAGGAAGACTTGCTCTTTATCCTGGTTATGGATTCTTATGGGGAAAATGAAAAGAGAAAAAGAACAGCAAGAGTTCACAGAAGAATGCAACCTGTCGGGTTTTGTTTATTTTAAAGAAATTTCTGTGACTGAAGAAAGGCATTCTTGACATCTCATCCCAAAGAGAAGAATACATGGTTTACATCTCTTTATCTTATACATCGCATGGCATTCCCCCGGCCTCCTCCCTCAGCCCTGCTTTCTCTGGCTCAGGGAATGGACAGAGGGTTTTTGAAAGCTGAGTCTTGCAGAAGGTGAGGCAGCCTTGGTCTGCTGCTCGCTGTCAGACTGCCCACAGGGGACATGGAAATCATCCACACCGGAGGGGATTTTGCCCTCCTCAGACAAAAGTCTGCTTGGCATGCAAATGAGGTCTGGGGTGATAGGAGGCATTAGTGGGGTGGCTTCCCTCATTGTCACACATAATCATTGCAGGGTTTAGTGACAGCATAGCCAGGTGTGACCCAGATGATTCCAAGGGTCCTGGAACATGCATCTGTTTTTATTGACCTAGTACCTAAGGCAGGTCAACTAGAATGGGGTAGTCTTCATGGGGAGCCTCTAGATACACCAAGTATTAGTTTAAATAATAAAGCACCAAGTCAATGGGGCTGGGGACCTAAGGTGACATGCATGGAGAAAAGGCAGGGCCCTGGAAGATTCTCAGGAAGGTATTAATATATCTAATATAGGCCACACTTTTGTAGTAGGTTCTACCACCTTTAATTCTTGAGTATGACCCTGGAGTAGAGGACAAAAGGCAGACCAGCCAGACCATAGGTGACTGCTACCAGTGGCATATCCTTGCCCCTGCCACTTCCTTATCAAACAAGTATATGTGCCCCTTGGGTGTTAATCGCCAGTCTATATTCTTTGGGAGGCTTAGATAGGGAGTGAGGGTAAAGACAGGGACCTAAATTAGATCAGGAAGTGAGCTGGGGTGGGTGGGATGGTGGGAAGCAGGGACAGTACATGGTATGGGTTTGAGGCTAGCGTGAAACTAGCCTCTCTCCAGTTTCCAAATGAGATGTCAGCTAATAATAGACCTGTGCACAAAATTCACTGACCAGCTGTCTTAGTCCAGTTAGTGTTGCTATAAAAGAATACCACAGACTTGGTAATTTATAAAGAAAAAAACTTCATTTCTCACAGTTCTGGACACTGGGAAGTTCAATATCAAGGTGCTGGCATCTTGTGAGGGCCTTCTTGCTGAGTCATCGCATGGAGGAAGACAAGAGTATGAGAGAGGGAAAACGAGAGAGGGAGGGGGTAGGAAGAGGCCAAACTCGTCCTCTCCCCAGGAGCCGGCTCCTGCAGTAACAACATTCATTCATTCATTCATGAGGGCAGAGCCTCAAGAAATCCTAGGACCAAGAGTCAGCAGCCATTTTCTGGTGTTTGGTGACTTCTGCTGTACTTCTCAGGAATCTTCTAGGTTTTACACAGGTCCAGTGAAACCTGCTGTTTTGGAAATGTAGTGGGGCCTCAGGTATGTTCACAAATAAAAACATTTTTCAAAATACCAGAGTTGTTTCAACAGTCTGACCTCCATAGAACAGTGACATGACTGGTGATTTTTATGCAGATAGTAGAACTTTCCACCTGTCTTTTGAAGATGGTTGAAATGAGAACTGAGGGTATGTTCTGGGCTTGGCATTGAAGCTGCTTTAGGGAGTGTTTCTTCCCCATTATTCTCCAAGACTCTCGTATGTCCCCAACAGTCAAAAAGACCTCCACCCTGATAACCTGCAATTCATTTTGTCTGAGAATATTTATCCATCCCATGCCAGATGGCATGTAGCACCTGTGTAAGCCTAACGCCTCCCAGGTACCAAGGTGCTGAACTGAGTGTCAGTAGGAGGAAATGGGAGGGATGTCCAGAGGGAAACATATTCCAGAAAAGGGAGAGGTGGTTCACCTCCCTGTTAGTGGACTTCCCATGCCCTCTGTCATAGGAATATGGTCCTTAGGGTGCTGGGGAGGCTGAAACCAGGAGGAAATTGATAAATGGATGTGCTTTCCTCTTGCGTCAGCCTTGTTTAGAATGAAAGCCCATTTTACAACTGAGCTAGAATCATCTATGCCCTATGCTATGGTTTGCATGTTTTTCTCCCTCCAAAACTCATGGTGAAACGTAATCCCCAACGTGACGGTGTTGGAGGTGGAGCCTTCTGGGAGGTGTTTAGGTTACGAGGGCCCTGCCCTTGCGAATGGATTTATGCTGCTATAAAAAGGGCTTGCAGGATGGGTTCACTCTCTTCTGTGTGTCTGCTATGTGAGGACACAGCATTTGTCACCTCTGGATGACACAGTGCTCAAGGCGCCATCTTGGCAGCAAAGACCAAACTCTCACCAGACACGGAAACTGCCAGCACCTTGATCTTGGAATTCCCAATGTCTAGAACTGTTTTTTTAAAACTAAATTATCTTGTCTGCAGTATTCCATTACAGCAGCACAAAACGGACAGAGACACCCTACTTCCTAATACCCATGGTGTTCAATTGGACATTATAATATCAATAAAATCACCAAGGATCCCAAAAAGGCAAACAAGCAATTGTTTTCTTTTAAAATAACTCAGGACTCCAATATATTAATCTTCTATCATCTCTCCCCCATGTGCTCATGTCTTCATTTGCAAAAGCTGATAAAGAAAATTTCCATGGGCCAGTGCAGTGGTTCTCAGATGTAATCCTAGCACTCTGGGAAGCCAAGGCGGGAGGATCGTTTGAGCTCAGGAGTTCTAGACCAGCCTGAGCAAGAGTGAGACCCCATCTCTACTAAAAATAGAAAAATTAGCTGGGCGTTGTGGTGCGTGCCTGTAGTGCCAGCTACTCGGGAGGCTGAGGCAGGAGGATTACTTGAGCCCAGGAGTTTGAGGTTGCTGTGAGCTAGGCTAATGCCACAGCACTCTAACCTTGGCAACGGAGTGAGACTCTGTCTCGAAAAAAACAAAAAAACAAAATTGCCAACATTGACCATATAGCAGTGGAAATATAGCTTGTGTTGTGTGTGTGCATGTATAATATGTGTTCATATATATGCATGTGTGTCTCTGTGTCTGTATGTGTGTGCATCTCTGTGCACACATGTGTGCATGTGTGTTCATGTATGCATGGATACATGGAGTATGTCTCTGCATATCTTGTGCATGCGCACATGTTCACCTCTGTGCGTGTGTTGTCTATGTGACTGTGCGTGTGCAGCAGGCGGCAGCAGGTAGCACAGAACACCGCAGTGCCACTGCCTGCCCCAAGCACTGCCTACCAGCTCAGCAGAGGAATGGGCTGCAGTGCCACTGTCAACTGCTGCCGGCCTCCGCCTTCAGTGCTTTTTGTTTTTGCTGCCTTTGTTGTCCTATTTTTCCATATCGGCTTGCTCTCCCAAGTGAGATTATGAATTGCTCAAGGACAAAGACCGTGTCACATTTGTGTGTGACTATGAGGCAGTTCCAAGGCAGCACCTCCTGGTCCATCTTTGTTCAGACTCCCCCTGCCTCTTCCTTTGGGCCCCCAGAGTGAGTCTTTTCACGTCTGCAGGCTGCCAGGAGGGGCCCAGCCCTCAGTGCCAGCTGCCGGTGTGAGAGGGGGTAGCTGGTAACGATGCCTGGTGGGTGGCACCCCCTGAGCGCCCGGCTTCCGTGCTCTGTGGTTCATGTTCACCAGCTCATTGGCCACGGCTGGGACTACAACTCGAGCACAGTAAGTACTCCCACCTCCACCCCGGATCCGCTCTGCACCTTCCCCTGCCTGCCCCGTGCCCTGGAAGCTAGCTCTAAGCCTGCAGCACACACGCTCTTGCCCCCTACCGATTGGGCTGGCCATGGGGAGACTGCAGGTGGGAGGAAACAGGTGTCAAGATATGTGTCCCATCCTCCCTTCCCTCCCTGCCATACCCGATCCTGGCAAAGGCTGAAATCCTTTCTGACTACAGCTCCTACCGGGCGGTGGGCTCTTCCTGACGTCGTCTTCAGGGCTCAGTGGACCCTGGCTCTGATAACACTCTTCCCTGCCCCTGCCACCCTGGCCTGGAGTAATAACAGCTTCTGTTACCACCCCCGGGGGCCTGAATATCCCTCAGCAAGTATCCACTCATTAAACTTTCCTCAGATAAAGGCTTTGGACACACCCTCTCCCCCCACCACCCTGACAGATAAAAGCCACAAAATGGGAGCTCCTCAAGGGCAGGGCCTGCCTGATTCCTTGCTGTATCCCCAGTACTCCGAATAAGTAGGTAATCAACAGATATTTGTTAAAGAAACCCTGGATGAATGGAGAATGAATACTCGCATAAATAGACGTCTGTGACTACAATGGCGAGTGATGTCTTAGAGCAAATAAAACAGAAATCCAGCCCCCACCTCCGCCCACTCCAATTTCCAGAGGGGATGAGAAGGGCCTTCAGTAGGGAGGAGGGTGACCCGTCACTGGGGGGGCTATGGCATGTCACGCAACAGGGAACACGTCTGCTGCTGGAGCTCCTGTCCAAACCCCAGCCGTGACGGTTGTTGGGAACATCCTCAGCTTCCTGGCGCACGGCGTCTCTCTGAGCAGAAGCCAGAATATGTCTCTCCCGGATGCGGCTCATGAAATGAGAGGCAATGGGTGAGACTATTGTTCCCTTTTACGGCTAGAAGGAAAAAAGAAAAGAGAAGAGGGAGAGGAGAGCAACCCAGCAGCCCTGGGCAGAGAAGGAGAGGAGGTCGACCCAAAGAGAGGGCAGGTTTTAAGGAAGAACGAACCACTTTCAAGACAGGTAACGTTGCGCCAGCGTCCTCCATACCCCCATCTCAGAGCTGTAACACTTCCAAGCAAGGATGCCCTTGGCATAATTCTTTTTGCATTCCTGCCTAGAAAAGAATTGCACATGTCAAGGCAATTATTAAACATATTCTGTCACCCAAGGATTCCAGGGCAGGCGGAGGGAAAGGGTACTGTCCCAGGAAGAGGGTGCCAGGCTGTCACTGTCTCATAGAGGAAGTAGGCTCCTGGGGTAGATTGGATCTGTGTGGCTATCAATCCTCGGGGTACCTCAACGCCTGGGCCCCGCAGGCTTCCATGAATCCATGCTGCCCTCCATCCCCGCCGTGTGACGCTCTGCCCACTTCTCCGGGTCCCTGTGTCCGCCCAGGAGGAGGGTGGTGGTCACGTGGTAAGACAGCCCCACGAATAACAAAGACAATGAATGTGTATGATGCTAGACTAGATTCTGTGGGGATGATCTGTTTTGTCTCAATGCTTCAAAAGCCCTTTGCTGGTCGCAAGCTTTCAGTGGCTTCCCCAGTGTCTTGGGGCCACATGATTTCACAACCGCGGTGCCATGTGGCCACTCACTCACCCTGTAGGGAATCCCCTTCTTGCAGCCTCCGTGGGCCTTATGATGTTATTTCCCCAAGACGAATCTTATCTGTATTGAGCTGGACAGTTGGGAACCAATCCTATTATAGACCTATTCAAGGAAGATGATTTCATTACCTCCCTACATAATGCACATCCTATTAAAGATCTTTCTTTGTTATAATCTATGTGGCTCTTAATCTATATTAATGAATTAATTGATTTGACAGGCAATATTCTAAATGGTCTGCATGTTTTAACTCATTTAATCCTCAACTACTGTGATCTGGGTTCATACTGCTGTCACCTGTATTATCAGACTAAGATTAAGACTCTCTGGGACTCAGAGAAGTTAAGTAACTTGTCCCAGGATGCACGGCTTGGAAGTCACAGAGATGACGTTCATACTCAGGCATTCTTGCTCCGTAGCCAGTGAACAACCTCACATTACTTTCCTCTCAGTGTTTAAAAACAAATCTTTTCCTTGGGATGGTTTGACTGGAGATAGAGAATTCTTGGACACCAGTCACCAAACAGTGACTTCCTGTACTACTTTTGCTCCGTGTAATGTTTTACGATAAACAAAGTATGAGTGAGCAAGTGTGAACACGTGGCTGAAGGACAGATACACCCAAACCAACCACACAGGAAAAGCTGGAGGTGCTTTGTCCGCAGGAGGGGTGCTCAGTCCTCAAAGTGGCTTCTTAAGAGCTATGCAAGGGCACTTTTGACTGAATTCCCTGGGACCTTTGCCTTCGGTTTCCACCTTGGAGCTCAGCACCCATGAAAAGACTGAAGTTCACACAGATTCACCACCTTTTATAGGTGAAGCTTGATGGTGCTGGCATCAGTATGACAAACACTGTGGTGAAAGCAATTCTCAAGGGGAGCCAAGTGACACACCCCAAGCATCTTGGACAGTTGATGAATAATTGCTGAATGGATGGATGGATGGATGGATGGATGGATGGATGGATGGATGGATAGATAGATGGGGGAAAAAAAAGATTGCACCACCAAATTGGGGGGGGGGGTGGCTAGGAATTATCACCTTCTAGGGAATGGATTAAACAATCGCCTGCTCTTCTTGGCTGTGCAGTGGCTTGTGACAATTGGGGAACCTAGGCTTAGGGGTTAGAGTTAATATTAAGACCCAAAGTTTGTGCTCAGAGCCTCTTTATGTGCAAGGACTTCTACTCTAAAATCATATTATGATCAAAATTATGGTGAAACTCCGAGCGTCCAAAAAGTTAGTCTTCACAATGTTTGAGGAAACTCAGAAAATTTCACCCCAAAATATGACTCCTTGGTATAAAGAATATTTTGATTTTAAAGCCCTTGGAGATAAGAAGGCATTAGAAATGGCTTTCCTGCTATCTGCATAAACCAGACTGACCAACCAAAGGATGAAAAAGAACAATGGACTTCCCTTCCTCTGCCTGTTATCTCAATACATTGCAGAAGGCAACCAGACCTGGCCCAAATCATATAAAACATAATACCTGTCTCTGAGGTTAATGTACAAGCCAATCTATTTGCCCACACCCATTCATTCTTCCAAGTATCTAATCGCCCTCCCTAGCAACCTTTTATTGCCCCTAAACGGAATTACCTACACTCCTCATTTTCCCCCCTCCCCTCTAAAACGCATGTATAAAAATATCTGGATCCCACTGGGATACTGGGTGATCACTCTGTGATTCTCCCCGCCTGCATGGTAAACAGACCTTTCTCGGATTTTTCTGCCTTAATTGTGAGTTGATCTTTCAGCAAACTTTCGGGGGAAAGGGCAAGTCTCCCCTCACCCTTACATGCTCATATATTTACCTTTATTTAAGGATATACATAGTATCTTTGGAACATGGGCTTGTGACCATAGTGTTTAGTGTCGAAGCCAAATAGCTCCGTGAAAAGGCCCAGGAGGACAAGTGCTTGTTTTCTGAATTGAGATCCAGCCCTCTCCTGCCAGCCTATAGAGAGGAGCTCCACAGTGTGTATTTCCCTACTGCTCCCACCCCAATGACAAGGCCCCGATTTTTACAATTAGAACTGTAGGGTTGAATTCACAATAGCCAAGACGTGGAAGCAACCTGAGCATCCTTGAAGACAAACAGAGAAACAAAACGTGGTATACACAATAATGGAACGTTATTCAGCCTTAAAAGGGAAAGCAATTCTGACACATGCTATAACATGGACGAATCTTGGAGGCATTATGCCAAGTGAAATAAGCCAGTCACAAGAGGAAAAATACTGTGTGATTCCACTTGTACAATGTCTTGGTCCATTTTGTGCTATCATAACAGAATGGCACAGACTGGATAACGAACGAATGAACGAACGAAAGAAAGAAAGAAGAGAAGAGAAGAAAGGAAAAGAAAAGAAAAGAAAAGAAAGAAAAGAAAAGAAAAGAAAAGAAAAGAAAAGAAAAGAAAAGAAAAGAAAAGAAAAGAAAAGAATTTGGCTCACAGTTCTGGAGGCTGGGAAGTCCAAGAGCATAGCACCAGCATCTGCTCAGCATCTGGGGAGGGCCTTCCAGCTGCGTTATCCCACAGGGAAAGGTGGAAGGTGTCACGTGGCAAGGAAGCATGCTCCTGAGGCTGAGAGACAAGAGGGGCCAAACTTACTCTATATCCAGAGTGCAGTTCTGCAGTGACAGCATTAATCCATTTTCGAGGGCAGAGCCCTCATGGCCTGATCGCCTCTTAAAGACCCTCCCTCTCAACACTTACAATGGCTATTACCTTTCAACGTGAGTTTTGCAGCAGACATTCCAATCATAGCATGTGAGGACCTAGAATAAGCAAAGCCATAGAGACAGACAGTGGAGTGGTGGTTGCCAGGGGCTGGGGGAAGAGGAGAACGGGGAGTTACTGTTTAATGGGAACAGAGTTTCAGTTTGGGAAGATAAAAGGAGTGCTGGAGATTGATTGTATAATAATGTGAATGTACTTACACTCTTGAACTGCACACATAAAAATGGTTATAATGACAAATTTAATGTTATAAATATATATATTTACCACAATTAAAATCAATAAAATTTTTAAAGTAAAAAATACATATGGGGTTGAATTTCACTGTAATTTTCTTCTCCCACCATCATGAGCCCACGTCCTGCTCAAGGGACCACTGCCCACACAGACACTAGTGGGCTTCCTGGCCTCAAAGAGGGGCTTGAAGACATTTTTCCCACACTGAGGGTGGGCCCTGTTGTTGGAACCTCATGCAGTGGCCTGAGGCTCTCCCGGGAATCCTTGTACTGATCTAACACCGGCAAGCTACAGGGAATAGAAGTTTCAAGGCCAGAGGGCTATGGCTTGCATAGCCCATATAATAATAAGCATTTGGTAAAAGGAAAGAGGAATCTGAATTGTGGGAAATGACAGTCTTCTGTTGTGTCTTCTAAGGGTTAAAAAAATTGATTTGTGTTTTTTAAAAAAATTCATCTTTAATTACTTAGAAATCTGCATATTTCGACCCTACACATTCTGGTCACAGAAACATGAGGCTGCGTATGGCATTCAGGTGCTGTTTAATTTGGTTAGCCCCCACTCTTTCAACCTTGTTAAACTGAGAAATGGTATTATCTACACATGTCAAGTTAAGAATGTGCAGTAAAATGTACTTACAGGAGAAGTACCAATGACAGGGACATAAAACAGAATCTTCAAATCACCATGTTTTAAAAAGCTATATTCTGGGAAACAAAACGAAGATACACAAACACACACATGGAGAACAGGTATTTGTGTAGCAATTCACCTGCAGAGTTAGGTTCTAGGCTAAATACATACCTGACTCCACAGATGAGTGGTGGAAGAAGCCCAGCGTGGGAAGAGGGAAACCAGGGTTCTGACTCTGGCTGGATCTGATTTGACACAAGTCCCTTTGCCTCTCTAGAATTCTGTTTTCCCTTGGATACAGAAGGTGGTGACGAGATTATCTCCCTGGTGCGTTCTCAGTCTGATACTCCATAACTCTGATTTCATGGTCATGTTCAGTGGGTCCAGGTTGCCCAAGACAAGACAAGATCTTTGGTTATCAAAGAAAGAGTCACATAGACTCAAAGTTCTTAACTCGCTGGGGCAAGAAAGTGGAATAAATAAGCATTTTAGAAGGATTTTCAATAACAAGCATTGAAATAAGAAAGTATTTGTGCTTAATGCTTGGTTTTCCTCCAAATGAAGTTTATCATCTCCTGAGCACTTTAAACCACCTTTTGTTTTAAATATTTTTAAATAGCTTTCAGTTAGTTTCCAATACTTTTCCTTAGACCATATATAATTCCCAGGCAGTTTCAGCAACTGAAGAGAAATACGAACAAATTGTTAATGAATTTGCTTAGATAATGCTCATAAGAGTTCTCTTTCGGTCAATGTAATGATAAACTGTCTCCAATATTTATGAATATCCTGTGCTCAAGGGTTTTTTTTGTTTCTCTTGAAGTATCTAGGGACGGAAATTTTACACTGGCAATAAGATTTGTAAACAATTTCTTTGCCATGTATTGAGTTGTATTTATCAAATTGAGTTTAAAATGTACCGAAGTGAAACAAATTGTGTTAGAATGAATCCATTTAGGAGCTTTATTTTGTTTGAATTAGAGACTCATTACGAAGTCAGAACATTGCTTGCTTGATCTATTATTACTGATTCTAAGACCAGACTCGTATGGTCCCAGACAAGTTGAACTCCAGTTCCTTTAGAAACCATCTCCCTCTTCTCCTCACTGTCTCTGCATTCCGTGGCCACTGACATTGATAATTGTCCTTTGAGTTCCTCTCAGTCAACATCTATTGAGTGCCAGGCCCTGTGCTTGGTGGGTTTGGTGGGGGGAGGGGTGTTGTATGCTTTCTTTGATACATATAGTGAGAGGTTTGTCTTACAGAACCTGGAGTTACTAAACTCCTTAGGCTATATTGATTGCCCATTATGATTAATAATAATTTATTGTTTACAGAGAATTCTCCACAAATACCGTTATCCATCAAACTCAGCTGCCCAAGTCTGTTACCCTAATCTCATTATAGAGAGAGGAAAGGAAGGCTTGAGAGGCTAAGGGGCCCCACCTGGGTGGACTTGTATGATTACTAATATCAACACCAAGGTCCCTAGAGACTCAGCCCCGCCTTCCCCCAGTGGGCTCTTCGTGATGCTCCTGGGCACGGCCACTCTCTGCCACCTGCAGACTCTTGTACTTGTTCGTCTATCTGCCCAGCGCTGACCCCAGTCCCCAACCCTGCATTCCAGACAGCGGACAGCTACCTCTTTCCTGAGCCCTGCCCTCACCCTGACACCCCATATAAATTACTTGCTGAAATAGAACTTCTTTGAGGGCAAAAAGCACACACCCACCTCTCTCCTGCTGTCTCTGAGGTTGGCACGCAGCCACTGACGAGGTAGACGTGCAGCATCTGTTGAATGAATTACTGAAGGTGTGAATTGGTGGGAGGTGGACTCAGAGGATGACTTTGACTTTGCTTCCACGTCCACCCAAGCCCTCGCACACCCAGCCCTGCACCAACACAGCTGCCCAAGATGGGGAGAAGGGATTTCCTCTCCGTAATGCCAACCACCCCAAGGCTCGTGCCCAGAGTGAGCTCAGACATGACATATTCAACTAACGATGGCAGAATGTCATTCATGTGTAATGACCAAGGAGTAGAGTACAAGGCAGGGTAAAAATAGAAAGAAATGAAATGAGCTCCAATGGCCTTGCAAATAGGACTCGGTCTGTATGAAAATCAGTGAGACAAAACCCACTGCTATTGGAAATGATGGAGGCATATTCATGCCTGACCAGTACCATGCAGACTCCTCATAGCACCCCAGAAACTTTGTCATTTGGTCTTTCTGTTCTGCCACAGCAGCCTCAGCTGACATATGCCCAGGGCCGAGCCCCACGGCATCTGTCTCCGAGCCCCTCTTCCCTCTCTGTGCACCCGGGAGTTGGTCTCAAGTCCCTGCTTCCAGCTGCTCTTGCCTCGAGTGATGCTTTGTGATGCTTTGTCTGGGTCTGCTAGAGAACACTTTGCCTTTGGTGTTTCTAGAATCAATTTTTTTGAGCACTTCCTTTTCTTCATGGTTTTCTATTTGGTTCTTTTGTTACCTTTGTAAAATTCTACATTTAAAGGAGAAAGTGTCTGTTTTTAAACACATGCTTGTCATGATGCATTTTATGTACCAGTGCGATTACATATTTCTGGGCTCAATATATGCATATTCCAGAACATAACTCTAGAAAGCAGATTTTCACATCGATTCCTGTCATCGTGTGTGCGTGCGCAAGTGCTCGTGGGTGGATCTTTTCTCATAATACCTAAGGCCCTTATGAAACCAATGAATGTAAAACGGGAAACCAGGGGCAAAGCCAAACCACACAGAGGTATTTCACAAGCTCTGAGTCTAGAAATCATAATTCTGTTTTTCAATACTTTCTCAGATGGCCACTGCTATAATTTGGACATTTGTCCTCCAAACCTCATGTTGGAATTTGATCCCCAATGTTGGAGGTGGGACCTAGTGGGAGGTGTTTGGGTCTTGGAAGTGAATCCCTCATGAATAGATGAATGCCCTCCCTTGGGGGTGAGTGACTTCTCGCTCATAGGTCCTGGGAGAACTGCTGTTGAAAGGAGCCTGTCACCTCCCCCTGCCCCTTGCTTCCTCTCCTGCAGTGTGATCTCTGCACACCAGCTCCCTCTCACTTTCCACCACGTGTGAAAGCTGCCTGAGGGCCTTGCCAGATGCCCAGTCTTCCAGCCAGTAGAACTGTGAGCCAAATTAACCTGTTTTATTTATAATTACCCAGCTCAGGTATTCTTTTATAGCAACACTAAATGGACTAAGACAGCCAGCCACCTATAAAGGGAAACTCTTTGGAAAATTTCAGTGAACACCTTGCTTCCCAGGCTACTGAAGGACAAAAATGGCCATATGGTGTTTGGGATCTAAGTGAGGGGGAGCTCGGGGGCCTTAACACCACTTTCTCAAGTGGAACTCTCTTCCTGGCTTAGACTGACTAGGAGAGATCTCCATGACCTTGCGAGCAAAATGTAAGATGCACCTAAAAAAATTTTTTTTTTTTATTTCACACCATCATTGGGTTTGCTTTCCTAAAGTTAACTCATTCCCTCCATTCAAATCTTCATCATCCTCTACTGGGTAAAGTCCAAACTCTTGAGTGTGGCTTCTAGGCTGTCTCTGCCCAGGTTGTTCTCCTGTACTCAGCTGGCACCATCGTCCACACATTTCCTGCCTCTGCTAATGCTACCGGGAAGCACCTACACAAACCCACACACCTGCACCCCATGTCTGCTCCTGCCGTTTCCTCAACCTGGAGTCCCTCCACCCTTCTACAGCCACCCAAATCCCACTTGTCATTAAATAGTCATCCTGGTTGCCACCTCTTCTGCCTTTAGCCACCCCTGAGCCTTTGTAACTTATCTCTTCCTCCCAGCTGCCTGCACACTTAGCTGCAACTTCTACCATATCACCTATTTCATTTGGCTGTGGGTTCTGAGGAACATTCCTCTGTCTCCCTTTAGCTGTCACTTCTTTAAGTGAAGGGCCAATATCTCTTCATCCTTTCCTTCCCCCACACTTCCCAAGGCTGTGCAAATGGTGCCATGAATGTTTGTTGAATGAACTCTGTGGAATTTTCAGCCAACCCTGAAGGGAAAAGGCAGTTCCCAGTTGGGTAGGTTAAGTCGCATGGGATATTTTGAGACTCACAGGACGTGAAAGGATTCTGGGAGGTTACTTCAACTATCTCTGCCTCCCGACAAGCTCAGCAAAGCCCAAGGAGAAAGATGAGCCTTGTTCTGTTTGCTGAAGAAGGAGGGAGAGTCGCAGGGACTCCCTAATACTCCTTGGCAGGAAACCCTCTGCACCATCCATCTTCAAGCCCGTGTGTTGGTCATTATTGTTACAGCAGCACTTTAGCGGCTGGTTTTTATTATTATGGGATTAACTGAGATTGCTGTGCATGCCCCCAGAGGCTTTTTAAAGCAACTGTTTTAAAAATTGAAAGCACCATCAGAGAGTAGAGCTAATAAAATGTGCTTGGTGGGCGCATCCCATTTAGCAAAGTTTCACACCTTCAGCCCCCAGGACTGATGAAAATTAAAGATTTTCCTATGCTTCAGCATTAAAAGAAAAACCAGCTGTGATTTTACACTCCATGTTTATTCGGAATCACCCTGTCATTATGAAAAGGGGGAGAGAAAGAATGTCTAATGCTCCCGTCTTTCCTATTTTCTTTTACATGGCTAATGGAACCAAATTTCTTACAAAATGGCTTTCCTTCAGCACTAACTCCAGAGCAATGGATCTTTCACTGGAATATCTGAGTGTTGGTGGCAGGATTCATTTACAGAATCTCTACATCATTAATTTAAAAGATTGCCAAGCTAAATACGATGAATACCTAATGTGAGGGTTGGGGGCAGGGCCCAGCCGTGGGGAATTCGGAAGGGTGTCCTGGCCCCTGTTCTCCCAGGAAGGCAGGAAACGTTCCCACCTACCACCCCCACCATCCCCCACCTACCACCCACACCAAGCCCCTCAAGCCCTTCCCTGGCACACAGCTCATTCTCCATCCAGAGAATTCCACAGGGACCTGCTATCAGGTGCAAAACACCTGACCACTTAGACATGGTCTTTTTTTTTTTTTTTTTGAGACAGAGTCTTGCTTTGTCATCTGGGCTAGAGTTCTATGACATCACCCTAGCTCACAGCAACCCCAAATTCCTGGGCTCAAACAATCCTCCTATCTCAGCCTCCAGAGAAGCTGGGACTACAGGCATGCACCGTCATGTCCAGCTAACTTTTTCTATTTTTAGTAGGGATGGGGTTCTCGCTCTTGCTCAGGCTGGTCTCAAACTCCTGACCTTAAGTCATCCTCTTGCCTCTGCTTCCCAGAGTCCTAGGATCACAGGTGTGAGCCGCCGCGCCCAGCCTTAGATCTGGTATTGACTTTGTCTCATCCCGCCAATCAGCCTCGATATTCAAGGTCAAAGCTGGCCACAGTCCAGTCTGTGAAGAGCAGCATGAACAGGGTTGGCTCCAGCATCAGAATCTCCCACTCAGTCAACTTACTAGTTTTGTGACCCTGCATAAGTCACTTGTAACCGAGGCTTAGAGGTGAGCCTCGGTTTCTTCGCCTATGAAATGGGTATAAAAATGATGACCTCACCAGGTCCTTGAGCCGACCGAGTGAGCACATGCATGTGTATGTGTGTGCGCTCGAGTGCACATGTGTGTGCATGCGTGTGTATAAAGCACTGAGCACAGCAGGTGCCCGTGAGCAGCTCCCACCCCCTTGCTTACCACCAAATGCAAGCCTGGGGACACTGGCCAACACTGTAACACAGAGTGTGAGGGGGACGGTCTCAGCACTGTGTTTGGGTGGTCCAAGTGGGCCATATTTGGGGAAATGAAGAAGGAGGTGCCTCCCAGCGCCTCTATAGCCCCAGCACGTTGATCGCCTGGGCTCCTCTCAGACGGGCAGCAAGCCCTGCCTCGGGCCCTCCCGCTGGAGAACGGAGGAGGACAAACTCCTCTCCCTGCCCCCGCCCGGATGTTCTGCAGTTTCCCCAGGTCAGGGCAAAGCCCACGCTGCTCAGAGTCTTTACATCTGCCTCCTCCTGACCCAGATGTAGTTTCAGCAGGAAAACGGGGCAGCCACAGCTTTATTGGTTGGGGATAGAGACACCAACCCTGTCCTGTGCTCAAAGATCTCCAGTTGCCCTTAGATTATTAATATTGCAGGGGTTCCTGTGGCTTCCCCCACCCAAGTCTCTGACTGCACCTCCCACTACCCTTCCCCACTGTGCTCACAGCAACCCCCTTCTTTTTTCTAGAACATTCTAGAGCACCCTCTTCCTCAGGGGCTTGCATTTGCCATTCTCTCTGCCTGGGGTACCCCTCCCCCACGTCCACATAGCATGTTTCTCTTTACTCAAACACCACCCTCTTTGCTGACCACATTATTTCAAATTGCAACTTGCTCCATTTTCTCCATGGCATGCCCCATGACTCTGCCCCACCATTAGAACATTAAGTTAGAGGGGAAAACTGAGGACATCCCACCCAGCTAATATTCTAACAGTAGGCCCCCTCTGGGTTTTAGTACACAAACTTCAAAGAATGTGCACATCTCTCAAAGCAATATTTTCTCCAGTCATCACTAATATGGGGGGAAAACGTATACTTATGTCCCCCTAGCTCAATGTGACATCTTTAAAATGATGTGCAGGAGAATCTCAAGTTGAATGTCAGAGTGTGCACAGAGGTCTTGGAAGGCGGGCAGAGGGACAGCCAAGGGCTGTGTGTCTCGGTGTCTCTCTTCTCTCCGGGCTCAAAATTCTTTGGTTGGTGAGTAACAGTACATTTTAGGAAATTGCTTTTTGTTTTTAGTGTAAAAATAAAAATTTACTATAAGTGTTACCCCGATTTTTACCTAAAAAATTTTTAATTGATGGCTATATGTTTTATTTATTGGCCAGGACTCACCTTGAAGGCAAAGCTATGACATAACATGCAGACTGGATGCGTCACTGCACACAGAGTGACTGTCAACAACCTTGTTATTGATTAGAGATCAAGGCAATGAGGATGTAAGCGTCCATAATTATATATTCTATAGGTGTTAACCGTGTGTGGGTTGCCTGCTAGGAAACCGCCTGGAGGTTTGGGTAGACTTGTAAGGCATCACTATTTTCCCCATTCAACATAAGGGAAATGGGCTCCCAGGATGGGTTTTTTGCACAGAAAGTCTGATTTTCAGGAACAGATTGCTGACCTTAAATGGGAGGTGGCTGCATTGTCCTCATTTATTTTGCTGGTTGTCATTCTGCCCTCGCTAACACATAAGCCCCACGTGAGCAGGAACCTCAGTCTGTTTTGTTCCCCGACACTTCCCAGAGCAAGGTAGGAGCTCAGCAGGCACCGGTGGAGGAGGAAATCAATCAGTCTCTGGGCTCCTAGTGCCCAGCAGGAGCTGCCTAGCAAGGGCACAGCACCGGCCCCCGTTTCGGGCCACAACCCCCACAGAGGCCACACTGGGCCAGGGGAAGACTGAGACATCTGCGCAGCTCTGAGTGGCCTGTAGAAGATCCCCAAGGACTGTAGGTCAGACCTCACCCGAGCGGAGTTGCCATTGCAGGGCCTCAGCTCTAAAGGTCTATCAAAACTAGACGGGTAGTCTGCTGACATTAATTGAGCACCAACGATGTGAAGCAATGATAGGCACTATCTGCATGCACCATCTACTAGGCAGTTTGTGAATGGGCTCCCAAGGACCCCCGCCACCTGGCGTTCCCACCCTTGCACAGCGCCCTCCTTGCATTTGTGGGTGAGCTGGATCTGGCGTCTTGCTGCACGACAAAATCCGGCAGAAGGGATGGAGGCCACTACCGAGATTAGCTTGTAAAAGGCAGATTCCCTTCTGGCCGGCATTCTTTTTCTCTCTGGCTCTTTCTCTGCTACGTGCTCTGATGAAACCGCCCTCTGGAACGGCCCCCATGGCGAGGGACTAAGGACGGCCCCCAGCCAGCCCACCGTGAGGACCCGGAGCCTCAGTCCAATCGCTGGAGGGAAACTGAGGCCTGCCAACAACCACACGCGTGAGCTCGGAAGTAGCTCTCCCCACACTGAGTCTTGAGACGATGATGCCCATGAGCAGGTGCACCGTGAGCAGATGTCACCACGATGTCATCTTGTGAGATGTCACCGCGATGTCATCTTGTGAGACCCTGAGTTAGAGGACCCAGCCAAGCTGCACCGGGATTCTTGAGCCACAGACACTGGGAGATAATCCACCTTGCTGTTTTAAGTTACTAAATTTTGGGGCATTGGTTACCCAGCAGTAGATCACTAATACACATTGCTTCACTGAGCCTTCACGATATCTCATTTGACAGCGGGGGACACCCTATGGCCAGACCAAGATTCAGCCCCCAAATCGCCTGAGTCCGTGGTTCCTGCTCTTTCCCACCACCCCGTTCTCCCCCAAGACGTCCACGGTGCAAGTGGCAGGAAAGCCACATGGGAATCCGTTTTCCGGAGCGTCCTGAGTCTCCCCCACTCACTGTTACAGACGTCTGGTGGCCTGCCCCGCTGCCAAATGCCACATGCACGTGTGTCTTCAGAGAGAATCTTTCACACACCAGGTTCGGCCCCTCACACAGGCTGTGCCACTTCAGGGGACGAAATCAGCTTTTATTTTCAGGAAGCCATCTGCCTCCCTGCTAGTTTAGAAATTTGGCAAGAGCTGGAAAGGAATAAATAAATATTTGAGGACAGTGCGAGGTTGGGCTAATTTCTCTCCCACACATTTGTAATCTCTCATTTTGTCAAAGGGCCGCTACCAAGGGTAAGGGTGGATTAAAGGATCAGTCTATTACTAGTCATCCATACCTAACGCGTGGGCTCCGGGTGCGACATCAATGCCAGGCCTGCAGAAAACACGCCCGGAGTCCTGGCGAGACGGACATTCAAGTGGGGGTCAGCTGCCTCGGCCCCCTGGGCGTGGCCTCTGGAGCAGGTCCCTCCCCCACCTCACCCCCACTTTGAGGGGCGCATGTTGCCCGGGACATTGCTAAGGAGGCCTCTTCCCTCTTGCAGGGGTTTCATCACGTTCCATGTCCCCTAATCAGAGGGCGGCCTGGCCAGCTTTGCCCGGCCCTTCCGCACTGACTTGGCGATCGGCTGGGCCCCGTCTGTGCTAAACAGAGGTCACCTCCTCGGGCCAGTTCCTCGTCCAGGAATAAAATACTGAACTGGATTGCCTTCGTCATTTCTTAAGAAAAAGTCCACACTAACGAATGAAATTAAGCAACACACACCCGGCCAATCAGTCCACATCAGTCACCACCCAGACGTGGCCAGGGTTTATTCTGCAACAGTGGGAACGTTGACCAGAATCCTCCAGAAAGATCCACCCCCTCCACATTTCGCTTGGACGGCTGCCCTTCCTGCTCCGTTTTCACTTCTACAAACCCCTTCTTGCTGTAGAGAAGGTGGAGAAGGCCTCCTCCCTCTGACTCACTCTCCCCCACGTCCTCTCTCTGGAAGGTTCCCCAGCAGAGTGCAGGCAGGTGAGATCAGACCAGCACAACCTAGCAGGTTTTAGTTGTGCCCAAATAAACAGGGTCAAGTGGTATCTATCCAGGAAGGGTGAGGTCATACAAGGGAGAGCTTAGGGTTGTAGATAATAAAAATTAAATCAAAATTAAAATTAATCTGACAAGACTAACATGCTCTTTGACTCAAGGACACATTTTTCGCTGCTCTATGGGATCGTTACACAGAAATGCAATTTATGAATGTGATGGGTGATGCGTGTACTAAAACATGCAACTGACCTGCTGCATGTGCTCACTGTTTTCCTTCCGTGTTTGTGATCAGTCACAGTGGTCCCCATTTTCTCCACTGTAATGTGCATTCTCATAACTGAGCAAGAGACAAAGGTATAGATTAGCTATATAGACCTGGGCCTCACCCACCCCACCCCCCTCTCTCGGTGGCCCTGTCTGCTGGGCAGGGACAACTTGCTGTGGGGAAGAGCTCGTCTCTGAGGCCTGGGCTGGGAGGCAGATGCACCCAGGGAATGAACGATGCCCTGATTTGGGGCCACCAGGGTGACAGAGGGAAGAAGGCAATCTGGGCTGTGCAGGGGCCTAGACAAGGAGGCCAGGATAAGGCCACACGTGGGAAGAGATACCAAAAGCACAGATGGGCTCAGGCTGAGCAGACAGCGGTGGCAGGATTCAGGCCACCAAGAAAGGTCAAGCGGGAAGAGCAGACACCATGACAAGAGCAGGTCACCACCCAAACCAGGTAATCAGTGGAGACCAAGTAGCAGCCAAGGAGAGTCCAACAGGGAGAGAGTACAAAGGAGCAACAGGAGTGAGCATCTCACAAAGGTGTTTGAGGTTGGAAAACTTCTGTCCTATTGCAAAAGCACCAGTGACTAACAGCTAGTAGGATGATCCGGAAGTTGTATGTGGTTATTCCAAGCTTGGGCTTGTCATAGCCAGGTATACGGTAACTACTTCAGTGACCTTAGCTAACGTAAGCTGTTTAAGCTCTCTGAGCCTTCATTTCCTCATCTATAAAATGGGGTTAATAATAGTAGCTGAGTTACGGGGTTGTTGTAAGGATTAAAGAAGAGCATGCACACGATGAATGTGCTCCCACCACACAGGCAGGGCTGGACAAACAGGGACCCTGCGTGCCATTACTGGTGACAATAAACTCTAGTGTGGCTTTCAACGCTGGGACAACTTAGGGGAGGGGAGGAAGCCAAGTTGGACATCGGTTGCCAGGTGCCAGGCCATGCCTGTAAGATGCTGCAGGTGAGAACCTTTCACAAGCCACCTTGGGAGTTCTCCACAGAGCAGAATTGATTAGGTCGTCCCAGCAATGTGTCCAGTATTCCTCACCCTGTTCTGATGCCTGCAGTTCCAGAGCTCCTGCCCTGGCGTGCATCTTGCAGAACCTCTTCCCCTGACCCGAGAGTCTCTGCCCAGTCCCGTGCCTGAGAGTTCCTGACGATCCACTGCCTGTGTGGCTTTGGACCACCTTTTTCAGTTACCTTCCGGGCCTGAAATGGCAGGGCCCCAGGCCTAGGCTGCGTGTGTGGGGTGGAGGGTCACTAGCATGGTTCAGCCCACCCAGGAGTGGTGGCACAGGCACAATTCAGAAAAGAACTCTGAATTTCAAGCATCTGATGTTCCAGGATGTAGAGAAAAGGGAGCAGGAAAGGGATGGGGGTGACCCAGGATGCAGTGGGGGTGGCTCCGTGGTCCAGTGGGCCCCAGAAAGGCGGGTGCTGTGTCTGTCCCACAGGTCCCTGCAGCTCCTGGGAGCAGGTCTTCAGTAAACACACCACTATTGGCCACCCTAAGGGAGCAGCCTTCCCTGACACCCCTCTCACAGCCCCTGCGTCTTCCAAGCAGCTCCAGCAAGAATAGGCCCTCCCACTCCCGCACCAGCAACCAAGCTTAAACCTCAAACACTGTTCAACTCTATCACACTGCAAGGCAAGTAATAATAACAGCTGTTATTAATAACAGCAGGCAAATGCTCGCTCAAATCATTTTATGTAATCCTCAGCAGAGCTCTAAAAACTAATATTATCTGCATGATACCAATGAGGAAACTCAGGCTAGAGAGGTTAAATTAATTGCCCAAAGTTTACAGTGCATGACATGGCAGAGCTGAGATAAAAATCCAGGTTTGGCGGACACCACAGTTCCCCTGTTTAAGCATGTGGCTATGTCGTCTCCCTGGCACAAAGCCCTGGTGTCAGGGATTAGCTCCACGTTTGGTGAAAAGGGCTCAAGACGGCAAGGACGGTGCGTGCCCAAAGGTGAGAGCGGATGGAAAGAGAAAGACTCAATGCCAAGGCTAAAGTCTCCACTTTTACCACTTGCCTGGACCCTGGACCCCCATCTTCGTGCTTCTAGCTGGGCGTGTCCTGGCAGAGGAAGCGCCCCAAGATGGTTAATGCTAGAGGCCGCCAGACATTTGTAGGATGAGGCCATGGTCATACCCGGGCCAACAGTAACACCCACGGCCAGAAGGAAACCACTAGCCATGCCGCCTCCCACCCAGATAAGTGGAAATCAGTGAGTTGACAGCAAAAAGGCTGCAGAGACAGCATCTTGCAAATTAAGAAAGGCAGACCCAGCTAGTCCTAAGCCCAGGGACAACGGGCTTTCTAATTTAAAATTTTATATATATATATATACATATATATATATCAGAAAAGCAAGTAATCATTTCATTTAAGGTTTGAAAGCTTCATGAGAGTTAGCCATCCAAACACATGCCAAACATATCCTCTTATTCTGTTAAGTCCTCCTAGATCTGACCACTAATTAAAGCTTGCTCAAAGCCCACGTGCCCGGCTGCTTCTGCTGACGGCTTGGAGACATTCCACGGGTGACCTTCAGGCACAAGCAACTTCGAACACCACTCAGCCCTCGACCAATCACAGGCTGTGTCTCCAAACATTCATCTGTAAACAAGGTACTTGGAATAAGGGAGACATCTCTCCAAACAAACAATGCTGGCTCAACACCACGCCAACCCACAGAGGCCCATGAGTGCAAACCTACCGCTAGCACACATCAGCTAACGAATCCAGCTAAAGATTTTGCAGGGCTTGGCACGGCCACGGAGTTTGGGCTTTGCTCTGAACTTGTTGGGGAACTGTGAATTTACTGGGGAGCTTTTCTCCCTGAGAGTTACCTAATGAAAACGATGCCTCGCCACAGGTAATCTGGATGGGTTGCATAGCGTAGGTAGACGCAGAGAGACCAGTAAAGGTGACATTGCAAAACTCTCATTTGGAGCTGATAAAGCCTTAAAGGGATTGCAACTGAAATATACAAAAATTTATTTACATTCATTAATTCAATCAATTCTTCCTGAGCATTTACTACGTCCCCCTGGAGATTCCATTTATCGCACAAATATTTATCAAGCATCTGACTACGTGGGAAGGACGGTGCCAGGCTCTGGAGACAGAGTGCTCCCTACCCTTACGAAATTTTGCAGGTTAGAAAGGAATATAGATAGATACCAACACTCATGGTCACCCACGTGGTGCAGGTGGAAAGGGGAAGGGAAAGGTGCGAGGGGTGGCGCGAGAGGACAGCAGGTGGTGCGGGTGACTGCGCAGATCCTCCCCGAGGAACAGGAAGACTGAGTTGAGGGAGTCAGATTGACACGGGAGAGAGGCATGGTCCAGGCAGGAGGGACGGCACGTGCTCAGGTCAGGAGGTGGCGCAGAGCACCCAGCTTGAAGAGCTGCAGGAAACTTTAACGTGGTTGGAGCGCAGAGCACGCCGGGAAGGCCGGAGGCGGAGCTGGACTGCGAGGGGCTCCGCAAACCACGGAAAGGGGTTCTGTCTCCATACTTAGGGCTACATGGGTAGTCACATGATTCGATGGAGATTTTATTTATTTCATACTCTCGGTATAGTCTGGAGGAGGGATGGCGGAGGGGCGAGGCTGGGGTGAGGAAGCCCACATAGGAGGCTCCTAATGGGGTCCTAGTGAGCAGGAGCCTGACCGAGGGGGTAGAGAAGCATTGATGGACTCTGGGGATACCCAAGAGGTCGACTGGCCACGGCTTGGTCACGAGCGAGACGTGGAGGGGGAGAGGGAGAGAGGCGAAGGCAACAGCCGGGCGTGGCGGTGAGCGAGGGGCGAGATCACGGCATCAAGTGACTGCGGCCACAATCGTTAGGGGAAAGCAAGGCTTGGAGAGGAAATGAGGTCAGTGGGACGGGTGGAGTCCCGCACTGCCATGACAGACTGGCAGGGACGTGACGAGGGCTGGAGAGCAGGGTCCAGATCTCAGGCCGTCTGAGCCCACGAGAAGGGTCTGGAGATTATCAGGTGGAGCTGGAAATCACGGTCACCAAGGAGTTTGGGGTCCTGGGGAGGGTGCTAAGAGAGAGAAGGGGCTTTAGAGACGTGTCAAAGGTGGCTGGGCAGAAACTGGTGTCTGCCTAGCTTCGGGGGGAGGAAGACAGCAACAGTGACTGCGCTTGTCCTGGTGACAGAAACAAGGGCAATCCCATCGTCTGCAGAAAGGGGAGAGTGGAGCCCTGCCGACGCCAGCAAGTCAGCGAGCCCCCCACGTGGAGACAGCCCGCTCCAGCCCGACGTGCTGGCCGGGCTCCCCCTCCCCTGAGAGAGGATGGATGGATTGGTCAACCGAGAGACAGAATCTGCCCGTCTGTAGTGGACCCCTGCCACGTGCCAGCCACTTTCCCCTGCTCTGGAGACACAGAAGCAAGTAAGACATCGTGGCTCCCCCAAGGAAACCTGATCCCCAGGGGAGAGCCAGACATGAAGCAGAGAATGATCCACCCGACTCGACGTCGTTAATCACAGACACCTGCCCGGAACGTGACTCCAGTCACGAAGGGACGAGTGGCCCCTCCGCTTCCCAGGAGGGGCTCGACTCTGGTGTCTGCGTCCATCTGCTACGGCTGCCCCAACAAAGGGCCTCAAACTAGGTGGCCTAAAACAACAGGAATTTATTCCTTCACTGTTCCGGAAGCTGGAAGTCCAAACTCAAGGTGTTGGCAAGGCCACGGTCCCCCTAAGGGCTCTAGGGAAGGATCCTTCCTCGCCCCATCCTACATCCTCGTGGCTCCCGGCTACCCTTGGCTTTCCTTGGTTTGTGGCAGCACAAACCAGTTTTGGCCTCTATATTCCTGTAGCCTTCATCCCTTTGTGGCTGTACCCAAATCCCCCTCTCTTTTCTCTTATAAAGACATGGGTGTTGGATTTAAGGGCCACATTAACCCAGTATGACCTCTTCTTAACTTGATTACATCTGCGATGACCCTATTTACCCAGGTCACGTCTTGTCCGTAGGGTCAGGGGTTAGGACTTGAACATATCTTTCTGACCCACTGCAGTGTCCGCCTCTGTCCAGCACCGCGGTTGCTGCCTGGCACATAATAGGAGCCCAAGGTATGTCTGTTTAATTGCATTGGTAGCGTATTATGTCAAAAAGGGAAGAACAAGGGTCTCTGCTAAAAGGAATTATGATTTTATCTGAGATGCCACCCTAAGGCCAATTCTGGGAAAGGGTTTCACTGCTCATAATTACCAGTATTTCTTTGACAAAGCCCTTTCTATCAGTAAGTAAATCTTACAGTATCTGTGCTCAGTTGTAGGGTCTATTGGAGCCTCTTTTTCCCCGAGGGGAAGAGCAAATCACTTCACCAGGAGAAATGCTAAAATAAGAGTGAAGGTTTTCATCATATATGTCATGGAGCCTTAATATGGATGACTTTTTCCCAGCAGATTAAGAATTCTCCAAGAATTGGCAGAACTTCTATGGAGATAAATTCAGCAATACCCACTGAATTTTAAAATACATTTGCCCTTTGACCCAGTGGTTCTAGTTATAGGAATTTATCCTGTAGATAATACTCATACATGGAAAAACAGCATAGTACATGTTTATTTTTTTAATCACAGTATTTATCATCTATGAAAGACTAGTTAAGTAATAATGATACATTCAGACAATTAAATAGCATCTCATCATTGAGGACTGATTCTACTGCATGTAACAGAAATCTAACTCTGCCCTTAACAAATGAAGAGTTTCTTTTCCCAGGTCATAAGAAGTCCAGAGGTAGCTGGCCCAGAGCCGAGATGGTAGCTCTGCATGCCACCTTCTACTCTTCTGCTGGGCCATCTTGCACCTGAGCTTCCTTCCTCATGCTCACAACGTGGCTGCCGTGCACCTGGGCACCAGAGCTGCATTCCAGGAAGAAGAACAAGGAGGTAGGAGAGAAAGCCTGACTCTTCTAATCTGGAAGATAACATCTTTCCCAGAGCATCCACCAAAAATACTCATGCATATACCTCAGTAACCACAGCCAGGTATGTGACTAACCTATACCTGAGGGACCTGCCAAGCGCAGTCCCTCACAATTTGAGGTGAGTTGGTTTGGATGAAGGAACAATAATTAACAAGCATTACAAAGAATCAGGCAGCTCTGGGTGTATGGCTATAGGTCTGTCACCAACATAGACTGTCGAGCAACAAATAAGCAGAGCCATATGCATGGCATGTTACCACGTGTGTGCTGTCCTGAGTGGGGGGTGTGCATATATATAGTCCTGCAAATGCTCAGAGAGTCTCTGGAAGGAAGCCCAGATTATGGTAACAGTGTTTGCCTCCAGGAAGGAGCCGTGGGAGGCAGAGGAAGGAGGGAGACTTCCTTTCCATCCTTTGCTCTTTTGTGATTTTGAATGTTCAAACATGCCCGTGCATTATCTATTCAAATATTAAGTAATTTTTAAAGGGCAAGAGGAACAAAAACTTTCCACCTTGTCATTAGTTTGATCTTAGTGTTGTGAGTGGTGGGGTTCAGGACATGCTGCCCCAAATTATGGCATGATAGCATTTGAGAAAACAGCAGAAGCAGGAAGGCCACCCTCGTCTTCCTCTTCCCCAGGTGTCCCCCTGCTACCTGGAGGAAAGGTACATCCTTATCTCTGAAGACTCAGGGTCACAGAGAAGAATCTGAACAAACAGGCTTTGCTAAGTTCTCTCCAGTCTCTCAGCATTGGATCGTACCTTCTTATCCAATCACATTCTCCGCAACTATCCACTCCTTCGTCAAACAACGTAAAAATTATACAGGCCTGCCTGTTTCTCTCTGTCTTCATCTCCAAAGTCTCCCATGTCACATAAAAACATATAGTAAGTAAATGTATAAGCTTTTATCTTGTTTATCTTTTGATGTTGGGGTCTCAGACATAAACCTAAGGATTGGTGAGGAAAAAAAAAATCTTTTCCTCCTCTGCATGACCCTAAAGTTGAAAACACGAGAGATACTGAGCATCTAATTATATGCCTTTAAGTAGCTATGAGTCATGGATCTGCCAGATGGGAAAGTATGAGAAGGATGCAGCGTTCTTTTTGCCAAATCAGGTAATAGAGTTGAGAGGTTATCAAACGCATGATGGAGGGGCTAGTAGTCTTACACAGTCTTTGGAGCCAGACAGGAAGACATTAAAATGTCTTAAGAGAGCCAAAGAAATGCAAACTTCTTTAAAGAACTGTGAAACTCAGCCAACCTGTGAAGGGATCTGCCCACACTCAGGGAGGAGATGCAAAATCCACATCAGAAGGAAGAATTACATGAGCCTGTTACATGGCTCAGAGTCCCAGTTTCGGCTCATGGCGTCACACCGGGGCCATGGGCCTAAATCAAATCCTATCTCCTGGCCAAAAATCTCTGAAGAACGTCTAACCTCACCCTCCTGCGATAGAAACCCCAGCTTGCTAGAGACAACTGTCTCCTTAGTAGGTAAGTGATGCTTACTCCAAGAAGCTAGAATTAAGTCTTGAGATTAGGAAGGAAATCCAACCCATCTCTTTTTATGTACATGTAGGAATAATCTATGTATGTATACTTGACCTTCATGCTACTAGTCATGTTTAAGAGAAGTTGGTGTGTTGGAGCAGCTAACGGATTAGCTTTGTAATTCCAACTTGATTTAATTGAGTGGTTGGTTTAGACTTAGGATTTGAAGCTGAAAAGTGTAAGAGAATAAAGCTAGTAAACAATAATGGAAAATCCTAGAAAACTTACTAGTCATCATATTTATAGGTTTGGCTTATACTTATAAAAATTAGTTAAGTTTTAGGGAAGGCTTTGTTAGTCTGCTTGAAATGCTAAGACAGAAAGTGAAATAGAATAATTTATAAATGTTTAAGGGTGTAGGGGAGGAAAACTATCTTTCCTTCCAGAGAGAAACATACAAATGTATGTCATATAAGTTAACAAGAAACGGGAGACTTTGTAAGGAAATGAAGGTCCAAAGAAACTCAAACCTGGATATTTTCGTGCTAGGTTTGAAGAAGTATGCAGGGCTGCAGAGAAATATAACAGTGCGAAGGGGTATGAGGTAAATGTAATGAACTGTGGGAACTTAGCAAGGCCCGCTTGCTCCGGTCCTCTCTGTGTCCCTCGTCTTCAGAGATAAGGATGTCCCTTTCCTTCAGGTATAGGGAAGTCACCTCTGGAATGACCATCTTAACGCCTTCAGCAGGTCAGAAAATCCTTCCTAGGTCTTCTGCAGGGAAAAGGTGGGGGAAGGTGGGAGACAGCTTCCAGCACACGCCGTCCCTCCAATGCCTTCAGCCTAAAACAGCCAACATGCCCAGGCACCATATTTTGGAGTTGCCTGTCCTGAGCCCCATAGAGGGAATTTAATTAAGTTATAAAAGCCTTTTGAGAGTAATTGTGAAACTTTTCTAATTTTAAAAACATAATTACAAGATTTGTGACTTAAACTTCAAAGCCCAAGAAATGAGATTTTAAAAATATTTATGACTTTGATAAATTGAGTATTAAATGAGGTAACAATGTAACTGCAAACTATTTTTTTTTCCATCAACAAAAGTTGTTTTCAAGGGCTGGAAAAATTCCCCTTGACGTCTTAGGAGCCTCAGTGGTATAATAGGAACCTTCTCCTGTCCCCTCTGCCCACACGACATCTCCCTTGTCCTGCTGTGTGACACTTCTGGTCTAGAGCACTTAACGCCATCAAACGCACCCTGCAACTTACTTAAAAAAATTGTTTATTTTAGCGTGCTAAAATATACAAAACATAACATTTACTATTTTAATCTGTTTTAAGTGTATGATTCAGCGGTGTTACGTCTGTTCACAATGTTGTATAACCGTCAACGGAACACTTTTATTATGCATAGTGTTGACTGTCTATTTTCCCTTTGGACAAAAATATATAAATGAACTTTTCATAGTTTCAAAAATCTTTTTCAGTAATTTACTCTTAAAGTGGTGTTGTGATTAGGTAATAGATAGTCGTGAAATGTCTGACTCATTTCTAAGCAAGATAAAAATACTGAAACATAAATTGCTGAACATAAGTTTATTTTTTGGTTTCTTAAATTTTGTAGAAAGACAAAATGTACTTAGATCTGTTAATAAATATGTACTGGCCGGGCGCTGTGGCTCACGCCTGTAATCCTAGCTCTTGGGAGGCCAAGGCAGGCGGATTGCTCAAGGTCAGGAGTTCAAAACCAGCCTGAGCAAGAGCGAGACCCCGTCTCTACTATAAATAGAAAGAAATTAATTGGCCAACTGATATATATATAAAAAATTAGCCGGGCATGGTGGCGCAGGCCTGTAGTCCCAGCTACCCAGGAGGCTGAGGCAGAAGGATTGCTTGAGCCCAGGAGTTTGAGGTTGCTGTGAGCTAGGCTGACGCCATGGCACTCACTCTAGCCTGGGCAACAAAGCAAGACTCTGTCTCAAAAAAAAAAAATAAATAAATAAATAAATAAATAAATATGTACTGTTGCACGCTGAAAAATTGCATTATGAGGAAGCACACACTATGAAATGGTGTTGGTCTATAGATTGCCGGCTCACAACTGCTAAGGATTAAAAATTCTAATGTATGTAATTAAAATTACTAAAACTAGGGGAACAATTCTATGTGCCAGGTGTACAAGGACAGTGAGATGTGTTTTTGTTGGGGAAAGTTATAAGAAAGGCATGAGGATGTGTGTGCATGTGTGTGTGTGTGTGTGTGTGTGTGTGTGTGTGTTTTGAGGAAAAAAATAATTTTGTCCAATTCAGAAATTATTTAAAGGTTGGTTCAACCTATAGATTGAGGAAGAAAACAGAAACAAGGCAGTTAGTAGGAGAAAGGAAGATTTTATGTTTTATCAAAATAATTTCCTGCTTCCTACTGTCTTTCTTAGGTCTTTGATTACTTAAGAAAATTGAGTTAAAGAGTTAAGGGTTTTATTTTTCAACAAATATGTAACTTCCTTTGAAGTCTATTAATTATCACTCTGATTAAATGAATGTTATTTCACAGCGACCTGTGATCCTATTTTTGGTTAAGTGTTTTGAATCTTTATTTTCACAAACTTTCCAAAATCAAATTTTAAAATTAACTCTTTGTGACCTGAACTAACTTTGGGACATCCCAGAGAGCCCTGGAACTTCTCAAGGCTCTGCAAAAAAGATACATTGGACTTCTTTGATATGGTAAATTATATGGGAAACATTGTCAAAATAAGAACTGATGTTTAGTTTTTTTGAGTTATAGTTGTAGGATATGTTCTTAACACATGTTCTAAAATTGTATGAAGTTCCTAGAAATCTGGTATGTCTTGGCAGAAGTATTTTCAGTCATAATTTTAGCTATTATGTTAAAACGTTGTCTGCCACAGAAATAACAAATGTCCTTTCAATTGCATCATCATGAACTCTCATAAGGTTTTTTTATGACCATTTTAAGTCATGTTGTCCATAGGTAAGCTGTTTTATTGTGATGCTTTTTCTGAAAGCTCTTTGCAAGAAACTGCAATCCTAAAGTGTTGTGTCTTTGAGGAAGTTCATGGAAAGGATGAAAAGAATTCTGACAAGTACATGTTTCTGATAACTTTGACATATCATGGGACTGGGTAAGAATGTCTAAAACTCTAATGATAAAGCTGATAGGTTTGTGAAACTGCTAAACAAGATCAAACAGACCAAAAATTAATTACGTGAGACTGAATGAACTGCTAAAAAAGAATTATGGGGTTTTACAGTTCTTTTTATTTGAAACATTACTGGTTCTTTTAATATTTTGTTTTCCAGATTTAAAAAACCTTTTTCTTTCTTTTCCACTACCTATAGTTTACAGTAATATGGTAAAGTATACATTTGTAAACAAAAATTTAGATATTTGCTTTTCCTCCCTACCTGATTCCTCCAGAATTTGGAAACTATGCGTGAGTATACTTGTTTCTATGACAATATGGTTATTTGTATAACCATATTGTTATACAATAAGAATGTGCTCTCTTTGTAACAGGACACAATTGGAAACATTGGTTATATTACCAAGGCTTTGGCAGGAATGTCATATCTGAGAAGATGCATAGAATGCTTGGCTTCGTGGACTTGCAGCCTTACTGTGAAGGAGTACAAAAGTTGTCACTTCCTGACAGGCCCAGGAACCAAACGTTATCAATAGATACTACAGGCACAATGTGCTATCTGCCTTGATTTGGCCTCCTAGTACTGAGAGGTTTTCAGAAGTCCAATCTGAGATTCTTTGTCAAAATTTCCAGCAAAGCAAATGTAAAAGGGGCCTGTGTGGCTACCCTTGCTGCACATACATAAATAGTCAGAATAAGTTTGGGACTAAACTTATTTTACAAAGAAATTTGTCTTACCATTAGTATCTTTGGTAGGAATGGGGATGACTACAGAGAGAAAAATTATATTTTCAAGAACACTATAGTACACCTGTTATTAGATTGTAGCCCTGTGTACTGTTTTTGAGTTTTTATTATCTACCTGTAGACTGGACTGGATTCTGAATACTTCTAGCTTTCTCTGATATCTGGCCACAACTCTGCAATGAAGAGCAAGAACTCCCCTGGACAACTCGATGTAAATGTCGAGGGACAGATCTCATGCCTCGTGTGTGAGCCACACGGAGAGTGGACTGGGGACACCTGATGCCCCAGCTAAAGACAGTCAACCACAAACAAGATGAGAAGTTGCTGGCTTCGAGCTATAGACAGCTCTTCCCAAGACCAGCGGGATGAGACTCCCCATTACAATAAAAATCTTACCCCTCTTCATTTTTCCTTGCCTGTGCCTACTTATTTCACTTGGCAGGATACTGCTGTAGTTAGAATTTCACAATCAGTGGTTTCTGTGGGTAGGTTGGGGGAGCATTGGATTGGCCATGTCAAACCCAAATCTTCATAGGACCTAAGAGATCCTTCAGTCCACCTTGTGGGTACTTCAGCAACACACCTGACACAAATTATACTCGTCGTCTCTTTCATGGAGCTAGCACTCTCTGCTTTAATCTATTCCTGGGTTGCTAGATGAGAAAACTGCTCCCTACTCACTAAACAGGGAGGAATTTGTGTCATTGTTGATACTTCTCGTTGCACATAGATAAATGCGTCAGGTATTGTAAGAGACTCAGTTGCAAAACGTTAACAAACAGCCTACGTGGTTAAAACAAGTAGATTCCTTGTCTGGCTCATTCTTTGAAATATTTGATTTTGGTTCATTCGGTTCATGGGGACCCTGGCTAAGGAACCACACTCCAAACGCTTGGCGCTACCTGATAGTCATAATACGAGTATCCCTGGCATGCAGTATTCTCTCAAAAAGGTTTAGATGTTTGCATACAACCATCCGTCAAACATCAGATAGACTCTCCTTGAGGTCAATGATGAAAACTCAGAGAAATGCATGACCACGAAGACCTATGAACGATGTGTTGGGATTGGAAACCTAGGTGAGACCTTGACCAAAGGAGAGGAATTGTTAAATAAAAACTATAGGAGGCTATTGTTTTGAATTAAGCTCCTGTACTAAGACTAAAAACCAATATAGAGACACTCATGCTTCACTCAGGTTTCATGTCCCCAAAGTAAGCTGTTATTTTACCTTCTGAGAAAGAGAGAGAGAGAGAGAGAGAGAGAGAGAGAGCCAATTCCCCGAACATGCTTGTTTCAATCTGCAATCAGCATGTTCATAAAGTTTTAATTCTTAACCCAAAGTAATTTGGTGTTAACTAATTAATTATCTTTCTATTGTTTGTCTCCCTTTCTTTCCCCACCTTACAAGAAAAGCAACTTTATTTATTTTTTTCTTTAAATAGAGATGGAGTCTCACTCTTGCTCAAGCTGGTCTCGAACTCCTTAGCTCAAGTGATTCTTCCGCCTCAGCCTCCCAGAGTGTCAGGATTACAGGTGTGAGCCACCGAGCCCACGGAAACTTACCCACAGAAACCACTGATGCCCAGCTGAAAGCAACCTTAAAGTGACCAGTCCGTTTTGTATTCTTCGTTTCTGCTTTCTTCTGCCTTTTTCCTATACATTAAGCCGACCTTCTCTGCTCAACCTACTGGAACACTTACTCTATTTATGAAATGAAGTGTTGCCTGATTCTAGCCTTGCAAATAAAGCCAACTGCGATCTTTAAACCTAATTTGTAGTAACTTTGTCTTTTGATAGATCTAAAATTGCCAAATCCAAATGACCAAAACCACAAAATGATATTTAAATGCGATTGAGGTCAGAGAAACAGAAAATTAGTAACAATAAACTATGAGTTCTCACTTTAAATCCACTGACTGACAAAAATTACGAAAGAATATTAATACCCATTGCTGTCAGATACGCTGGAAAAAAGAGTAATCTCTTATATGACTGTAACTGCTGTAAGAAAGCTGTTTGAAAAGCAATCTTATATGACAGTAACTGTAACTGCTTTTTAAGAAAGCTGTTTTAAAAACAATCTGGCAGCACTTATTAAATATTTTTTAAAAATTTGTATTCTTTATGAACCAGCAATCTCACTCCTGGGGAATCTAGCTGTTAGAAGTAAAAGAATCAATTTGAAATTATAGTTATAAGGTTGCTTTAATACATCACTCTCTGTAGTGTGAGAAGGAAATCTGGAAGCAAATGAGTGCTCATCAGCTAAATTCATTGTGGAACTTCCCCTCGCAGTTTGCTGGAGGTAAAACCTCCGGAGGTACCGCACACGCCTCTTCTCAACTCCTCTCCACTCAACCTTCACATCAGTGGCTTGAAGTCAGCCACGGTGGGAATGGTTAGGGCATGGATATCAGCAAACTCTCTCGCAGTCAGGGCTTCCCCTGGGAGAGCTGGCTGTTACACAATTACCAGTGCACAACTGCCTCCATTCCATAAAACAATACACAGGGATTAAAGATCATGTGCTGAACCAGATAAATTGTAGGTAGTTTCATGAGGTTTTATTGAATGGGATAAAAATACTAAATAGTATGCATACTCTTCCATTTTTGAAACAAATAAAAAAAAAAACCTTGGAGGAGTATGTATGCACATAAGTATTTTATATATATGATTTTATGAACATGGAGGAAAGTACCATGTTTCCCCGAAAATAAGACAGGGTCTTATATTTACTTATCCTCAAGAAGATGCCCTAGGGCTTATTTTCAGGGGATGTGTTATTTTTTTTTAAGTGCACTACAACAATTTACATTTATTCAAATATAGTTAAGTCGTCTTCTTCTGGAACATCATCATCACTCTCCAAACCCCGAATTCCATCCTGAATTTCTTGCGACTCTATTTCCTTTATGACCATTGGTCCCAATCTCTCATGTTGAGCAATAGAGCTCTCATGGGGCAGATGAGAAGGGCTGCTCATCTTCTTTACTGCTCCAAGATGAAATGCATGGGTTGTGCAGATACGCTGCGTAGCCACGCCCATCACTAGGTCTTATTTTCGGGGTAGGGCTTATATTGCACAAATGCTAAGAAATCCTGCTAGGGCTTATTTTATAGGTAGGTCTTATTTTCAGGGAAACTCGGTAGGAAGTATATATAGGGGAGGGTAATGTGATTAGGGGAAGTGGGGAAGGGAGAGGGAAAGATTTTTTTTAAATGACTCCATATATAACTCACATGCCTATAAACACATACATACACAAGTGTATATGTATATGTGCTCATAAAGAAATTAAGGAAACAAAGGCTAAATTTATATCCACAGATTTGTAGGGATGTCCGTGGTATGTCATTAAATGAAAAAGCAAGTTGCAGAAAGCCATGGGTTTCATGGCTGTTTCAACCGAGAAGTAAGCCCAAGCCCCAGAGCGTGTGCCTGTCTGCCCGCATGGGCTTGCATGAGCAACATAGAAATGTGTAAGGGTTTTAGACTTTGGGTATCTCAGGAGGGGGGTAGGATTAGGAGTAATGGTGAGCTTTTTGTTCATAAGTCTTTGAACTGTTTTACCTGTTACAACCAATGTGTTAGATTTTCATAATTTGAAAAACATCAAATGAAAAAAATTTCCAGAAAAACAATAGTTCTTCCAGTTAGTCAACACTCTTTCACACATATTACCACCTCCTCCGCCCCACCTACCTGTGTGAGAAGAATAAACACTGTTATCTCCACGGCACTGCTGAGGAAGCAGAGCTCAGCAACCGCCTTGCCCGTGAGCACAGACCGTGACCTGCGGAACCGTCTCCCACCCAGGTCTCTTGACCCACGGACGGGAGGTCTTAGCAGAGCCCCCAGTGGACATGGGAGCAGAGAAGCAGCAGCGACAACAGAAAGTGGCCAATGATGTCTTTCCTGGCCAGGACACTTATGCAGGCAGGAATGAACTCTGCCTACGACATAAAACATACATGCATGCACAATTATCAATATTTACCACATACATCTAACGAGGCTATTTGTCTAACCTTGCTTGAAACAGCCAGCACTTGTAATCTTATCACATCATCTGGCGCCTTCATTGCTAGCCTCACGGGTTACTCTAGATCACGTGGCCAAAAGAATGTTCATAAACACCATCTACCGCAGGGAGGAGGGAGTGGTGCATGGCGCGTCCTTCCTCGACGTCAGCAAGCTGCCTCTCCTGGGTCCTTTCTGCTGGCTCCACAAGAAGGGTGTCGAGGTAGAGACCTTGCAAGTCCTCACCTGCAGGAAGTCCCCCAGGGGCACGGATTTGTGTCCTGTTCCTGTACCATATCAGCATCTTTGACAAACACACCCCGTGCTTATTTAAGAGATCTCCAAGTCCCTGCAAACCAAGAAGTATGCACCGTGACGTGGACAAATGAGCCACAGTAGCAGCTCCAGGAAGAATCGGGCCAGTTGGCACTAACATCCCCGTCTTTCCACCCTCAGTGGCTCTGAGCACGTTCTTATCTTTACTGGCAAGGCGTGTCTTTTGAAAATCGATTGGGAGTTATGCTTAGGGGTTTCAGAGATGTTCTTTCCACACCTACGTTGATCTGGGTGTGTTTGAACAAGACCAGGGAGTTTTAGTGGAACTAGTTGTAATGTGGTGAGCGGGGTCCCGGGCCTAGAGTCCACGGACCCAGCTCTGCTACCAGCTGTGGGATGTTGAACAAACCAGAACTGCTGTGTGGGTCAGTGTCCGCATCTCTAATAAAAAGATTGTAAACCCACTTCACCTCCCTCATGGATCACTGCGAGCATCGAACTAGAAAATGGAGGAGAAAATACTTTGCAGATCATGAAGCACCTTCGACACAAACAGTGCTGTTAATTGATTTCCTGGGCTGCAGGAAATGAGAAGGCCCCTCCTCAGGGTGCCCTATTTTCAGAAACTTGTAAAAAAAAATAACATATATATGGCTTCAATTTGAAATGCTTCATTGGTTAATCTAAGTTCCCTGGTAAATCTTTTTGTACTGTTGAATGAAATTCTCTTAAGAGATTCCGTTGATATATTTTCGAGGAGGTAAAAGGCAGTGTTTGCCACCAACAAATAAGAATTTTGAAAAGATACTTTCTTCTTGACCATAGTTATTTCTGCTTGACACTATGCAAATGTCTTCGTTGCAACAATATTTTCTCCTTGTTTCCTAAATGAGAGCTTTGGGAACAGGCTTTGTATAACGTGTTGCTTGAGACTTTCAAAATGCAAATAAGTCTTTCGATGCAAAAGTTCAGAATATTCTTCTAAATTTAAAAGAAATCCACTTTAAGTTTTTGGGAAGCAACCCCGGCAAACATAATTAAAATTAAAAATAATAATCCCTTTGGACATAAATGTGACAGAGCATATCATAAAGCTAACATTCACTGGCTATCTCCTACGTGCTAGGCACAAGGCTAAGTGTTTTACATGGATCATCTCATTTAATCATCACAACTCAATGAGTAGGTATATTATTATCCCCATTTTGCAAGTAAGGAAAACTAGTCTACTGAATTTAATAAGACATTACTTTTTCCCCAAATGTATTCATGGAGATATCGCTGTTAAAGTGGATATCGGTTAAATTTAGAATATCACCGAGCCCTGGCAGATGGGCAAAGAACACTAGAAGACCACCCTTTCTATACACCAGACACTGTGCGCGACCCTTGTCACAAACCATGCCATCCAACCTTCCCATTGCCCTCGTATTTCCCAGAGAAGGGAAGGAGGCCACCGCTATTGTTGAGATGGTTACTGGCTGCCTTGTGCTGGGCGGCTTTTAGTGGCTTTCTCAATTAAACATAAATAGACAATCCACAGATATGGAAATTCAGTGAACCCATATAGCAAACAAATGGGAAAAAAAATGGTCAACATCTCTAATAATAAAAAATTACAACTTAAAACATCAATGAGATAGCAATTGCACTTGTCACATTAGCCAAACAAAGTTAAATGCCAATGGTAGTGACTTCATAGTGGAGCTAATTTATTTGCATATTGCTGGTGGCATATTTATGATCAAACACTAAGTGCAGACGCAGAATGTAAATGCATGCCCTCTCTAAGATTACGCGCGAGCATGGGGGGGAACCCAGCAAAATGAAAACAGCTGTTGTGTTAGAGTGGAATGAAGTCTTTAATCTCCTAAACCGTCTTCACCATTTTGTAATATTGTTTTTACAATAAATACAACTGGGAAGAAAGGGATTTTATTATCCCGTTGTATCACTTATAGTTGAGGGTTACATTCCTGACTTAAATAAATCATGGATATGACCAAGAAATAATGAAAAAGCCAAGATTCAGTCATTTTCAGCTTCTGCCTTCACCTGAGATATCAAAAGTCGACTCTAACACATAGAATTTTATGATCCTCATTCCACTCCCTCATTTTATTGATGAAAAAATGAAGGCCCAGAGACATAGAATTCCTTGTCAAGGTCAAACAGTTGCCGGTGGAGCTGCAGCCAGCACCTGTTGCTTCATTTCTCTTTTTAATTCCATGCAATGAAAATGCAGGTACTATTTCCAGGTGTCCTCGAACTATGGCCCTCGGGCCACATGCGGTTGTTTTGGCCCATTTGTTTTTTTACTTCAAAATAAGATATGTGCAGTGTGCATAGGAATTTGTTCACAGTTTTATTTAAACTATAGTCCGGCCTCCAACGGTCTAAGGAACAGTGAACTGGCCCCCTGTTTAAAAAGTTCGATGACCCCTGATTTATATGAAACCACCAAAAATTCAGCATTAAAAAAAAATGGGTAGTTCTTAGAATTCAAATGCTGGAGCAAGTGTGTCCCTGGGGTCCGTTCTAGAACTTCTGCTTGGGGTACGTTGGCCACCAGACTGGAGGTGTGGGCTTACTTTGTGGGCTTTGTGGGCTTTACCCTGGGCCAGCTGTGTCAGCATTACCTGGCAACTTGTTAGAAATGCAAATTCTCGGGGCCCATCCATGATGAGTGAGTCATACATTCTGAGAGTGCCCCAGTAATGCTTTTTAACAAGCTCTCCAGGTGCTCCTGATGCAGGCTGAAAGTTGAGAACCAGGCTCCAAGGCATTGCTTCTCCAAGTCCAATGTGCATAGGAATCACCTGGGGACCTTCTTAAACTGCAGGCTGTGATTCAGCAGGTGTGAGGGGTGGGATGTGGGAGGCTGCATTCCTAACAAACTTTCCAGAAATGTCCATGTTGCTTCTTTGGGGACCACACTTCGAGTAGCAAGATCGGACTGAAGCCGTGTTCCCACGCAGGGCTGTGAATGGGTGCCAGGCCTGCGTAGACACTGGACCTCGGCCCCTGTGTCCCTCCTGCTCAGAGTGTGTGCCATCCAGAGCCAGCATCAGGCATTCTCTGGAGCTGGTCAGAAATGCAGACTCTCGGTGTCCCCCCAACCCCCGACCCTGGACCACTGCATAGAACCTGCATTTTACCCAGATCCGCAGCCTTCCTTGGAGGCAACATTAAAGTTGGAGCAGCCCTGCTGGGGGAGACTGCTGGCTGTGCAGGGACAGTGAGTCTCCAAGCCAGTCACCCCCGCCAGGCAGCATCACGACCTCAACCTCGTGCAAGTGACACACACGAAAAGGCTACCTGCCCAGGTGTGGCAGGCGAGCCGGGGTCTCACCAGACAGAATGGCCAACAACAGGGGCTGGGGACGGGGGAACAGGAATCCTGCAGAAGCATTTTTAAATGTAGGAGTGTTAAGAACAAGTATCTCCCCCAACAGAAACAAAGACAAGTCAGTAACTGCTGTCGGAAGTTCTGCCGAGCAGTGTGACGTCCCCACACAAGACTGGGCATGTGACCGGCACTGAAGTGACCCTCGCCTCTTTCCAGACCTTCCTCCCAGCCCTCGCCCCACCCCAGAAACCAGGGCAGAATCGGGAAAGGAACCCTGGTGGAGAAAGGGTTCAGAGGAGAAGCATCTTAGAGCAATCGCCTGCTGCTAGGAACTTCCTGTGGCTGCTGTAACAAAATTCCACAAACCCGGTGGCTTAAAACGTACATAAACATACACACATAAACGTATCTAACAGTTCTGGAGGGCTGTGTGCGTCCTGCAGGTTCAGGGGAGGGAGTTCCTAGAGGCCGCCTGCACTCCTTGGCTCAAGGCCTCTTCCTCCGTCTTCAAAGCCAGCAGCTGCAGCATCTTCAAATCCCTCCTCCCTCCGACCTCTGCTTCCATCCTCACGTCTCCTTCTTCTCGGAATCTCCTGCCTCCTGCTTTCCTTTATAGGGAGCCTTAAGGACACCTGAGCCCATCCAGATAATCCAGGGTTATATACCCCATGGCGAGGGCTTTTCTCTAACCACATCTGCAATAACACGTTCACAGGTGCAGGGATTGGAATGCGGACATCCTTGGGAGGGGCACTATTCCGCCTATCACACCCACTCTCTACAGCTCCTCGCATGGGTCTAGTGGGGGAGGATGTCACCTTGCCAGGGGCTTGCTAGGCTCCTGTGGCCCTGCTTTCCAGTGTAGGAAGGTAATGTTAATGTCACCGCCTCGTGCAGAGCTGAGAACGTTGCAGTATTTCACGTGTCAGACATCCCACTGTCGGCAGGACTGGGCTTCGGTTATTTATAATGTCAATGGCTTGCCTTTCCCGTTAATGTCCCCATTTGCATTCAATGAATTGTAACATAGGAGCTGCTCCAAGCCACGCTGGAGAGCCTTTTCTGTTCTGTGGGCACCAAGACTCACGGGGAGAGCTTAATGACACCGAATGGGGCACTTTTATTTATCAGGCACGGCTGTCCCCTGGCCAACCCCAATTACGTCTGAAATACACTTATCTCATGAAGCTCCCGTTGAGCACCGGCTTTCTCGCTTGTTCCAGATGACTTAAGACCTGGGGAAGGGCTACGGGTGAGTGACCGGCCTGGGGCCCCCGCTGCCGTGGAGGAAGGGGCCTGTGGACAAGGCCTGTGCCGCTGGTGTCGCTGCGCCCTGGAGCAGGAAGCCGGTGGGGTCGGGGCCCTGCGCCCCAGCGGGTCCTGGCTTGTGCTGGGGGGGTTCCTTCTGCCGACCAGAGGGAGCCACTCCTTGCAGCTGGGGGCAGAAAAAACCCTTCTTCCCTCAGCAAGCCCTGTGCTAAATGCCGGGAATGTGGCAGTAAAAGGCCCCGTCCCCGCCCAGCGGGAGCTGACTTGGAACGCTGGGGAACTGCAGCAATGCAGGGCAGACGGTGGCCCGGGGTGGCACGAGGACAGAAGAGGAGCCTCTCCAGCCCAGGAGGCAGCGCTGCAGCAAGGCTCAGAGGATGAGGAGGGGTCAGTCGGGGGAGGGGAAGGGGGCAGAGGGGGTCCCCGGCACACGGAGAAGCAGGACCACAGCGAGCACGCGGTAGGAGCCGGCTTTGTGCCACTGTTGCTGTTCCTGCGCTCCTGCCGCACAGCCCGGGCGCTGTCACCATGACACGGAACAGCTGACCTCTCGCCTGCCGTGTGCCAGGCTCCCGGGCTCTACACATTAACTCACTGGATGTTCCCAGCCACCTTGTGAAGGAGCGACAGTCAGTACATTGGGAGGAAACTGAGGCACGGAGCACTTAAGACAGAGGTGAGGAGCAAATCGAGGATGCCCCTCCTCACAGCCTGACTCTGGAGGCTGGATGACTCACTGCCCTGAAGTCCCCTGTCCCTGCTCCCGGTGAGTGGCAGTGCCGTAGCGGACACGCAGCTCCTAGAGAGCCTTGGAAGGGGCTCAGCCTCCGTTTCAGCAGTGTGGCGGGCAGGGGGACCTGCAGACCCTCCGCAGAGGTGGGTGGAGGCGGGAGGGACCCGTATCCCCGGGTACGAATGGCTCCAACATGTCATGGAAACGGAGCCCCCAGCAGGGACAACAGCAGCTCCCTTTAGCTCCCAGATCCTTTGACCTGGAAACGCACTGGCCTTTCAGGAAGTCGCCCCGTGCAGAGTGGCAGGCGCTCCCAGCGCTCGCTCTGTGGTGGGCACCTGCGGGAGGCCTGGCCAACACGTGCACTGCAGATGGCCGCGGAAGAATGCTCTAGAGGCTGAAGGGGGTGGGAGGACAGACACATGTGCCAGGGCCTGGGGCCTGGGCAATAGCCTGGGTGCCTTTAACCAAGTCCACAGGGTTCCTCTGCCCTCCAGAGCTCTTCCTTTGCCAACTCCAGTACAAGCCACAGCCGACTTCCAGCCCCAGGGAGAATGCACTGTTCAGGGGCCACACACCTTGGTGACATGTTCTTCCTTCTCAGGACAGTCCAACTGAGCGCCCACTCCAGCCCCACGCCAGCACTCACCTCACTCCTTCAGCCTTTCCACTGGGAAGTGACCGAGCCATGCAAACGCCCTTTGGGCAGCCTCCCTGCCTGCCCAGCCGGTCAGCTCAGCCTGCAAGCAAAGGCCATGTGCAGAGCTCCTTGGCTCTGCCCACCTGGGTGTCGCAAAGAACTGAGGCAGAGCCCCGGGCTGCGGCCAGACTGGCCAGGGAGCCGGAACGCCTCAGGCCATTAGAAGAAGCTCCAGCAATCAAGTTCTTCACCTGAAATGACCCTCGAAATAAAGATGCTTGGTGCTACTTGAGGGAAAATTAAGTGCACATTATTGCAAGTGGCCAGCTAAGTATTACTGGCTTTTATTTTACTTTTTTAGTTGTTTTTAGTTGTCCTGATTATACTTCAAGGGCAGAGAAAATGGAGTTAGATTCTTCAGTTCACAATTGTCATCAGCGTGGTTAAGAACTACAGAGTTCAAATCCTGGCTCTCCCACTCGAGAGCCGTGTGGCCGGGGCAGCACGCTTGATCTCGCTAACTAGGGTTAGCGATTGTGCTACCACCCTCAACCCCTTACGAGGGCAAAAGGAGTTATTGCACATGAAGCACTTAGCACTATGATTGACGTGTAATAGGAGCTGTGTGAGTGTTGCTATGTTGTTGCTTATTTTACTTTCCCCTTTTATTATTGTTATTTCACTTTTCTCCTCCTTTTCTGATCTCTAATTCCTTTCCCCTCTCCATGAAACTAGTCTAAAATGTTTGGCATAATACCTGTTATCTTCATAGACAGGCTTTCCAAAGTCAGAATTAATTCTAGGCCACGAGTCACAGCTGACAGCCAACGGTGCTGTGTTAACAATTCCCACAAGTGCCGGTGTGAATCGTGGCCAGCTACGGCGATCCCCATATCCTGGGCTAACAATTGCATTTACCTGTATAACATAAATTCTTTCTAGGCAGAGAATTTTTATGCATGGTGTATAAGTCTGGAGTCTTAGTTGCAAGCAACAGAAATGGATCCTGGCTGAAAATCTCATAGGATGCCCAACAAGGGGGTGGGAGGATCCCCCTAATCTACGCCATTGCACAGGACCTAGGCTGAGAACGGCTCCGTGGTCTTCAACATGCGGTTTCTAAGGCCGTCCAGGGCACGGACATCCAGGGAATAGGGAGAGAGTGAGAGAGAGGGTCGTGCATGGGAGGTTTTATTGGCCAGGCCTGGAGGTGGCTCCTAGCCACTGGCTACAGTCCGGTCACACGGCCTGACTGCAGGGAGAGTGGTAAGTGTATCTGGGCCGTGTCCCCAAGGGAGAGAAGGAAATAGGGGGCTGGTGGTCTATAACGGTTACTATTGCCGCTTAACCATATCCTTTGTTCTCAGTGATCCGTGACCCTAATTTTGTTCCTGCCGTTCCACCCCACCTGTGTTCCCCATTCTGATCTCCTGCCTCAAAAAGCCATACAAATTGATTAACATGCACATGGGAAAGAACCACAGGGTGATTACCCCAACTCCGCAGTAGGGTTCAGGAGCTTATATGCCATCCTGAGGTTACAGATGGGAGCTCTGAGCTTAGCAAAACCGGTTCTGGGAGGGGGAGAAGGGGGAACCCGGCTAGCAAAGGTGGTCTTGTTCTGTAGGTGAAGCCTCCCAGGTAGCAGCCCTCGGAGAGACTAGATGGTAAATGTTCCTTCCAGACCTTTAAAGGTGTCAGGGTCTCAGTTAATCTCTCCTAGATCCCAACAAGGGAAGGGCCTCAGAGAAAGCCTGGCTGCACGGAGGCAGATTTTCTGTACAGATGCAAATCCCCCCAACTAAAGACAGGGTCATAGGGCTACTCTGCAGGCCCTCTGGACAACCACCTCAAAATATATCAAAGAAGTTTATTTTGGGGTGAAATATTTTGATTTTCTTTCTAATTAAGGAGCTGTCAGCCAGGCACGGTGAGCCACGCCTATAATCCTAGCACTGTGGGAGGCCAAGGAGGATGGATCACTCAAGGTCAGGAGTTCCAAAGCAGACTGAGCGAGAGCAAGACCCTGTCTCTACTAAAAATAGAAAGAAATTAATTAGCCAACTAAAAATATATAGAAAAAATTAGCCAGGCATGGGGGCACATGCCTGCACTCCCAGTTACTCAGGAGGCTGAGGCAGAAGGATCGCTTGAGCCCAGGAGTTTGAGGTTGCTGTGAGCTAGGCTGACGCCACGACACTCACTCTAGCCTGGGCAACAAAGAGAGAGTCTGTCTCAAAAAAAAAGGGGGGTGGGGTGGGGCTGTCGTGTGCCTTGCCTGTCCCTGGCTACTGGACATCCTATGGCCTCACTGTGGCCTCACTCGCAAAGTGAAGCAGAACTGGCCGGGCTTTCAAATCCTCCTTCTGTTCAAACTAAGCACCCCCTTTGTTTCTTTCTTTGCTTGCTTTTTGTTTTTGAGGCAGAGTCTCGCTCTGTCGCCCCAGGTAGAGTGCAGTTGCAGCGTCATCATAGCTCACTGCAACCTCACGCTCCTGGGCTCAAGAGGTCCCCCTGCCTCAGTCTCCCAGAGTGCTAGGATCCCCTGCGTGAGCCACTGCGCCCGGCCCCCTTTGTTTTTTGAGGCATTTTTCACAACCTTCCTAAAAGCACAGCCACTCCCATTCCACATTTTATTGGATGGCACATCCAGAAAAGCAACGTGGGGCTCAACTGAACCTTGTATTTGTCTTTATTAGGTGTCGTTGTTGTCCTCTCACTTCAGCCACTTGTCTTGGGCAGGACCAGGTGCGGCACAGAGCGCTCAAGTGCAATGTCGGGAGGGAGGCGTTTATGGGCACGGGAGGTGGGAGCACCAGCTGCAGTCAAAGCGTGTGTGCGGGGCAGCCCCGGTGTGCGTCTCCCTCTGCAGCCCGCGGTGGATCCCACTTACCAGGAGGCCAGGGGAACTCAGCCCGTGCCTCGACCACGGAGACAAATTATTGTTTTAGGCGGCGACTTCATAAAGGGCCAGAGGGAGCGAATGGAAATAAGCAGCTCCCTGCACTTGGCTGCCCTTGGCCTTGGATTTGGTAACCTGGACGATCGACTGCAGTGATTGAAGTGTGTTCCCCAAAGAGAACCAGTCCACGTCCTAATGCCTGGTACTGTAACACAGTACTCACCCCTCCTCCCGTGGGTATGGAAGGGAAATACAGAGAGTGGGGAAAATGTAACAGAGGGAGTGGCCTGGAAAAAAAAAAAAGCAAAAATATTTTCTGTCTCTTTAAAACTTCCTCCACTGCTTTTTGAGAACTGAAACCTGCATCCCTGGCTCAGGCCAGTGTTGGGAAGGGCAGGGTGAGTCTTTCGTTATTTGTGCTGCAAGAGATGGCTCAGCCGACCGGGTGCAGGGAGGTCCTGGGTGGAGGGCAGGGGACTCTCTTCAGCCGAGATGGGACAATCAGAAATCATCAACTGTAGCTGGACAGCAATTGCCTGAAGCTGAGAACCCGTCCTTCAAAAGCTCAGTCTCTGCTTATTATTAGGACGGTGGCATTTCGGACAAAGATCTCCATCCTCCTCTTACCAGCAAAGTCATGAAATTTCTCTTTCCTTCTCCTCAAAACACTTGTTCTCGTTCTTCCGATGAGGCCTCGAGGACAAGTGGCTGCGCTTTTGGTGACAGTATCTATGAATGTGGTGGCCTTTTATAGAAATAGGGTCTTTGCAGGTGTGAGTAAACTAGGGGTCGAGCCATCGTCTGGTGTCCGTATAAGAGAACGAAGAGGGAAATTGGGGACAGAGACAGAGAGGGGAAGGCCCCCTGAAGGCGGAGGCAGGGGCGGGAGTGATATGGCCATCAGCCAAGGAAGGCTGGAGCCACCAGAAGTTAGGAGGAGGGAATGGAACAGATTCTGCCTCAGAGCCCCCGCAGAGACCAGCCTTGCCAACAACACCTTGGCTTCGCACTGTTAGCCTCCAGAACTGTAGGACGATAAATTCCTGTTGTTTTGTGGTAATCTTTAAAGGCAGCCCTAGGAAACGAATACACCATGAAGGAGCTCAGGAAATTTCACCCCAGAATGTGACTGCTTGGTATACAGAGTATTTTGAATTAAAGGCCCTTAGAGAGCAACAGGCCCTCAGAAGGGGCCCCTCCGTGTGCATAACCGGACAGACCCATCAGAAGAACTACGGACTTCCCTTCCCCTCCCTGTTGTCAAGAATGCAGCAAGGTCTGGCCCAAATCATTTTAAACATAATGCCTGTCTCCCAGGTTAATTTGCAAGCCAATCCGTTTCCCCCGTCCATTCACCCTCCCTAGCTACCACTTATTGCCCCTAAACAGAATTACCTGCGTTCCTCCCCTCCCCTGCCCCTCTAAAATACCTGCCCCCCCCCCCCCCCCCCGGGATATCGGGTAATCACTCTGAGATTCTCCCCACGTGCATGGTAAATAAACCTCTTTGTCTTATTAATCCGCCTTAATTGTGAGTTGATCTTTCAGCACACTTTCAGGGGAAAGAGCCACCTCTCCTGGGAGTCCAAGACCTGTCTTAAAGAAGGCCCTGAACAGGGTCAAGAGACCAGTTTGCAGACCCCTGCTCCACAGACTATATCCAGGGGAATTTTATACCAAACCCTAAACTGTAAAAGCGATGGAAGGGCAACTCAGCTGCTTGGAGCATGGCAGCAGGGACAGAGGCCTCAAGCCCCACCCTCCTTGCCTCTCCCTCCCCACAACTGCCTCCACATACCTACTCCTGCTGCCAGGCACCTCCATGCATCCTGGGGACCCCAGAAGACAGCCTGAAGTCACAGGTGCTGAGGGGGACCCCCTGCACCTGCCCTGGCACAGGCAGATGGGGCCTTGACACCCAGCTCCACCAATGACCACCAGGTGGCCTCAGATGTGTAGTTGCTTCTCTGAGCCTCAGTCTTTTCATCTGTAAAATGGGGATACTAATTCCCATCTGCCATGGACCGAATTGGGTCCCTACCCCCACCATTCATATGGTGAAGCTCTAACTCACAATATGACTGTATGTGGAAATGGGTCCTTAGGAAGCAATTGAGGTAAATAAGGTTATAAGAGTGGGATCCTGATTTGATAGGAGTGTGGCCTTATACGAAGAGGAAGATCTCTCTCCTCCTCCTCCTCCTCCTCCTCTCCCCCATCCCCTACCATGTGAGGACACAAAAAGAAAGTGGCATTTGCAAGCCAGGAAGAGGGCCCTCACCAGCCATGCTGGCACTCTGATCTCAGACTCCCAGCCTCCAGAACTGTGAGAAATAAACATCTGTGGTTTAAGCCACCCGGTGGCGTGTGGTTATTTGCCGTGCAGCCCAAGCAGACTAAGACACCACCTCACCCTGTTATTTGGAGGGTTAAGTGAGAAACACAGGTACCTGCCCCCACTGCGTCACCAAATCAAGGTCACCTCCCGTCTCCCTTTTCTCATGCCATTGCTCCTGGCCCTCTCCTGTCTGTCTGTCTGTCTGGAAGACCTTGGTCGTGGGCCTTGGCAGACCTGGGCAGCTTCAGTTTCTGCCGCTCCACTCCGTGCGTGCTCATGATGAACTAGCGTGGCCCTGCATGTGCACACGGATCCTTCGGCTCAGACCACCTCTCCCTGCACTCCCCCCTCCCCTGCCCCCACACACGCACCCTCCACTTGCACCGGACAGACTTCTATGCCCCTGTCCAGACCGTCTCAAACGGCATGGCAGAGCTGCTCCTGTGGGGCTGAGGGGAAACTTCCCCTTCCCCGAAAGTTCAGATTAGTGAGAGAAAGAGGTTTATTGACCATGCACACAGGGAGAATCACAGAGTGATTACCCCGTATCCCAGTGGGGTCCAGGAATTTCTATACCCTCATTTTAGAAGGGAGGAGGAGACAAGGAATATAGGTAATTCTGTTTAGGGGCAGTAAATGGCTGTTGGAGAGGACGAATGGAGCTTACTATTTGGAGCAAGGGTTCTAGAGGTGTGATCCAGAGTTCCCAAGGGTATTTGAGTCCCTTTAAAGAGTGTGCAAGTTCCAAACTATTTCCATAGTAATATCAAGACATGATTTGCCTTTTTCACTCTCATTCTCTCGTATGTGGGTATGGTGACATTTTTCAGAGGCTAGAAGGAAGTGGGATATCATAAAAGATGAAAAGCAGAAGCAGATATAAGAATCTAGCTGTTCTCTGTTTAGTCATATATAAAAGAGATTTGCAAAAATGTAAAAAAAAAAAAATGCTACCTCCCAAAGGCCCCCTCTCCTCGACCATCACACTGAGGGGTTAGGATTTCAACATATGAATTCTGGGGTACACGCACGTTCAGTCCACAATACCTCATAAAAGTTCATCTCTTCTCCTGTCTCTTCCTTTTCTCCTGTCTGGCTCTCTATTTATTAAACCCAACACACCTTAAAACAGTGGCCATTGGACTGTAACAGTGAGTGCTAAAAGATAGGAAAAAACCTAAATGTTTTTCCTACTCTCACTGCTCGATATAATAGTTCTGATACCAGATGCGTGGGGTTTTTCCCCACACACACAACAAGCAAGCGATTCTGCAGTGGACATCAGCCAGGTGTCCCTAATTCAATTCGGTTCTGACACTACCTACCTGGAAACAGTGTCTGATCCCACAAGTTAAGAGCGAGGTCTCACAGGACTGTCCCCACTTCAGATTCCAGTCACATGACCTGTGCTTCTGGTTAACCAGCTGTCAATCGGGATTTCCAGGACTCCCTCCTTGGGTTCAATTAATTTGCTAGAGCAGCTCATAGAACTCAGGGAAACACTAATGTCATTTATCATAAAGGACAGCGCAGGATGCAGATGGACAGCCAGATGGAGGAGATGCGTAGGGCAAGGCGTGTGGGCGGGGACTTGGAGCTTCTGTGCCCTCTCCGGGCCCAACACCCTCCAGGAACCTCCACGTGTTTAACTCTCCGGAAGCTCCCTGACCTCAATCCTTCTGGGTTTTTATGGAGGCTTCATTACTTAGGCGTGATTGATTACATCATTGGGCGTTGGTGATCAACTCAACCTTCAGCCTCTCTCCCCTCCCTGAAAGTTGGAGAATAGAGCTGAAGTCCTACCCTCTAGTCATGCCTGGGTCTCTCTGGTGACCAGCTGTCATCCTGGGAGTACCTAGGTGTCCCCAAACACAAATCATCCCATTAGAATATAAATACACTTATTATTCCAAAGATTCCAAGAGTTTTAGGAGCTGTATGTCAGGAAATGGGGACAAAGACCAACTATATATTTTGCAATATTATAGGTGGCCTCCGAGTCCCAGGCCTCCAGCCAGCGGGACTGTTTCCAGGTGGAGATTGGGCCTCCCTGCAAAGAGGTCGAGGCTGCTCACAAGCTACTGGACAAGTGTCCACTTGCCCCCCAAGGGCTTCCCGCCATGAACACAGAGCTGCTGTTGTCTGCAGAGAAGGGAGTGGTGCACAGATGGGCATTGGGTGGCCTGGGGCAATGAGAGAGTCACGTGCCCCAGCTTAGGTCATCCCTCTGTCATTAATCAACTGGGTCACTCTGAGAGGGTCCCATGACATCCCTGAAAACCCTTCCTTGTCTGTAAAATAGGGGCCTGAGTTATATAACCACTAGTATCCTGTGAACTTGAGACTGACTCCGTTTTTTGCTAAATATATAACTTTGAGCTAGCTATATATTTAACCTCCCAAAGTTTCCATTTTTTTTTCTGGTGTGTAATTTGGGCACGAGCAAAATCCTGACTTTCTAAGGTTTGGAAATAACATACATAAGGCACTTGGCCCTGGGCCAGCCACGCAACAGGCACTTAAACAGCAGAAGTTCTTGCCACTTCTCGTTGTAGATTTTAGTCTTGTGATAAAAATTGTGACCCAGGCCACTACTGTCACTGTGGGCACTCAGGACGCACAGACGCCTTGCCCGGTGCGGCTGGCAAAGCGACTCGGTGGTCCATTTCGGGCAGAGCTCGCGCAGCAAGCCCCGCCCCTGCGCTGCTGTCCAGACCAACTTCCTCCTGGTGAAGCGAATTTTCAAAAGACACCTAGGTCGGAGCCACGATTAGCAGTGACTGAGGGCCTTGAGTGGAAACAGCGAGCTTCTGCCGATCTACAGCAGCCGCTTATTTCAGAGGGGAAAGGCAGATATCAAAGGTGCTGGAATTGCAGATGCACCCAGAGCCCTCAGCCCGAGTGTGCTGAGCGCGTGCTGAGTTGCAGCCCCACACTCGGAACCGGAAGCCCTCCCTCCCCGCCAAGGACGGTCACCACCAGCGAAATCCCTCCAGCCTCCAGCGCCCCCTCACTGGGGGCTCTCGGGCTCTGCCCAGGCACTCGGGGGCCAGGTTCCCAAAGAGATGTCCAGCACCTCAATAGCAAACCGTCTTCCACTTCTCTGTTCTGTCAACCTGGCATCTCTGACAGGGGACGTTTTTACCTTCTTACTCCTTCTATCTCTTAGAAGTCCGCTTTGCAACCAAACAAAGTTTCACCTACTACCCTGACAGCCTACACTAAGCCCCTGTGGGATAAAGAAGGTTGTCAGATGCTGACAGGTCAGAGCTTTGGGTACACACGTACACACGGGCCCAAGCACACACGGACGTCCATCCTCTCAAAGTGCTCTGGGCACTGCCCAAGCACCTACACGTGTGCCTATCAGAATATTTTGTTTCTTTTTTGCATTCAGGCTCAGTTCTGGTTGCCAGTTGGCCTGTGCATTTCAGTTTACTTGTCTCCATTTTTGTCCTCCCAAGAAAGAACAAGAGAATTGCTTCACTCTAAGGTAAAGTATTGTAGGAAAAAAGAGAGTTGCTTCGATGGGCGAGATGGACAGCGTTCAAACCTCTGCCGTGAAAACTCTGATTTTTGTTCAAGGCTACTTGGAAAGAGATTTGCATTGTGAGCGTCCTTGCACCTGCACAAATATACCCATCTGGCCAGTTGCTTTTCAGTAAAATTGGCAGAAACGACACTCACACTCTGCTGCATCTTGTCACCCCGCCCCCTTGAGTTGGTGGGGCCAGGTGACTCGTGCTGGCAACAGCCTCTGGGGTCCTGTCCAGGCTGAGGTAGGAAGAACTAGCATGGCTTCTCCGTCTCTTTCTTTCCTTGCCCTGGAGGCCCCCATCCCTCCCATCCTCTGCACAGGTGTCACCGCAAGAAAGAGGAAGGCCACCTGACCCACATCAGACTTTGTCCGTGAGTTCTAATCTTGAGGCTTGCAGGTGTGTCTACTGTGGCCAGTACCATCAGTACCCGAGCAGCTTCAGAAAGCCCCTTTCACGTTGTTAGAAGTAGGTGGTTGGTGCAATTTACTATCCTATGCTCGTTTCTCAAGCTTGTGTGGAGTCCCTGCTGTATGCCAGGGACCGCTGGGCCCGGGATCAGGAAGGAGAGTCAATCACTCCCCATGCCTGCCCTAAAGGATCCTACAGCCCATTAGGGCAAGGCAGGCGCACGCTCAGCTAGCGCTCCTGAACAGACCTTACGTGGGCAAAATAATCATCTCCGGGGAATTGTCTCAAAGTTCTTGTTTCAGCAAACCCAGAGCAATCGTAGGTGCTCACGGGAAATATTAGCACGAAAGGGTGTGTTTCCTTCAGCCAGACTTAACTGGACAGCTGTTTCACTGAATCAAATCCAATCAGGCTATTAACCGATTCATAATTCCTCACCCAACAGGCACATACCGACCCCAGCGCATCCTGAGCGGGAGAAAGAGCCCACCCCAGGAAACGCACAGTTGCGTAAACGTGCAACAAACAAACTCACTCCCAGGAAAGTGTTTGTTCCTTCAAGTTGTGAAATAAAAAACAAAGCAGGCTTGAGGGGTCATTTTATACCCAATAGGTTGTAAAAAAAAAAAAAAAAAAAAAAAGTGATTTTTAAATACTAGCCTTCTGTTTAGTTCGCTAGGACGCCATGACAAAATACCACAAACTGAACGGCTTAAGCAACAGAAATGTATTGTTCTGGAGGCCAGAAGTTCAAGATCAAGGTGCGAGCGGGGTTGGTTCCTTCTGAGGACGGCGAGGAAGAGTTTGTTCCGGGCCTCCGTCTCCCAGCCTCTGGGATTTGCTGGAAACCTTCGGTGCTTTTGACTTGTCAATGCTTGACCTTTCTCTGCCTTCATCTACACACGGTGTTCTCCCTGTTTGTGCACCTGTCCCCACGTCCAAATGTCCCTGTCTTATAAGGACAACAATCGCATTGGATTAGGGCCAGCCCAGCCTAGTGGCCTCAGCTTCACTTGGTCATCTGTAAAAACCTTATTTCCAAATAAGGTCACATTCAAAGGTCCTGGTGGTTAAGACTTCGACATCTTTTGAAAGACACAAGTCAGCCCATAAAAATGCCCGGCGCTGGAAAGGTGGAGGTGGAACTGGTCTGCTTATACAGTGATGTTTATAGCAGCAGAAACAGCTATGAAATGTTAGGGAAGCAATATGGTCATATGCAACAATAACTACCACGACGAATGTCCTTTGGCTCACAGACCCCGCTCTTTAGGGAGGGACACTGCCGTGCAGGTCAAATCAGGATGTTAGTCTCCCCAGGGCTATACAGTGTCAACAGAAAGGACTCAGTGCTGTAGGTTAAAAACAACTTTCTGGACCCAAGTCATTTTCATTTTATTTATTTATTTTTTGAGACAAGAACCCACTCTGTCACCCAGGCTGGAGTGCAGTGACATGATCATAGCTCACTGTACCCTCGAACTCCTGGGCTCAAACAATCTCTTGCCTCAGCCTTCCAAGTAGCTGGGAGTACAGGTAGGTATATACCAGCACACCTAGCTAATTTTTCTTTTCCCTTTTTTTTTTTTTTTTTAAAAACAGGGTCTCCCTATGTTGTCCAGTTTTATCTCGTGGGTTCAAACTGTCCTCTCCCTTTGGCCTCCCAAAGTGCTGGGAATACACGCCTGAGCCTGGCCATTTTAATTATATTTAAATGTATATATATTATAGTCACGATTTATAGCCCTAGAGTCTCCAAATGTTCATTTATTTTTTTCCTGCTGTTAGGAGAACTTCAGTGGGAAAGTTTGATAAGATCTGTCTTCAGGAAATAATTCAACAGAAGCCGAACCCTCTAGGCACAAAGATGATTGTTGCAGCAGTTATCGCTACTCCCAAACCAGAAACAAAGAGCCATTCGGCTAATATTTGGTGAGCACCTTCTATCTGTCAGGTATTGTGCTAGGGGCTGGGAACACAGTGGTGAAAAATCATTTCTGTTCCCTATTTGCAAAGAGCCTATGGGTCCCAACTGGCGAATGTTTTAATAGATTATATTCTTAACATGTTAGCATAACATGCAGACACTAAATGGTAATTAAGAAAAATGTAAATAACATTTAAAATTCATAAAGAATTTAAAGCGGCACATTATACTATTAACTATTTGACATATGCATGCTTGTTGACTTTTGTCTGTTTTGTTCTATTCTGTATCCCTGGTGTTGAGAACAATGCCTGACACATAGTGAGTGCTTAATAAGAATTTGAGGAACTGAATTAATATATTGAGGACTGAGAGGTTATATGCAAAGTAAAAATCAAAGAAGAAAGAACACTATTGTGCTTGGATAATGAGATCATGAATATGTTTTCCTCCTTTTTTCCCCAAAAATGTCTTTTATGCATTTGTTACTACTGTTTGTTGAAAAATAAGTTGATAATATGCTAAAATAAAAAAATAAAAAGAAAAATAAGTTAAAAAAAAAGAGTCCCTATGCCAAGGAAATGAATATCTTCAAAAAATTAAAAATAAAAGAACTATGACTCTAGGATGCCCCTCGGGCTGAAAGGCTGTCAGATCTCGATCTCTCTCGGCACTGGTCAGAGGAGGGGCCGTTGCAAAGGTCCCCGTGAGAAGTGACAAGGACCCAAACCATGAAGGTGCCAACCAGGGTGTCAAGGAGGGACTGATTCTCCAGACTTTTGATGGGGCTCAGAAAACAATACCCCAAAAAGCAGGCCTCAGAAGCAAAAGCTTTTCCTCTGGCCCTCTCCTGCCCTCCTGTCTCAGCCCCACTCTCTCCCAAGGCTAACCATGGAAATAGAATCCCTCTTCCCCGGAGCACGCCATAAAAGCCAGAACCCCTCTTCCCAAAAGCCATAAAACTTAAAATTATTCTGTGTAAAAACTGGCCATAAAGACATTATCTGACCTGCCTTGGTCTTAAGACCCCCATTCCAGAGAGGGCCCGGCCCCACTCCCAGACAGAAGGATGCTGCTCAGAGGGACCAAGAAGAATCCAGATAGACAGACAGGCCTTGTCGGACTTCCCTGCCCAGCCTGTTATAGCATTTGCTAACTTTTTGTCCAATCACATTTCTGCACGGCTGTCCATACTTTGTTGAAACTAAACATAAAAATGGACAATTCCCCCTGTATTTTTCAGTTTTCATTCTGAAGGCTCCCATGTACACATGTTTAATAAATTTGTATGGTTTTTTCCCCATTACTCAATCTGCCTTATGGGATTTTCCAGCGAATCTTTAGGGGGCCAGGGGCCTTCGCTCCTCACACCTTCTCATCGTCCATGCCCAGTTTCTCTGCTCCAGTGTCCCTAATGCTGCACTGGCTTCTGGCCCCTCTCTCCTCCCGCTCTTCCAAAAGACCAGTGGGGCTTGTTCTCCCACATTTGGGTGCCCCTCAGACGAGTTTAGAAAAGCCCATCCTGAATACCGGGCTGGTATGGTCACTCGGTGGACACAGGAAGTTCACATTTCTACCCGTCCTGCAAAATGACAGTCCACACAAATAAAACCCCAATGAACTCGCAATGTCCCCTTGTCCCTCCCCAGTCAGGCAAGTGGCTCAAATCAGAAAGCTGGTGCTTCTCGACAGCCCCGTCTCTCCATCCTGCCAACGTCTACACAGCGATCCTTCCCTGAGCCTTACGGATTCCCCTTAAAAACACACGTCCTGAAGCCTCCCGCTCTCTCCACCCTACACCGCTATCCGAGTCCAACGCCCCTCATCTGGTCTGTTTCTACCACTGGCCTCTCCGATCCAGTCTTTATGTAATAAAGAGATCTTTTTTAAAACTCCACCCAGATTACGTTATTATACTTTCCTGCTCCATGTCTCTAGCTTCAATGGTGCCCATTTCACTTGGGATAAAATATAGAATCTTCACAGGGACGACAAGTGCCAAGTTCTGTCTCCAGCCCCTCTCCTTGCTGTACCTCCCCTCACGTACTTTGCTGGCTACACTGGCCTTTTTCAGTCTCTCAAGTGAGTCAAGCTTTTCCATACCGCAGGGCCTTTGCACATGCTGTTCTTCCTGCCTGGAATGCCCTTATCCCCACTCTTGGCCTAATCGACAGCTATCCATTCTTCAGCTCTCAGCTTAAAGTCATCTCCTTAGAAGGGTCTTTTATAACCTTTTCATATAGGCTCGAAATCCCTACTATGCTCTCTAAAAGAAAAAAGTACTCAGTACTTTTCTTTCACGCAGGTATCTAAACGAATACATTTCTTGTTCATCTGTGTGATTATTGGTTTTAATGCCTGTTTCTCCCATTAGCCTATAACAATGATGGGAGCAGAGAACATGTCTGTCTTGTTCACCGTTGTCACCCACCCGGCGCCTAGCAAGCTGCCCAGCTCATGGTGAGCCCTCAACTCACATTTACCAAGTGAATGATTCAACGAACAAACCCAGATATCACTTACGTCACAAGAAATATTCCCCGGTTATGCCCTTAATCTGTTGAATCCAAATTTATTCAAGAGTTACATGATGAAGAGTAGCCAACACCCATAATTCTTTCGCTAACATGAGAGATGTATTCCAAGGGCATACGTCATGGTTTGACAGTTCATTTCTGGAGGTAGAAATATTGCAGGCAGTCAGATGCAGCCCAGGGTGCCAGACAAGGGTTTATCTTGCAAACATCATTAAATACTTTATAAATTAGGCAATTTCAGGCTGCAAGGGATAAAGACATACTCAGCTTGTCTCAGCGAATGGAGGTCTATCAGTTAGGACTCTTAATATTGCATGTGACAAAGGACCTAACTCAAGCGGCCTTAAACAACAACGAGGATTTATTGGCTTCATAACTGAAAAGCCCGGAGACAAGACTGTCCTTCTTCTGGTAAGACGTGATTCTGTGGCCTAATGATGTCACTGGGGTCCCAGTTCCTCCCAGCCGCTGGCCGGCCATCCATGTGTGGCTTTGTCCTTAGGTTACACTCAGTCACAGGTCACTCAGGTTCTTCTTTCATGGAAGCAAAAGGACTGCAGCCCCCCAGACCTCGTGTCCTTGCAGCCCTGAGCTAGAGAAGAGAGTGCCTTTCTTCCGGAATGGCCTGCAGTGACTCTGCAACCTGACTGATCGGCAGAATCACACTGCGGGCTAATTACTGATGTCCCAGCAGCTCCGCCCCCAAACGCAGCATAGCTGGAGTACAGCCTGGACACCTGCAATTCTCGAATTTCTTTTGCAGAAAATTATAAAGGAGAAACCAAAATTGTCCCATAATTCCACCATTCAGAGGGCACCAGAGTTTTCCGGTAACAGTAATCAATGCACAAAGAAAGAAAATAAACAATTTAGAATAAAATGTAAACACTTCTCCTCCCACCCCTGTGCCCAAAGGCATCACTTTTATCAGTTTCTTGTATATTTCCCATTAAGAAGAATTTGTGCATTTACCCAAATATATAGTGTATCATTTAAAGAATTTTGTGGAAAATGGATGACACCATTTATAGTGTTCTGCTTCTTGCTTTTTTCAGTACACAACATAACTCAGAGATTGCTCTATATCAGCAAATAGAGTTCATCTTAAACCTCTTGAAAAGATGTAAGAGTGTACCCTAGTTTATTTACCCAGATTTCTGTCGTTGGACATGTGAGTTGTTGGCTACACAAATAGTGCTGCAGTGGACATCCTTCTTCATTGACCTTGACATTCTTTTGGGGGCAGATTCCAGAGTCAGCTCCTAGCAGTGGAATTGCTGGGTCAAAGGCCACTCACCTTTGAAAACTGTTCATTTTTGTTTCCAAAATCCCTTTTGTTGAGTTCACTACTTCAGACTCTAGTCCCATTTGAAATGTCCCAAATGCCGCTCATCATTACACGTGGGTGTCCTGTGGCAGTATGTGGTGGGAGGTTCTGGAAATCCGTGTTTTTAAAAGCTCATTGTGTGGCCGGGCGTGGTGGCTCACGCCTGTAATCCTAGCACTCTGGGAGGCCGAGGCGGGAGGATCGCTTGAACTCAGGAGTTTGAGACCAGCCTGAGCAAGAGCGAGACCCCGTCTCTACTAAAAATAAAAAAAAATAATAATAATTGGCCAACTGAAAATAGAAAAAAAAAGAAAGAAAGAAATTAAAAAAATAAAAGCTCATTGTGGATTCTGAAGCTCATCTGGGTGAGAGAGCCATTGCCCCACCTTGCTGCGCAGGTGCCCAACGCCACCAAGGTTGCATTCGTTGCCACGTTGCATCTGCCCCCATACTCTGGGCAGTAAGAGGCATTACCAAACTTTGTAATTTTTGCCAATTGGATTCATGAAAACGGTTTGGTATTGTTCTGATTCGCTTTTCCTTACTTCTGAGGAAGGATGAAGCCCTCTTCGAGTGTTTATTGCTCACTGACATTTCTTTTTCTTGCTCTGCCATTTCAGAGTCTCCGTGCAGCATTTACTGGGTTGTTTGTATTTTTCTTATTTATAGGTGCTCTTTGCAAATTACAGAGATTACTGTGTGTTCACCTGTGCCCCAGATATTTTTCCCCCTTGATATAATTTCTTCTGACTGATTAATGGGTTTGTTTATTTAGCTATAGGGAGGTTTCTGTTTTCTTCTCTTTTAATACAGTGAAATTTTTAAATCTTTTGCCTTTTATGGTTTCTGGAGGAATTGAGTTTTTAAAACTACCTGGGGGATTCTGCCAAGTTTGGGAGTTATATCCTGCAAGACAGGATATAAATAAGGAACAGAATACAGCCCCTGCCCTGGGCGGTCTGCAACCTCGCGGGAGAGGAAAGAGGTTACACACAAAGGGCACCTGTCTGAGAAGCTTCGGAGGAGCGATGAGGACGGGCCGGGCCTCTCCTTGCCCCGCGCCCCCCAGATCCTGTGGAGGGGGGTGGGAGGCCCCAGTGGGCAGCAAAGGCAGAGAAGAGCCAGCCACACAGTGGAGGGGAGGTGGCCGGGTGGCAGCATGGAACAGCAGAAACGAGGCCTTCAGGCTGCGTCCGCACCGCCCTGGAGCGCAGACTCCTGGTCCCAGGGCGCTCTCGGCCGTCAGTCCCCACCCTGCCCTGCAGAGCCGGCGAGCCTGGCTGCAGGGCTGGCCCTGCCACCCTCTGGACAGGCCACGAGGCAGAAAATCCCTTCATCCTCTGTCTTGCCCAACCAGAGACAATCAAGTAAAAGCGTGAAACGAGCAGTTGGGTCAGTTTTTGCTTCTTGCCATAGAAAGACCCTGCCTAATGCAGAGCTGGGGGATTCCAAGGAAAGCTGGATTTCCACGGGCTCCAATGGACAGAGGGGAGCATAAGGTTTCATGGAGAAAACTAAAGCGATTTCTAGCCTGGGGCCTCTGCGGGGGAAGAACTGACGTTACTCAATGTTGTATCCCTCGCAGCTTCTAGAGCAGGGTCCCGGATTACACTGCAGCTTGGATGAATGAATGGATGAATGAATGAATGAATGAATGAATCAGTCCATGTGAAAGGATTTGAGTTGAGTCTGGAAAGACTAAGGATGAGGACCCTTTCTTTTTGTCCCAGTGCAAAAGAATGCCTGGCATGCAGTAAGTGCTCAATGGAGTTGTCAGATGGGGCTGGGGTGATGATGGGAACTGAAGTGCAGAGGTAAGAATAAAAACACAATATTCACAGGACAGTGAGAGCAGCAGCCTGTTCCAGGAGGAAAAGTACACACGGAAGGGCAAGTCGGAGCCTCCAATGCCAGGCTAAGGGAGATGGTCTCTGCCTGCCCACACGTGGAGTCACTGATGGCTCCGTGTAAGCCAAGACACGGTTAAAACCAGCGTCTTAGGAAGACTTGTTTGGTGACAATAACAGGATGGATTAGAAGTTAGGAAGAAATTTTAAAACACCCCCGGTCAAGAGGGAGTTATAATCTGGGCTAAGGTTGGGGCAGTGAATTGGAAAAGAAAGGATAGGTTCAAGTCACCAGGCAAAGGAGGGACTGGAGGTATCCAGAAGGGAGGAGGGCAGAGGGGCAGGGGGAGGTGGAGGCAAGTGGGCCTGGCTGGCTTGGGGACTTGCACCCGCCTGGCTTGGCTCATCTGCTCCCCCTATGAAAGTCAGTTGTTATATTTTCCTAGTATCTGGAATCTTCTAGTATGTTCTTCTTAACCTCCCTCTAGGCTCACAGTTTGCCTTCTTTGAACATCTAGGTGCCAGAGAGGAAAAGGCAAGAAGACAAAAGACTAAGAGACAGTCGTGCCAGCAGGAGCCGGGCTCCGGGCCAGAGCCCTGGATCAGCGAAGAGACGGGACCAGCGTGGAGAGGACACGCTGGGAGCGACCTGTCCCCGTGGGCGCAGGGGGAGGCTGGAGCCCTCTCAGAAAGGCCTTCAGCACCTGCTGAAGTGACACTTTTCTTCTGCAGGAAATGAGGGGAGTCTAGAGCATTCCGGGCAGGGGATGAGATGGGTCAGCCCTCTCTGGGTATCGTGGATGGGGAGGGACAGAGCTCAGAGCCAGTGAGATCTCGGAGGAAGCTGTGTCACTGACTTGAGGGTGGGGACTGAGGGGGACTGACACCTGAGTGGGTGGTGGCCGTGGGAAGAAGGAGACACAGCAAGGGAAGGAGGGAGAGGATTCAGCACCTGGACAAGGAGGACGAAGGAGAAGGCAGGTTGGAGGCCTGTGTCCCTCCTCTCGTCACTGAGCCCTGCAACCCCATGCTGTGGCTTCCCCACCGTGGAGGGACCCGGCGCAGGCCAGCCCCGAAAGGTGTCAGGAACAAGGGGCTTCTTCTTGCCGGTCCTTATTTCCATCCTGAGTCTCAGCACATGACACAGGGCTGATGTGAGAACCTACAGGCCCCCAACTTGGGAATTCACTCTCATTAGAAGGTTCAAAAGTGATGTGCTTTTTGTTTTTTGTTTCTTTGAGACAGTCTCACTCTGTTGCCCCAGCCAGAGTGCTATGGCATCATCAGTCTAGCTCACAGCAACCTCAAACTCCTAGACTCAGGAGATCCTCCTGCCTTAGCCTCCCGAGTAGCTGGGACTGCAGGCATGTGCCACCATGCCCGGCTAATATTGTCTATATATTTTTAGTTGGCCAATTAATTTCTATTTTTGGTAGAGACAGGGTCTCGCTCTTGCTCAGGCTGGTTTCGAACTTCTGACCTTGACCGCCTCAGCCTTCCAGAGTGCTAGGATTACAGGCGTGAGCCACCACGCCCAGCCAAAAGTGATGTTTTTAACCATGGTGAAGGCCCTAGCAGCAGCAGGACTGTGGTGGCTCAAATCCCAGGACCTGCTGCCCAGGAGAGAGCCTCAGTGCGTGTGAGTCTGTGGCACTGGATGGGCTGGTCGTCCGTGAGAGCCGATGGGAGGACTCTGCCACCTTCATCACTTCATTTCTGCAGAGTCACCTGAGCTAACAGTTCCCTCCAGGAACCCACAGAAAATGTGTCCAGTAATCACATTTTGCTTTCCATGTGTCGAAAAGTTAACTTTAGAACTCTGTAGTCTCAAGAAAATTGGGCTCTTTTTTATGAAGAAAAGTCAACGACTTTTCCAAGTTTGCTCTAATGAAAAATGGATGGATCGATTTCATAGCACACGGCTATGCTCGTAATCTCTCCCTCTGAGGTTTCCGTCTGTGTTCACTCTTGTTTGATGCTTGTTCTTCTTCAAAAAAGGACTGATGTTCAGAACATTCAAAAAATCCGATAATATTTATACAATTATGAAAACAATGGCATTATTTGATTGAGAATCATAATAATAAACTCGGCACCCAACACAACACCTGGAGTCTCACCTGTACTCCCGGGGGTGGCTGAGCCCAGTCTTCTTTTGGTTTGGGTGTAATTTCTACACTTATCCATCTGCCTCCCTTTCTTCCCTGCACCTGATTCTAGTCTCCCTCAGGTCCAGGAATGCCTTCAGACCCCAGCCCTGACACCCCCGGGGTTCCCCCCACCCCAGCATTCAGAGCATAACAAAAGCATGATGACACTGAGTATGTAATGATGAGTAACAGATCACTCAGGATTTAGAAACCAGCAAGCGAAATGATTTTACACTGTTTTAATCATGGCGACTCATGCAATTTTGGTGTAATTAGCCTTTTATTCTTACTCATAGTTTAATTATGAAACAAATATGCAAATGTATGCTAATGGTATAGCTAAGCAAATTATCCATCGCATTTGAGGAAGCACTCAGGCACATTTTTAAACGGGATCATGGATCTGACAGACAGTTCCAGAAATGGACTTAAAAACAATGGGCAGAGTTCCCTAAATGCACAGTGAACTTGGCCCTAGAGATAGAGCTTTTTGGAGAGTTTTCATGAACATGTGTTGAGAGGCTCCAAGGGAAATGAATATTTTCCCCTCGGTTCCTGCCGAGCCTTCTGGATTCAGACTGGAGCCTGTATCTCTGGGTCTGCTTGTGTGCCAAAGCTCCCAGGGCCACAGCCTACGCCAGAAGACCCTCATCTCCAGGCTCTCCAGAAAGACAAGGAAGGTCTTGACTGGGGTCCAACTGTTGGTCATGGTGTGCTTCCGTACGCTGCTATTCCACAATCCCACTGAAGCCGTGGTCCATATGGTGCTGTCCCACACCGATGGCGGAGTCAGGAAATGCCACCCAGCAACCCCAGAGTCATCCCCAAATAACGGAAGCTCTTCACGGGCTTTTCTTAATCACTGTCACAGAGACGTGGGCCACTGCAACATTTCTTTAAATCTCCTTCCTTTTCCGTCTAGTTTCCTCGTACTCCAGCACCTCTCTCTCCAAAACGTCCGGAAGAACTCCTTCCCAGCCATAGCCCGGGTGGGCAGAGAAGCGGCCCCCTTCCCAGAGGACGGGGACAGGCGAGTCCTCTGAGACGCCCTGCCCCCGCTGATGGCAGGGGAGGGAGGCCTGGGGGCACCTGACTCCCTGCCCTTCCACTCTCACTGCGGCCTTCCACATGTGTGTCCCCGCAGTGGCGGGACCCCACGTCTGCAGAGGGGACCCGAGCCGCAGAACAGCAGGCTGGGCAGGCCTGCAGAGCCTTGCAGCGTGGCCCGTGTAAACGGTGGCGGGCGCCCTGTACTCCACGCCAGCGCTGAAATCTTTCTGTCACCAGAGGTGTAAAGGATCCTCAGATCTAAGTGAATGTCAAGGTCATCAAGCATCACCAGCAGATACCGTTGTTAATAAATCTGAGAACTACTCCCTCCTTCCCTGGCACAGGGCCATACCTGAGTTTTCTCTAGCTGATGGCGATGGCGACGTCCCCCAGCCACCCCGTCTCCTACTCTGGGCCCCGCCCTCCCCACTGAGCCCTGGTAAAATCCTTTTCTATGGAGCCACCGAGGGCTCGGAAGAAACCTTGGGTGTGCCTTTTCAAGTGCGGGGACTGGCCTTGCACCTGGCCTGGGCCTCTCCTGTGATTCCGCCACTCCAGGGCTCCTGCCCTCCCCTGTGCTCCCTGGGTCCTTTTTCAGATCCAGCGCAGAGAAGAAGGACAAAGTCAACAGAGGTGGGGAAGAGTCTCCCCCTCCCCCCAGAGGGGCTGATCTTACCCAGATTGTTTTTTCCTCAAAGACAATCTGCTCCGGCCCACCTTCCCATACCCACCTCATCAACAGTGCAAACACAGTTCTGGAACTGTCAAAACAAGACCTGACACAGACAATTAACAGAAGTCAAGGCAACCCACCCGCCACCTCCTGCTTCTCCCGGATGTCTCCTCAAGACTCTGGCAAGCGCCAGTCTCCCTGTTCCCAGCTGTGACATCCCCGGGAGCAGGTTGTTGAGTTGGGGACTCCTGACATTAGGCTGGAAGCTATAATTACCCGGTGTGTAATTTGGTTGCTAAATGGATTGTTTACAAAGGTGTGCGTGATGAAATCGCAGGCGGGCGGGTGGGGCAGAGAGGCAGGCGGGCTGGGGAGGAGGCAGGCAGTCATTAACGTCCCCACCTCCCTCCGGGCTCCCACCTGCCAATTGCTGCTGAGGGCTCGGGCAGCTCGCAGACTCTGACCTTGCTGAGTCACCTGGGCCTCGTGTTCTGTGACGTTTGGGAAATACCTGGCCTTCCTCCCTCAGGTTCCATCCGGTAATCACTCCCAGCGGAAGCAGACTCACCTCAGCACGGGACTGGGGACAGAGTTCTGTTGTCACAGGCCCCCAGGGTTAGCCTGAAATGAAAATGAGCCCAGCGGAAGTCTCTGAGGCCCAACTGGGGGTGGGGTCAAAATCAAGTTCATTCCAGGCAGGTGCCCCACATGGGGGTTCCTACAAAAGGATCAGACCTGGAACGTTGCTGCCAACAACTGAAGTAATGACATGAGGACCACGTGACAACCTCTGTAGGAAGAGGGGAGAATGGACAGAGGCTGAAATGTCAAAAGGCCTTTCTGAGATCAGACAAATCATTTGTCAAAAAACAAAGTGACATGCACTAGGGACAAGGAGAGGTGGCTCATTTAGGAATCTGCAAAAAGCTAGAAACAACAAACTAGGAGTCACGAGTTAAATATTAAAAGGTCTGGAAGGTCAGCTCATATCTCAGATCAAACGTGCCTTTGTCATAAAACACCATCTTAAACCAGAGGAAAAAACTCTACCATAATCTGTGTGTGTTTCTATCAAAAGAATTTAAGAATGAAAGATTCTTAAGAACTAAGAATAAAAGGATTTACCAAGAAATGATCCCTCTAGTGTTGAGAATGGAAATTTCGGAAAGGCATGAAAAAATTACGCAGGGTCCGTGAACAGGAAACAAAATAACTAAAGGGCTGGGAAATTCCTTGAAGGAAGAGGGTGTGGAGCATTCAAAAGCGTTCACTCTACACAAAGGCGGTGAGGTGCTCCGATCCTAACAGGTGGTGAGGTGCTCCGATCCTACACGCAGCGTTCTCAGGAATTCTAGGCACAGTGGTGCAGATTTCTGTCTGACATTGGTCTTTCTGGACCTTATCTTAGGAGATTTAGTTAATAAAGCACTGAGATGATATTGACAGGAGTTTCACCTGCAAAGTGGTCCCACTGTCCCTGCCAGAAACCCACGAAAAGGCTGGCGGCTGGGTAGTCATGAGCCAACTCTTCTCTCTCTGCAAATAGTCATGGCACCCACGGGACTCCAGGAGGGTGGAACCCTGAGCATCCATGGTGAACATGACGGGCTCCATCTTCGTTCTCACAGGACTCACATGGAAATGAGCCACAATGAAGGGAGCTAGAAGGGCATGGAAGATAAAACTCTCTGTACGTTCCACTCAACCCCACGGGCCTTGAGGATGGAGAAGACAACCGTACATTTCGCCAAGAAGGCAAAATATGATTGGCGACACCCTTGCCCCTCAAGTGCCCATGAGGAGCCTGAGGTTGCTCAGAAGCCGAGAAGCTTCTCTGCTCACAGACCCGCCCTCATCCTCCCAGGCCATCTAGTCCTGCCATCTGTCCTCTTGTTCCCTCTGGCCTGTCTGCTACCTCTGAGGGTGGGGTCGGTCCAGAACCTTCCAGCCTGCGCCCATGAGGTGAACGGTTGGTGTCCAGTCCTTTCACTCCGTTGCACCCAAATTGCCTCTAAATTGCTGCCACAGAGTGACAGGGCCCAGTTTCAAACTACTACTGGGAGAGACGAGACCCAAAGAGTTGCTCCCTTCCGGTGAGCTCTGCCACCTGCGGGGTTCCTGCCGAACGCTGCCTCTTCGTCTCAGAGTGAAGCAGGGTCTGCATCTTGGCTAACGGCAGTTGGACTTTGGCAGTTGGACTTTGACTTTTGTAGCACCTTTGTGGAGAAAGGAGCTACAAAGAAGGAAGGAAGGGCCACACTGGTTCACTACATGCCAGAAATAATTAAAAACACCTGCTGTACACACGTTCCTTCATATAATCTTCTCTCCAACTACATGAGGAGGGCTCCTATCAGCAGCCGCACTTAACAGATGAGGAAACTGAGGCATAGACTGGTCACACAGGGCTTGCAAAGCCTGGGGTTCTCCAGCAGGCAGTTTGGCCCCGGCCATGTGCCACAGTCTGTGCTCTGCCCCAGGCCGTGTGCCACCACCGTCAGGGGACCCTGCGGCACTTGTTGACTCACAGTCCAGACCTTCCAAGGCGCTTAGGCACAAATTCATTCATCCATCTATCCATTCATGAAAAAAGTCAAAATAAATGAATAAAAACATCCATCAAGTACCTAACCTATGCCATTCATTTTGCTGGTAACTAGAATTTTTTTATATGAAATTAATACTTTTTGAATGTCCCCTGTTTTAATCCTCATAACCAACAAAGTACTAATTTTCCCATTTTAGAAAGAAGGGAATGGAGGCTCAACGGTTTAAGCCGTGTGCTTGGACCGTGATTCAAACAAAGGCTTGCAGGAAAGAGCCAGCTCCTCCCTTCAGGGCTAAGTGCAGGGAGTTTAATGAAAACGCTATTTACAGAGGCCTGGACAGGCAGGAACAAACCGGCCAGCGGAGGCAGAGCCAGAAGCCGTTTCACCCTGAAGCCTGAAGGAATGAGGGCAGACAGTGGGGTTCTAGCCAACAGCGGAGAGGTTCCCCCGAGACACGGCTCCTGACTGCAGCTGGGCGGAGAAGGGCCAGGAATGAATGGCGTGGGGGGACACTTTGAGACCATCCAGCACGGATGGTAAAACATGGAGCCAGGATCGGTAGTCACTGCAGCATCCAGCTGTGCCCAGTGAAGAGCGCAGAGCACTGGCTGTCAAAAAGTCATCCCCGATGTGACCCTAGACCCAGCAGACCAGGCACAGTCCAGGAGAACATTCTGAAGTGATGCGACAACCATCCTGCCCTTGCCTTCATCCCCCAAGACGGAGGAGATATGGCTGTAAAGTAGGGTGCCCCTCACGCCCCCAACACTGCAATGGCCTAGGAGAACAAACGAATGACAAATAGGGGAATCATTTCTATAGCAATATCCTGATCTCACCCAGCTCCAACCCAGAACTGAAATTAAGGTGTAGCTCCACGGTTCGTGGCCCTGAGGAATTCAACACAATAAGCACTCCAGTGCACAGACACCTTCTCCAATCCTGCGCTGTGCAGCCCCCTCGTTTTCTAACATTATGCTATCGGACTCAATTAACACAGTCCTCTGCATACAGACGCGCCAGTATATTCAGCAGAGGCCTGAGACTTTGCTCGGTAACTTTGGAGAGAGAGCCTGCATCTGGGAGGCAGGGAGCCCAGCAGGAATGAGAGGAGGAAGAGATTCGGAAACGCGTGCAAACCCAAAGAGAATAGCCACTGAAGATGCCAAATAGACATAGAGCAAAAAGGGCCCCTGGTGATAATAATCATTTCAGCATCACTCAGTTATGATTACTAGGTTACATAATGCTCATTACTACTTTTCCCCCAAAGAACCTGACTTTTCCACTAGAGTCGGGGCAGTAGCTGTCGCTTTGATTGAAGAAATCTTAACTTCAAGAATGCATTCTTCTTCAAACCCAATCAAGAGCCTGGGCTGAGCCTGCAGACATTTTGTCTCCTCCCCGCCTCTCGCCGGGGCGCCATCTAGCGTCCACCAGCCCGCACTACAGTCTCCAGCCAACTTAAATAAGGCTTTTCTCGTGAAGAGCTGGTTTCATAGAAAGTCATGAGACCCGATATGAGAAAAAAAATTGGCCTCTCTGATAAACATTTTTCAAAAGTGGTTGAGCAATAAAGACTTCCATTTATTGGATTTCACACATGATTTTGCTTGAGCCAAACCAAAGACTCATGACTCTTAAAAACATGAATACGGTGTTTGGGCATTTTTCTCATGGCTGGTTTTAGGAAAGATATTTTATGCGCAAATCAAAAACTGACTGCAAACGGAATAGGAGTACACATTTTGCAAGGTGTACCATCACACAGCTGAAATTTATTTAGGCTTCTGCTAGGAGCTGAACTGTGTTTCCCCTGTCTCCCCCACCCCCCACCCCCCAAAAATTGTATGTTGAAGTCCTAAACCCTAGCACTTGAGACTGTAATTGTATTTGGAGATGAGATCTTTAAAGAGGCAATTAAGTTAAAAATGAGGTCTTTAGGGCGGGTCCTAATCCGATCTGGCTGGTGTCCTTATAAAAAGAGAAAATGTGGACGCAGACACACACACAAAGGGAAGACCATGTGAGGACACAACAAAAAGGCTGCCGTCTGCAAGCCGAAGAGGGAGGTCTCAAGAGAAGCCAAACCCGCCGACACCTTGACCTTAGACTTCCAGCCTCCAGAACTGTGAGAAAATTAATTATTTCTGTTGTCCAGGCCAGCAGCCTGTGGCATTTTGCTATGGCATCCCTAGCAAACTGGCACACCCTTAAACTCCGCCCCGCCCGGCCCCCCAAGCCGGGCCGGTCCGTGTTAGGAGACTGGAGGAAACCTTGGTCACCTCTACGCTGAGTGCGTGAAGCAAGCTCTGCACCCCTCACTTAATACACGAGGAACCTTGAACCCGGAAGCGTGTGGCAATGGCTTCGGGACCCCACTTTGCCCACTTCTCAGCCCCGTCAGTGGGGGGTGCTATTTTCTGTTAAACTTTTACCAGGACTGGTTTCCCGGGTGGAGGTGCAGGGGGCTCAGCCCCTGCCTCAGTGGGGGGAGTTACACACTTTGGGGGAGCTTCCTGTGTGAGCTCTGGCAAGGGACCGCGCCGCGCCGCCGAGCCCTGATCGCGTCCTCTGTGACAGGAGAGTGACCTGATGCTCGGAAAACGTGCTCGTTTCGCGCGGGGCCGGGCGCAGCATCTGGCACGGGGCAAGTGCTCGGTGCACGCCAACGGCCGCGCCTCAGCGGGTGTGGACGGCGGAATTCCCAGACTCCGTGAAAGTGTGGGGACCCCGGGCCTGGCTTTCTCCTCACGGGGCACGTCTCGGCTCGCTGCCGCTGACCCCGGTTCCAAGAACCAACCCACCCCACCCCCCAAAGAAAGGCAGTCTTGTCACTGAGGATGGGGCCCCTGGCGGGAAATGGAGAGAGGCGCGCGTTTCCCGCGCGGGGAGGCACGAGGGCTGCAGGGCTGGGGATGGAAGGCCACCGCTGCGGCGGCCAGACGCCTGGGAACCGCAGCGCCGCCCGGCCATTTCCAAGGGCGATCGATCCTCCGGCAGGGCCATTTCCTCCGCCGGGCGGGCGCTCCGGGACCATTAGTGACTCCGTGACCCGGGGCGGGGAGCGCGTCTCCGCCCGCGCGCTCGCTGCCCGGCGCCGCGCCGTCCCCCACCGACCCGCACGGGCCGCGGAGCCCGAGCTGGCCCGAGCCCCTGTCGCCTGCCGCGCGGCTCCGCTCCAGGCCCCCGGCCTCTGGCTGCGTCCCGGCGCCGAGGCAGGCCAGAGCCCGCTGCCGCCCGGCGAGCCTGAGTCACCTCCGGCGCGGTCAACACGCGCAGGGCGGCCCCGCGCGGCTGCCGCGTCCCGGCGCCGGTGGCCCTGGGCGCGGCGCCCCCTGGCGGACGCCGCTTCCCTGCCGCTTCCCAGGCACGTGGCCGCTTTCCTCTTCAGGGGTTCAGGGGTGGTTTTCAGAGAAAGAAACAGTGGAGGGATTTTCCCATTGCTGCCTCAGGGGGCTTGGTGACAAGATTCACACCAGCTAAGGAGTAAAAGAACGGGGATGCGATAAAAAAAGAAGAATGGTAAGGCTTGGAAAGTGCAGACAGAATGCTGTGCATCTGCTTGCTATGACCCGAAAAGCAACCAAATATTCACTATTTCGATTTGTACTTACCTTTCCGGGCAGAGAGTATCGGCTTTCTCTCCTGCAATCGTGTATACTTCGGCAGGGAACGAGTTCCAAATACCACTTGTTTTCTTACATATATTGAACACGTACGCTGACCTTCACGAAGGTTTTTCTTCCCAAACAATGAACAAATATGTAGGGTAATGAATGAAAGAGTTAAAGCACCATAGAACACAGTTTGAGTAACTTTAAAAGTTTTTATTTAGTTTGTTTGATGGAAACGGAAATAATAAGTAAAATGTCTTTATAAGAACATCTGAAAAAGCTTATAACTCTAACTAGCAGCCCTAATCCAGCTGGAAGCCAGTTTGGACCGCTATGACAAAATACTGTAGATTGGGTAGCTTATAAGCTTTATAAACAACAGTTTATAAACAACAGGAATTTATTTCTCTCAGTTCCAGAAGCTGGGAAGTCCAAGATCAAGTGATTGGCAGATTCAGCGCCTGGTGAGGACTGTTCTCTTGTTCGTAGGTGACACTTTCTAGCTGCGTGCTTACCTGGTGGAAGAGGTGTGGGAGCTCTCAAGGGCCTCCTCTAAAAGGCCACTAATCCCGTTGGTGAGGGCTCTGCCCGTGTGACCTAATCACCTCCCAAAGACCCCTACTTCTTAACGTCATCACCCTGGTGATTCGATTTTAACATGAATGTGGGGAGGACACACATTCAGACCTTAGCATCAGCCTTGTGTTTTAGTCCCTTCATAAAACATATGAGTGTGGAAGATGCCTGGGAATTTCAGGCGTCCAAGTCAGGCAATTAGGGCTTGGGATGTGGCCCCGTTCCTGTAGCGACATGGACCCTGTCCTGTAAACGCACTCTGCGTGTAGACAACTGTGCTGTCAGTTGTGCACAGGGTGGAATCTCACAGACGCCCAAACAGCAGTGGGCGTGCGGATGTTTCTCAATGCCACAGATAAAGAAGGAAGAGGATAACAGAGCCTTTTTAGACCAAATCAGTAAGGTCAGGCTGTGTCCCTCTGGGCCTGGGGTCCTCAAGCCTTGGAAAACCAGAAAGGGCAGAGAAGCTAAGACAGATGGTGGGTCTCCTGGGAGGCCCAGGGCCGAGCCTGCCTCGAAGGAAGCCTCTTGGTCAGTACTCGGCAACCCTGCCATTCCCACAGCCACCAGCTTGGATGGTCCCAGCTGTCTCTCCATCACTCAGCTGTCACGGCAAGGGCTTCTGCCTGGAGAGAGCCTTCTGTCCCAATAGCCCTGCCATTGTGCTTACTCGGGGAATGACAGTCCTCGGGGCAGGAGTCAGGAGTCAGTTGAAGTGAAGGAGGGAGCAGAGGAGCCTCACAAGAGCAGGTGGAGAGTGACCTTAAATCTACATAATTTGGGTGAAAAATAGCATACATAATTCTTTAGTGTTTGTGTTAAGCGTTTTAATTCAAGTCATCAAGTGTTTACAAATGCTTTCTGATTCGAGAAAACATGGAATAATTTGAAGACAAAGAATTAAGAAAAGAAGGTAGTTTGCTACACATGTGTAGGTAAAAGAATAACTTATCTAATATAGGCCATGTAGCACCAAAGAAAGCCAGCAGTCTCTCCATTATTATTTAGCAAATATCAGGCACCTGTTGGGGCCAAACGTTCTTGGAGGAAGCAGTAAAAGTCTTGTTTATATGAAGACATAATGGAACCATACTTTATAACAGTTGTTCTCAAAGTGCGGTACTCTAGTAAGAAACGTAAATTCTCAGGTCTCTCCCTGGACCTTCTGAATCAGAAACTCTGAAGACGGGGCCCAGCAACTCAAGTTGTGTTTTAACAAGCCCTCGAGGTGATTCTGATGCACCCTAAAGTTTTAGAATCACTGCCCTACATAGTATCTTCCTTGTAGTGTCAAATATTTAACTAAATTTAAAAGTCAGAGTAGATCCAAAAGTAATAGATTTGGAATATGGGAAATCTTGATAAATATGAAATCATCACTCCCAACTCCAGTAGAATTCCCAAATGTTTGATTGCTAGATCTAAGATATCAACAGAATTAGAACAGTGGGGCTGGGCTCAGTGGCTCACGCCTGTAATCCCAGCACTTTGTGAGGCCAACGCCACAAGATGGTTTGAAGCCCAGAGTTTGAGACCAGCCTGGGCAACATAGCAAGATCTCATCTCTACAAAAATTTTAAAAATTAGCCAGGTGTGGTGGTGCACACCTGAAGTCCCAGCTACTCAGGAGGCTGAGGCAGGAGGATCCCTTGAGCCCAGGAGTTCGAGGTTATAGAGAGCTATGATTGGGCCACTGCCCTCCAGCCTGGGTGACAGTGAGACCCTGTCTCTAAACTAAATAAATAAATTGTAACAGGAGTTTACAATATGTCATTCATTTGGGCGAACATATCATAGTCAGGACCAAGCAACCCACAGCACCAATGCAAATGAATTAGGGTCCGTAAAGACAATGTGCCCAGTATAAAAGTCAATAATGTAATAATATGATGTGACCACCAGAAAAGCTAATGAGATACTAGACTCTCTTAAAGGAAGAAATATCTTTTAAGGGGTGTGTGGAAGACTGAAAAAAATCCCCCCACCAAAGGTATGTACATCTTAATCCCTGGAACCTGTGGATGTTACCGTACATGGAAAAATGGTGATGGGGGAGGTCTCTGTGGATGGGATTAAATTAAGGGTCTTGAGAGAGGGAGATTATCTTGGATTATCCAGCTGGTCCTAAATATAATCACATGCATTCTTATACAAAAGAGGCAGAGGGTGGCTTGACTACACACATAAGAGAAAGTGATATGAAGACAGAGCAGATTCAAAGATGCTGGCCTTGATCATCGGAGTGGTGCAGCCACAAGCCAACAAATGCCAGCAGCCAGCAAGAGCAAGGAATTGATTCTCCCCTAGGGTCTCTGGAGGGAGCAAAGCCCTGGCAACACTTTGGTTTTGGCCCAAGGATACTGATTTTGAAATTCTGGTCTCCAGAACTGTAAAAGAATAAATGTGTGCTGTTTTAAGCCACCAAGTTTGCAGTAAATTGTCACAATAATTCCAGGAAAGTAATCCAGGGAGAGAGGAGAGTCCTGTTTCATTCTTCACTTGGTAGCACTGTGTTTGTTCTGAGCGCCACACTTGGGGAGGAACATTTGCCAAAAGAGGCATTAAGAGTTTTCTGAATGGTCCCAGAAAGAAAACTGAGAATTTATGGTTGTAAACTACAATGTGACAAGTTTCAGCTTAAAATAAGGAAGCAGTCCCTGGACAAGGAGAGAATGAACAGCCTGGTAAGGTAGTGACTCCACCATGGCTGAAGGTATTAAAGCGAAGACTGAGCAGCCCTTGGCTATGAGTGTGAATGTTTTGAAGGGAGTCCAAGCCCCAGAGGCAGGGTGCATTAGATGCTGTGTGAGGTCACTTTGGAACCCAGAGCTTCTGAGCCTGAGGGGGGATGGCATTTACAGCAGTTCTGTTCTCACTGGAGCTGAGGCAGCCAGGAAGAAAGGTAGAAAAGGTTGTAAAAGTCTGAGCCTGCGATGATTAAACCCAGGCACGGATGTGGCTTAGGAGATGGAGAGGAAGAAATGCATTTTTAAAAAGGTTTTGGAGGCTTAAGTAATCAGTCTTTGGCAGCAGCTCGAATTTGGAGAGAGAAGGGTATTTATTAGGTACCTACTAAGAGCAATGACCCAGGAGCCATGGGCAAAATAAATATAAGTGGGACAACCGTCCCCAGGGAAAGGGCAGAGCACACATGCAGTCACTAGGAAATGAGGTTCTAATCTTTTTTTAATAGGGATAAAAGGGTAGAAAGGATGGGATCAAAACAGGCTAGATTCGTCAAAGTTGTTGGTTTTGTTTGGGGACCTGAGCTTTAAAGGATGGCCACATCTAGCTAAGAGAAGAGGAAGGGGCACTCCGGGAAGAGGAGAGAGTGCAGCAGCTGTGGGGGGGGGGGCGGGGATGGGGGGAGGGAATTGAAAAGGCCGGCCTGGTTGAAATAACAGGAAAGTACCTAATCCCGCAATTTCCTAATAACAGCTAAAGATCAATCATGAGCTCTCTCCCTGCTCTCTGCTCTTTCTATCCCTAGCTGACAGGCACCCTGCAGGGATCCCATTTCCAAAAGCCTCTGAAAAGAGCCTAAACAGATACAAAAGAAATGTAAATCTTTCTCTTTAAAACTGCTTTGGAGAATCTATTTCACAGCCTTGGGGAGTCCCTGAGCAGACAGCAGGGGGCGCTAGCTCCGGCCTCAGTCTCTGCCCAGGGGCAGAATCAATGACAAGACCACAGTCATCAGTGATAAACCTGGCTGTCCCTTCTGTTACTGGCTGGCTGCTAAGAAGAGGAGCGGATGCAGCATTCACAGTACACTGTTAATTCGGCTAGAGCCATAAATCATCTTCACCCTTTTTTTAAAATTCCTAAATAAAAAGCCTGAATACCTGATTCTCTCTTCCAACACATTCTTCCTCTTCCTCTTGCACCTTGTTGGCCCTTTCCCGCTTGGGAAAGTAAAATACATTTCTTCTTTCTATCCTAATCTTTGTCTGGAGAAATTTTTCTCAAACTTGTATTGACCATACTCTACCCTAACAGGTATATTCTGGGTTGAAGCAACATAAGCAATGCTGGCAGGGCTGTATGGACCACAGTAGGAGAGGGTTTGGATCCGGGTTCCTGGTGAGTAGCTTGGAGTCAGAGGCTGGGCTTGAAGCAAAGGTTGCGGGGGCAAAGTGCACAGAGACTGGCTGTTGTCACACTCAATCTGAGTGTGGTTGCAAAGTCTCCAGAGAGGATCTTGGTGGCCTAGGGGTAGGGAAGCACTTCTTAAAGAAAACCTCAGAAGTGCACAGCATAAGGTAAAAGCTTAATGGATCTGCATACATCCCAATTAAAGGGTTCTGTTCAAAGAAGCACAAAGTTATGAGACAGATGACAGATTGGAACATCAAAACTGACTAAGAAATAGCATCCAGAATATGCAAGAACCCTGCAAATCAACAAAAAGGTTAGAAACACCCTCTCCTCAAACAAAGGAAGGATCACAGGAGGCAATTTGTAGGGGGGAAACCCCTGAATAGCAGGTATATGAAGAGATGTTCAAACTCGTTAGTAATTAGGGAAATACAGATTAAATAACAGCGCGCTAGCATGCACACCCCTCAAGTTGGCACAAACGAGGAAGCTGCATAATGCCAAGTGGTGGAGGGATGTAGGAATATTGGAATTCCCAGGCTTTGCTGGGGGTTTGTAGACTGGTGCAGCCAATTCAATTCAGAGCAGTACTTCACTAGATGAACAGTACCTGCCTTCTGTTTCCCAACAATGCCACTTGGGCATGTTTCCCAGCAAGATCCTGCTGCACTCTAAGAGACTTTGCATAACAAGACTTGTTGCAGTTCTGCTTGTGGCAGTAGGTGGCCCTCCATGGGGGTGGATGGGCGCAGTGGAAGAGGTACGCTCTGAAGCACTCTGCCAGAGGCGGAAGGAACAGACCTCACAGACATGTGGCAAAATGAACACAGCTTTTCAAATATAGTGCTGAGTCAAGACAGTGAGAAGCGCTGAGTTATAGGACATTTGTGTACATTTAATAATATGCACATGTTAACACTGTGTTTTTGATAGAGCACATGCTGCTGACAACATACACGGAGCACATTGGAATGGGTGCCCATGAGGGGAAGGGGATGGAAATGGAGGATGGAAGCCAAAAAAATAAATGCATGCACACATGCATGAATGAATGAGATGGGACCCTGCAGTCACCAATGCTATAGGGTCCCATGACCTGAAGAGAGTGGTTAACCCAAGTCTCTGCTTCTAAGAACAAAATATACAGAAGTCTTAAGCACTACATCCATTGCCAAGGCAATTCTCCACCTGAGTATTAAGCAGATGATGTATGAACAGCAGTAAGAACGTGGTACCACAAGGAGCCTGTCACGGGTTATAAAGTCATAATACAAAGATTTTTTTTTGAATTGTGTAGACCTACCAAACCAGTAGGTCGAAGAACACCATTAGACACGGTGTTGCATCCTTCCAGCAAACATCTGCAGGGTCCCTGTGAAAAGAGGAAGAAATGTGGTGGACTAAGAAGTACTGGCTGCATAGCTGAGCAACTAAATCCAGCAAAGCTTGGCCCATCAATTTAATTTGTCTAGAGTTGTGATTGTAAGAATTTGCAGGCTTGTACTCTCTGAGCATCTTATAAAAGTTTTGACTGCTTCTTCCAAGAAAAATATATGTAGGCATCAACAAAATCACATATGTGATGGCTGGAGTGGCAGGGCAGGGAGTATAAGCCCTTGGCACTGTGGATCTCAAGCTAAAAACCAAGTTTGAGGACCAAGTTTATAAGCAGGGATATCCACCATTGAGATTAGAATAAGAATCTCCAGCAGTGACGTGTGTATTTTTTTAAATGTCCCCAGGTTATAATGATATGCGCCCCCAGCCAGAGCAGTGAATCGAGCTTGCTGACTCCAGAATCACCTAAGGATCTTCTGTGAAAAGTCGGTCTCCAGGCCTCATCACCAAGGCGTTGCACTGTATTCTGGCTCAGGAATTTTACCCAGGTTGACTCAGGGTGGGACCGACACTGGGCAGTCACAGCCCTTCCTGGGGCCGTTTCTAAGGACACGCAGGTAGAGATGCAAACCCCACTGGGCCCTGCCCCACACTGACCAGCTGCTGTCGCCAGTCTCACACCTGTGACCTCAAAGACTTGCTTTGACTGGTGGAAACCACTTGACCACAGGCTTCTGAGGGGATCCGCGCCCCAGGCCCCGGGGGTGATGCCTCTGAGACAGGCAGTCTGCCTTCAAGTCCTGGACCCACCATTTACCGGGCAGGCTACTTAGCTTCTCTGTGCGTAAGCGTCCTTATATATATATTTGAGATAATGGCAAGTAACGTAGAGGGCAGAATTCAACAAACTGAAGGGTGCAAAATCCTCATGACAGAGCCAAGCACAGAGGAGAATCTCAATAGATGGTAGTAATGATTATTATTGTTATATTTTCTTTTTATTATTATAAAATGATAGACAATGATATGAGGAATTGGAGGCATTTGGGATATAAAATAACCATGCTCTTGGGGAAGACAAAAGCCATTTTCAAATGAGTAAAGGGATCAGGAATGAAAGAGGAATTAGACATGGTTAGAGAATCACCAGAAAGCAAACCTAGACCCATAAAATAAGAATTACAAGAAGTTGAGGCCCCACAATGGAACAGGCCGTCTCAAGAGGTAGGAGCTCCCAGTCAGTCCTAGAGGTGTGTAAGCAAAGGTCAAGCAATTTCTGTCTAGACAATTTAGAAAAATTCTTGCACCGGTTAGGAGTAGAACTAACCTTGAATGTCTCCTCCAGTTTAAATCAGATGGGTTTGCTCCAGGATGCTAGGTTGCTTGGAGTTAACTCCAAATGGACACACATGTTGATTTTGTGTTCAGTGTTTGTTCAGTAAAAAAAAAAAAAAATTTAAGTAAAATTCAGTACTTGGGGAAACATACAAAGATATGTATATAAACGTATAACCATATCTCAGCATTATTGGCAATGGGGAGCAACTTAAATACCTATCAATAAAGTATTAGTTAAACAAATTATGGCATATTCATATAACAGAATCATCCATGGCCATTAAGCATGATAATGACAAACATTAACAATGACAATGTAGATCCAGAGGTGATATCTACAATGTTTGACAAGTGGGAGAGCAGAGATGCTGACCAAGCAGAATAGACCCAGCCACAGCCAGGGGGCTGGGCCAGAATGTTCCAGAAGACCATCAGTCCCATGTACATCTACATCCACTGACATATGGAATAGTGACATGTATGTAAAATCACGTATAAATTCTACATACATAAAAAGGTACCTGAAAGAATGTTCACCCAAAAACCAACAGTGGTTATTATTATCCGTGGATAAGAGGCCCGGGATGACTTTCTAAAACGTTCTTCTTTACATTTTCTGTGTTGCTTGAACGTTTCAGATGCTGCTTTGTGTGGAGGCCCCTCCTGGGTGCTGCAGGCGGAGAACCGACCGGAAGCGAGAACCCCTGAGGCTGGGTCACCCGGTAAGTAGTGTGATGCTCCCAACTTCAATTTCTTTATTTATGAAAAAGGACCAATGTTGCCAATTTCACGGGGATTTCAGGAAGATAAAATAACATAAAAATAAGAGTTAATGTGTACTGAGTGCTTAGTACAAGCGTGGCACTGTGCTGAGTTATTTACATGTGTTATTTATTATAATCTTACAACCCCATAGCATTGGGACTCCCGTCAATCCCTATTCCAGACGAGGAGACCGGGGCACAGAGAGGTCAGGCCGTCTTGCCCCGGGCCCTGCCTTCAGCGACCCGTGATGTGCGTGACCCCTGTCACTCATTCTGCCCGGGTACTAGTAGTAAACTCGCCGGCCTCTCCCTTCACACATGTGACCAACCCAGCAGTGCCTGGCGTGGAATGGACACTCCATAAATAATTCATTCCTTACTTCCTGTCCACTTTTCAGCAGTGCATTAACTTGGTCCTCTGGAGACATGTTTTTTGCCCCTTCCATAAATTAACGCTGGGACCCGACTGCTTTGGCCAGTTGTTTTGCCCTGCGCCTAGCAGTGTATGTGTGTATGTGTGTGTGTGTGTGTGTGTGTGTGTGTGTGTGTGTGTGTTGAACTCCTAAGGGTCGTCCTCTGTTGCCAGTCATTTCTACCACCCGTAGGTACTGCACAAGCATGGCAAAGTGTTCCCTTTGCGCACACAGCCTGGGAAAGGGCTGAAGACGGGTAAAGGTGCTGGCCAGATGGGAGTCGCTCTCACAGGCCTGGCAAGGCTACGCGGGCCGGGGGAGGCCCCGAGCGGAGCAATGGCAACATCCTCCGCAAGCGCACGCAAGCGCACAGGCGCCCGTCCTGCTCTGAAGCCTGCGGGCTGCGCCGTACAGAATGTTCCCGGAGCCCGGGAGTTGGAAGGCTCTGCTACGGGAAACAATTCTAATTGTCTATTTTTAAAAATAAGGTTGGGAAAATGAAGGATGGGAATAGTGTGCACAGGATTTAGCTGAACGATTTTACTGGTTATTCCAAAAATTCATTATCCAACTTTTTTCATTTTTTTTTTTAAATTTAAATAAAAGCTCTTGGGAAAAAAACAAACATTTTTCTCTATTGTTTTCTTTCCCAGATCTTTCCATGTAATCATGAGATGTGGGAACTGGAAGGAATTGTAGAAAACATCCAAGTTAATCCCTTCCTATTACAAGGAGAGACGTGAGGCCTGGAGTTGTTCAGACTTGGCCACGGGCCCACAGTGAGCTAAAAGGAATCCGATCTCTAGATGTCTTCAATCAAAGCCTCTCAGTTTGAAGAGCTTTAAAGACCAAATTAGTGTAATCCCTCTAAAGTGAAGTCCTTTTACAGCTGACCACCCTCTGCGCCGGGATCCATTCAGTCTGGAATGCTCGCCAGCCCCCAAGGGGTCTGTCCCTCTCCGAGGAGTATTGGGTGTTCATAAAAGTCTCCTTTTTTGTGGATCAGAATTGGATCTTGTGTGGCTTCCACCTGTATCAAGGTCACTTTACTTGCCTGCTGCTAGAACCTAGAGAATTCACAATCTAGTGTTTCTGTGAGTCCTATGCTACCTCCAGACTAAATGCCTGGTCTAGAAGAGGCAACGGAAAGCATACCAACTTTGACTCCAAGCCCTACTTCCAAAAACAGGATCATCACCTGAGCATACCCTTAGTTTCCACCATGGATGACGTTCTCCGAAACCCTGGCGGGGGATACAGCCCAGGAGATACAGCCCAGGAGAATTCTCTCTGGCCTCCGCCCCTGCTTTCCCAGGCAGCATCCTCAGTCTCGCTGCTCCTAAGGGTGCTGCCCTAACAGAGCTCCCCGAAGGTCTCTTCCTGCATGGCCGCTTGCTACAAGTCTACCCAACCCGTAAACCACAGCCAGCCAAAAGCTGACGGTACGCCCAAGAGCTTCCATGCTGCACCCAAGCTCCAAACTCCTCATCCATGTCTTAAGAGTTTATGCTTTAGAGCAGGGGTCCTCAGACTTTTTAAACAAGGGGCCAGTTCACTGTCCCTCAGACCATTGGAGAGTGCGCACTGTGGGCCCGGGACCAGTCGGCTGCTAAGCAGGACAGGCAGCGGTGGCAAAAACACCAGGAGGGCCAGATAAATGTGCTAGGCGGCACACATGTGGCCCGCGGGCCATAGTTTGAGGACCCCTGCTTTAGAGTCTAGATCAGAACTTTATGGGGGCTGAAGCCCTGGTGATCTTTCCTAGGCAGCAAAGCTGAGCAGCCAGAGTTCACGAAGGAGTGGTAGCGAGCTGCCAGGCACAGGGAGAAGCAAAGCCAGGAGGGAGGGCATGGCAGTATAGACAGGAAGGAGGAGGCCATCATTAAAGAGACCGTATTTTAAAGTAACAACTACCTGTTATTAATTACGGGGTGCCAGTCCCTATGCTAAGCATTTTATGTATGTTATCTTATTAAATTGCAATTAATCTGCACAAGAACCTGATAAGAAAGCTATTGCCATTCTAGTTTACAGAGGGGAAACTGAGGCACAGGGCAGATGAATCATTTATTAGTAAGCGGCGAGATAGAACTCAAACCTGGGTTTGCCCAGCTCCAGTTGGAGACTCTTCTCAACTGCTATCCCATGTGGCTCCTTCTGTCGACCCCCCCTGGGGCTGAGGGAGGGTGCCCCTTCCTCCTCCCACTCCCTGGGGCCACCGTGGCTTGGAAGCTCCCAAGTGTCCTTAGCATCTGCCCATCATTCCCCCCGGCTTGAGTGGCACATGCTGCTGCAGGCTGGGCCTCAGCTCATGGCCGAAGACACCAAGGCAGATGGCACACACGACGCCGCCTTCTCTCTCTCCACACGGGGCCTCCCCGAGACCGGGCGGCCAGTCACTGGGCAGAGGGGCCGTTTCCTTCAGCGGAGCAAGAGATCTGCCTGAGGCCTCGACTCACATCTGGAACCTCCAGGGACTTTAAGGACTTCCAGCACAAATGTTTCTGGAGGTTATTTCCAAGCAAACCACGAAGTGCTGGAAATTATGGCAGGGCTGTCCCTACAGAAGCCACACTGTGCATTAGAGGAGCTCCCTGAACACCAATGGCCAGAGACTGAGGCCCAGAGTGACGCCAATTTACCCAGGGCAGAGTCTTCAGCAGCCCCGCCTGCCTGGGGGTAAGGCTCAGCATTCAAAAGTCTGCCAGGGTGCATGGCATCCTGCTGTCGCCTGCTTAAACAGCCCAGCTCACACGCACGTCTCACAACTCATTTTACTATTCTAGCTGCATTTTCCGTCTGCCTCACACACCTCCTTTCTCTCCTTCCACACTAAGTCTTCACTCCCCAACAACTCCGGGGTTCTTCCATGAACTGGGCCCTGTTTGCACATTCTGCTTCCCTACCCAAAATTCACTTCTCCTTTACTCTACCTCACAAACTCCTACTTAGTCTTCAAGGCCCAGTTCAAATGTCCCCTCTCCTCCCTGATCCCCAGGTGTTATTTCTTCTTATGCAACACAGAGTCAATTTTCAAACCTCTATCATCCTAATTAGTGTGCGGGACTCTTACAACCTGTTTAGGAATGGCTTCCCTAATAGAACCTGTAGTAGTGATGACAATAACTAGCTGTATGTGGAGTGACATGTCGTTTGGTAGCACACCCTAATTATTAGCAAGGCACCACTGCATTCATTCAACAGGTGGAAGATTCGCTCCAATATCTCACTTTGCTTATGATACTTGCACCCACATTTCCTGTCTTGGAGCCTCTAAGTCAAAGCCACTGGTTGACGCCCCCCATCTGGTTCTTCAATTTGATTAGTCCTGCAGTTTTCACTTTTCCTCATTCTGTTCATTCTTCTTTTTTTCCCCGTGATGTTGTTCTGTCTTCATGAAGTTTCATTTTGCACTCGTGCACTATTTGATCCTCTTCCACTGTTCGGTGACCATGTCTACACCTCTCAGACTTCTCATACACAGCCCAGCCATTTGTAATTGCTTAGAACTTTCAAACTTTGGGGTACATACAAATTTAGAAATATATACAGTTCTTCCAAAGAATCACTAACAGTTGTTATATATCAACATGAAAATTTGAATCATAAGCCATGTGATCACCGATTCCTGACTGTTCATTGTCAAGCGTGATCACAGCACCTCACACTCAGCCGTCCTTGGGGAGACAGCCCCAGCGTCATTGATGTGGGTGCAGGTTTCGAAGTTGGTATAGAGAGATAGAGATGGCACGTGGGAGTGGTGACAACCCTCCTGGAGTCCTCACCACAGGCTGCAGTCCTCAACCCTAGGAGCTTCACATGCACTGAAAGCAGCTGGGCCTCACAATAACCATGAAGTGAGAGGGGCTGTCTGGGCACCTTCTGACCCCCTCTCTGTACCCCAGAGCCCAGTGTGCTGTTTCTTCACCAGGACGTTTCCTGAAATGTTTGCAGAACCGATGATTGAGTCAATGAATGGCTGGCAGTCCCGCTCATTCACATCACCAAGACATGGCCACCTTGGGAACGGATGACATTGCTGCTTCCACGGGGAGGCAGGCGGGTGGTGATGTGAGGATGGAAGGGTGAGGGGAATCATGGTGTCCACAGGTCTGGATAATTGGACCCTTCCCAGCCCCTTGAAGAGACGTGGTGTCTACACCTAAAGCAGGTGCCCAAGCAAATCTATTGAGATATAGGGAGCTGCAACTAGAAATTCTGTATGTAATTATTTTGTTTAAGAATAAAAACTTGAGTTATGTAAATATATAGATTGACAGTAGAATATCTATGGTGCAAACATGTGCATATGGTTAATTTGAGATAAGCATGCATGCAATGGGGGTATCATGCTCAAACATTTTTAACGACAGAGGAGCACAGTCACTTAGGGAGGGGGCGGCCCGTCCAATGTATGTGGGGCAGGTGGGAAGGCACAGGCCTGGAGGAAGCTTCCCATCACCCTGAGATGGTCACATGCTGCTTTGAGGCAGAGTGGGAGAAAAGTGTCACTCCAGAATAGAGGAAAGTACCTCTCTGAGGACCTGAACTGCATGTTCTGACTGCAAAACTGTTCTGTAATAGCTTTTTCAGCCAACAGGACCCCAATTCCCCTGTGCCATAGATGTCTCTGACACAGAACCGGCAGTGGTCGGTCAGCTGGTCATTAACAATGATCAGTCCCCATTTACTGAGATGGCCATTGCCTTTTCAAATGCCACGTCAGATTCTCACAACTACCTTATGTTGGGCGGAACACTGCCTCGATTTTACAGAGGAGGAATCAGGCTCAGAGAAGCTAAAGAAGTGGCCTCAGCCCCAGGCTAGCAAATGACAAAGCCAAGATTTGGACAGAGGCCTGTCTGACTCCAAGGCCCAGATTCTTGCCGCCGTGCCGCACTGATAATACCGGGCCTGGCTCCGGGAAGAGCTCTCTTCCCAAATCGCTGGGACATCCTCAGGGGTCAGGTTGCTCCGTTTGCAGAAGCAGCTTTGCAGGGACAGGCTGCGTCGTGTCAGCTCGGCACAGTTTCCGAGCACTCTTGGTGATGGAAGTTATTTAACATGATCAGAAGAAAAGCAAGGCATTAAAAACCCTTGCTCTGAATTCTGAAACCAGCCGTGAGGAGTAATCCAATGTTCCCCGAGACCTCACAGCCCTCGTGGCCATGCCAGGCACGTGGACCCAAACCTGAAGAGCTGACCACCATCGGAAGACCAGATGTTTACCAAACACACCCACGAGCAGGAATGCCAGTTATTAAGCTGGCATCACGCTCACATTAGAGAAGAAATATCCTCCCTCCAAGGATAATGGTTTCTCTGTTACATGGACATAGATGATCATTTCTAAAAATTCATCACCCTGGTGGTGAGCTGGAGTTTTGAGAACCTCATGATTATTTTGTGGTTTCTTTTCCTATAGTTGTTTACTGTTTTCTTGTCTTCTGAGTTGAATTTGTATGCAAGACTCATTGTCAATTCTCACTGGCGTTCACAGGGCCAATGGTCAGAACTCGTGGGAGTGGGGTGGGGGGAGGGGAAGGGCTTTTGGGGGACTAGGGAAGAAACAAGTAAAATAGAAGGAGGAGGAAAATTACAGCTTTATAAGAGTTTATTTTTTAAAATTTATTTTTAAATTGGCAATTAAAATTTGTATTTATTTGTCATGTACAACATGATGTTTTGAAATATGTATACATTGTGGATGGCTAAATTCAGCTAATGAGCACACGCATGGCCTCACATACTTACCTCTGTGGTAGGAACATTTTAAATCTACTCTCAGCAACATCAGGAATACAGTCAATTGTTTCCTAACTATAGTCACCATGTCATACACCGATCTCTTAAATTTCTCCCCATCTAACTGAAAATTTTTTTTATTTCAGGACATTATGGGGGTACATTTTGGTCACGTGTTATGATTTTGCTAACTGAAATTTTGTACCCTTTGACCAGCGTCGCCCCAGCCCGGGTACCCACCGGTCTACTCTTGCTTGTGCGGACACCTGTAAACCCCCTCCCCCCCAGCCGCCTTGGCCTCTGAGACGGGTCCGCATGGCCTCGTGCGGTGTCACCGGTGTGCCGCGTCACCCGCGTGCGGTGTCACCGCGCGGCCAGCAGAGGGCGGCTTCTCCTTGCGGGAGCGGCCGCGTTCTCGCAGGCGCCGCTGCTGGGAAAACGCAGGTGAGATCCTCCCCCTCCAGCTGCAGCTGGGTCTGCTGTTAGTCCCTGCCTCTGCGGACACGGCCCCTGCCCACGTGCTCAGCACACGTGTGCGCCTCAATCAGCTCCTGCGGACTCGCACTGAGCCGGAGGTGCACGAGACCCATCCCTGCTCTTAAGGGGCTCAGTCTTTGGGTGGGAGGTCTATGGGGCAGCAAGGGGAGCCCGGAGGCAGGACAAACAGCCCCGGAGTCGGTGGCATTACGTGTCCGTCCCCTCCTCTGGCGAACCATGCTCAGGGAAGACCCTGAGGCCTGCATCCCCTGGGCTCCTGGAGCGGTCTCTCCAGCCACCCCCTCCACTGGCGCAGCGGCTGGGGTGTCTCGGGGTACCCTTTCTTCCCTCCTCCTGCCTAGAGGGGTGGCCGTGGGGCTCCCTGCGCCCCTGGGAGGACGCTTGCGGTAATTCCGCGTCCCTGCGCGGGGCGCCTGCGGCGTGCCTGCTGTGCGCCTGGCGCGCTCTGCGCTCGGCGCACCTGCGCGCTTGCTCTCCGTGTCCCTGGCGCCCACGTTGGCTGCCCAAACTGAGTGTGTCGCTTCTTTCCATTTTATCACCTTTTCGGCCTGTGCGGGGAGGGAGCGAGCCCACGGGTCCTGGTTAGGGTGCATGGCCCCGTAGTTCTGGGGCCACATTGGGACCCTGGAGACGTAAGTGCCCAGGTTGCCTTCCCGCTGCAGCAGAAAGACAGCTCGGGCACTGTTCAGTGGGGACGGCTTGCGCGGTAGCCCAGGCCTCAGGACAGCGCGGGCTTCCTTTCCTTCGAGAACCCGCCCCTCAGGGGCTACCTTCCTCTCCCCCTGTGGACATGGCAGGACCACACGCAAGCTCGTGCTGGAAGCGGTCCAGCGCCTGCTGAGGAGGTGTCGGTCCCGTCCCGCCACCCCGCAGCCCCTGCAACCGCCAGCCCAGGCCTGGGACCCGCGCGCTGGGGCCTGTGTCCTGAAGGTGTCTGGGGACCGCTGTGGTTCTGGCAACCCAGTGGCAGGTGATGTGTTTTTTGGCTCCAGATCCTGGGTTTGTCTCATCGGACTGCGCTGTCTCCGGCGGGTTATTTATTCAGTGCTTTAGGTTGACTCGTCCTAAGTAAAAAAAAAAAAAGTAAGAGAGGGAGAAAATAAGAAATTCCAGGCTTGCTATGAAGCCAGAAATCTAAAAATAGCTTCTGTACAAAGTCAGTTGTGGCTCCTCTTTATCTTGAAAGAGCAACAGCTAGTGACCAAAACAGGCTGGCTTTATGCTGGCGGGTGCCAAGCCTCAGGGTGGTGGCTGCACAGGACTATGGCCTCCCGAGGGACAGCGCTCCCTCCCGACAGGAAGGCTCCTCTAGCGTCTCCTGGGTCAGAGGGGGTGAGGGGCAGGGCGGGGTCCAGGGTCCTCTGGGTCAGCGTCAGCTGACATAGACACAGGGAAAAGGTCAACCGCAGAGGATATTTTAAAGCAGTGACCACAAGGATGCCTAGTGGTCACCTGGAAGCCCAGACACACTCCTCCACCACCGCCTTCAGGTCTTACAATAATAGGGAAATAGTCTGTGGGCCCTTCTAGGGGCATGCACTGTGCTAAGCGCCTTACTCACGTCATTTGATGGAATTGTCACAACTCTGTAAGTTTCCCCATTTTACAGCCAAGGAAACAGAGGCTTTAAGAGGTTAAGTAACTTCCTGAGATTTGCAAAGCTAGCAAGTTGCAGAACCTGCATTTAAACCCAGATTTGACTGTCATCCAAACCCCAGCTCTAGTCTTAACCGCTGTGCTAAGCTGCTTCAGCTGGAAAACCCTGATGCAGTGAAAACAACATGAGCCTGGCCGAGCAGAAAGAATGTCCTAATTTGGAGGGCTGTGCAGGCTTACAGCAGCTCCCAGGGAGTACACCAAGCTACCTCTGAAGAGCTCCTCGGCTCCTCTGGGAGAAGAAAGGGCTTGGGCATTGTGCCAGCAGCTCCTGCCCAACAAGTGTTTAACTGAGCACCTACTATATGCCAGGAGCAGCAGGGAACAAGACCAAGCCTCACTCTGGTGAACCTGTGCTCCAGGCGGAGGGGAGCAGAAAGCCCACAGCTGGCAGGCTGGCGAGTGAGTAAATGAGCAAGGGACATGCAGTCGTGAGAGGTGCCCTCAGGACAGGTGATGTGACAGAGAAAGCTCAAATCGGGGGGGCTTTGGTTTGGGTGCTGTAGGGTGGCTTTTCTGGGGAAGCGATTTGGAGGCGAGGCTGAATTTATTGTTCAGCGTGTCCCTCGGGAAGGAGCAGCTCTTTAACCATCTGGGGCAGCTCCTTCTAGCTGAGGGCCCAGCTAAAGTCCCAGTGGGAATAGGCTTGCCGCTGCCAAGCAATGTGACACAGTGCCTGTTGTGAGGAGGTCACACTGGCTGCTGCCTGTAGCATGGGCCAGAGAGAGGCAGCGAGGAAACTGCAACCAGTGAGCCAGGTGACATTAGTGGTCCAGTCAAGAGAGGAGGTGTCTTGCAGCGTACGAGGAAACACTGTCCCTGGCTCTGGCCCCCAGAGACAGGGGACTTCCACTCCACCCCACTCCTAGGGTCAGAACCCTAGGGGAGGCCCATTCCCAGCCTTCGGTCCACAGAGAAGGCACACTCTGTTCACTCTCCTCCCTCCCAGGGCTCTCCTGGGGCCAGCTGGGGGCGTCTACCTGGTCCCCCACTCTGCCCACCTCAACCAGCCAGCTGGCGGGCTGGCCTCTGTCTGCCGTTGTTCATGGCCCTACAGCCTCCGCAGAAGACCACATAGCCGGGAAGGAGCTTGGAGGAAGAGCCAGCCAGGACTGGCCGGCAGCTCCTGGTTGCAGGGAACAAGGGCTGGGGGTTACTTGCCTTTGAGGTTCAATAAGTAGCCTGATGGCCATTTAGAGGGAAATTCAAGAGATCTGTTTATTGACGTCTGGGATGCCTGCTGACCTCCAAGTGGAGGCGTCAAGGAGAAACTGGAAAACACCCTCCAGGGGAGTCGCTGAGGGCTCCCACTGTCCCCGCAGCACGACCCCCTCTTGCTGGCCCCCTCCACCTCTCCCTCGCCCTGTCCCCCTCTCCCACTGAGACAGCAACGAGCCGCACGGGGCCAGAAGGCAGCTCCCAAACTGTTTCCTCTCTTGAACTTAATTAAAAAGTAATTAATTTTTTTTAAAAGCCACTGGCTCAGTTTCGAGGGACAGGATCTGAGTAGGGAGACGCCAGCCGGGCGAGAGGCGGCTGTGCTCGGAGGGGCTCCTACTAGCGCCTCTGCCCTGAGTGCAGTGGGGACGGGGCCAGGTGACACTAATCCAAGCATGCACAGCGGATTGGGGGCTGCGCCAAGAGCTTCACCTGTGCATCGTGCCCTCCCGACGGTGCTGGGAGGTGGGTGAACACTGTCATCCCCAGGGCTCAGATGAGGCCACCAAGACTTGGAGATTTTAGTGAATAACTCACCCAACGCCTCACTGACAACAAGTGACAGAGACGAAACTCATATCCAGGTCTGTGGCCTCCGGCGCCCCGTGCTCCAGCCCTACAGTCCCGGGTGTGCCCGTCCTCCCCAGTCGGATCTGGGCTCCTGGGGCCTCCGGAGCAGCCCTGCACAGGGAGGCCCCAGACGTCTGCTCCGGGGCCTGTCCTTCTCTGCTGAGGCCACGCCACCACTACCACCAGCACACAAAGGGACCAGAAGTCCCATCCAGGGACAAGGCGGTGTGGCCATGCTGGCTGCTGGACGCCCAGCCACACAGTCCTTGCTGCTCCCGTCTGGGCTCCGCCGTGCTTGCAGGAGGCAGGGAGAAGCTGGCAAGGCAGCCAGTGCGCCCAGGAGGGCCTTGGTGCTGCCCCAGCCACATCTTTCCTGACACAGTGCCGCCCCAGTGGGACACGACGTGACAGCTGTGGGCAGGGCGGGAAGCAGGGGCTCTGGCTCCACGAGCCGATGGCCTAAAGCAGAGCACCTCCCCTCCGCCAGCCTCAGGCCTCCCCATTTGTGTGATGGGAACGTCTTTCTTTGCGGCATCGTCGGAGATTAGTAGTAAGCAATGTCAAGGCAGCCAGGTTCAGTGGCTGGCGCCTGTAATCCCAGTGACTTGGGAGGCTGAGGAAGGAAGGTCACTTGAGGCCAGGAGTTCAAAACCAGCCTCAGCAACGTAGGGAGACCCCCATCTCTATAAAAAAAAAAAATTTTTTTTAAATTAGCCAGGTATGGTAGTGCACACCTGTAGTCCCAGCTACTAGCGAGGCTCAGGCAGGAAATGGCTTGAGCCCAGGAGTTGGAGGCTGCAGTGAGCTATGACTGCTCCACTGCTCTCCAGCCTGGGTGGCAGAGTGAGACCCTGTCTCTAAAGAAATAATAATAAAATAAAAAGAGAGTTAAGGCAGTGGCCGGCAGATTGCAGGCACTGAAGATACAGGTTGTGATTAGAAGAGTGAATTCTGGATTCAGACTTGGACTCTGATTCCAGTAGGTTTTTTAACACTTTTGAACTTGCTCAATTGTCAAATGAGGATAAATAGCAACAGTACCTCCTTCACAGAGTCGTTGTAAGGATTAAATAAAATGATGTACATGAACAGCTTAGCATGGAGCCTGACAATAAGCTTTGGCTCCTGTCACCATAATTATGTTGTAAATGACTGAAGGGCCTAGAAGCCATGCCATCTCAATAGCGATGAACACACTCACACTCGTGTTTTGTCTTCTAAATGCCATCCCCCACTAAAAGATGTCAGGTCTTCTTAGAGAGACGGCCAATTCCAGGCTGTGACAAGAAAAATACCAGGCGAGCCGGGACATTTTGTTGTTCTGGAGAGCAAGGAAGTGCTGAGATTAAGGGGAACATATCAAAATTATCCACACCTGTACCCTGATCCTGCCCTTCTCCTCCATGTCTTTTCCACTTTATCCAGCCAGTTACCTAAAATCTAGGCGTCACCCTGACTCCTGTACTTCACCCATTCATTCTCCAGACCCCATTGGCCACCAAAGCCCTGCTGACTTCCCCTCCTCCCCTACGGCCACAGCCCTGGCCAGCCCTACCCTCCGAGCCGCAGCGGGTTACTGCGACAGTTTGCTGTCTGGTCTCCGAGCTTTCAGTCTTGCTTCCTCCAAAATAGCCTCCACGCTGCCCACACGATGATCCTAGAATACAGATCGGATCGTGCCACTCTGCTGTGGAGCCCGAGGTCCCTCTACACTCAGCCGCAGGTCCAGGAATTTCCTGGTTCCTCCTTCATCACGCACGATTTGCAGAACCCCAAACGCTCCTCACTCTCCTCACCTCCTGTCGTGACCCCAGGAGGTGCCTGAGCTCCCCGCAGACCCCGTGCACTCCTGCTGCCCTGGCCTCCCCACGCTCGGACACCCTCTTTTTGGTGCTCCCGTGGAGACTGGCGTGTGATTCTAGCGTGTGCTCTACCTCGTGGTATTCTAAGAATTTGCTTCCCCGTGTGTGCCCCCTGTGCTTGGAAGCAGAGACAACGACGTAGTCACCGAGTTTCTACAGGGCCTATCCCTGAGCACGACTTGGTAGACACCGGATTGTTTCGAGAAATCAATCTGAAAAAATTCTTGGCGTCATAAAACATTGAGAACTGGAACACTTAGTCAAACACCCTCATTTTCACCTGCACAACTGAGAACCACAGAGGTAAGGCGGTTTGCCCGGGGTGAAGCAACTGGTTGCCAGAACTGAGATGGTCTTTTCCCTGTGGTCTGCGTAAAGTCAGATGTGTAGATGAAGAATGTGGGGACTGGGTGCAGTGGCTCACACCTGCAATCCCAGCACTTTGGGGTACCAAGGCGGGAGGCTCACTTCACAGCCCCAGAGTTCAAGACAAGCCTGAGCAATAGCGAGACCCCATCGCTACAAAAAATTATCCAGGTGTGGTGCACGCCTGTAGGCCCAGCTATTCGGGAGGCTGAGGCAGGAGGATCGCTTGAGCCCAGGAGTTGGAGGCTGCAATGAGCTATGATGACGCCACAGCACTCTGCCTGGGTGACAGCGAGACCCTGTCTCAAATAAATAAATTAATTAATTAATAAAACAGCATGGAAGGGAGGGGGACTCAGGCGTGAGCCCCATACACCTGAACGTCTCACAGTTTCAGAGACCCTTGGATTTACAAAAAAGAGTCCAGGTACAGTCGAATCGCATTTCCTCTTTTTATGAGCACCGGATGTGCCCACAGTCTGATTTCCCTGGCCTGGCCTCATTCCTTTCACACCCTGGCTTTTAGAGGGTGGCTGCCAGGTGAGATGATTCATTTGCTCAAAGGCGAAATCTTCTGTCGGGCTCAGAGGACATCTCGAGGGCGGATGTTCCCTTTGATCGCCGTTTTATGCTCTCTCGGCCTCATCAGGGTTATTAAGCCATTTGGTATCCCAGGCAACCGGAAAGCATCTCCCGGACGTTTTAGCCCAAAGAGACAGTTCTGAGAGAAGGAAAGAGCAATTGTCACTAGGTACTACTGGACGGTCTCTCTGCGTGACAGGTGTGCGGCGTTGGGAGGGAAGGGCTGGGGAGGACAGTCCCCAGCTATGTAAGAACAGATCCTGGTTTTTTTCTAGCCTTGAAAATAGATGTCTGTGGTCTGAATCCCCAGCTGAGCGTTCTGCTGGGAAAGCCACAAGATTCTCCAACAGCCCCAGCACAGATTAATCTTGAGGAAAACACACAGCCAAAGAGCCGCGAGGTTCCAGTCGGTGGTTTCCTGAAATATTCAGGGAATCCCCCAACCCTGGAGCCCTTCCCAGAGGGCATCGTCCAACCCCAGCACGCCCCCCGCACAGCAGCCTCCTCCTGCTGCTTCGTTGGAAACCTCGCTCTCCAGTCCAGCTGCGGGCTTCCTGTAAGTCCCCAGGTCGGGGACATCAGACGTCGGGATTTTACAGGGCCTCCGTTCATAAACCACTGGGCCATTTCCATGGGTGTCTTGTTCTTCCTGTGAAAAGAGACGAAGGACGCTGCCAAGCATGTGTCTCCGTGAGTCATCAAACCCTTTTCTCCGGAGAGTCACGGGGCCCTGCTGCCCGGCAGAGGTCTGTACACACGCAGAGGGAAAAGGAAAAGGCTGTTCTGAACCCCCAGGGCAGGCAGAGCCTTTGATAAACAGCTGCCTGGGAGCTCCGCGGGGGGCAGGGAGGGGCGGCGCACAGCTGTCCCGCGCAGCTGGGACAGAGCAGAGTGTCCTCCGTGGGCGGCGCCCAGGTGTGGTTTGGAAGAAAGGCAGCCAGGACCCCAGCAAGGCTTCTCCTGGGGCCTGCGTTCCCCAGGCCGGGTCCCTGGGGCTCAGGCGTCTCCTGCTCTCCGTCCGGACATTTTGCAGAGCCTAGAGCGGCTTCCCTTGGCTGACTTAAGGCCATCTGAGGTTGCTCAGGTGAGACCCTGAGCTGCCCGGAGTCCACCCGACCCTTCTGCTCCTGTCGTCACTGGTGCTACTGAGGCTGCACACTCGTAGCCATGCGGCGCTGTTGTCCTGAGGCCACTACGACCTAGTGTCAAAGGGCCCTCTTTCCATCTGGGGAGGGCACGGGCCCCACACCAGCACGGGAAGCTCGGGCCCTGCTGATGCACCAGTGTCACCAAGTCCTGAGCCAACCTACACGGAAGCTTCTCTCACCCTCCCCTCTCCTTCTGCCTGGTTTGCTTCTGTACACCCCAGGGCTCAGCTTCAGCCCCGAGGTGTGTAAAGGGAGGGACAGAGGCAGGGACAGAGGGGAAGTGTGGCCGGGACCCTGCGGCCTCAGACACTCTTCCTCACTGGGGTGTGGGGGCCGAGGGGAGCGATCTGCATCCTTGCTTCCTTTAAGAGAAGTTACTGCCCAGAGGGACCTGCAGACCCGGGCAGTTCTCCTGCCAGGGCTAAATCCCACGTTGCGGGCTGGGTTAATCTTAAATTGACCTGTATTGGTAAACATTGAGCTCAACCATGAGTAATTGAAAAACAAAAACAAAAAAACCCCCAAAATAACAATGGCCTAAACAGGACAGAAGTCTGCGTGTCTCTCGCACTCCCTCCAAGGCTGGAGTTGGTCAGTCCCAGGCAGTTATGAGGACCACGGAGCCAGACCCCAGGCTCTGCTGTGTGTATCTTCTGGTCCAAGGACTCCTAGGGTATCTGCACTCCCATTCCAGCAAGCAGGAATGCGAAAGGGCAGGAAAGGGCTCAGCCTCTCTTCATAAAGGCACTTCCTGGAAGTCGTAGCCACCTGTCCTGCTTACATTCCATTGGCCAGAATTATGTCACATGTCCACGTCTCGCTGAAAGGAAGGCTGAGAAATGTAGTTTTTAATCCAAGCGAACTGTGCCCCGCAACAAATCGGGGTAAGTTCTAAAAGGAGGGAAAATGGATAGAAGTCTGTACCACAGACCTCCACCCCCCTCCACCATCGACACGCCTGTTTATGTCCCAGACCCTAAGTGGATACTCTGGGAGTTCTTAATCATCAGGGTGGGCCTCTCACAGCCCTATTTTGATTTTAAACAAACAAACAAAACCTCATCACCTGCACACCCATCCCCCAACCAAGCAGCGTTTCTCAAAGTGCAGCCTTGAGTGCTTGTGATAAATGCAGATTCCTAAGCCCAAGACCAGGCTCACTGGATTCGAACCTCTGGGGATGAGCTCTAAGAATCTGAAATTCCTACACACTTTCCAGGTCATTCTTATGAAATTTCACACGCTGAAATTTCATGTCCACTATTTACTCCACCTTGGAGAAATTAGAGGAAGGACTCTTCCGAGACTCTAGATCTAAGAATATTAGAACTAACAGCGATTCATGAGTTGGAGGGAGAAGGTGGTGAGGAGATTATTGGTTGTGACATCTGGTAGTGCCACTCGCATATCATCTGGCCCAGCCCTGGGGAACTGGTCCAAGATCTTCAAGGGAAGGCCTGTTATGCTCTGGTAATCAAAGAAAGTGGTCATTGGAAGGGAAAATAGCCTTCTCCACTGCACAGCCTCCATGTGGGGCCACGGGAGAGAGGTGAGGAGACCAACATCACACAAGCCGGCCACCCCCGGGAGAACCAGACAGCTGCTGAGACGCTCCCAGAAATGAAGAAAAGGAGAAATGAAGATCTGAGCTCCAGAACCTCACTGGGATGAGGTTTAGGAAGCAAAGACTCCATAACCAGTAAAATTGATTTCCACTAGGGACAGAGCTACCATTTCGGGGAAGGGGACACTTTTAGAGGTCACAATGATTGGAGGGATGTGACTGGATTGAGAGGCCACAGATACTAGACATCTTGAAATGTGAAGGGCAGTCCCACTCAGTGAAGAGATTTCTGGAGTCCTTGGGATATTGATGTTTATAATTATCTAAGCTTAGAAATAAACTCCATCTGACATAAAAACACGGGGCATTTTCTGAACTGTCTAAATATAAACTGAAATTTTCAGAAATGCAACTACCAAGTTTTTGGGTTTTTTTCCCCAACTCTCCCAAGAGTTGTTCACAATTTTGGAAATACACGTCAATGGCAACAGCTCCAGTTGTGATACTCGACTTGCCATTGTGAAAATTCAGTCTGCGTTTATTGTCACGTTCATAGTGATTGTACATATGTGTCCAAGCCTCTGAGTCCCATGGTAGGTTATCTAAGATAGGACATGCCAGAACATTTACATTGTTCTTCAAGTGTAATATTTAATTATAAACTATTTTCCCTTTAGTTTCTTTATATTACTGTTAGTATAATATAAGATTTTTTTTTTAATTCCATGAATTTCATTTCAGGAGAATAAAGAAAAGTTACAAACTAGTCGTTATAAAAGGGGCTGCTGGATGTATGGGGAGCAGCTCTGTCCAGAGGTTGGCCGGGCTCTCTGGGGTGTGACTGAAGGCTGTCCACAACCTCTGGGGCAGCCACCGCTCGTCTGGGTTACAAAGACTTGCGCCAGCCCAGGTGGCTGTTTCAGTTGACTCCTCCGCAGGTCCTCGGCATGGACCCAGCTCTCAGAACGCCCCCCTGCAGAGCCGGGACTGTGGTTTCCCTTGCTGTGGGCAGAGACTCCAGCCTGCACAGGTGAGTCCCAGAGGGCGAACTTGGTCCAAGCACCCGCAGAAGGGCCTGGACGTGAGGGGCCACCTGCAGAGTCCTGTTTCTGGTCTGGGCCCCCGTTGTCTCCTAGGCTCCTCTCAGGTGGGTGGGTTCGCGTCAATGTGACACAGTCACTTTGTTACCAGGGACATTCCGACACACTCACTTCACTCTTGCTTTGACCCAAGGACGTTTTGATACGGACAGAAACCACCAAGCTTTCAACTGTTTTGTTACCGAGCAACACACGAAACAGACACTCCCCGCCCACACCTGCAACCCCCAGAAGTGGGGTGCTTAAGGCTCGGGGAGCTCTGCTGTGCCAACTTCTTGGCAATAAAAATCCGTTTTTACATTTCGTGTGGGTATTTCTACATAGAATAGCCACTCCCAGTGACCTCATCAAACTGGCTTTCTCAGAACCCCTTTTTTCACCCCAACACCGGAGGAAACAGGGACAAGAAATGGAACACGCCAAGAAGAAGCGCCCCCTTAGCTGAGCGCAGAGGAGCGGGAAGCTCACGGGGGGCGGCAGGACGCAGGGATGGGCTGGCTCGATGGTGAGCGCTGGCGCCTGGCTCAGCCCATGACCCGGTGGCTCCCAATCGGGCCACACGCCACACACCGGAGTCGCCCAAGGACCTTCGTCCCACCACAGAGATTCTGATTTCGTTGGTCTGGGCTGCAGCCTGGCACCAGCACCTTCCAGATCCCCCATGTGAGTCGCAGGGGCAGCCTTCGCCAGCCCCCTGCTAAAGCTGCTGTCCCAGCCTTCCCAACCCCCTTCGGTCCGGGGGTCCCATCCCTTCCAGCTCCAGGGAGAAGGCTCTGGTGGTTAGTCACCAAGCAAAACCGTCCATCACTCCTTAATGAGAGGAATTGGTGTCACCAACACTAAGTCACCCTGTCTCTGCCTCCCTGCCACTCCTGGGACATCTCTGGTGTCGCCCCTTCCTCCTCCTCACACTGATGAAGGCCCCCCAGCCGCCATAAGGCTGCTTGCTCTGGGTCCTTTTGTTGGTGGTGGCGGGGGTAGGAGGGCGTGGGGAGAGAGCCGATGGCCAGCATGTGGGTTTCAGCCCTAGGACATGCGGCAGAACCGGGAGGTCAGAGGTGCTCTGGGAAGCCCTGGGCCAGGTGCTGGCTCTGGGCATGACGCCCCAGAGGGCCGCGGGCGGACGCTGGCGTCCTGTGTTGATAAAGTCAGATGCTGTCTTGGCCCTTTTAAGAAGTGGCCCTTCGTGACTGGGCTGCTCCCATGCCTTTTCCTTGGGGCTGTGTGACATCCATCCAGCTGTAAGTCAAAGGCATTTTCTTCTTGCTTTATGGTCACTGCAGATTTATGACAACGATGCCATTTGTTATGGAGTCAGTTGTGTTCCCTAAAATGGGTATATTAAAGTTCCCGGCGTGTGACCTTGTTTGGAAATAGAGTCATCACAGGTGTAATTGGTCAAATTAAAATATGACCGTACTGGAGTAGGCTGGGCCCTTAATCCCACGTGACTCGTGTCCTCACGAGAAGATGGCCTGGTGAAGACAGACACACACAGGGAAGATGCCACGTGGAGAGGGAAGGCGGGAGTCCCCAGCTGCGAGCGAGGACGCCAGGGTTGCCGGCAACACACCAGGCTGAGGGGGAGGCAGGGGACGGACTCTCCCCCAGAGCCTTCGGGACAGTGGGGCCCTGCAGACCCCTTGGCCCCGGACTTCCAGCCTCCAGAACTGAGAGACAATAAATCTCTGTTGTCTTAAGCCACCCAGTATGTGACGCCCTGTTACAGGAAACAGTACAACACCCAGTTACAACGCCCACTTTTGTTTGTTTGAAAGAAGCAGGAAATTGTGGTAGCTGGGCTGCGCTCCCCTCTGCAGGACAAGGCCTGTGACTTGGGTAGACAGTGTAACGCCTCTGAGCCTCAGTTTTCTCATCCGTAGAATGGGGATAATAAGACCCTGCTGCGTAGATCGGTTGTGAAACATGAAACAGGTGACGTCCGAGAAGGACTTACCCAGGCCTGGCACTTGTGGGCAAAGCACAGGGCGAAGACGGGGCCTTGGGCGGGGACTGAGGAGAGTCTCGGTCCCCTGAGCAGGTGCGCTCCGCCTGCGGCCCAGGCCCTGCGTGGCAAGCGGGCCGTCTGGGTAAGGGCAGGCAGAGGCCAGGCGAGTCCCTGCCCTCAGGGGGAAGGAGATGACGCCTGGAAGCCCGTGGCGTGAGCTGCCAGGTTAGCATCAAATCACCATCATTCTTGTCCCCTCTCTTCGCCACTGACGATTTCACAGTTTCACCAAGACGGTTTTCGGTGCGATGCAGAGAGCTGTGTGCTGGGCCGCCGTTCACACCCCAGGCATCTGGCTGTCACGCGGCAAGAGCCAGCCCGTTCGCTTGGGTCTTACTGAGTAATTATTGCAAGTTGGCTCGGCTTCGGGTACCTCGAGAGCCCTTGGACACGCACCACACGTTTTGGGCAGGAAGCTCTCCTGGCGCGAGATCTGCTTGTCACTCCAGCCGCTCCCCTCTGTTAAGTGGTGGATCCTCTCCAAACTCGCAGCCCCAAATGCGCAGGAAGCCAGGGCCTGGTGCTCGCTGCTGCCAGCGCCTCGCTCACATGGGACCGCTCCTCGGGCAGGACGTCCAGCACTTGTCACCAGTGGCGATTCTCGGCCTGGCGCTGGGAAGAGGCGAGGGGGTGGACGCCAGGGAGGGGGCCGGTCTTGTGTTTCTGAGTAGCAGGATTTGTGCAAAATAGGTAGAATCCAACAGTCCTCAATGCCCCAGGTCCATGCGAAGAGCTATGTCCCTTGCCCATCATGGTTGGCTCCTGTCTACAGGGATACAGCCAAGGAGAGCTTGACCAGAGCCTACAGCACTCACTCGTTCATTCATTCCTTCCTTCCATCAAGCAACCAGTATTTATTGAGCATCTACTGTGTGACAGGGGCTGTGCTCAGCCCTGGTGACACAGAGATGAAGACGGATGGGGGGCCTTTGGGGAGCAGCAATGCTCAGCTGCTGGGGACAGCCTCAGGGGACAGCAGGAACTGGGTCTGGGGTGAAGAGTCAGCCACCGAGCAGGTCAGGCAGGGGACAAGCGTCCCTGGGGCTCATGTGCACAAAGAGGAGCCTCGACAGAGCATCCCACAGCGAGTCTGCTAGTGAAACTCATTCTGGCGAGATTTACCACGCCTCTCCCACGGGACAGGCACAGTCCAGGGAGCTTCGGTTCCATTGAAATATTTTTAAAAGGATCTGAGCTTTCCTCAAACTTACATGAAGACCCCAGAGAATCTGAAACCTGCAAAGTGAATGAATACATTCTAATCCCTCTTGAGCTGAGAATATTCCAGGGAAACGGGGGCTCTACGAGACCCAGCTTCTGCCTCTCAAATTGGCCATGAGGCAAAGGACTCAGCCGCTGGTGTCTCAGGAGATCTTAGCCACCGGTTCCCTTCCCTGCCAGGAGCACAGGGGCTGGTCAGCGGTAGAAGGAACGGAAATCTGACCCAGTGGGGTGGGGGAGTATTTTCAAATACCTAATGTCCGGAGATCTTGGCCCCAATTCTTTTCTAAAGGACTAGGAAGATTATTTTATTTTATTTTTGAGACGGGGTCTCACCCTGTCACCCTAGCTAGAGTGCAATGGCATCATCATAGCTCACTGCAACCTCAAAATCCTGGGCTCAAGCGATCCTCCTGCCTCAGCCTCCTGAGTAGCTAGAACAATAGGCACAAGGCCAGGCTAATTTTACTACTTTTAGTAGAGACAGGGTCTCACTCTTGCTTAAGCTGGTCTCAAACTCCTGAGCTCAAGCAATCTTCCCGCCTCGGACTCCCAGAGTGCCAGGATTACAGGCGTGAGCCACCGCGCCCAGCCTAGGAAGATATGTTGACTTCTCCCATGCCTAATGTAGCCTAAGGGCAAACACAATGTCCTCTCTCTTTCACATGGCCTGGTCACCTAAGCTGAGCCCACAGACATCCCAGAGCTCTTCTCGGAAGAGCTACCGTCCAGCCCAGAGGGGGTGGGCCTGCTGCAAGGGAGAGTCAGCCCCTGCTGGTGGCCTCCCGGGGGGGACTGGAGTGCCGAGTGGCCCGGCACGGAGGGAACCTGCGAGATCCTCGGTGAGAAGATGAGCTGGTGGCTAGGGCAGAGGCACAGGAAGATGGGGACAGCACCCAGTACAATGCCCTGCTGGCCTGTCTGGGTTGGCGTTTCACAGCCCCGTGCTGAGGCATCCGAGTGAGGGTACATTCCAAGGAGGAGGGACAAGGCTTTTATCTTTATATGACCAGAGCAATAAATATTCCTCCCACAGGACACACAGGGAAAGCAAAATGCAAATGGCATTTCAGAAGTGAATCAAGAACTAAAGACCAAGACTCTGGCCCAAGATATATCACCCGGGCACTCTGCACACTGGGGCCCAGATGGTTAACTCTTGTCCTGCACATGTGGGATGTGTGACGGCAACCCCGCCTCTGCCCACTAGGTGTCAGTGGCCCCATGCCCCGCCCCTGCCAAGTTTGACAACCAAAAATGTTTCCAGATGGTGCCTAAAGTCCCCCAGGGCCAAATCACCCTTGGTTGAGAACCACTGATCTAGGTGTTTCCTTGGGGAATCTTTCCCTCTGTCTGCTTGGCCAGCTTTTAGGGTAGCTGCCTCGGAGGCCCAGGCTTTTCCAGGTTTTAGCCTCGAAACTCCCACATGCCCTCAGTCCCGGACAGACGGGGCAGCCGGTCACGCTCCACTCTCCTCCGCTGGCCACCCCACTCATGGGCCAGCCCGTCCCCACCGTCCCAGCCCGTCCAGCACCATGTTGCATTCAGCCGAGCGCCCCTGTCTGCCCTCAGGGCAGGGTCTTGGCGTTTTTCACTGCTGTGCCCTGAATGCCCATAGCTGCGCCGGGCACAGGGCAGATGCATTAACAAATATCGTTTCCTGAACGACCAGGACTCCAAAAACACGACGCGCGTCTGTGGCCTTTGTGATTTCTCCACTGCTGCTCGTTTTCATCCTCCCAGCACGCTGCCCGGCGGTGATTAGCAAGAAGGCCCTTCTCACCAGCAGGGCCTGTGTGTGTCTTTGGGGACAGCTGTGACTGTGTGTCTCTCTGCTGCCAGCCGGGGAGAAGAGGGGGAAAGAGACCCAGGGACGGAGCTGCCCTGAGTCGGGGGGAAAGAAGGGGTGAGTTCTCGGGCCTCACTCATGCACAGGGGGCGTGCACTTGAGAAGGGCCGGGAGCCGCATTGAGACACACCCTCCTGGGATCACCGGGCAGCTGTCGTGCCCAGGGCCGGGCAATGTGCTTGGCCTGTGGCCGGATCTCGGTAAATCTTTCCTGGGTCGAACATTTATGAGGAAATATAATAATAAGTGTTGTCATCAGAGCTTGGGCTTTGGGGTCAGGCTGCATTGAGTTCAAGTGCAGACCGCTCCTGTACAGCTGCCTGACCCTGGGCAGACTCCTTCCCCTCTCTATGCCTCACATCCTCATCTGTCAGATGGAAACAGAAGCGATACTCCCCCCACCCCCCGTTGGCATTGCACTGTTGCAAGGATTAGATCAGTTCGTGGATGTAAATCCCTAGTGCATGGCACCCAGGAAGTACTCTGGGGGGGGGGGGGAAGGGGGCTATTACGAGATTTCTTCCCGGGGGAGAAACAAGAGATACTGTATTTTTTGTTGAATGCTACATAACAAATTACCCTAAAACTTAGTGGCTCAATAATAATTTATTAAGACCTCTTGCGGTTTCTGTGATCAGAAATTTCAGGAGCAGCTTGGGTGGGGGCTCCGGCTCAGGGCCTCTCACGAGGTTGCAGTCAGAGGTCAGCCCCGGCTGTGGTCTCATCTGAAGGCTCGACTGGGACTGGGGGCTCCTCTCCAAGGCTCCCCTGCACGGCTGATGAGGGGTGCTGGCTGTTAGCGGGAGCCCCAGGTCCTCCCAGCGCCAGCCTCTCCACAGGGTTAGGCGGGAGTCCCCAAGACGCGTTGGGCGGCTTCTTTCGGAGCAAGCAATCCACCAGGACGAGGGATGCCTCAACGCCCTTCCCGCCTCACCTTGGAAGCCACGCGTCATGCAGTGTGGCAAGAGACTATACGGCTGGAATATTAGGAGATGAGGGCCACTGGGGGCCGTCTGGGAGCTGTCTTTCCCCTGGTATTTGATCTTGAAATTGAGGCTTGCTACTTCCACACAGCCATGTTGCATTCCTGCCTCCGTCTGCCCGTCTGTAAAATGCAGTGTGTTGCTGAGGGTTGTTTAACTGGCTGATTCAAACGCCTGTTTCCCAGGGCGGTCTGTGAGCAACTGAAGAGCAAGGACTACATACAGCTCCTCCAGGTGTCTGTCCTCACAGTGGACACAGGGACTGAAAGGCTGGATGTTCTTCGGCAAGAAACTACAGCTTCCACTCTGTCACTGAGGACAGAGCTGGGCCCAGGCCGACCCTCGGGCAGCCTCCCCACCCATCCTGACCCGACTCACGTCAACCCCTAAGCGTGGGTGGACAAGGATGACATATTTATAAATCAAAACCTTCCTCAGTAGTAGGATTAAACCCAGGTGTTAGAATTTTGGATAGTTTTTACTTTTCTTTTGAGATTTTCTATACTTTTCAGATTTACCACAAGGAACATGCATTTGTTTAGTGAAGAGAGAAAAATCGGAAAAAATGTAAGTGTGTACTTTTCCCCTTGGTTTACACAAACAGAGCTCCGGGGTCCGGCTCTTCTATAGGACGCGTTCGCCTGATGGTCACCTCCCTTGGGTTTCTTCACTGCTGGTTGGAGGACTCGATGACTAATCTGTGAAATGGGAGGGTTAACCTTTACTTTCTGCTCACTTTACACAGAGTCGTTTGTAAGGATTCGTGGGACATTGCTGGACAGATGGTTCAAATCTGGAGAGAAAGACACTGGACGGCCAGATGGCCAGTGACAAAAGGCTAGAGAATGAGATTGCCATCAGGATAACACTGACCACCCCCCAAAATTGCACAGCGCTTCTGTTGCCTGGATAATTACACCCATTCTCCTTAATGGATTCTGCCAGAGGGGACCTGCACTGCCTTTGAAGGCTCACATTTAATTGTTATTATCATTATTACTATGATTAGCATAATGTAATGCATCCTTGACTCCATGCCTTGCCGCCATACACAGCAGAGTCCCCAGCAGCTAGCTGGGGTAGAGGACAGAAATCCCGATCACCCTTCCAAAACCATCGTAAACATATTAGCACCACTGAAATCCTCGGGCTCCCTGGGCCTGGCTTTCATAAGCATTTTCCCCTGTTTCTTTTCTTGCTCCCTCTCCAGAAACAGCTTCTCAGTGCAAATTGTCATGACAACCTGGAGAGAGGACACACTCTCTAGCGAGCCCAGCGTGGGGACGGAGGGTCCGTGCGTCACAGGGAAAGAGCTGTGGTGACAGGCGTGTGGTCAGTCTGCAGAGAGCTCAGCCTCACACAATCACAAGGGGTTCTGAAGGTCACACTCAGTTTGATAATGGAAAGCTGGCTGAGGGTTCCGCCGGACGGACGCCTCTCGGTCCCCACAAGCTCCTGGGGATGACCGGTCTGCACCCTTGAAGCCTGGCACGTCCCCCAGGGTCAGCAGGCTGAGCCCCCTCCCCTGCCCAGTGGGCTGATGGCTTAATTGCACTCGACCGTCCAGTGAGCCTGTGCAAGGGACAGAGGAGCGGCTCCCGGAGCTGTGGGAGAGAGCAGGTTGTTTATCACAGAAGAGCTTCTGGGAAAGGCCTCGTGGCTATTCTGGGTAGCGAGTTTCTGAGCGGCACGGAACACAGTGTGCCTGCCCACCCCAGGCAGCTGGACGGAGCACCCGCCTGACGTCTCCCCTCCCGGGCTGTGTGGGCCCAAGAGCCACTCGACCTCCAGGTTCTCACCGGTTCCTCTCCAAGGTCCCTCTCGTCAGATCTATAATCCCAGGACATGGGTGTGTGCAGAGGAAAGACAGTGCCTCTGCTGTCAGAACGACCCGGGTAGCCCCGCTGCCTACACTGGCTGTGACTTTTCAGGAGTGCCATCTCATCACACTCCCGTTTGCAAAGCCACAAACCTGGGGCTCGGGCTCCCTCCCTGCACCCCCACCGCACTCGGGATCTGCCAGCACGTACCTCTCCAGGCTGCCCACTGCCCGCATCTCCCCCGCGCCACCTGGAGGTCTGCGCCAGCCCCGGGCTGGGCGTCCACGCTTGCCCCACACAACCTCAGGCAGCCTTGAGAGCACAGCGTCACTTGCCGCTGGAGATCCCGCGGTTAAGAACACGCTGCACATCCCCTCGACCTCCCCCAGGCAGCTTTCCTGGGGCTCTACGTTTCCACCTGGACCCCCTGGACACGTGCCTGACACACCTGACTGCAGAGGCCGGGTGCCTGGTCCCCAGGGGTAGCAGGGCATCACTCCACCTCCCAAGCAGGCCTCCCAGAAGGCCCAGGAATTCGGTCCCGTGTTCAGGCAACTATCTCGTCAGCATTAAAAATCATCTGCGAGTTGACACTCGATCCCCAACCGAATGGCGTGACGTGTTACCCTGCAGTCGCCTCGTGCTCCACGACACCTAAACACAGGAGCTGTCTGTCTGCTCGCGGGGCCTGATGGATGAGTGTTGCTTTGGTGAGTCGTAAGCCAGGCACTCACGCTAAATCACGGATTGAGTACCTGCCCGCGTGTGTCACCGCGCTACACTCACGATGAAGAGCCCCTGCGGGGAGCAGGCCGTGCCATCAGACAGACTCAAGTCAAATCTCCCAGCCCGTTTTCTCACCTCTGAAATAGGAAAAATAATAATATAGACACCCCAGGGCTGTTGTTTGGAGGAAATGAGAGAGCACACGGACAGCTCACGCGGGCCCTGCACTGCAGCGTGGTCACAGGCCCTGCCAAGGGGCTGCCCTCCCAGGCAGAAATCACAGCTGCGGAAAACACCCAGCCAACACCCGAGACACGTCTCAACCAGGACCTGACACCTGTCTGTCTGTCTGTTTTGAATATGAGACATTCTGAATATAAAATTATAGAGATGGCCGGATGCAGTGGCTCACACCTGTAATCCTAGCATTCTGGGAGGCCAAGGCGGGAGGATCACTTGGGGTCAGGAGTTCGAGACCAGCCTGAGCAAGACCGAGACCCCGTCTCTACAAAAAATAGAAAAATTAGCCGGGCTCAGTGGTGTGCACCTGTAGTCACAGCTACTCGGGAGGCTGAGGCAGGAGGAGTGCTTGAGCCCAGGAGTTTAAAATTGCTGTGAGCGAGGCTAACACCACTGTACTCTAGCCCGGGTGATAGAGCAAGACTCTGTCTCAAAAAAAAAGAAGAAAAGAAAAAATTCTAGATATGATCTGAAGGTCTGGATGACATTATCTGCCTGCAGAGGATTGATTTGCTTTTGCTTTTGGCAGGCACTTAGGCCAGGGGCAGATTGTCTTAATCCATCCTGCAGGGGCTAATTCAAAGCTGGTTTCAGCCATTGTGAAGAGGGGTCCCTTCTGGTTCTGCCTTATGCCTGGGGTAGCCCCCCAGCTGCCCGCCTGAGAGTCCTCGGTGCTTCTAGGACCCCTGCTGCTAGCACAGCCTGAACTCCGGACACTGCTGCAAGTCCCACTCAGCTTCTCAGCCTCTCGGGTGGCATTTGAAATTGGCACATGCTAGGGCAGAGTGGACCTGAATGTCAGCTCACCTTTCTGTGACTCCCTTCTCCCCTTGGTTTGGGCTCCTCCAGGCCCAGCTGCCTTGGTAGCTCTCTAACACCTTCAACAGAGTCTGTAAAATATTGTATGCAGTTTTCCTAGTTGCTCTCAAGGGGCGGGGTGGTCTGAGAACTCCACCGTAGCTCACCGTCTTGGAAGCGGCAGTCTGCCCTTGATGGTAACGTGGTAATGCTCATTTAGGTATGTTTAAAAAATTATTCTGCTTTGCCACATGTCTTAGTCCATCTGGGCTGCCGTAACAAAACTACCGTAAACTAGGAGGCTCATAAACAACCAATGTTTGTTTCTCGCAGTTCTGGAGACCGGGAAGCCAAAGATCAAGAAGCTGCCGGCAGAGCCAGGGTCTGGTGGGGGAGGGACAGGCCTCATGTTACAGCAAGCGTCACAGTGGGTGGTCCGGAGGACAAACAGAGCGGCACCCGGGGAGTCGGAGAATCAAAGCTTATTTCTCCGGCAGGCTCAGAGGGGCCTCGCCACCAAATTCTGAGCCCCATCTACCTGATTTTTCCCACTGTTATTAAGCTGGGGTGGTCCTAGGGGTGGGGTACCAGGTGCAGGTTAGTTGATGTGATACCCAATAGGTTAGTATTATGTTGATGCACCAGGCAATAGATTTAGTGTTACGCTGATGCCAGGCAACAGACCAGCTGGTGGGCCAGGGAACAGGTTAGTGTTATGCTGATGTGGGTCTTCCGTGAGAAAAGTGGGGGTCCCCGTGAGAAGTGGGGGTCTCTGTGAGAAGGGGGTTCTCCATGTGCCTGATGGGGCAAGTAATAGATGGGGGTTTCCCTCATCACTCACAGATGGCACCTTCTGTGTGTCCTCAGAGGGTGGGTGGCAGGAACCAGGTGTCTGTCCTCAGTCTCCTTTGTAAAGATACTAGTCCCACTCATGAGGGCATCTTCATGAGCTCATCACCTCTCAAAAGGCCTCGTCTCCAAATGCCATCGCCTCTAACGTAGGAATGGGGGACACGCACATTCAGACCTTGGCATTGGCTCCATTCATTCTGTAGTGGAAAATGGCGGGCGCCGGGACTCAGCCGCTTGATGCCTCCCCGTAGTTCCGCATCTCCGCGGGCCAGCGCTGCACGTGGCCAGTTGGAGGGCATGCTGCTGGGGCTGGACACCCAGGGCACACAGCCACCCCCGCCGGGTCCCCGCATGCAGGAATGCCCCCAGGCCCACGCACCGCTGCCTGTTTCCGGCCACGCTCATTGTGTGATCCTGGTTGGGTGATTTTTGAATCCCACTGTTTTTGATTGGATGTTAAAGCTTGTTGCTGATTGGATGTTAAAGCTTGTAGTTGATTGGACGCTTCTTGAGCCCTACCAAGGGTATAAAAGCAGGGGCAGAAGGGCAGGAAGGGGAGAACATAGGAAGACATGAAGAGAGCTGTAACACTGGGTGTGCTGAGCCTGCTGTAGAAGAATAAAGGCTGTTCTCCAACTCTTCATGTGCTGCTCGGTTCTTTCCCCGGTCAAATGAATAAGGGCTGTAACAAGAGCTGTAACGCTAGCTGTACACACGGCCGCAACAATCCAAGCGTCTCATCGGGGTGGGTAGGGCAGTGACAAACCCAGGTCTTCCCTGCTGCTCTAGGTCCACGTTCCCCAGGAGGCAGGAAGGGAGACCGTGAGGACAGTCTCCAGTCACGGGTACGGGCGCCACGTTGTCATAAACCGGAGGGGCATGTGGTCCCTTTCCTCTGCGGCTGAGCTCAGAGGCGTTTTTCCTCAGCAAGCCCCCAAACTAGATTGATTCATAACTTTCCCTCCAAATAATACAGTTTGGAAACGAGGTAAGAGAGCCATCTCCTGGTAAGAAATAGGGTGATGTGTGAGAATTTGAGAACGGGGGAAGTCTAGGGTGTGGGAAGGTGTCCAGAAGGAGTGGCTTCCCGTCCCTGCCTTCACCTGACCCTGGACCACTGCAGCCCCCACTTCTGTTTTATAGACTGGATTTCTGAGAAAGCTTTCCCAGCATCCTGGAATCCGAGAAGTCTTCCCACCATCAAACAGGTTGGAAACCCACTTGTTGATTCAACTGCCCCATTTCACAGATAAACACACTGAGGTCCCTGGAGATAATTACGGTGACTTCCCCGAGGTCACACAGAGCACTCGAGGTAAAACCAGGACAACACTGACCCTGTTCAGGGCTCTCTCCACAACCCCACACTCAGTCTTTCGGAGACACCATTTCCCAGAAGTTCTTTGCTTTAGAAAAATGTTTCTTTTACAGAGCACTGCTCTGTGCTTTTGCGTTCAACTGTGTGAGCTTTTCTCACAGACTCCCGCCAGAACACATGAGGTGAGGAGGTGAACATGACTGCTGTCGTTTTCCTGATGGGAAGCCCCAGGCAGCCCCAGAAACAACTGGAGGCAGCACAGCGCCCGGCCCCAGCCCGCGGCCTCCGCCAGGGTCTCCCTTTCCTTCCCTGTAGCGTGAGGATCCAGGAGGCTGACAATCGCCACATCTCCTGGGAGGCCTTTGGGAGACCCCACCCCTCCCCCCACGCGGCCGGAGTCGCCGGACACCACCTCGTAATGATTCTTCCTCCTCTGGGGAAGGCAGTGGGAGCAACAAACAGATTTCCAGCTCTCTCCAAGGGAGCAGCTCCGTTTCTGCCTCTGGGAGGAGAAATAAACACTGGCAAATTCCCTGCTTAATGACCCCCCAGCCCCTCTTTGTGAACCATTCATATTTGCTCTTTTGACACAAAGTAAATTAGAGAGAAACCCATCCCTTCAACAGAGTAAGACAAAGTACAGTTAGGATGCTACCGGGGACCTATAATTTCTGCCCTGGGGAAAATCACAGCACACACACACACACACGTGTGCACATATGCACCCTTTTGCTAGAACAGGCCCCTGCCGTCCTTGCAAAGACTGGGCTGAGAGGTGCCAGCAAATCCACTGTGTCTACCCTCATGACAAAGGGGCCAGTGCCAGCTCTGGGGCCCAGGATGGCTCGGGCCGTGGAAGAATCCCACCATGCAGGTAGGACCTGATAGTGCTGGCATTACATTCAGGAGGGAAAAAATAGAACTGAAACCTATTAGCTGCCCTCTGTCCTTTCACACCCTCTACTTCCCATCTAATTGGAGTAAAATGAACCAAAGCACCAACTGGTACAGGAAGGTGAAGTTGCCCTGTGTCTGTCAGACCCCAAAACACACCTGGCAGGGTTCACTGACCCAAAGCCAGATGCACAGCTGCCTCGTCCATTGAGGAAAGAACAAAACTGTAGCCTCCAACACAGAGACGTGTGTGAAGAACTACAACATCCTCTGATTAGGTGACAGGTTGCTTGCCAACCTAGGATTAATAAGCAATGGCTGTGCCATAGCTGGTGACCAGCTCTCTGCCCCCCACCCCCGTCCCCAGCACTGGAGTCCACACAGTGTCCTGAGTTCAAAGGCTATCTGTGCAAGAGCATGTGCTCCGGGACCAGGCCTGGCTCTTTCACTAGCAACCCTGTGACTCAGTCCCTCAGCCTTTGTGAAATGGGGACAGCAATGACTTTCTCACTGATGTGAAGAGTAAATGAAACAGAAGGGCCGAGCACCAGGTGTTCAGAGTGTAGGTAGCCTGCTGTCATTTGTTAATGTTAGGGACAGCACTGTAACAGAGGGAAGGGCCTGAAGGGGAAAAAAAAAAGGATTTTTCTGTCTCCTTAAAACTTCCCCACTGTTTTTGCGAACTGCAGCCTGGCCCTCGGTCCCTGAGGCAGGTTAAGTCCTTCATTAAAAGAGAGAACTCAGCCATCCCAGCCTGTGCCAGCACCCCAGGTAAATGACTGGTGGAGCTCACGGCTTTGTCTTTGGCAGAGATGGGACGATTAGAATAGTTAACCACAGGGCCGGGCGCGGTGGCTCACGCCTGTAATCCTAGCACTCTGGGAGGCCGAGGCGGGCGGATTGCTCGAGGTCAGGAGTTTGAAACCACCCTGAGTAAGAGCGGGACCCCATCTCTACTATAAATAGAAAGCAATTAATTGGCCAACTAACATTTATAGAAAAAATTAGCCAGGAGTGGTGGAGCATGCCTGTAGTCCCAGCTGTTCAGAAGGCTGAGGCAGGAGGATCGCTTGAGCCCAGGAGTTTGAGGTTGCTGTGAGCTAGGCTGACGCCATGGCACTCACTCTAGCCTGGGCAACAGAGTGAGACTCTGTCTCAAAAAAAAAAAGAATAGTTAACCACAATGGCCTAGAACTGAGGGACCCTCCCTTTAACGGCTCTGTATTTCCTCTTGTGGTCAGGAAATTTGGATTTTGAGATGAGAAGGTCTGCCATTTTTCCTCCTTTGCTGGCAAAGTAACACAAATTCTCTTTCCTCCTCCCCAGAACATTTGTTCTCATTCTTCTGATGCGGCCTCGAGGGCGAGTGCTGACCTTCCGGTAACAGCGTCCCCCACTGTCCCATCACCCAACCCATCACAGGACTCTGCACGCACAAAGGTGCTCGTCTAGGTGAAGCTTTGCTTGTGTTTTTGAGGTTGCACAGGCTCAAGAGAGACTATTTTTCCTTCACTTGGAAAGACCAGAGGGTAGGATGCACACACGGTGTCAAAATGCCCGAGTTCCCCTGCAGCGAGGAGGCCTGTGATCGTACATAGCATGAACACCAACGTACCCTCACCAGTAACTTTGCCCAGGAAGCTGAAGTCTGTTGGCAAAGAAACCTAAAAAGGAGGAACGTTTGGAAGAACTGAAACAGGATGGCCAGGGGTCAGTGAGCAAAGTTCACTGAGATCATGTTGAAAAGCACCCACAGCCCTAACCCCCTCATTAAGCATGAAAGCAAGGCCGGCATAAAAAGAGACACTTAAAATAGAGCTCGCTGCTCCCCGTTCTAATCAAGCAATAAATAGATTCTGTTCTTCTGTGCGTTGGTGGTCTTACATCGTAGCCCAAGGTTAAGGCTGCTGAGAGTGTAATATCCCATAATTAGCCTCCACTGCTGCCAGGACTTAAACCTGTCAACCCCCAACACGCCTAGATACGGGCCACAAGAGGCAGCTGGTTGCGTGACGCGATCTGAGAAAGCCCGCAGGCCGGCCTGCCCGCGGGTATCTCCTGCGCAGCTGTGCTGGGCACGGCCGGGAACCCGCGTCAGCAAGTCCCTTGACCGCCAGAGAAGCACGTGGGCCACGATGCCACTCACCACCCCCGCTGCCAACCCACCTTCGTCGGAAGAGAGCTCGCTAGGAGAACAGGACACAGACGCGTTTTGATGAAGGTGGGAGAGTCGAAAAAAAGATGCTATAAAATGGGCCATGTCCTGGGATCGCCAGGTGGGCTAGATGAAGATCTAGTCTCCCCAGTCAGACAGCCCTGGGTTCAAATCCTGGTTCCTCCACACACCTACCAGCCGTGTGATATAGAGACTATTACTTAACTTCTCTACATAGAGCACCTGCAGGATGAAGCTATTCTCTGTCCTGTGCTATTGAAAGGATTAAAGGAGCCGGGCTAGGGCAAGTGCTAGAACAGAGGCTGGCACGTCACAGGTGCTCAGTAACTGCTAGTGGCTTTCCTCTGTGGGCGGCACCATGGAAGCTTCCTCTTTCTTGTAGTCTTTTGACCTCTTCAGCGTGGTAACCTCTTCCGGATCCCTCCAATCTTGCCTTTGCCCTTCTTTCAACGACAGTCCAGGCCACACCCAGGGGTCATTTCCCTGCAGCCACTCCAGCCGCAGTTGGGGCTGGCTTCCGCCCTCCCGCAGCCCCGGGTCGTGCCCTGACAGCACCAGCCCGGGGAGTCCGAGCGAGGACTCTCCTGTGTTCTTCTCCCCCAGAAGGGCAACCAGGAAGGCTGTGAGTGTGAAAGTGTTTTATTAAAAATTGTGTTAGGATCTTATTTACCTTTATGCTTAATTGCAAGACACGAATGTACAGCCTTTAAAGCAATGGTGAGTTGTTAATTTTCCATTTGACTACACGCCTGCTGTCCCCAAGCACCGACGTAAGACGAACCCATCCCCTCGCAGAGTTTAGAGCCTAAGCAGGCAAATGGAAATCATGCATAAGAAGAAAGCAAAGTGTATCACAAAAGAAATTGTTAGGCGACAAAAGGAAAGGGCAGGCGGTGAGCCTGATCAGAGCTTGACTCAAGCCCTCAAGGACTTGGAACTGGAGGAAATACGATCGGGAGGCAGACCATGCATCAGCACAGGGCGGTCCGGATGCAGAGAGCATCTGCTTAAAGAGGGAGCAAGGCTCCGGGGCGGGGGACTTCGCTGTGATCTGAAGGTGTGCGCACCCAAGGCAAGAACGTGTCAATGTAGGGTGCAGAGGAGGCCGAGAAAAACTGCGAATCAGTGAGACAGACGTGTACCCGCGAGGCAGCGGGGTGCCTGCATCCCAGCGAGTAACAAGATGATCCTTGGGGCCACGGACAAAATAGAACTGCTATTTATATCTTGCTTATCCTCTAAAATTTCTATATATGGGTATGCTTTATAATGTGCAAAATATATTAGCCCATCGGAATACACTTTGAAGTAATTAAATAGACGTGTTGGATGTTCATGCTCTAAAACTCCCCCCCACCCCCAGTGGGACACATGATAAAATTAATCCACTGTAAAACAACTGTTTGGGGGTGAATTGTGTCCCCCAAATTTTCTATGTTAAAGACCTAACCCCCGGCCGGGCGAGGTGGCTCACGCCTGTAATCCTAGCACTCTGGGAGGCCAAGGCGGGTGGATTGCTGGAAGTCAGGAGTTCAAAATCAGCCTGAGCAAGAGCAGGACCCTATCTCTACTATAAATAGAAAGAAATTAATTGGCCAACAAATATATATATAGAGAAAAAATTAGCCTGGCATGGTGGCGCATGCCTGTAGTCCCAGCTACTCGGGAGGCTGAGGCAGCAGGATTGCTTGAGCCCAGGAGTTTGAGGTTGCTGTGAGCTAGGCTGACCCCACGGCACTCACTCTAGCCTGGGTAACAAAGTGAGACTCTGTCTCAAAAAAACAAAAAACAAAAAAAAAAAACCTAACCCCAGTTCCTCAGAATATGATTGTATTTGGAGGCAGGGTCTTTAAAGTGGTAATTAGGTTAAGATGAGGTCATCAGGGCAGACCCTAATCTAATATGACTGTTGTCCTTACGAGAAGAGGAGATTAGCACACACACACACACACACACACACACACACACACACAGGGAAGACTATGTTAGGACGCAGAGAGAAGGTGGCCATCTACAAGCTAAGGGGAGAGACCAGCCTCAGAAGAACAAACACTGCTGACACCCTGATCTGGGACTTTCAGCCTCCAAAATTGTGAGAAAATAGATGTCTTAGGTTTAAGACACCCAGGCTGCAGTACTTTGTCATGGTGCCCTAGCAAACCAACACAACACCCCTCATACTGCCCCCTGCTGGAAGAGGGTGGAATCTCCCTCAGGGGAATCCCATCCCGCCGCCTCCTTGTTCAGCCCCGTGGGTTCTCCAGCTCCTGGCCTCCCTGTTGCCTCAGCCAAGTGGTGCAGTCCGGCGCAAGCTGCAGGGACTACGCCAGGACATGCCTCGCCTGCCTGCTCCCATCCGCCCTCTGCCCAGACCTCTGCCTGTCACCCCTCCCCTGTCCGCTCTTCACACTCACCTGCGGAGACCCTCGTTCTAGGTACTACCAGGATAGAGCTGTCCCTGGGTCAGTGATGTGGCCCGTACCACTAAATAAGTTGGTGACTAAGTCAAGTACGGTGTCAAAATCCATCCCTACGTTACCAAATCCCAAAAGGGGTCCAGCCTAGGTCTCGTTGCCTACTGAACAAAAAGCCAATTATTGAGACAACGGGGATTGCCAAGGAAGGAAGGAATTTTAATGCAAATGACGTCTGCTGGGACAACGGGGAAATAGTCTCTAATCTGTCTCCCTGACGGATGACTAAGGACAAGGGCTTTTACAGTGGATTGTGGAATACAGGTCACCTTGCGGTGGGAGGTGAAGTCCTAGGTTCTACAGGTGGTCTGGTTCAAGAATCAGCTGTTAGTGATGGATGGTGAGTAGTTAGGCAGTCCTGCGGAGAGGCTAGTTAGGCTAGTTAAGTCTGGCTGTTAAGCTCGACTGGTAAAGTTTAAGGGAACAAAAAATAACCTAGAAAGGGGGTCATTTAGCAAAGCCAATTATGCCTAATTATTCAATCTAGAACCTTAGTGAGCACATGCTCTCAATTCTGCCAAACAACTCCATGACATTTTTTACCAACTCTTCCTCTTCCAGAGAGAGAGTATCTACTAGTTGGAAAAGAATTAGTATTTAATTGAAATTGTTAGTTGCTACCAAGAATGTCTTTCACCTGAGCCTCTTGGCTGGCCATAATTTGCTATCTACTGTAGCTCAAATTTTATAATTACTTGGTTGCTGCATAATCAAAAACTTTCAAGAGGTACAAAATGTTTGCTCTAAATCAGGGCTGCAGGTTTGCAAAATAAACCATCGAAAAGAAATTCTAAGCCTCACCATACTACATAAACCTGTTTCCCTTCATGTAATTGGTTGCGTGCATCTGTGCAGCACTTCTTTAGCAGTTGACACACACTGTCTTCAAATCTTTGGCAAGAAAGGAAGCATGAGGTATGCTGGCTCCCATTGTGATTGCTGGGCAAAACGCACAAACTTGGAAAATGAGAACTTCTTCCTGGCAGGTGATGCTGATTTCCAGAGGGGCAGAGGACATGGTTGTAAAGAGGGCTCCCGGGTGGGGCCTGCATGTGGACTTAGGCAAGATGTTTAAGTACTTGGGCTTCAGCTGCCCATCAATAAAAAGGGACTCAAAGCAGCTTCCTTACCCGGTTGGTGCGAAGATTGAAGGTGCTATTATCTATGCCAGGGGTCCTCAAACTTTTTAAACAGGGGGCTAGTTCACAGTCCCTCAGACCGTTGGAGGGCCGGACTATAGTTTTAAAAAAACTATGAACAAATTCCTATGCACACTGGACATATCTTATTTTGAAGTAGAAAAACAAACAAAAACACCCGCATGTGGCCCGAGGGCTGTGGTTTGAGGACGTCTGATCTATGCACATTGTGTTCGGTATATATATAAACGTCAGGAATAGTAAAGAAATTTAAAAGTTGCGGGACACATAGACATAAACATTTGATCTATTTCATTAATATCCCAGAACAAATTGAGGTACTGTGAAATAATAAACGGAGACAATAGCAGCTGATGTTTCATTCGCATGGGAATCGTGGTTTCTTTTTTCCGTCCCAGAGCTAAGGGCTGGTCAGAGGAAAGAACAGGGAGGATTTCAGCAGATGATGACTCAAATGTCTGAATGCAATCTGCAAAAGCAATCGATTGCCTTCCCGAGGACGGGGCGTGGCGCGGGCAGTTGGGCAATAGGGAGCAGGGGCAATTTTCCGCTCCATGTCTACGACAGCACAAGCACGATGGCAGAGAGCACCGCCAAGTGGAAAGCCTCATGCCTTCGGGGATAGAAAAACACATCCGTCTATTAAGCCTTTAAAAACTGTAACCACAGATTGCAGCAATGAGGCGCTACAGAGGACAGCGTGGTTGGTTTGGGGTGAGCCAACCGTATGTGGCAACCCATTAAAAAGATGGTTCCCCTATGGGAGCGCAGAGGAACAAAGCGCTCATTTACATCGGAAATGCTGACATGAGGCGTGTTTTCCTCCGCAGACTGGCAAGCGCCCTGGAAAGGAAGATTAATTCGAGTGGGGAATGTGAACTCTCCCTGGCAAACTGTGCCCGCTGTCAGCCTGGGGCCAGTGCCGAGTAACGGAGGTCACTGACCCTGGGTAGGAGGGCTTGAGCGACTCCCACCTGCGGCTCCCCACGCTTCCCACCTGGATTTAACTCCCACGCAGCGAATGTCATTCGCCCAGCAGCCCCGGGCAAGAGCAAGTCCATGTGAATTCATTTTGCCAAATTGTGAGCTGATCCACATGAATTTCAAATGTTCACTTATTTAAGGTCTAGCTTTCTTGGTTGAAATCTTTTAAAAGTTAATGTCAGAGCTCTCTGCCCTCCAATGTATAGGGAACTTTAGAGACAGGACAGAGGAGCAGACCCCAGCACAGAACAGGCACACACGGGCAAGCAGCAGCAGCCCGTGCTTGTTGCCTTATTAGTTTATTTCTTTTTATAAATCAAGGTCACCAATGTGAGTGGTACAGATGGGTGGGTGGTATCTCTGCAGAGACAGACATCTGCCACCTCCTCAGAGCAGGTCTCTGTCCTCTGCTGCTTGTTGACCACACAACTCTCGACTCATCTCCCTGATCCAGCACTCCTCCAACTCCAGTGTCTGCTACACACTGGGCCAGAGTGATCCTCCAAAACATAAATCTGATTGATAATAGATAGCCCAAACTGATTCATATTTGATAAATCAATTAATAATTGATAATCCAAAAATTCTCTCCTGCAAAAAAAGCAGTAAGGAAACTGACAAAACAAATTGTCAAAATCGACTTTTCTAGAACCCTGGAAGTTAACCTAATGCTTGCAGTATTCTGGGAAGCTTTTATTTAATTAAAACAGCTGAGTCTTAGTATGAGCAGTGTGATGTTTCAACTTGCCCTGTTCCTATCTCCCTATCTCGGCCTTGGGCTGCCTGGAAAACGAACCATCACAGCAAAAGACAGCAGCCGGGCAGCCATCAGGGCGAGAAAAAGGGGGTCATGGCTCCTTGAAAGCCTCATTCACAGGGAATTGTCATTCCTTGGCCTTTCTGGTTGTTCCCTTCAAGGCCCCGTGTACCAGGTTATCTTTGTTTGCCCTGACTTAGAGCTCACTGGGTACAAAAGCCTTTCCTCCAAGGGTATTTGTCCAAAAACAATTAGAGGCAATTCTGGCTGGGTGTTTTGTGGCTGCCTGAGGAGTAGATAATAGCCGAGGCAAACAAGTAGCTAACCGAAAAGAAGGCAAACCTGAGGGACGAGATCTCCAGAGGATCTTAGAAAAGCTTGGCCTTCCTCCTGCGCATCTAGAAGGCCGGGTGCAGTGTGGGACTGTACGTGTGCCGGGGGCTGAGCGTGTGCCCAGAGAAGGCCTGAGAGGGCCCAGGGCCCTCACCCTGACTGCTCTTGAGGCTCTGCAAAACCAGGAAGTGAATGCTAAGGCAGAGCTGCCAACCGCCTGGCTGAATGTTGAAGGAGTGTCCTGTGTACACAGAGACCCTCACAAAGCCTAGGAGATTTGTCAGTTTCAGGCACTCTCGGACCACTGAGCTCAGTGAGCAGAGGGTTTGGTAGCTAAACATGATGAATCTTGACTTTACAGAATTAGTTCAGAAAAATCTCTCAAGGAAACAGGAACAACAGCAAACCCTGGAGACAGGGCAGAATGTTATTTCCAGTGTGGCTACATTATTAATATAGTATGTAAAATGTCTAGTTTTTGCAAAAACATTATGAGATAGGCATGCAAAGAAAAAAAAAAAAAGTATGGGATATACACCAGAAACAAAACAAAACAGTGAATAGAAACTTCCCCTGAGGAAGCCCAAACATTGAGTTTATTAGACAAAAACTTTGAATCAGTTATTTTAAAGATGGTACAAATTAAGGGAAATCACATCTAACAAACTAAAGGAAAATATGAGAGTGATGTCTCACCAAATAAAGAATATCAATGAAGAGACAAATCATAAAAAAGAACCAAATAGAGATTCTGAAGTTAAAAAGCAGGATCACTGAAATGAAAATTTCACTAGAGGAGCTCAGCAGCAGATTTGGGTAGGTGAAAAACAGAGTCAATGAGCTTGAAGATAGGCCAATTAAGATTATCCAGTCTGAGGAACAAAAAGAAAGGAAGAGGAAAAAAAATCGAACAAACCTGTGAGATCAGTGGGGCATCAAGTGTATCAATATACACTTGATGGGAAGCTCAAAGTGAGAGCAGAGAGAGGCCAAAACCTTCCCACATTTGATGAAAAACATTAATCTACACATGCAAGAAGGTCAATGAACTCCATGTAGGAAAAACTCAAAAAGATTCACACCTAGACACATCATAATCAAATTGTCAAAACACAAAGAGAGAGTCTTGAAAGTATCAAGAGAGAAATGGCCAGGCAAGGTGGCTCATGCCTGTAATCCTAGCACTCTGGGAGGCTGAGGCAGGAGGATTGCTTGAGGTCTGGAGTTGAAGACCAGCCTGAGCAAGAGGGAGACCCCATCTCTACTAAAAATAGAAAAATCACAACATAAAAAAAAGTAAGGATGCAGCTAAAGCAGTGCTTATAAGGAAACTTATAGCTGTAAACATTTATATTTTAACACATTGATTGCCATACGAGTTGTATTTAACTCAGGCTAGTTTAGACCCCAGAGCCTCATGAAGCAAAACTGTGCATTTGGTTTGGGAAAATCTTACTTGTTGATGTTCTTATTGTTACAATTAATAATGACAATTTAATTCTAAAAATGTGAATTGTGTTGCATATAACTCACACACAGAAAACAATAAAAAAATAACAAATTATAAAGGTTCATTTTGCTTCAATAAAATACCATGACCCCAGGGAAAAATTTTTTTCTAGTCCGGCAGTCAATGTGTTAAAAAAAAGAAAGATCTCAAATCAATAATCTAACATTTCACCTTAAGAAGTTAGAAAACGAGCAAATTAAACTCAAAAATAAGCAGAAGGAAGAAAATAATAAAGATTAGAAAGAAAATAAATAAAATAGAGCATACAAACAACAGAAAAAGAGAAAAAACAATTAAGTCAATAAAACCAATAAATAAAACCAAAAGATCAACAAAATTGCAAAACATTTAACTAAACTGACCAAGAAAGAAAAAGATTTAAATTAGTAAAATCAGGTGAGAGAAAATGGCATTATTACTCCTGACCTTAAAAGGAAATACCAAAAACAGTTATATGCTGACAAATTAGATGACCTCTAATTGTGGGAAATGCACAAATGTGAAGAAACACACAAACTACTAAAACTGCCTTACGAAGAAAGAGAAAATCTGGGAATACCTATCCCAAATAAAGATGTTGAATTCGTAATCAAAACACTTTCCACAAAATAAAAGCCCATGACCAGATGGCGTCACTGATGAATTCTACCAAACATTTAAAGAATTATGTCTACGGCCATACCACCCTGAACGCGCCCAGTCTCGTCTGACCTCGGAAGCTAAGCAGGGTCGGACCTGGTTAGAACTTGGATGGGAGAATTAGCATCAATTCTTCACAACTTCTCCCCAAAAACAGAAGAGGAAGGAACACTTCCCGACTCATTCCATCTCAGAGGCTGCCTGTCGGAACGCCCTTCGAATACAGTCCGAACTCCCCAGCACGGCATTAAGGGCCCTTCATAGCCGGGCCCTGCGCACCCGCCCACCCTCTCAACCCCCTCGGTGGTTTCCGCGAGCACGCCACGCTCTTCCTCCCTCCCGGCCTCCGTGCCTGCTGCTCCTCCCGCCTGGCCCGGCCTCCCCACTTCCTCCTCTCTCAACCAGGCCCTGTACCTCTTCCCAGGCTTAATGTAGACAGCCCTTCCTCAGGAAATTTCCCTGGACACCCACCTCCCCCCAAATGAGTTAGGGGTCCCCCCCCCGGGCACCCCAGCACCCGTGCTCCTGCAGTGCTTCCGGCTCTGGAGGGAAAACGCCCATGTGTTCGTCTTCCTGTCTCCCAGCCGCGGAAGACCGGAGCTGTGAGTGGCTTGCACAGAAGCACGCCGGCATTGGCTGAATAGATGACCTCCATTCCCAAATTGCCACCATTTCCAGAGCTCTTTTTTGTCATTTTATCCCCATCCCAACGAAGCTTCTCCCTTTGCAGAGACAGTATTCAGAATAAAATGAATCTGAAAAAAAAAAAGAGCCTTTCCACGTTCGGACCTGCTTGCGGAGTGAAATGGACGTGGCCAGTCCACGCCTGTCCGTGTGCGCGAGCTGCCTGCTGTCTCTCTGATGCCCTCGTCACCTCCCAGGGACGTGGCCCCCCAGCACAGCCGAGACAGAGGCCACGGTGCTGTGCGGACACTGGAGGTGCCAGGAGCGGGAGACACAGGCCTTGGCCCTAAGGAGCGCAAGTGTCCAGCGGGGAGAGATGGGACAGAAAAATAGAAGGCAATGTCACTTCCAGAAAACTCAAGTCCCAGTCAAGGAAGTGAGGCCGGCAGTCGCTGCTCCGAGGGCAGGCGGTGCTTGTGGTGGATGAGGAGCTCCAGGGAGGACGGGACTTGGGGAGATGCTCCCTGCGGGAGCAACGGGAAAAGGCTTGGGGGTCAGAAGGAACGCAGTGCGTTGAGAGTAATGAGGAGGGGACTGGAAGAGGCCCATTTGGGAGGGTTTCAAATACTTGACAATGAATTAATTTTTTTCTGTAGTTATATGGGGGGCATTAAATATCTTGAGTATGCATGGTGCTCTATGCAGACGAAGCAGGCAGGCGGTCTGTAGTGGAGTTGAAAGCATGGAGGGAGGGAGCCCGGCAGTCCAGACACTGGGCAGCGTGGCCCCAACAAGGAAGGGGCCCGTGGGAGTAGAAAGTGAGGTCAAGGGACTTGCCCCGTCCTGCAGCCAGGATGGGGCGGCAGAGCTGGGACATGAGCCCAGGGTTTCTGCCTCCACCGACCTGGCTCTTCATTGCTGGGCACATCTGCCTGGCGACCACCTGGGCGTGCTTTAGAACACGTATGAGCTGCCTGAAGCCCTCACAAGGCACATACATGCATTTGCAGCAAGGGAGAAGGGTGGTATTAATTACGTCACTGTGCTAGTCACTCACACATACTAAAGGAGCGGAATTGGTCCTCTGCCCTTTGTGGGTACCCCACAGTTACTTAGCACAGTCTCTGGCCACACTGCACACATTGTAAATGCTCATTGAGTGGAAAAGTCCTGTGGCCACTGTAGAGGTCACTCGAGTGAGGTTGTCCAACTCCAGACACCTTTGAAATATGCGTCATGCCGACAGGTTTCCACTGGGAGGCTGCATGACAGCCACGGTACCCTCCGTCCCCTTTCACTGATAGGCTACAGGTGGCTTCTTCACGAATCTGTTTGGTGCCAGATTTGCAGGTGGGGCCCAAGTGACCATTTCTCAAAACGGCTCAAGTGTGAACTGGAACATTTTTGCTCGTGTGCAATAACTTTTAAGAAGTGGAATTTGTTGTCTCCACGTGACCCTGTAGTCATCCAGGGTTAAAAGACCTTCTCGGGGTCTCGGGGTCTCTCTGACAGCCACTAAGGCGTGTGCGGTGTCAGAACCCTTTGCACTGTGTCACCTTACAGTGGCATCTGACCTGACTTTGGAATAAACAGATTTAAGACAGTATTTCACAAGAAGAGACAATTCTATTATATCCTAGATCTTAAAAGCTTTTAACTTTGTCTTTCTTCCCCTCTTGTAACTAATAGCTTAGTCCGAGCATGAAAATAAGCCGGAGAGAAGAATGGTGTCCTTTGTTTGCTAATGTTTTTTCCTTTTACTTGCTATTGTGAAACGTAATTCTTTACTAGATGATGTTTAATGTTCTGTGTTAACTTCCCTGAAGGCTCTGTTGAGCATGACAAATGTGTGGATCGTTACTTCTCCATTTTCATTGAGAAGATAAAACAGTAATATATTAAATTTTGTGTTTTGTCAAGTTTTTCTTTAATTTTTTTAGTGTTGTCATTGACAAATATGAGTGTCCCAGTTTCCAACCGGATGCTACCCTTCCCCTTAAGATGTCATCGAGGCTGACTCGATGGGCCTGGCCTGACTTCCCGGCTGCCCTCTCTGGCCTTCCCAGTGGCCGTGTGGGTGTCCAGCGCAGTCCCGTGTCTGACCCGAGGACTACAGGGCAGCTGGGTGTCCTTCACAGGGCGGGGGAGCAAGCTGGCTGCTCTTGAACCCCATACCTCTCTCTAGAATGAACCTCTCAGGATGCGTCCAGGGTTGCCAGTTCGCTTCTTGTCTCGGCAACGTGTCATGGAAAGTTTCGAGCTGCGGAACAGCCTGTGCTTTTATCTTCAAAGCTTGAGAGCTCTTGGATCTCAGAAGGAAATAGCTCATTTGGGTTGAAAAAGACAATTTGGTTTTAGGATGATTAAACACAGGGTTACCAGAAAATTAAAAGCAAAAAAACTCTTAGCCTAATAAGAAATTCACATGTTTATAAATCTGTTCTGAACTCGTTAATGTCACCTAAAAACCAGGCATCCTACTGCAACATTGAGGTACCGAGTGGGGGAGCTGAGAGGAAAGGAGAATCTGCATCCTAATTAGGAGTGCTGAGACAACAGGCCAGGAAAATAGTTTGCAGTAGGAGTATGAACCATGAGACAGTGATGAGATGGTCCAGAGGCATCTTATGGGCACACACACACATGCACACACACACACACACACGGGCACACACCCCTCACATACCTATGAATATCTGCAAAGGTTACCTGCCTTCTAAGCCAACAGGCATTCCACCAATCCCCACGGCCTTGCAGGATGCTGATAGATTAGATTTGACATAATGCTCTAAAACATTGTTATCACCGTTAGAGCTAAGGCAAAACGAGAAACACACACCAGTTGTATAGCTTTCATTATTTAATAAAAGAAAGCTCATCAATCTATTGAACTCAACTTTGGAAGGAACCAATCATATATTGGTCTTTATATATATATAATACTGATTTTACATGATTATTTCTTACATGGATCCTCTTTCAAAGTCAAGGGTACAATGGATTTGTAGGTCTCTGATGGGATTTCCATGGGAGCTAGTACAGTCTAGCCTGGATACAGAGCTTTCTGGTGATCAAGTGACATGACATCTTTGCTGTCTACACATAAGCATGACCCAACGAAGGAGAAGAATAGGAAGTGAGTACAAATGCCTTGGTGATGCCTATTGAGTGCCAGGAATTGCCCACCTGGGCTCCCTGACATCCAGTCCCAGTCCCCTCCTGGGTGCCTGCATGTCCTACCCTCTGAACTCCTGCTACCATCTTTCTTGATGTTCTCCAACATGGCTTTCTGAATGGTGAGGCACATGGACTTTGCTCCTTTATACTTGGGACTAAGGTGGCCCTAGAGGAAAGAAGTTTCCATTGCCATCCACATATTGTCTGGACTCCATGTTCAGTAGCAGAGTTTGGTCAGACAGTCTGCAGCCATCGCTCATGATCTTTGAACTTGACACACCCGGATCCCACCCACGGTGAGGGATGGCTGGGGGCTGAGCTCTTTCTGCCCCTCCATTACTTCCACCTGCCGGAAGAATTTGCAGAGCTTCCCATTCTGCATCTTTTATTTTTAAAAAAATAAATTGGTCATTTTTCATTTTGAAAAATGCAAGTATATTATAAATTTACCTCCTCCCTCAGACTCCAACGTTGGGGAGGCACATGCGCCCTCCAAGAGCCACTTAAGAGAGAAGAAAGGTTAGCAGGTCCCTCGGCTCCTTCTTGAATCTCACTTTCCTCATTCCGGTGTGTATTCATTCAACATGGGCTGCAGAAAAATGAAGACACTGACAGGTGACACACAGGTGTTCTGGGTGGTCGCTTGAAAAGAAAACCTAAAGCCTTGCTGGCTGTGACCGTAGGAAGCAAAATTATGAATTTCCTGAGAAAATTAAAGAGCCAATTATATATTCGTGCCTGGATGAAAGATCATCTCATCTCCACCCAGGATGGATTAGAAGAGAACCCAAAAGCAGGTCCAAGACTTTTCTCAGGAAATGGTTTCTTGGATATGTCCAAATGCTAAAGCGCACGCTCGAAACCCCAGGGCTTTGCCCTGTAGAGGTAAGGAAAGGCCTGGAAGCATTTTAACATGGTTTCTCTAAAACGTCTGGTTTTGGATGGCCACATCTGTGACCTGCCAAGACGAGCTGTTTATCAAGAACACCTTCAGAACAGTTAACCTGTTTACTGGAATTTTAGCACAATCCACCTGGATCCCGAAGAGAGTTGCTAAAACCAATAGCATTTGGCAAAATGCATGTGGGGTATGAACACGGAGCTGTGGTCTCTGATTGTAGCTGGACAGCAGATTCAGTTGCTTCCTGAGAACGTTGCTGGCCCGTGTGAGGAAGATCATGTCATCAACAGAGCACGTGCTCCTCTGAAGAGGACATTAGGTTTTTTTAAGTGTTATCGACTCAGAAGTTTGGAACGATAGGACTCTAACATCATCCAGTGTTATGCCATTTGGAGTTGAAATTTGCCCTCTCAGGAGCCCATTTTTCTGCACCTTGAGGTGGTTCTTTAATAAATTCTCAAATGGGGATTACACACCCTTGTATAGGTTGCTCCAGAGAAAGCTCCTATTTAGGGAGTCAAAGATCAGTGGTTGATTAATAAATTGTAAGAGTTGCAATATTGCAAAAGTTTTCTTAAAGAAGTGAAACAGAGTGTAGCAACAGTTCATTGCAGAACAATTATGCCTTAAACTACCTGCTTTTCATGTCCTATGTTAAATGAGAGGCGCAGGCCTGAGGTGTGTGGAGAAGAGAGCTGGCCCTGCTGACAGGGACCTTAATGTTCCCCCAAAGTCGATGCTGGAGAAACTGCGGGTGTGTGAGGCATGCAGGCATGGATCTGCAGACACAGGAGAACCCGTGAGAATGCTCTGCTAACCGGTAGGTGTGCGGGGAGGGCGGAGGGGCTGGTGGCAGCGGGAGGTTGTGGACAGGCTCAAGTTCGGCTCCGCCACCCAAGCCTGCTGAGCTGAGGAGCTGCCGAGAGCAAGGGGTCAGGACTGGAGCCTTGCAACCTGGGGACCCACCTGGCCCCAAGGCTGCTCCTAGCCCAAGGGTTTACAGAGCCCACTCTGAGCAGGTGGCTGCAAACAGGGGACTCAAGGGAGGGCCACAGAGGTTCTGTGGTTCTGGGGACTCTCCACGCCGGGGCTCATTCCCTCCTCTCTCCTAAAACTTACCAGGAGGGACACACACCACAGCCTGACCGTTGGCTTCTCACTAACGCGCAGTACTAGAGAGGGAAGTATGAGCTCCTCGGCCACACAGCCACGCCTCCGAGGAGTGCAGTCACAGGGAAAAGAAGGACATCAGGCCCAACAGCACACACCTTCTGCCATGCTGTGACTGTCTGGGTCCCCGCCAATTCATCTGTTGAAATCCTAACCCCGAAGGTGATGGTGTTAGGAGGTGGGGCCTTTAAGAAGGTGATTGGGTCCCGAGGGAAGAGTCTTCATGGATAGGATTAGTGTCCTTATAAAATAGGCTCCCGGGAGCTCCCTCACCCCTTCCGCCACGTGAGGGCACAGTACGTAGGTGCTGTCTAGGAACCAGGAAGCCAGCCCTCGACAGACCCCGGCCTTGACCCTGGATGTCCCAGCCTTCGGAACTGTGAGACAGGCACTGCTGTTCTGTACTCACTGCCCAGTCCCAGGTATTTTGTGATAGCAGCCTGATCAGAGTAAGACACTTCTGGAAGCACAGTCATTGAAATAGATGGGCCAGTAATTAAATTGCCATAATACATAGGATCCAGGAGACAGGGGAGTATAAAAGTAACATGAAACAGGAAGAAGAAGTTAGCAAATAAGAAGCAAGTAGCAGTTGTCAGCTCCCAACACACTCAAAAACAGGTGCAGGGAGCCAGCGAGATTCCCAGCACAGCGGAGGAACTCCAGCCTCTTTTCCCACCTGTGCTAGGGAAAGGGATTTGCAGACAACGTTGAATCTGCCCTTCCTTATTATTTTAAGGGTGTGCTTTGCACACCTCAACACTGCAGCCCTAATCCCTCTTCCCTACCCCCTCACAATCACGCTGCACCCCAGTGTGTGCGGCCCCCGAGGTGAAGGCGGGTCCCCCAAACCGCACCTAGAGTTTGTTTCTAGAACTCGGGTCTGATGGCTTCACTCCCCAGCGTGAAACGCTCGGCAGCTCCTGTCACAGCAGAAGGAGTGGTTCAGGAGGACTGTGAGGCTCTTCACACGCTGGCCCCAGACTCCCTTCCCAAGCGCATCTCCTGAAATTCTTCCCCGAACACCTTACAATCTGGCGACATTGTTCCAGCTGGCCGGACCCCTGCAGAGAAGAGCCGAGAGAGGCTGCCGTGGCTGCCCAGCTCATCCGCACGGCTCGGGGGTGGGGCTGGTTTGACATGGCACGGTTTCCATAACTTGGCGCCTTTGAAAATGCCCTCGGAACTGACTGGAAGGTTGTTTCCACCCTGCCCGCCAAAGAAACGACGCACCCAGTACTCTTTCTCAGACGCATCTCTCGTCCCCTTCCGCCCCCCGCCTCTTGCCAGCAGAGTGTCCGCCCTTCCGCGAGGCCGTAGCTGTGGCTCCAGCGCCGGCGGCACTTGTGCATGGTCGTCTCTCCGGCCACAGCGCTGCGGGGCAGGAGCCAAGCTTTACTCCTCCTCGCATCCCTGTGGGACGTGCGACGCCTGGCATGTGGATGCCATTTAATAAATGCTTAACTAATTACTTAAATAGAAACGTGGAACTAGCTAATTAGTTATAATGGTGATTACACCCTACCCGGGACCTGTCCAGGACGCTGCTTTGGGGTTGTTCCCCGGGGAGCACTGGGGGTGCAGGTCACATTAGCTTCACCTGGCTCATCCTGGGGACGGGTGGACACGACTCAATCACAGGCCCTTGTCGCGCCCCCCCCCCAGAATGCCCGCCTGTTCTCCAGGTGGAGGATTCCCCCCCCCCCCAAATGACTTCCTAGCTCCTTCTTGGTGTGAGGCCGCCTGCCTTGAGGTGCTGGCCAGTCCCTTCCTGCACCCACAGGACCACCTTGTTCCAGAACACCGCTGGGGCTCTGTGGAGAGAGGCTTCTGGTTCTTCTGCAGGCAAAACCTGGCCTGGTTGACCAGCCCGAGTGAATGATTTTAGTACAGCCCTGCACTCACTTTAGGGTCGGGGCGCCCAGACTCAGCCCAGGCGGCTGGGTGTCCCCTGCTAGCTCACGGGTCACTGCACCCTCCTCCTGCAGGTCCCCTGCGCTGCCACATCCTCGCTCCAGGGCCTTCCTCCCCGCCCCTCCCCGCTCCTCCCCGCAGTCAGCTGGTGTAACTGACTCACCCCTGCAAACCCAGTTCCGGCCCCTTCTGATCCCCCAGCCCCCGCCACTCCTGGGCCCCAGGGAGCACTGGCCACTCCCTGTTCCGCGCCCTTCTCTCCTAGCACCCGTCCCTCCACAGTGATCCTGGCTGCGGGACCAGTCTGCCGAGGTCACCGCTGTGAGGCCAGGACAATGGGGGCCAAAGGGCCAGGCCTTTCCATCGTCACAGGAAACCGACCCCATCCCAAACCTGAGCCAGCAGCCCCTGACGCAGAAGCACGCCTGTGGCACGGCCGGGTTAGGGAGGCGGGCTGTGTGGTCCCGCAGAGGGTGGATGGTCCAGGGCCAGGGCGGGGTCTGAGGGGTTAAGCTGGGCTCTCCAGGTGATGCGGCCGCCAGCTGTGGCTCTCAGGCCTGTCCCAGGAATTCGTCTGCTCTCATGGAGACATGCAGCTTTGAAGCACTTCTTTCTTCCCTCTTCTGCTAGAGAAAGGAGATAACTAGGAGCACAAGAATATTGCAAAATAAATTAAGGTCTTTCTTGCAAGGAACACAAACACCCTCAGCAGGGAGTGGAGGCACCTGTGGCTAAGAATGAGCGATAGCTCAACCCCGAGAGACGCGTGACAACCAGCCAGCCTGCCCAGAAACACCCGCTCACAGAGCGTTGCACTGAGACCCCCGCTGGCTGGCAGAGGAGATTACGAATTAGAGGAAACGGCACCCACTCTCTGAAGGCATCTCCTCTGTTAGAAGTTGTTCTTAAAGAGTCGCCTGCCGCAGGCGCCAACACTAAGGAGAGATCAGGGGAGGGATCGCTCTTCGAAATTACAAACCCCAAAGCATCTGGAATTCCCATCACCTCGCCTAAAGCTGGTTTTGATTTCAGCCTTCGCCTGCAGGCTGGGTGGCCACGGCACACCATGCGCGCCGCCATGGCAGCGTTCCTGGAGCTACGGAAACGAGCTCTTAAACGCCAGGTCACCTCTTAAAGATTAACTTAGCAACACGGTAAACGCCTGGCTCTTCCTGTGCGCTGGGCCCTGCTCTGAGTGCTTTATGTGGGCCAACTCATTTGCTTTCTCCAACGCTCTTGCAGGGGAGCTACGGTTGTGATCTCGGTTTCATAGATAAGGAGCCCGGGGCACAGAAAGGCTCCCCAACTTGCCCTGCGTCACGCAGCTGGACAGGTGAAGCCGGGACTTGAACCGGCTGCAGCCGGGCTGCACGGCCACCTTTGACCGGTGCACAGTCCTGCCCTCAGCGTGGAGGCCGTGCACGCAGTGAGGGACGCAGGATGCAAAGAGCAGTGGCCCCTGTTGCAGAGGCGTCATGGAAATGCTACGGTGGCTTCCTGGGGTGACAGCTCATGGGTGAGGATGGTTGAGGCAAAGGGATGAAGGGGGGAGACGCTGGAGCCTCCAGTGGGGGCTCTGGTCAAAGACACTATTGACCATCGCCAGGTAGGGGATGAACAAGAGCAGCCAGGGGGCGGGTAGATGGATCCGAGAGAATGTCGAAGGTCACAACTACCGAGGTCCACAGGACAAGTGAAAGAGCCAGGATGTGTGCTGGAGTTCAGGAGCCAGACAAGCGCAGAAGCCACCAACGTGCCTGAGGCCATGGGGTCAGGCCGGCGTGAGGAGGGGCCTGGCCGGCCGTGTCAGGGACAGCAGCGGTCTGCAGCCTGGGTGCCACAGTAGAACGGCACTGTGGGGCGCTGAGCCGGGGAGGGCCCACAGGGCGGGTGCGGTTGGGCAGTGCCTGGGCTGGGTCCCCGGGTTCTGTGGGTCTGGGAGCTCGGGGTTCAGCGCCTGTGCCTAAAAGGCCCCAGGGGAGAACCTCCCTCCTGAGGTCACAAGGCAAATCTGCTGCCAGGTCACGTCCTATAAATTCTGGGCACTGAGCAAACGCTAAACTGTAAAACAGGAGCACAGAAACCATCAGCGACACGCCAGCAACCTCATACCGTCGCTGCAGAGATTGCCCAAGTGCATACTTTCCTTTCTGGCCACCAAGTGTCATAATGACACAAACAAGAAAGGCTTCTGCTTGTTCCTGGCCAGCCCTCTCAGGCTCCCGTGAGGTGGGACTCTCGCTGCATCTCAGCGTGTTAATTAACCCACAGGCTGTGGCGCCCCGTGACTCTCAGGGCTGGGACAATGTACGGGTCTGGTTTCCTGCCTGGGTCACCGTGGGCCTAATCTGCATACGCCTCTCGGGGGAGCTGGGACGTTATTTGCATGAGAATCGGAGGCTTCTTGGAAAAGCACCTGCAAAAAGGGCTTGGGAGCAGATTAAGGGCCAGATTCCCCACATTGAGGGCCCAGCCACCCTCGGGGGTGAGTCTAGCCCAACCCCAAAGAAGAGCATGTTGGGAAAGCAAGCCCCCCCACACTCCAAGAGAGGGCCAGCCAGCACGTGCCCTGCTTCCAACGCGCCCCAGTAGGCACAGCCTGCCGTAGCCAGCAGCCCCCCTCTCTCTGGAGAGGACGGGTGTGGACCACGAGCCCCGCTGCAGGTGCGGTTGGCTGCCCTGTGTTTTGTCACAGACATTCCTCAAGCACCTGGGGCAGGTAGGGCGAGAGGGCAAGGCTGACAGGTGTGGTCCCTGCCCTCAAAGGCTCTTACAGTCCAGGGAGGAAGAGGGACATGGCCATCCCAACCAAGGCGGTGGTGGGTTTTTCTCTCACTGCTTTCAGCCTTCCTGGTAGCTTGGGTCTCTGACACTGTGAAACGTCCCTCTTTGTCTCTGGTAATTTTCTTTGCTCTGAAGGCTACTTTCAGATATTAATGTCAATTTGGCCACACACGCCTATTTCTAAATTATTGTTTGCGTGGCGTATCTTTTTCTATCCTGTTACCTATGGTGCTACATTTCCAGTTTTTGAAGACTGCATATGGTGCATCTTTCATATATATATATATACACTCTCAGTCAATTTCTGTCTTTTAATTGGTCTATTTAGACCATTTACATCTAAGGTCATTGTCGATGTGTTAAGGTGAAATCTGCCATTTTATTATTTGTTTTCTGTTTGTTTCCTCTGTTTCTAATTCTTCCATTTATTTTTTCTATGTTCCTGTGGGTTACTTAGGCATTTTTTTTTTTAGGATTCCATCTTGATATACAGTCGTGTGATGCTTAATGACAGGAATACGTTCTGACAAATGTGTCGCTAGGTAATTGTGCTGTTTGCAGACACCCTTGTGTGCTTACCCAAACCTAGATGGTCCAGCCTACGATACACACACCTAGGCTAATGGGGTGGCCTATCACTCTTAGGCTACAAACCTGTACAGCATGTCACTGTAGTGAATACTGCAGGCAATTGGAGCACAATGGTAAGCATTTGTGTATCTAACATCTCTAAACATAGAAAAGTAAAAATATAGTATAAAAGATCAAAAAACGATACATCTGTGCGGGGCACTTACAATGAATGGAGCTTGCAGGACTGGAAATTGCTCTGGGTGAGTCGGTGAGTGGGTGGTGAGTGAATATGAAGGCCTAGGACATTACTGTACACTACTGTAGACTTTATAAACACAGTACACTTAGGCCACACTAAATTTATTTATTTAAAAAAAATTTTTTTTATTATTTAAAAGATATTTATACTTCTCTCTTTTTTTTTTTCCTTTCAGGCCTCAACTTACATATGTGGTTTAGGCCATACTAAATTGATAAAAACAATTTTCTTTCTTCAGTAATAAATTAACCTTAGCTTCCTGTAACATTTTTTCTTTATACACTTAATTTCTTAAAACTTTTTAACTTTTGTGATAGCACAGCTTAAAACATAAGCACATTGTACAGCAGTATAAAAATATTTTGTTTCTTTATGTCTTATCCTATAAGTTTTTTTTTCTATTTCTAATTAATTTTTTTTTTTTTTTACTTTTTAAAAGACTGGCAGCACAGAAGCCTGTGTGCAGCAGCCTCCCCACAAACACACAAGTCATGTGCTTCCCTACAATGCCACAGTGTTACAACAGCTGCGTCACTAAGGGATTAGGAATTTTTCAGCTCCGTTATAATCTTACAGGACCACTGCTGTATATTCAACCCATCACTGACCGAAATGTTGCTATGCAGCACAAGACTTTATTTATAGCACATGACCGAGTCACCCGCTGATTCACCCAGAGCAATCTCCAGTCCTGCAAGCTCCATTCGTTGTAAGTGCCCTCTACAGATGTACCATTTTTGATCTTTTATACCATATTTTTACTGTACCTTTTCTATGTTTAGAGATGTTTAGATACACAAATGCTTACCATTGTGTCACAATTGCCTAACAGTATCTTGTTTTCAGATATCTTGTTTTGCATAGTTTTCTTAGTGGTTGCTATAAGTATTACAGTATACACACATATACCTTATCATAGTCTCCTGGCATTGAAGTTTACCACTTGAATGAAGAATAAAAACCTTAATTCCATTTTGGTTCCTCTACTTACCTCACTTTGTAGGTATAATTGTCTTAAGTATTAATATTTTCCCCACATACATTGAACGCCACATCAGATGGTATTATCATTTCTGCTTTACCCATCAAATATGATTTTAAAAATTCATGAGAAGTAGGATAGACTATTTACCCCTAATTTTATGCATTCCAATGTTCTTTCTCCCTTTCTGAAGTTCCAAACCTTCTTCTGTTATCTTTAAAAAAAAAAAACAGGGTCTCACTCTGCTTCCCAGACTCTGCTGAGAGTGTAGTGGAGCCATCATAGCTCACTTCAACCTCCAACTCCTGAGCTCAAGCGCTCCTCCTGCTTCAGCCTGCCATGTAAATAGGACTACAGGTGCATGCCACCATGCCAAGCAATTTTTTTCTATTTTTTTAGTGATGGGGTCTCGCTATGTTTTTCAAGCTGGTCTCAAACTCCTGGCCTCAAGCCATCCTCCCACCTTGGCCTTCCAATGTGGTAGGATTACAGGCATGAGCCATCTCACCAGGCCTATTTCTTTTATCTATAGAAAATTTCCTTGGCCATTCTTAAAGGATAGGTTTGTTACAAATTCTCTTAGTTTTTCTTTGTTTGATAATGTTTTTATTTCCTCATTTTTTAAGACAGGTTCTCACTCTGTTGCCTGGGCTAGAGTGCAGTGGTGTCATCGTATCTCACAGCAACCTCAAACTCCTAGGTTCAAGCAATCCTCTTGCCTCAGCCTCCCAAGTAGCTGGGACTACAGGCATGTGCTACCACGCCCGGCTGATTTTTCTATTCTCTAGAGACTTGGTCTCCCTCTTGCTCAGGGGTCTTAAACTCCTGACCTCAAGCAATCCTCCCACTTTGTCTTCCCAAAGTGCTAGGATTACAGGTGTGAGCCACCATGCCCAGCCTCCCTTCATTCTTTTATTGTTGCTGTTGTTTTTGGATACATCTTTTAGACAACCCCTTCATTCCTGAAAGATATGAAAGATATTTTTACTTGATGTAGAATTTGCAGTTGACAGTTCTTTTCTTTCAATACTTGGAAACTGTTGTACCAGTTCCCTCTGGCTCCCATGGTTTCAGATGAGAAATCCACTGTCATTCAGATTGGTGTTCCCTTATAAGTAATGTGCTGTTTCTCTCTGGCTGCTTTCAAGAATTTTTTTTTTCTTTAAGAGTTTGATTATGATGTGTCTTGGCACGGGTTTCACAGCACTTGGGTTTATCTCGTTTGGGTTTCACCCAGTCTCTTGAATCTCTAGATTTATGGCTCAACCCTACAGACACCTTCCCAGCAAAAGCAGGGCATAAACTCACACTGTTCCATTGCCTCCAAGGGTGAGTGTGAGCTCAGTTTCCCCACTGCACCTGCTGACAGCTGGGGGTGGGACAGGGGAGGGCTCCCCCACGCTGCCTTATGAGGCCAGTGGTGCCGTGTGTGAGGCCTGGCTCGCCACTGGGCTCCATTAGCATCACCCTGGCGGGGCAACCGGAGCACTGCCTGCTTCCATGGCGGAGAGATGGGAGATAAACCAGCAACTCAGCCTGCAGACTGCAGCCAACAGGGGAGTTCAAGCGCCGCACGCATCCACCAAGTCAGAAGTGGAAGACGAGGGCTCTGCTCAGCCCCACTGAGTGGGGAATTCGAGTGCTATCACCTGTTCCTGCAGGGCAGAGGGTAGTGCTAGATCAGCTCCCAGGTCAGCCCTATTGAAATTCCAGCGGAGGGGACATGTGGTTTTCCCACTGTCATTTAGCTGGGAGGAGCACCGCCAAAAAGGTTTTCTGTTATTAGAACCCCCCCCCCACCTTCTTGGTGATTTGGCTGTGGGCAACAGGCTTTTCTTGGAGATTTTTGTTGGCAGCTCTGGGTTGGGGCCCTGAATATATACATGGAAGGAAATAAGGAAACCCGGGGGGTCCCACAGCTGTGTGGCTCTCCCAGTTTTGAGGGCCCTGGGAAGTCTGCCATGTCTTTCCTCCCACTCAGAGTCTTTTTATGCTTGTTTATGTTGTCATGCCAGGGTCTTTTAGTTGTAGGAGGGAGGAGCTGGGAGGAATAGGACGACTTCACCTTGGTTGGAATCAAAAGCCTGATTGTACCCGGCACGTTTAGGAGAGGTCGGGCGTGCCCCAGGGGACCTGCACGTCCCTGTGGGGTTCCAAGGTGATCACGACACTCCCTCGTGACCAAGGGGGTGGAGAAGCAGCTGAGGGAGAGAGCCGGCAAGCTTGCCAAAAGGTGGCTGTGACATAGAAGGAAAAGTTCTTATTGCTTTAAACATAATAACTTTTCCACAAATTAAAATTAAGTAGTGATCCAGGAACCTTGCACACCGGGCCAGTTTCAACACATAAACTCCAAACTTTATAGAGCACAGCTCACTTCCCCATGTGGGGCGGACACATTTGGTTATTATTATTTCTTACTCAGGAGGCTACCCAAGGTACTTTAAAAAAAGAAAAGAAAACAAAACAAACAAAAAACCCCGCCACCCTGGGCAACATAAGCCAGCCGACATTTCTAGACCCTAAGTTCTAACATTTTCTCCACTGTGGCTTTTTACGACATTGTCTTCAAAGGCCCTTGATGGCGCGTAAGGTACACACGGCACCAGGGTCGCACCCGGCGTGGCTGGCTCATTTCACGGGCCTCGCAGGCAACGTGGTGTGGAGAAACCAGATCAGTAAGATGCTCGCTGAAGAGGAAGACTGGGATAGGCTGCAAGAAACAGTGACTTTTGCGCCCGATTTCTGACACCTTTTTAACATGAAGCTTCCAAACATCTGTTTCTGAAGCAGAGCGGGAAACCTCCAGGCAGCCACGCTTCTTCTGTTGTGTCACACGGCAACTACAGGCTGTCTGCACTTCTTAAAAAACCCTACCAGGAAATCTTTTTCCTTTTAAACGACTTCAAAGCAGAGCGTTTAATGGCCATGTATAAGCAGGGACAGTTAGAGAGGGCACTTTGCGAACGGTGTCACCAGATGAGTCATGGCCAGGGATGTGGCCCTGCCTTCGGTGGCGGGGGATGAATGGGGCTGCTTCATTCTCCAGCCGAGGGGTGGGGCGGCCGGCTCCGCGTCAGTCTTGCAGGAAAGGCGTTTGTCAAGCACCTCTCTTCTGGGCACGGCTTTGAAGCAAGAGCAACTGTTCTGGCCCTTTGTTTGATTAAATGGCTTTCGGAGCTGTGTTCCCAGTCCCTGTGACACAGGCTCGGATCGCTCCGGCACCCGTGGGTCAGACAGGGAGGGGGCTGGAGGGGCATGTGTTCCTGCGTGTGAGTGGGAGAGACAGGGAGAGGGTGATTGTGCGGCATAGCAGGGAGGTCAAGGCAAGTTTTTTTTCCTTGATGAAATATACGAGGTGCCATATGGCGCAGCAACCTGAGAATACCAGGTGTGCCTGCACCAGGAGCTAATGTGCCGTTGCCATGGAGACCAGAGCTCCCGCGGCAACGCAGGGCCTCCATTTCCCCCTCCGAGGAGCTTACTCGCCTAATAGGAGCAGGTGCTTTGACATGCAGAAGAATTAAGCCTTGAAGGCAAGCCTTTAGCAATTTCCAATTTCTTTTCCCCTGATTCTTCCTAGAGAGTTTTTTCCCCCCTCTCTACTTATGGCTCTAATTTGAGCCAATGCCTTGGTGAAATAATAATAATAGTGGCATTTATTAAGGCTGTGCTGTGTTATACATGCCATATCTACCTTCTGGCGTGTTTCATCCACATTGATGAGAAAATCAAGCCACATTGAGGAAAATGAGATTTTCCCCCGAAGTCATACATTTCTGTCCACGTCAAAACCTGAACCCAGATCCTCCGCCTTCAGCGTGTGCGATTAACTCCCTGCCAAAGAGAGATGCATCATCATGTTCCAGCGCGTCTTTACCAGGCATCGCTGAACTCCCTGTCCTATTTGGGCTTTTCTCATCTGACCCCACACTATGATCAGAGATGGGAACAGGCTAAGAACTGAGGCGCATAAGGAAGAGAAAGGATGTGAAGTTCCGAAGCCTTTAGAACAGTCAGCAGTGACTTACTGACGGGACACGCCGCCCCACATTGAGAACGAATGGCTTAAGATTCAGCATCTGTGTGTGCCATTCATTCTCTCGACAAACACGTAGTGAGCGTTGCTTATGCCAAGCATTGTTCTAGGTCCCGCGGACACAGAAGGAACAAAACAGAGTAGACAAAAACCCCTGCCAGTGGGGTCACCCTATTCTGCGCCTGTGCAGGCGCTAGGGCCCCGGGAACTCCGAAAGGGGTGAAACATGGTCCTCAGCCTAGAGAAGTTTCCAGTTTAGGAGAGATGCACAAATAACCTAACTGTGGTGCCTGGTAGGCTCAGGAGAGGCACACAGTGCTGTGAGTGGGGGACACTGGGCTGGCCCGGGCATCCCAGGGTGCCTCTCGCTGGCCTTTTACGTGGCTAGAGCCCTCAGCAGACCCCAGACCCAGCAACCTGACTCAGTGTCCTCTGGGACCCTCCTGACCAGCTTCTAGGAAGCCAGCATCCTGCAGGTGACATGCATGAGAGCAAGCCTTTGTCATACCAGGTCTCCCTATAATAGTGTGCATTACACAAGTGGTAAGTGTAGGAGTTCACACCTGTTCTCACCTCGTTTCATTTCTTTACATTGCATTCTGCTCATTTCAGCTCTCCCTTCCATCCTGCTGAGCTCTTGTCTTAAATACAATCTGTCCTTCCCAGCTTCGGGCCATCTGGAAATTTGACATCTTCCTCTTCAATTAAAACACTTGGAGAGCAGGGTCACGCATAAGACCCTGTAGCATGGTATCAAAGCCTTCGTTCTAGTCCAGAAGAGGTCCATAATACCCTTTGATGTAGGCATCCAACTAGTCAAGCACCAAGCTATCATCTAGGTTGAATTTCTCCACCTTGTCCACAAGGACATCATTGGAGATGTTACCAAATACCTTGACAAAGATCCCTCTCCATCCCCAAAGACATAAACACACACATACACACACTCCTATCTTGGCAGAAGGCTGGAGAGACTGGAATTGCTTTGAAATTCAAAATGTGAAGTGACACTACCCAATGATCTGGCTCTGGACATGCTAGCAAACTCAGGCCTGTTTACAGCTGGGCTTTGTTGCATGGTGTCAAATTATCAAAATAGAAGTGAAAGGTTACCAGACAATTGTCCCCCTTTGTTTTCTTGATTTGTGAGCAGACAGGCATGGTATCAGGGCAACACATAGAGTTCAGTGTTAGTGTTAAATAAAGCATACAACAAAGTGAATCTAATACATTTTAATGACATGCACTCTATCATGATGGTGCTGTATGGCAATTAAATAGGGATGATACCACATCCACAACAATTGAAATGATTTCCTTACATTGTCAAAAGTCCCTGGGTTGTGAATTAGGTAAGGAGAGATCGTGGCTGGGTGCGGTGGCTCACGCTGGTAATCCTAGCACTTTGGAAGGCTGAGGCAGGAGGATCACTTGAGGCTAGGAGTTCAAGACCAGCCTGAGCAAAGGTGAGACCCCATCTCTACAAAAAAATAGAAAAATTAGCCAGACACGGTGGTGCGTGCCTGTAGTCCCAGCTACTTGGGAAGCTGAGGCAGGAGGGTCACTCGAGCCGAGGAGTTTGAGGTTGCAGTGAGCTGTGTTCATGCCACTGCACTCTAGCCCAGGCAGCAGAGACCCTGTCTCAAAAAAAAAAAAAAAAAAAAAAAGAGAGAGAGAGAGACAGAGAGAAAGAAAGAGTTCCTAAAAGAAGGAAGAAAGGATGTGGCAGAGAGGATTAAGGCCATCTGTAAGATCAAGTTTAAGGGTGACTTCTGCTTCTCTTCAAGCCTAGTAATTCCAAGGATTATAGTGTATCTTTGTCCAAGTGTTTTCAATCCCTGGAGGTGGCTGAATTTACAAGTTAGGACCCTGGGCAGGGAGAACAAAGTCTAAGAATACTGGTTCAATCTTCTAAGAGAAAAGAAACTAAAGAAATGCCCCTTGGGACGCTGATTCTAGTATTATTGAGAAACTAGCATGAAGGGTGAGTGCCCCCGCCCACTACGGCAGCACAAGAGGAAAGCAGACTGCCCTGTGCCAGAGTTCTTTGCCGCGGATGTTGACTCAAATCACCCACGAAGACTTTGAAAAAATCCAGACCTTCCGAAACCTACCAAATCACGATCTCAAGGAAAGGGGTTTAGGCATGTGTATTTTTAAAAGCTCTTTAAGTGGTCCTAATAATCATCCTAGTTGAAAACCATTATGCATATAGATTTTGTACCCAGAGGTAATTAGAAATTGCAGCCAAAGAGAGAAGCAAGATTGGGGAAGGCAAAATGAAGAGGCAGAATCTCAATACGCGTCCTATAGTTCAATCAGATTGCTTTCCCAACACCGTGGCATAGGCAAAAGGCATTCTGAGATGGCACATGGAGAGGTTATTCTGACCCAATATGGAGCAGGCTGAGTGGGCTGTTTTTGCATGAGGCTTCGCAAAAAAACCTAAGTGACCTGGGTACTTGATTCACTGGGAGATGTTTTAGGAGGCTGAAGGTGTTTAAATGCGCTATTCTAGTGCATTGATTATTTAAGTTAAAGGCACCGGGAACAAAAGCAGGTGCAAGAAAATCACTTTGATCTCATGCTGCTTCTTAAAAGCAGGAGATGAAATTCCCATGTGAGAGACTCCCTCCCTATACTAGAAAGATGCAACATCTCTATCATCAAGGACGACTTGAGCCCAAAGGAATTCTGTATGAAGGAGCCTTGTTACCCCAACCCGTATCTTCCCGGTTGACTGCCCTGGCCCAAGCGCCTCTGCCTTGTCCATTTCCACAGTTCGCTGCTTTGTCCGACCCAGTATGTGAGTCACTGACTCCAACGTCTTCTTTGGCTCTCCATGTCTTTGTGAGGCCTCTCATGCCACACTAAACTTGGATCATGCCTTTCTGCTGTTAATCTGCGGTTATGTCAATTTAATGCTTGGACGTAGCTAGAACCCTCATAGGCTCGAGGTGGAATTTTTCTGCCCCTACAAGGTGAAAGGAAGTGGAAAAACAGAAATAGCGCTTTGCAAAATTTGGTCGGACTAATTTTGCTTCCAGTCTTCCAGATGCCAAAGCAGCGTTCAATGAGCTCTTTTAGGTGTGTTGTCATCGTAGTCCTCTTCCTCCTCCTCCTCCTCCCCTTCCTCCTCTTCCCCCTCCCCCTCCTCCTCCTCCTCCTCCTCCTCCCACCGCCCTGTGCAAAAGGTAGAATCTGTGTGTACCCAGGGAGAGGGTGTTCTTTCTACTCTATAACACAGTGGTCCCCAACCTTTTTGGCACCAAGGACCAGTTTCATTGAAGGCAATTTTCCACAGACTGTGGAGGGGGGGATGGTTTTGGGATGATTCAAGCACATTACATTTATTGTGCACTTTATTTGTAATATATAATGAAATAATTATACAACTCACCATAATGCCCGATCAGTGGGAGCTCTGAGCTTGTTTTCCTGTAACTAGACAGTCCTATCCAGGGGTGATGGGAGACAGTGACACCCAAAGTGCATTGCTTGTGTCCATCTACTCCATAATCAAATTTTGGTTGCTGTCACTGCAGAAAACCCTGCTTCACAAAGTTGGAAATGGAAGGAGGCTTTTCCGTGCTTTTGTGGCAATCTCAGGATATTCTGCCTTGACTTTAATCCAGAACGTATGGAGATTTGGAGTTGTCTCAAACATACTTTTAAGGTCACTGTGATTTGTGACCTCAAGCAGTTGATCCTCTTCTAGCACGGACAAAATCGGTTCACCTGGCTTATTCACAAATGGGGCACGGATCCATTCCTTCCCAGTTCGGGGGTCTTTAGTGGTTGGGAAGTAATGCTCAAACTCTTCTGAAAGCCGAGATAGGTGGTCATGCACCAGCCGGGAGAAAGAAGGTCCTGGCTCAGTCACTTTCAAATTCTCTGCTAATGTTTGAAACATGTCAAAAATCCCAGTAGTGTTCACTCATCACCCCCATAATTCCAGTTTGGCTTTGAATGCAGCCACTTTATCTGCCAACTTTAACAACAGTTGTCATTCTCCCCTGAAGTGACAGATTTAGTTGAGCAGGTTGGATATGTCACACAAATAAGCAAGTTTTGTGACCCATTCTGTGTCACTGAAATGTCCTGCCAATGGTGACTATTTTTCTAAAAGAAATCTCTGGAGCCACTCTCATGACTCAAAAACTCTGGCTGGTGACCTACCTTTACAAAGTCCCCTCACTTCTGCGTGTAAGAGAAGACATGTGTGCTCTGCATCCACCTCCTCACAGAGCTGTGCAAACAGACGTGAGTTGAGGGCATGCACTTCAATGTGGTTGATAATTTTATTCACATCCTGCAAAACATTGTTTAGTGCAGGTGACATTTTTTTTTGTCTAGCCAGATTTCTCTATGGATGACACAGTGCATAGACTCACATTCAGAAGCGACCTCCTTGACCCCATCAGTGACATCTGAAAGCCGTCCAGTCATGGCAGCCACTCTGTCCGTGCATATACCAACACAAAATGACCAGTTCAGTTTTCCTGATATGCAATCCTGCAAAGACTTGAATAGTTCTGCAGCTGTGGTGCTGGTTGGCAACAAAAGCGCACATAAAATATCCTCGTGCACGTCCTCCTGAAAAATATATCGCACAAAAACAAGCATCTTGTCAACACTGGTAGACTCATCAACCTGGACTGTGTACCACGGTGACTCATTAATCCTCTCCAACAATTGTGCCTCAATATCCTCTGCTATTTCATCAGTTTGTCTAGTTATGGTGCTAGCTGGAAGAGGAACACGTGCCACCTTTTGAACTGCAGCCTCTCCTAAAAGTTCATGGCAAATGTCCTCAGCAGCAGGCAGGGTCAACTCTTCACCAACGTAAAGGGCTTCTTAGCTTTGGCAATGCAGTTACCTGCTAAGAATGATGTTCTCAGTGCAGACACACTGATGAAGTGGTGGCCTTCCATAATTGCTTCTGTTCTTCATGATCACATTTATTTTCTTTTGAAAAACTCCAAAGGCTTGTCTTTTAACTCAAGGCTTGTCTTGGTCTCCATGTGGCAAAGGAGCTTTGAAGGTTTCATGGCTTCTTTGAATAACTGGTCTCCACATATTATACAAAGCAGGCTTGGAGAATGTGAATCACCTGTTGCAATGAACCTTCAATTTAAGTAGGACTCTTTGTATTTTCTTTCAAACGCAGCTTTTGTTTTGTTGGCAGTCTTAGAGTGTTCTGCCATCTCATCATTGGGTCTTTCCCCCTTTTCAAAGAAGCTCTCCAGCCACGTTTGTTTTTCACTCATTTTTGCTAGGGTTAGCTTGTGGGCTTTCCAAAGCTGCTACTGAAACAAGTGCGCAGAGCGGCAAAGAGGTGCAGACGGAAGTGGTAAATAAAATAATGGACGGGACACGCACAGACTAAAATAAGTGTGGATTCTGACTTAAATCCTGCCACCAGATGCAGCTGTACAATTGAAGTACATCAACTCACTTGCCACACTATAAATCCTGCCATCAGATGCCGCTTGTCACTTGCCACTCACTGATAGGGTTTTGATATGAGTCTGCAGACAATAGATTTACCATGGTCCCTGTGCAGTCAGCCCTCTCTGCTGATGATAATGTGTATTTGCAGCTGCTCCCCAGCGCTGGCATCACCACCTCAGCTCCTCCTCAGCTCACCAGGCAGTAGATTCTCATAAGGAGGGTGCAAGCTAGATCCTTCTAATGCGTAGTTTACAGTAGGGTTCGTGCTCCTATGAGGATCTAATGCCCCGCTGACCTGACAGGAGGCGGGGCTCAGGCGGTGATGCGAGTGATGGGGAGCGGCTGTAAACACAGGTGGAGTTTTGCTTGCCCACCGCTCACCTCCTGCCATGCAGCCCAGTTCCTAATAGGCCACTCACTGGTGCCGGTCCACAGCCGGGGTCTTGGGGACGACCGCTGTGACATGACCCATGTTTGCAACTTAACCTCAACCATGCTGGCAACTACACAAGAAATTCCCTACTTTGGGGACCTATCTTGTCTCAGACAGGGGACAATGCAGACATGTTTAAATTATGTTGATCACAAATGTAAGAGACATTAGGACGTGAAGTATGATTAAGACTAGTGCAGTCATTCATCACCAGGTGCTTGCCCGTGAGCTTCCCTCAGAGAACAAGATTACACTCAGCAATCGTCCTATTCACTTTCCCTTTTATCCGGAAGCTTCTCATGCAATAAGCGCTTTTTCTTTTGAGACAGAGTCTCACTCTGTTGCCTGGGCTAGAGGGCCATGGCATCAGCCTAGCTCACAGCAACCTCAAACTCCTGGACTCAAGCAATCCTCCTGCCTCAGCCTCCAGGGTAGCTGGGACTACAGGTGTGCACCACCACACTCAGCTATTTTTTTTTCTATATTTAGTTGTCCAGCTAATTTTTTCTATTTTTTAGTAGAGACGGGGTCTCGCTCTTGCTCAGACTGGTCTTGAACTCCTGAGCTCAAGCAATCCTCCTGCCTTGGCCTCCCAGAGTGCTAGGATTACAGGCATGAGCCACCGCGCCCGGCCAATAAGCTCTATTGTCTCCCCCATCACCACCCCTCCCCAAAGCTGCGGCAGCTCCTATTTTACCTCTTTCTGTTGTCTGCCAACCTCAGTCCTCTATCTGGGAACTCATCCAGTACCTTCCATCAATTTTATCACTTTTTCATTGGTCATTGACCTCAGAATTTTAAATCTCTGCAGAGTAGAAGTGGGGTGCTGGGAAAGTCGGCGACTAAATAAAGGTTATCCCCATTTCACACCCGCAGTGCTGGGCTTTGTTATGTTATCAGCCAAGCACCATGAGCACATTAGAAGCCCACAGAATGCCCACCGAGCAGCTCTCGCCCAATATAACGTCTCTAGTATCACGAGCCATCCACCTACGACACCCCCACACAAAGGCGGAAAAGAAACGTACCAAACACTACATGCAGGTTATATTTTAAATCAAATCAGCACAGGGTGCAGACTATTTATAAAATAGAGCTGCAATTTGCCTTGGCAGGAACCGTGACTTATTATAGTACTAAACAACTCCTAGTGCTCTGTTGATGCTACATAATAAATTTTTAAAAGTTCCCTGTGATACAAATGTGGCTGAGGAAAAAAAAAATGATAGAAAGCTGAGCTAGTTTTCTTCCAAAACTAATCACTCAGGGTCTGTTTCCTCTCTGTCTCCTCTTCAGAAGGGATATGACTTCAGGAACAACAGAAGTTTTGTTTTACAATTAGCAAAGCAGCAAACAAATCTTGTCTAGTGTTTGCCCAAGTTGCGGGGGAGGCAAGTACTGCAGGGAAGTCTCGCTGTGAGGTCTGGGGCCAGTCGCCCCCCTAGGCCCCGGTTCCCCCACCAGAAAAGCGGGGGCCCTACGTAAGATCTCTAAACGTCCACCCAGCCCTAAAGCTTTCTGACTTTCCAATTCTACAATTTCCAAATAAGAAAAAGTGAAAATGAAAAAGAGAAAGGCAAACCCAATAGTCCGGGGACCCGGAGCGGTGACGAGCGGCCGTCCGGGAGACGCGGTGGCACAGGTGGCGGACGGCCCCGCGGCAGAGCACGTTACTGATCCCAAGCGTTCAGCCTCCCTCCCTGGAAGAGGTCTGTACATCCCCACCCGTGCCCGCGTGAGGCCAGGTGGAGGGAGTATTTCCTGGTTCCAGTGACAATGGGGTTGGCCGTATTGTCCGACAGAATGTGAGCAGAAGTGATAAGTGACGCCACACCGGGAAAGCAGTTTTCAGAGCCTCTGAGTGTTTCTGAGGCCTCCTGCTCTCTTCCCTGCGCCATGAGGACAGGGGCCACTGCAGGCATCACGGGCTTCAAAATGAGACGATGCACACGGCAGGAGCACAGCCAAGGCAGGGCTGCAGGCGACATACGTATGTGAACAAGGAATGCCTGTGTCACTGCAAACCACTGGAATCGGGGGTTATTTCATTACCTGGGTCTCACCCAGCGCAAGCTGGTTGATCCATCACCCTCCACTGGGTTTATATGATAAATACCAAAGGATGGTAGGGATGGCTTGACTAACACACGCCCTTAGGTTGGAAGCTCCTAGCAGAAGCGGCCTAGTGATTCCAACAGTACCAAGGACACCAGAGACAAACAACTGCTCCACGGCTGCTGCCCACAGGAATTTGTGGCGGCATGACACAGTCGCCGTGGCCACGCCCCCGGTCACCGCAGCTCTAATGGGAACCCAGTCAGGTGAGTGGGGGTCCTGGACTCGTCGTCACCTGTAGACCCCGGGCCGCTCCCTAACTGCCGATTCCCTCCAAGTCTGCAGACTCTATCCCTGGAGCCACGTCATGTGACCTTGGAACAATCCGGATTTAGAGAGGTCAATCCCATGGGCTTGTGTTTGTGGGTTTTTTTTTTTTGTTTTTTTTTTGTGGTTGCTCATCTAAATTAAAACACAGTATTTAAAATTTTCTCATAGAACAAATGAACTCTCTAGCTCAGTCTGAGGAACGCTGGACTCGAGGACCTATAAGGCCCCTTCCAGCTCTGGAACTGATGAATCTTAAAGCACCACCTAATATGGACACGATTGTCCTCGCGATCTCACAGGAGGACACCATGCCTGCTGGTGGCACACGCCAACCTCATGCAGCATATTAGGGCAGGAAAAAAAAAAAAAGATGAAATTTTCAAGCGAAATAACAGGATTAATTTAGGCAACATGAACATGGCTGTAAGGCAAGCCTGCCCCTACTTACCAATCTTTGTTCAGAGAGCAATGTGTATGTTACTTGAAAAGGAAAAAAAAAAGAAAAAAAGAAAACCCCCAAAGAACTAATTAGATATACAATCTGTGAACACAGTAAAACTAAAGAGCTCAAATCTATTTTTTTCCATTCTTACATAGCCTAAGGGCAATCGCCAAAAGAAATTACTATTAAGTGCGAGTAATGCAAAATAGATTGTGTGAATTTCAATCTGAAACGTGTGAAGGTAATACACAGCTGCAAATTAGGAGGCGCCTTTTGATTTTCAAAGTAGGCTTCCTGCACAAGTGGAAAAAGTCTAGCCTATAGAGAACTTCGAGACGGGCTAACAGACTGCATGTGGACCTGGAAAAGTGCAGGGGAATTCTAGCCCTGAAAAGATGCTGTGACTGTAGCGCTGTCCCCTCATCCCGGGCAGGTGAGACTTCAGCCACTGCGGAGCCCGCAAGGCTGCAGGGACTGCTGCGGCTGGGCGGCCACTTTCCCTCCCGAGGAAGCAGGCAGAGCAGCTTTCATCAACCGCTCGATACCCGGTAATCAGTATAAGGCAGCTTTGAGTCCCAGAGATGAGGAAGGAAGCGAAGCGCTGCCTGTATCTTGAGCAGCCCACAGGCTAGACGACGGATTCCACTCCAGCTTTCCGCGTAGGAGCTGACTTTGGATCCAAGCTTTGCCATCCTCACGCAGTGAACGTTTCCTCACGTCGCTGTTCTTCGGAACTGGGGCCACGATGAAGAAAGGGTCACCGTGAAGAAAGGAGACCCTTTGGTATGATTGGGTTCTCACTGCACCTATCACGTGACGCAATGAGCCCCACAAGCATTGCCTCCTGTGGAGGAGAGAATGCCCCTGCCCTCGCAGTGCCTGCCCGCTAGCGGCTGCGTGAAAGAACTCGCTCTAGTAAGAGGCCGACGCAACGCTAACACAAATTACCAGGAAGGTGGTGACTGCTGCCTGCACCTCGATTAGTATTCCCTCCTGTGCCACCTGGTAAACTCCTCTGCTTGCTTCAGAACGTGGCTGACGTCACCTCCTCTGTGACACCCCCTCTGTCCTCCCCCAGACCCTTTCTCAGTTGCGGGCTGTCATTTCCACAGACAGCATCCTATGATGGTTTCATGGCTTTCTCTACTAGGAATGAGTTCCCTGAGGGCAGAGGTTGTGCCTCAAATCTACTGGGTATTCAATAAGTTGGACTAATTTTATACAAGTCTAAATAATAGGCCTACATAAATATTTGTACGAGATTCAAATTAGAATAGATGGAAAAGTAAGTCTTGGCCAGAGACTCCTGAGTCCTCTCTGTGTGGATTTCCCCCCCTCCCTGTGGATTACACAGAAACTTCCTTCTGGGAGACCTTGGGGGAAATCCCCTTTATGGAACCTGAGACCCTCTGACATCACGTAATGCTTTTTCTTTCTTGTGAAAAGCAAATGGGACTGCTGGGCGCGGTGGCTCAAGCCTGTAACACTAGCACTCTGGGAGGTTGAGGCAGGAGAATCACTGGAGGCCAGGAGTTTGAGACCACCCTGAGCAAGAGTAACAGCCAACAAACATATGAAAAAATGCTCAACATCTCTAATCATCAGGGAAATGCAAATCAAAACCACAGTGAGATATAACTTATCTCCAGTGAGAACGGCCTGTATCATAAAGTCCCCAAACAATAAATCCTGGCGTGGATGCAGAGAGATAGGAACACTCATACACTGCTGGCGGGACTGCAAACTAGCGCAACCTCTGTGGAAAGCAATATGGAGCTACCTCAAAGCGATACAAGTAGATCTACCATTTGATCCAGCAATTCTATGACTGGGCATCTACCCAAAAGAACAAAAGACATGCTATAAAAAAGACATCTGCACTCGAATGTTTATAGCGGCACAATTCACAATTACAAAGATGTGGAGACAACCCAAGTGCCCATCAATACATGAGTGGATTAATAAAATGTGGTATGTGTATACCATGGAGTACTATTCATCTATAAGAAACAACGGTGATCTAGCACCTTTGTATTTTCCTGGATGGAGCTGGAACCCATTCTACTAAATGAAGTATCCCAAGAATGGAAAAACAAGCACCACATGTGCTCACCAGCAATGGTTTCACTGATCAACACCTAAGTGGACATATAGGAGTAACATTAATCAGGTGTCGGGCAGGTGGGAGGGGGGAGGGGATGGGTGTATGCATACATGATGAGTGTGATGCGCACCATCTGGGGGATGGTCACGCTTGAAGCTCTGACTCGAGGGGGGAGGGGGAGTAAAGGCAACACACGTAACCTAAACATTTGTACCCTCATAATATGCAGAAATAAAAAAAAGAGTTAGACCCTGTCACTATAAAAAATCAGAAAATAGCAGGGCGTGGTGGTGTGTGCCTATAGTCCCAGCTGCTTTTCAAGGAGGATCGCTCAAGCCCAGGAGTTTGAGGCTGCAGTGAGCTATGATGACTCCACTGCACTCTAGCCGGGGTGACAGAGTGAGACCCTGTCTCAAAAAAAAAACAAAAGCTTCTCTATTAAGAAATTATATATTTGTTTCTATTGAAAATAGGGAGAAATTTGATCCTTAGTGTGCTCATGAAGCAAGAGAGTTCTAATTGGGGGCTACTGCCAACCTCCAGTTTGTAGCTCAGGAAAGGTACTAAAATGGGTGAGAACAGAACCCTTCTTCCTTCTGCCTTTCCACCTTTGCTGGAAAAGTAGCCAAACAGCTCTCACAAGCCCTCAGCCAGACCCTCCTGTGTGCACATGTGCACCACGGCCACTGGGTAAGCCATGCCAATTGTGGGGTTCAAAGCCTTTTGGATGACTGAGGAATCCCACTTTTGGCACAAGTCTGGAAGCAGTGTGGGTATCGCCTAGATACAGCTCAGATGTATCTGTCAGGGAATAAAAGGGGAGCAGAATACTTTGGTCTCCTTCTGGTGTCCTAAGATTTCTGTAACACTGCAATAAAAGTATCAGAGTCGAGTCTAGTTCAGTGAAGAGTGGCCCCCAGTTTTGGTAGATCCCAAAACAATCATTTAAACCTTGAGTCAAAAAATGGCTCACTGAATGTCAAACTGACCCCATTCGCCATGACTGGCAATGCTTAGGAGTGTTATTCGCCGTTGCATCCACTTGTTTCAGAAGGTGTGACCAAGAGCCAGCTTAGACATTCAGATTTGCTTTATTTGCAGGAGGAAAAAAAAAAACTCACAACATAAAAACAGCAAACCAGTGACATGCTGGTAAACTAGCTCTCCAAGGGGGTCGGTGACGGAGAAAGCCCTGACTTGTAGTGTTTGCCGATTTCCGTGGTCTGAACACTCTCACCATGACTAACCTCCCCTGGCGAGGGCTGAAAGGCGTGCAACCTTCCTTACTATTCAGCAACTGGCTTCGCGACAGCCTGGTGTGCAAGGCCCTCCGCCAGCCGCACACCGCTGCAGCGAAGGTTTATTGAGGGTTTATTATGGTGCCAGAACCAGTAAGCACTTTAAATTCAGAATCTCATTTAACCTTCCCAATGGTCCTATGAGAAAAGTACTATTACCATCATCTCCGTTTTCAGGTGTGATAACACACACACACAGAGCATAAGTAACGGGCCAGAGTTCCAAGCTTGGAAATGGTCAAGCGGGACCAGAAGTTCTCACAACGGCAAAACGCCTCTCAGGAGCCCACGGTGCCTGGTTTTAAGCAGAGAGCAGGCATCTGCCCAACAGCAGGGATGGCGCTGTGGCCAGAGGAGGCACAGTTGTGGCTCCTGCCAACCTTCCCCGCCCAGTCACAACAGGACACATGGGGATTCCTTTCCTCTGAAAACTCAATGCCCTCCTTCTGTTTCTTCCTTCCAGTCTGAGTCTCACAGTCTGTCACACTCTTGTTGGTAACTACGAGTCTCTGTTCCTCTCGTCCTCCCTTGAATAATTCCGATCCCATGTACTGTTACTGAAGAGCCCCATTCCTCCTCCAAGGCAGGTCCACAAGCAGCTGTCCTGCCATGAGGGGTTAGTAACTGTCTAAATGTCCCATGCTAGTTCGTACGAGAACCACAACAGCCTGGTCCTTCCCCAGGGGACATTTTTAACATAGTTGGAAAAACTATCGTGGACATTGGCACAGTGATCACTGATAACTCACTTAAAAAAAAAAAAAAAGCAAGAAATGGACAGTGACACATTCATATCTAAAAGTTGGGAATAACTGTAAAAGACTGAGAAATGAAAACTCAACAGGAATTAGGCTTGTGTTAAATCATCCAAGGACTGTCATGTATAGACCAATCAAAATTGGGAAAGCAATTGGTGGGATGAAGAGTTAAGAATTCCTGGGCACTGGAGGGTCAGGGTGGCAGGCAAAGAGTACACAGCCAGTGCCTGAACCTGAACTTGACAGCCAGGTCCAAGCAATAAGCAGACTCAACAGCCTGTGAGGAACAGCATGGGGAAGGAGGGGCCCCTGAGCGTCCGGGAAGGCAGGTGTGGGCCGCCACTGCTCACCAGTCCACCTCTCAAACGGGGCACCAAGTAATCAGCACAAAGCTCAGACGGGGCCAGGGCTGCACCCACGGGCACTCTGGGGTCCAGGAGATACTGTTTGAAATTGCGGGCTGCAGCCACCAAGTAATGAAATCAATTCCCTCGGGCAGTTCCAGCAATTTCGTAAAATGAAACCTATTAGAAAATATTAGAGTGCATTACATGTAATGAGGGCAAAAGTTATTTTATTAAACTTTTGCTGTGTGTAAATACATAAACTCATACATATCTATATAAAATGAAATGCTTACTCTTAATTACTTTATTTTTTTAATGTATGAGAAAAGTACTACTATATGAAAGAAATCCACATTATGTGGAGAAAACTCATGTTGGGAAATGTTTCTATTGTTACATGATTTTGTTGCCAAAAACATTGAGTCTCTTATTATAAATGTGCAACTTAAACTTGAAACAATTGTCTTCCTTGTTTAAAAATCTTCTAAATGAATAGGTTAAATGGGTTTTGATAAATATGAAATGCAACCTTTCAATTAATTACAAGAACTGGCTACCATCAAGGAAGATGCAAATTTAATAGCCAGAGTTAAATAAAAACTGCATAATTAGTGGGCATGATTTAAAAATGAAGCTCATGACTTGTAGCTGCAGCCAATAATTTGTTTCCTCCACTTGGATCTACGTACCTTTGTGAAGTTACTTTTCCAGCTATAGCAATCATTAAAACAAAGCACTGAAATAAACTAAATCACTGTCCCTAAATTGTTACCCTAAGATTAAAAAAAATAATAATGAAGTATATTTAATCTCATGGCTCTCAATAAAATTATTCAAAAATTTTGGAAGAGTCTTGTACCAATTATTTTTTAAGTGTTTTCATATTTATAGTCTTTAAACCTTCTGTATTTTGTAAATGTTTATAAATTACAAATACTACTGTAGTTTTCAAATATTCTTAAACTATCAGTATAGTAATAGAGTGTAACTAACATTTTGTTACTGGAGAGTCATTATCAAAGTAGCTGGGAGAGCACTGTCCTCGGTTAGAGTGACAATGACTAACACAATCCTGCCCTATGGGCCAGTGAAATAGGGTGGAGAGCTATAGCTGACTCTTGGCCCAAGGGCTTTGGGGAGGTATTGTAGAAGTAAGGGTAGGTTAATTGATTCCATTTCTATAGATACTGCTTTAAAACCTTAATAAATTTGTAAGTATATTTCTTTTATAACGTAATTATCATGCAAAAGAATACAAAATAAAAGGAAAAAAGTCTCCCCTAAAGCAAGAGGTTTTGAATTAATTTTGGCTCAAATAAAGAAAATTTTAAGGGTTAATTCTTTTTTTTTTTCATTTTAGCATATTATGGGGGTACAGATTTTAAGGTTTCAATAAATGCCCATTTCCCTCCCCCCCCCAGGGTTAATTCTTAAAAGGAATTTATCATAGAAGTTTTTTCCTGAAATATTAAGAGTTCATTGATAGCACAAACTAATGAAATATGTAAAGAATTAGTTTACTCTAAAACATACAGAAAAGATATTTTTATTGTCTAATAATCCCATACTAAAGAACTCAGGAAAAAATAGAAGTTTCCATTAGAAGTAGGAACTGAAGACATTATTTTTTATTAGCAAATATGTATTTTACACAATTCCCTAGTGAGAACCAAGGGAAATGGTGCTTTTTTTTTTTTTTTTTTTTTTTAGACAGTCTCACTCTGTTACCCCATGTAGAGTGCAGTGGTGCCATTATAGCTCACTGCAACCTCAAGCTCCTGGGCTCAGGTGATCCTTCTGCCTCAGGTTCCCAAGTAGCTGGGACTACAGGCACTCACCACGATACCAGCTAGCTTTTTTCTATTTTTAGTAGAGATGGGGTCTTGCTCTTTCTCAGGCTGGTTTTGAACTCCTGAGGTCAAGCAATCCTCCTGCCTTGGCCTCGAAGAGTGCTAGTCTTACAGGTGTGAGCCACTGTGCCCAGCAACACGAATAGTTTCTGAATGCAATTTCTAGCTACCTTGAGCAAACGTCATTCTTTTGTTGCTATGTTTCTGCAAGTCTTTTCCAGAGCCACTATGGTTTATGACATTCTGACCAATTAGTTGTCAGCATATTTCCTTTTACCTTCACTGCAATGACCTTACTTTTTCTATGATTTCATACAATTAACTTGTTCAATTAAATTTACACAAAAAGCTGTTTTCAAAAACATACTGCTAGGCAACGGAAACCTATTGTACTAAATCTCAGGTGAAAAACACTCCTAAAGAGAGATTTAAAAAACATGTATAAAGAGAGATGAGAATAATTATAGTTGCTTCACAATAAATTAATTTGAAATGTTTTGTTAAAATTTATAATTATAGGTAAAAAGAAATAAGCTGAACTACAAAAATTATGTTCATGTGTATAAATATGTGACTATCAACTGTATATATACTCAACATACATGATAGATCCCTAATAACTATTTGATTTAGTTTGGTATGTATGATCAACCCACCTGTCCCCTTGGCTATTAATTTGGGAAGACAGAATAAAAATGTCAATGCTCTGTGTTTTCAAGAGAGCACACAGTTATTAGAAGCCCTTTGCAGACACTTGCTTTGAAAACCAACAAATGAAATGAGTTCTTACAGTAAAGGCAGAATAATTTATTATCCTAAATTCAGAACTAGCTTAGATTTTGAAATATGGGCTTTGTATTGTAAACGAAACTAAAACATTTCATCCACACTTATTTATCTTTGTGGAAAAAAAAAGTTTTGATTGGGAAAAGGCTTTTAAGGACTGACAGAATTCATAAAAGGGTGCCTCAGGCTTCCTGGAAACCAAATTGTTCTTAAAAAACAGCTTTGATGAGTTAAGTACAAATGAATCAAAAACATATGGATTACACTTCCCCTAAAATACACCAGGGTTTTAAGAATTAGAGGAAATATGTTTGGTTAAGTATGTTTGAGAAATACTACAAAACATTTCAAAATGTTTAAAAAATAGCTTCAGGTATTTTATATATAAACCGCAAATGAAGCTCAATTCATCCATCTCTAATTACAAAATAATTACTGACACTACTACAGTTTAGGATTTATGTTATGGAATACAGTAGTCATACCATGATTAGTCATGTGCTTAAAAAATTATTTAAGATGTGCTAATTGAAAGATTTTGAACATTCAGAACTAAACTCAGTTCTGGGGTAGCGCTTCAAATATGGACACTGAGCCCAGGGCCTTGGTTATGCTCTGATGACAACTATACATCCAGCTAAGTGCTCTGGGGCTGTCATCCAATTAGCAGGGCACTGTCGGGGATCTTGGTAATAAAAATAATTGTCAGAGTCCTATGTCACTCAAGTTGGTGACCTAAATATAATTCAAGCTCTTAGAATTAGTTCACTTTATAAAGCTTTGCCCTGAAGCACAATAGTTGTACTCCGATATAGCAAATGGCAGCAAAAGTCCCAAATTCATTTAAATCCCACAACTCAAGAGCCCCACCCCCCCCTTTTTTTTGTGCCATCACTGTTAACATAAATACTGTGACAGAACATATCACAGTAATCGGCCTAATCCTGGTAAAAAGGCATTGTAACAAAGATAAAAAAAAGTGATTGATAACCTCACAAGTGAATGCAAACTATTTATTTCAAGAATTGAGTACTTTTTTGTGTGTTTAACATTCTTGAACATAATCTTGGGGTATGGCAGATAAATGAGCTCTGGAACCAAACTGATCTAGGTTCTAACCCTTCCATGTCTTAGAAGCCATGCAACTAGAAAAGGTCACTCTATAACCTTCAATTTCCTCTTCTGGAGAAAAAGAATAATAGTAAATACATCTTAGGGCTAATGTATGAATACATACGAATATATAAATTTAATACATTTAATACAAACTTCACAATAAAAGTAAATCTAGCACACAGTAAACACTGTAAATGTTGGTTCCAACCCCATGTTGCCAATTTATCTTTTATTTCTTCTTCTTAACTATGATCAACTTGTGTGAAATATCTGTATTGGTACCATGCTACAGCCTTAAAGGTCCATGGTAAGTGTTTTCCTGCCTGACTTGCTTTCTTTAAGTCTTGTCGGCAGCATTCTTCAAGATCAGAAACACGTAAAAACTCTGTTTCCGAGGTCAGAATGTGATCTTGAACACATATTTTTAAATCTTCATGGGTTCAGCTCTTCACCTAAAAGATGAGGAGACCAAGTCATTTGCTTTCAATTTCAGCTTTCAATGTTGTAGGTTCCTGGTGAGCCTCTCAAAACTTACACAGAAGATACTAGAATAAGTAAAACTAGGGAAGAGGTGGCCGTAAGAGTTGATCATAAAGAGGGTAACAAGTAACCACTGAACACATGTGCTTGCTCCTTGATCCCTGTCTCGCCTACTCTGCATGCAATAGGAGCCAGTGGGATGCCCAGGGCAGGCTCCGCATCCACCTGGCTCAGGTGCAGTGACTGTGGTCACATCCAGTACGGGAGGGGGAAGGAAGCACCTCCAGAAACTGGGTGTGAGTTGATGGAACTATCCAGGTGAGACTTCGGCCCTGCCTTTCTGCTCATCCATTAGAAAGGCAGCAGCTGATGCTGGGACGGGAAGGAGCCAGGTTTACATCTTCCCTTGTGGTTTCCAGTTAAATTCCTGACTGCCTCACTGCCATGTGAGTCAGTAACCTTGGCACACCAGTAGGCAGCACTGGCCACACACACTGGGGAAAGGAGAAAGGACCGAAGGGAAAAGAGGGATGGCTCTATCCACAGACATCTCCTACTTTTGTCTCACTAATTCTTTTCCTTACTCATAATTGCTAAAACTTGGCAGCAACCAAGATGTCCTTCAATACATAAATGGATAAACACACTGTGGTACATCCATACAATGGAATATTATTCAGTGCTAAAGAGAAATGAACTATATCATGCCACAGAAAGACAAAATGCACATTGCTAAGTGAAAGAACCCTGTCTACAGAGGCTGCATGCATTCTGATTCCAACTGTATGACATTCTGGGAAAGACAAAACTAGAGAGACAATAAAATGATCAGTGGTTGCCAGGGGTTGGGATAAGAAGGAAAAATGAACAGGTAGAGCACAAGGGATTTTTCAAAGCAGTTAAATTATTCTGTATGATATTGTAAAGATGGATACATGGCATTATGCTTTCGTCAAAACCCACGAAACTACAACACAAGGTGAACCCTAATGTGAACTATGGACTTTAGTAATAATAACAGATCAGTATAATTTCACCAATTGTTAACAAATGTACCACACTAATGCAAGATGTTAATAAAATGAGAAACTGCAGGGCAGGAGGAGGCAGAGTTTATGGGAGCTCCATACTTGCTGCTCGATTTCTCTGTAAACCTAAAACTGCTCTAAAAAATAAAGCCTATTAACTAAAAAACTGTTTGAAAGGGGTCATAAAATAAGACACCATCATCTGAATCTCACCACATGGAACAACAATTTGCAATGGTGCTACACAAATAAGACAAGTGTATTTATTTATTAAACCAGTTAGAATTGAAAACACAAACATCTTACCTGCATCAACCTCGCATTATACCTTGGTATAATGCACAGCAAACACAAAATGTCAGGTTTACAATATGTGATTTTATGAGAACAAAATTCTGGGAACAGTCATTCCTTACTAGTAAGAGGTTTGTTGCTCCCACTGGTGGCAATAAGCGGACCTGTGAGTGTAGATAAAAATGAACCACAAAGAAAACACTGACAACCAACACTCTAGAAATTTATTACCAAGTTACATCCTACACACAAACACAACTGAGCTCATGAGACTAGCAAAAGTAGCAGCACAAAAATGTAAGGAAAAACATATTTAATAAATACAATTTAGAAACATTATTTTAAAAAATTAGATTTGAACACTGTGAGACAAAACACTGAAACAGAAATCTTAACGACCCATTTACAAGCCATTGTAACATGCAGTGATCCCCAGACACTGTCCACAGCAATGTTAACTGAAGGACGCTCCCTGCTGTGTACCACCATATGGGTACACGTATTTGTCCAGTTTTGTGTGTTCTCCTGGAGTACGTGGGTCTTTAGAGAATGAACACAGGAACAGTTAGGCTCCAAAAATTTTAATATTGTCACATTAGTTTGTATTTATGAAGCTATGAGAAAACAGTAGGATGTCAGTGTGTTTGAAGCTATTGCTTAGAAGAAATACACGCAAACAATGAAGCTGGCCACAACAAAGAGGGAAAAAGTAATTCAGACATTTCAGAGAGGCTTACTTTGAAATATAAGTCTTTGCCAGAAAAAGACGACAAAATAATTTAAATAAAAAATTCAAGGTTAAAAAAAAAGTAAATGGGGACAGAGAAAGAACAGAAAGGAAGGAAATGCTAAAAGAACAAATCTGTGTAGATGATGAACTGAATTTAATTAAATTCATTCTTGCCTAAAACTAAGCCTGGTTAACTGAGGTAGACTCTGGGAATAAATAACATGTGCAAAGATTCAGGTTTTCCAAAGGGCAAGTGAGTCATTTCAGAGACTGTAAAGTAAAAGTGCATTTTAGAGTTCTGAACATAAAACAAATGGCAGCCCTTTTGTGAGAGGGAAACTTCTCTATATTAATTTCTTATTTGTTGGGCCAAATTTCCAAATGGACAAAAACCTACACACCGCTGGTGATAAAGCAATATTCAGGTTTAATTTTTATTTATTTTCTCAAGAAATGAGAAAGGTAAAATAAAAATAATTTTATGTCATTACCTTAATATTTTTCCTGTTTTTATTAATAAGTCAGTGGAAATTTGGAAATATTATTAAAACTAAGAGTTGTCCAAAGCCATAAAAACCTAATAAAAATTCAAAGAATTATTGTTAAAGAAGTGAATGTTTAAGAACACATCTATTAACTTAAGGATTTGATTTTTTCAAATACTCATACAGTTTCCAATTTAAATTAAAAAACAAATATTTAAAACAAATGTCATAAAATTAAATAAGTATGAAAGCCTAATTGAAAAGTATAAATAAGTAAATTTATAGTAATTACAAGAGTTTTTTGCTTTTTCTGCAAAAATAGTGAAAATGAGAGTAAAACATTTGAGGTTTAGATATTTTTATCTCCCTAACATGTCCTCCACCTATAATTTCTACTTTTTTCAACTGTGACACAGACTTAGATTCACATAAATATTATGCATATCACAAATTAATTAGTATGTTAAAAATACACAAAACAGTTAAGTAAAAAAAATATAAAAAAGCGAATAGCTATGATTTTTACCTCTTACAAGTTTAAGTGTCCTTTTCTTGGAAAAGGCCAGCACAAACCCTTAACTTTTTATGCCTATTGTACAGAATATATTCTAAAGTGATTTATCATTAATAAGATAAAAGGAAGAGTGGGAATCTACTGTTAGGCAAAGAAAGACAATAACAAAGACAATAATGAAGGAGCTGAAGTCCACTCAAACCACATGCAATACCTGCCTAGGCTCTTCATTTTATCTCAAGTTAGGGTACAGGGAAAGTAAAACATGTAAAACATAACCATGTCAACTGGTTACTGTTTTATGATTCTCATCACAGACTCAGCAGTGTATATAGAAACTTACTTCCAAGGAAGGAATTCAAATGAACTCAGGCTATCCAAAAATAAAGAGTTTCAATAATTTCACGTTCAACAGAGTCAGGCTATGCGTAGCAAAGTGAAAGAGTATCAATTATATTGTAAATCTGGGCTGTATATTTTATTATATATTTTTCCCTGATATACCTGTATGCCTGTTCATAGATTCACCAGATACTTGCATGCTTACTTTTTTTTTTTTGAGACAGAGTCTCGCTTTGTTGCCCAGGCTAGAGTGAGTGCCGTGACGTCAGCCTAGCTCACAGCAACCTCACACTCCTGGGCTCAAGCAATCCTTCTGCCTCAGCCTCCCGAGTAGCTGGGACTACAGGCATGCGCCACCATGCCCAGCTGATTTTTTTCTATATATATTAGTTGGCCAATTAATTTCTTTCTATTTTTAGTAGAGATGCGGTCTTGCTCTTGCTCAGGCTAGTCTCGAACTCCTGATCTCGAGCAATCCGCCCGCCTCAGCCTCCCAGAGAGCTAGGATTACAGGCGTGAGCCACCACGCCCGGCCCCTTACTTTTTGAGTAATTAGTGATTTCATCCTAATTTTTGAGAGTTAAATATCATATCACAAAAACTGTGATCTCATAGCTCAAATGAAGCCCCCAGCGAGCAGCTAGACCACATCATGTCCCCCTTCCAAGATGGCTTGGTATTTTGGGAGGTAGCAGTCAAAGCCTAACGTATGTTTTGGTCATTCTGGAATGACTACACTGCTATAGACTAGAAGATAAAGTCTGTGATGCCACTGTCTATTTTCTACTTGGCTAATTAGAAAACTGCAGCCTCCATTAAAGAGTGGTTTGTCTGGTACATTTTGCCAATATTAATTTCCTTAAAAAAAGAAATCATGGAAGCAAAATCTTTACAGTAAGTATATAACGTGTATATATTTACCATAATTACATGTGTACATATAATTATAATAAATATGTAGCTTATAATAATAATAATATCACACAGAAGTAGAAACCTAAGTTTATAAAATAAAAAAATAATAATAATAATAATAAACATGTAGGTTAGAAAATGGTAAGAACTGGTTCATTAAAATAGATCTATAATAGTTATGTAGTATTCAAACAAATAGATATCAGTTCTAATTTTAAAACAGATTTAGGGAACAAAAAGGAGAGAAAAAAACTTTTATGTATTATCTTTCCAAAGCATACACAGATTATTGCACCTCTCCATATATGACCTAAATTTTTTTTCAGTAGTAGAAGCCAGAAGCTACACAGAGTCAGTCATTAGAGAAAGCGCCAAGTTGAGACTATACTATCTGCTCTAGCTTTCAAAGCCACAGAGTTTTCACTCATTGTGTCTTACACATAGTAAGCAACTAATATGTGTCTGCTGAATGAAGGGACAACCTGATCAAATATCTGCAAAGCAGAATTATTAAATATATATAACTTAGTCCTAAAATGATTATGCTTCAGAACTCAAAATTCTCATGTTTTTAGAGGATTAAAGGAACCAAATATTTCTACTTTGATAATGTGACACAGAAAAACAAAACAAGGAAAAACAATTCTATCTCATTCTGGGTAAGGCAACACACTGTCTTTTGCAATAATGACAATGTATATACAATATACATTATATGCTGGATTACACCTAAGGGATCTCTTCAAGATCCTTAAGGGGTTTAACACATTAACTGCCATGTGAGTTATATTTAACTCATGCTAGTTTTGAGCCCAGGGTCTCATGAGGCATACGTAACTCACACATCTCTTCACCTTAGGAGCTAGGAGAACTATTTTTCAAGTTGCATATAACTCTTGCACAGAAAACAATAAAAAATAACAAATTTTTCATTAAATTAGAAAGGATTACTTTGTTTTCCAAGTTTTTATTCTGTTTTCATAATAAAACAATGTGGCCCCAAAGGAAAAAAAAATTTCTAGTGTGGCAGTCAATGTGTTAAGATATACAAAGCATTTGCCATCCACTGATACAGCAAAATGAGAAAATAGGGAAATAAAAAAACATACCTGACTCAACTGAGTATAGTAAAGGTAAGCTTATAGAAAGTTTGAGTTTCCAAATGTTGCTAAACTGGCAATGAAAGAATCACAATTACCATGTCATTATTTGTAAATAATTCAGAAAAAAATTAAATGCATGCCAAGATAAATAAACACAAAACCCAGAAAAGGTCTAACAATCAATTAAAGTATTAAAAACAAGTTTTAACAATCACAAACCAATATTTTAGCAATTGTCCCTAAGACTTCAGGAAAAAGAAATACATTACTGGATGGCAATAGTTTGCAAGATAATCTTAGTGGGTTTATTTATTGATTTATTTTTAAAATTCATAAATAAAAGAAAACCTTTCATTTCAATATTTAAGATGAATTAATTCAATTACAATAAAATTATTATGCCTTATGATTTCAAGTCTTATAATCTGTGTCTCAGGAAAGAGGGCAATTTATAGCATCAAATAAATACTGAAGTTTAAATAGACTCAGACTCAAGTTATCTAAAAAGAACATAAGGTATCTGTAGTTCTTAGTAGGGAAAAAATAATAAAATCTCTTAAGCAAGCTGCTAAGAGGTGGTTTTTTTTTTAATGCCTAAAATGTTATGCTATTTTTAGTTTTAAACCAGTAGGTGCTATCCAAAATTGAGAATTCAAGATATCATCAAACATAAATTTTAAAAAGTTTAACCATTACAACATAGATTGCCTAATAATTAAAACAGGACAAATGTAATTATAAAAACTAACACTAGGATACTTCATTTATGATTAGATACATGCCATTTACTTTTTGTGGCTTCCTTCTATTGTCTAATACCTGCTGAACTGAGTAAGCCTGCCAGATTTCTATCCTAATCTTACTGTGTGTGCAAGTTCTCAGCGTAGACAAGGAAGAATTTTAAAATTTTTGAATGAACATCATTTATTACTTTCAATGCCGTTTTGTTAAACAAGCTGTCTGGAAAACTGTAAAGATTTTGTTTGTTTTGCATTAGCCACAAGAGAGTGGACTTGTTTAGAATACCAAAGTATTTACCTCAAATACTAAAGCCAAATTCCATAAAATTTAAACCATGCTGGAGATAAGAAAAATAATGGTTGTATCTGTTTGAACATATTGAAAGAAAAGTGAAAACAAACTTAGAAGTCCAGAAGAAAGAAGTGAATCTAATGCAATCATAATAGTCTTCCTACCTTTCCAATACGAAATATAAGAAGCACCAGCAAAAAAATACTAAAGACCAGAGAAACAACCTGGAAAAATGATTCAGAAACTACAGAGCATGAGGATATTCCTCAATAAAAGCTCAAAAAATGATTAAACAGCTAATAGAAGAAATGGTAGCGGGAGGGAGGAGTAAAAATTCTAACCACATGGTAGACTCTAATAGTAATAATTGAATTCTAAAGGTTTAACTCGCAAATTCATTTCCTCCAAAATATACTGTCATTCTTCTCTTAACAACAAATAATGAATTTGACACAAAACCCAGGTTTGATGTTAAAAAACCCAACATATATAGATAGGTCCCTCAAGTTGACAAAGCAAAAGAACTGAAGAAAAAAAAAACTGACAATACACCTGAGAAATAGAGGTCCTTCTAAATCTCTTGTAAACAAGTTCCTAAAATAGCATACTGCTTACTTTCTTCATCCTCTCTGACAGACTGTTTGGGGTGCAAAAATGAGTGCATGAATATGTGGAATACCAGAACAAGGCTGGGGGACAGGATCATCAGGCTCTCTATGTAGCTTTTCTTATTTCTCAACTACATTTAGTATTCTTTGTGGTTTTAGATTTTTTTCCCTTTAAGTGAAAATCTCTCCAACGAAAAATTCCAAACCTGTTTTTTTAAAAAAAATTGCAGGAATTTCTTCACATTTTATAAACAATAATACCAGAAATGAAAGAGCTGACAGAAATTCAAGCAGATCCAAATTCAACCATCCATTTTTCATACTTCTCCAAGTCTGCAGCAGAGACAGACTTAGCAATTTTCTTTAGAGCCAATTCAAAGTCTCCTTTGGTAACAGGCATCTGAAGTTCCTCTTTAGAAAGTGCACGGATCTCTTCTGGACTTAAGCCATTGATACGTCGTCTCATTGCCATTAAAGAGGCGTCCCTAAAAATATACCAAAATCAGTCAATAGTATAGTTTTAGACAATTTCACTTGTAACCAACTTATGGGAAAACATAAGATCATCTTACGTGTTTTTATGATACTGCTTAGAATTTTCCATCCTGAGGGTTGAGGAAAAGTTAAAATAGGAATCAAAGAACTTAAAACATGAAATTTATGGTTAATGAACCCTAAAAGTCTAGGTTGAGCTCAGGTAGCACTGAATTTTCTTTCTCACCTACTCCTCAAGGACAAACCAAAAAGTTTAGGAAATTGAAGTTGAACTTTGAAACACTGAATTGTACACTTGGAAATGAGTATACAGCTAATGTTAAGATAATTCAAACCATAGACTAGTCTGTCTATAGCCTAATTAGAGGGGTAAGGCCAGGAACCTCTTTCTCTGGAACATGAATACGAGAACATATATAGAGCACATGAAACTCCCTACATGGCACATTTATGGGCAACTAAAGGCATAAACCCTGGCTTCCCCTGATCCCATTTTCAGCTCTATCTGACCAACTATAAAAAATATGAGGATCTGGCAGAAATGGAAGATTGTAATCACAAAAAAAAGCTATTAAGAAGGCCAAGCAACCAAAATTTCAAATTTTTAGATATTTTACTATAGTGATAGTAGAAACTATTGTGAGCTTATTGTGTGCCACTAAACTATGATGCACAGAGAAAAAATACTAGCAGAAAAAGTGAGAGAGAGATGTTAAGGCTTTAAAGAAAGGCTACTAAAGTCAATCTTAGAAAAATAAACATAAGATCCAAACGAAAAGTCCTCTTCATTGAGTAATATAAATTATCTAAAAATGTCACTAAATTGAAAATTAAAAAATTTAATTTAAAATTAAATTTAAAAATGTGTGTGCATGTGCTTGTGTATATATCTTCCTCAGCTTAAACTGATCAACTCTGTTCATCTGCATGTGGTCAAATAATGCCAACCAAAACTAAATGGTATTATTATACTTTATATTGATTCACTTAGGCTCCAACATAGAGCTAAATTAACCTTAGGTTGTCAAAATCATTATTACCAAGTTAGACACAACAATTTCTTAAAAATCAAAAAATCAAAAATATCAGTGCATATATTGTTACATAATTATTCATCTAACAATGAACAATTAAGTTAAACAGAAAAAAATTAAGACAAATGGGAAACATTTCAAAGAAATAGGTAGCTGCTTTCCTGTCAAGGGCTAATTACATTAAGACTGGTCCTCCTGCCAAATCTATAACCAATGTCTAAGATCACAGATCATTAAAAAAAAAATACCTGCAAACATTAGTTATGTCAGCACCAGAATAGCCCTCAATTTTCTCTGCTATATCTTCCAGTTGGATATCAGGATCTATTTCTACCTCACGAAGATTGATCTTCAGAAGCTCAGCTCTTCCTTTCGCTGTTGGAAGATTTTTTTGTTGTGTTAGATGTTTTACTTTACAAATCATTTTTCCGAGAAATCACATATTAACATTCAAGAAAAGAAAGAGACCAATGCAAAGAAGAATCAATAACTGTGAGTCCGCTAGTATTACCAATTCATTGCATGACTCACAGAATTAGTTAACTTCCTATCTGTCTTTGCTGCAATAACTAAAAATTAAAACAAAACTCAGAAATTTCCTTACAGACTGTGAGGATACGTGCTGTGAAAACAAAGGAATATGAGAAATATAAACATTAGTATTCAAGCACCAAAAATGCTTCTAGTAAAAAACTATTTAGCCTAGTTTTACAAAACTAAACTGCATTGAGTATAACTCCTGGCCAGGTGCGGTGACTCATGCCTGTAATCCTAGCACTCCAGGAGGCCCAGGCAGGAGGATCACCTGACCCGAGGAGTTAGAGGTTGCAGTGAGCTATGATGACCCACTGCTTCACACCCAGAGTGACAGAGCAAGACTCTGTCTCAACAACAGCAGCAAACGGAAACTAGACTGCATCAAGTGTAACTCCTATGTGTGAACTACTTTGCTCACTTTTTAATATGATACAGATTTCCAGAACTCTCATTAGTAGTTTAAAAAAATTTTCCTGGAAATCAGAAATTGGCAAAAAGAAAAAAAAAAACCCAAAGCCTCACTAACATATTTTTCACTTAAAGAGCCAGCCCACAGACATTTGCTGTTCCAGTATGACTTAAATGTGTATTGAGTTAAGTTCAAACTGGCAAATTTTTTAAATAATCAATTATGCCTGCCGTTTCACTATTGCTTTTAGTGCAAATCTGCTTAACACAGCACACTAAGATAATGCATTACCTGTTTATCTGGCTCTGTACTATTTTCTGAGACACAAAATAACATTTAATTTTCTTTAGCTTCTATTTTGAAAATTTTTAAATCTGTTGGTTGGCGGAAATCAATGAAGACCCATTTACCTTTCATCAAGTTTGCCAACTGTTAACATTTTGCCATTATCACTCTAGTTGCCTCCTCCTGTCCTCCTCTCTCCTCTCCCCCTTTTTGAATTGAGAGCTAGCTATAGGCACCACAACACTTCACCTTAAATTCTTCAGCACCTATATCTCCTAAGAACAATGGTATACATACATTTATCACCCTTATCAGGAAATTTAACATCATCCAATAAACAATTCAAAGTATAATTTCCCCATTTGTACCAGGCCTTTATAACTTTTATAAAACATCACATATTGCATTTAGTTACCAAGTCTCGTTAGTCTTTTCTCAACTAAAATAGTTCCCCACTGTTTATTTTTTGTTTACTTTGTTTGGTCTTTCTTGACATTGACAATTCTCCCCTAACTGATCTTATAGAGCCAAAGCATTCCAATTAAGATCCTCCTAACAGGTCTGTCTGTGGAACCTGACAGGTACATACTGAGATGTTTACAGAAATGGAAAGAATGAAGAACCACAGAGACGCTCTGGAAGAGCAACAGCAAGGTTGAAGGAATTGCTCTATCAGATTTTAAGACTTATTACAAAGTAATAGGATTTGAATCATACTTGTAGAGACAGACAAACAGATCAATGACACAAAATAAAAAGCATACATTATGGACACTTGATTTATGACAGAGGTGGTTCAGGCAATGAGAGAAAGGAGTGTCTTTTCAACCAATGGTACCAGAACAACTGATTATCCGCAGGCGAAAAAATGAAATCAGGTCCTACATCGCACTGCACACAAAAATGAGCGCCTGATATATTACATCTAAACCTAAAATGCAAAATTATAAGTATTTTAGAAAATAATACAAGAAAATATCTTAATGACCCCATGGAAGTATTCTCAAGATATATATTCAAAAAATCAACTACAAAGGAAAAGATTGATATTCCGACCACATTAAAATTATGACCTTCTATTCGTCAAAAGACATTGTAAATACATTAAAAAAAGACAAGCTACAGAGTTTGAGAAGATGGTTATAACATATAAATAACAAAAGACTTATAACTAAAGTATTTAAAGAATTCCTGTACATCAGTAGGAAAAAGTCAGACTACCCAATAGAAAGCAGGCAAAAGCCCTGAACAGATACATCACAAAATACAAGTGGACAAATAAATAAAAGATTTTCAAACTCTTTAATAATAAAGAAAATACAACTTAAGCCACAATGAGATAGCACGGCATACCAGTAGATTGGTATAAATTTAAAAGTCTGGCAATACCAGGTGTTGGAAAAATGTGAAACACCAAGGAACTGTCATAGACTAGTAGGAGTGTAAATTGGAACAACCACTTTGCAAAACATATTAGATTTACCTATTAATGTTGTAGCTATGCAATATGACCTAGCAATTCACTCCTAGGATGGAATGCTCCATCCCTGGCCTAAAGAAACTCAGGCATTTTCACTTTATGCATATATAAGAATGTTCACAGTAGCATTGTTCATCATAGCCTAAAATGGGAAAGAATCAAAATGTCCATCAAATAATATGATGGATACATTGTGGTATAATCATATAATGGATCCTATGGGTCAAATCATGTCTCCCAAAATTCTTACGTTAAATTCTTACGTCCCCAGTGCCTCAGAATATAACCATATTTAGAGACAAGGCCTTTAAAGAGGTAATTAAGGTAAAATGACATCATATGGGTGGGCTCTAATCAATATGACTGGTATCCTTATAAGAAGAGATCAGGACACACGCACACTCAAGGGGAAGACCACATGAAAACACTGGAACAAATGGCCATCTATAACCCAAGGAAAGAGTCACCAGAATGAAACCAACCCTACTCACACCTTGATCTTCAACTTCTAGCCTCCAGAACTGTGAGAAAATTAATTTCTGTTGTTTAAGCCACCCGGTCTTTGGTATTTGTTTATGGCAGCCCTAGCAAACACTGTGTGGTATAAAATGGAATACCACACAGCAACAAAACTGAAATGCAACAAATATGTGGCAACATGGATGAATTTTAAAATATATCAAGCAAAAGAAGCAAGATACAAATGAACACAATTAGTGAGGCTTGATTTATGTAAAGTTTAAAAGGAGGTACAACTGTTTGCTCGGGGATACATTACTCAGTGATAAGGAAAAGCAATAAACTACTTCCACAAGAGGAAAAACAGCGATTACAAAGATTGTGCATTATTGACAAAGATTGTGCATTATTTAACTTTATATTCCCACGGTACCTAATAAATGTCTTTCAAATAGTGGAGAGTTAATAAATAACACCTGTTGATGAATTAATACAGATAAAAGAAAAAGTTATAATACAAATCGTAGAGTTCTGATTATTTGTTTGGAAGCCCTTTTTAAATTTTTTTTCTTTTTAATTATTATGGGCACATAATATTGCATTCTTTATAGGGTACATGTGATGTTTTGATATGGTATACAATGTGAATTAATCAAATCTGAGTGACTGGGGTATCCATCCCCTCAGGTGTTTATCCTTTCTTTTTGTTAGGAACATTCTAATTTTACTCTTTTAGTTATTTTAAAGTATACCCTCACTTACTGTTGATTATAGTCACAATGTTGTGCTATCAAATATTATTCATTCTATCTAACTATATTTTTGCACCCACTAACCATCCCCATTTTATCCCTCCTTCCTGCTACCCTTCCCCAGCCTCTGATAACCATCAGTATCTGTCTCCATGAGATCAATTGTTTTTAATATTTCGCTTGGGAAGCCCTTTTGAAGAGAGCATTTCTCCATGGTCATACACAGTTTCAGGTGCATAAAGAGCAAAGAGAAGCACTCAAATGTGATCAGCTATAACAGACACAAACTTTCCATAGGGGAAAACAAGCTTAGAAGTAAGCCCTTTAGTCAGTCAAATTTATTTTCTTCTTCTATATTTCCAAAGGAAACTGAGTTCCTACCTTTATATTAGATGATTAAGTATGAAATGTCTAATTTCCTTAAGTACTAAGTTTGACATTGATACCTCTGACATTTCACTTCGACACTTCTTATTTTATTTTTATTGTGAAGGTACATCTTCAGTCTTTCAAATGCAAGGTTTGGTTTGTGATTATCTTTCAAATTTTTTAGAGAAATTTTTGTTAAACCATGGATAAGTAAAAAATTCGTGTTATTTTCCAGTTCTGTCGTTGAACCAATGCCGCACAGATAGCTCAAAATATCAGCGAAGTCTCTGGGAAGGATGTGACTAATGAACGCACAGGACATCGATGGTTGAGAATTTCCATCCTGGTGATTTTAATTTTGAAAATAAGCTACGTGGGCGACCTGAGACCAAGGTGGAGAATGATGAGCTGAAACCTGTAGTGGAAGCGAATCCACCTCAATCTACACACGAATTAGCAGCAAGGTTTGATGTTACTATTCCAACAATATTGAACTATTTGAAACAAACTGGCAAGGTAAAGAATCTGGATAGATGGGTTCCACATGAATGAAATAAGTATCAGAAGAGAAATCGTCTTGAAGCCTGACTTTCTTTGCTGTCACATCATAAAGGCAAACCATTTCTACACTATATTGTTACATGTGATGAAAAATGGATTCTTTTTGACAATTTCAAGTGTTCAGCACAATTGCTGGATAAAGATGAAGCCCTGGAAACACAGTCCAAAACTGAATATTCATCATAAAAAGCTAATGGTATCTGTTTGGTGGTCCAGCACTGGTATTATCCACTACAGCTTCATGAAACCCGGTCAACTGATTACAGTGGAGGTCTACTACAACCAACTGGACGAAATGATGAGGATGCTTGCAACTAAGTAGCTGAGATTGGTCAATAGAGACAGGCTAATCCTCTTGCAAGACAATGCTCAACCACATGCCACACAAATAATGCTGCTCAAACTATAGCAGTTGGACTTGGAAACTCTCTTATCATCCACCATATTCACCAGACTTTGCACCACCCGACCACCACTTCTTCCAGGCTTTGGGCCACTTCTAGCAAGGAAAAATATTCCATTCTCAACAAGCTGTGGAAAATGCCTTTCACGATTTCATCACCACTCACTCTCCAGGCTTCTTTGCTGCTGGCATAAACAAGCTACCGTTAAGATAGCAAAACTGTGTCAATAGTTACTGCTTCCTGTTTGAGATACAATAAACTACACTTTTGATTTGAAATCGGAAATTTCATATTTAATGACCTAATAGTAACATAAAGTATGCTGCTCCCCCAATACCTAAGCATTCCTCAGCAGTTCAGGAACTTCTTATTCTCAACTATTTTTCTAATACTCCCTTTTTATAGTGAATTAAAAGTTCAAAGAACAAAAGTGTGAATCATGTGCCAGTTTGAGGAGTAAAAATTTTATTCCCCCTACTACCAGTATTAATTTTTCTTTATAATCACTATAATATGGTCAGTAAAATTAAAACTTTCAAATATACTAGATGTCATACACATATTTTGTTCAGAAATCAAAGATGAAGAGAAAAAGGGAAAAGAAGAGAAAGAAGAAATTTATAAAATCAGAAATGAGAACAAATCACTCAAATTTCATATTTTCATGAGAGTGATGTAACAGAGGGCCAAGCACTAAAGAGTTACTTCCTCTGGGAGGTGTAATACTCCAGGACAGTTTATGAGTTCTAAATCTAATCACTTCTGCTATTGCTTTAAGTAAGTTTATTATTTTATGAGCTCAATCAGTAAATTAAACACTATTTTAAGAAAAAGAAAAGGTTTCTTTTTAAGTAATGAGACTAAAATTAATAAAATACAGAGTAACATCCAGAAAAGACAATATAAAATGGAAACTGTGAGCTCAAAATCTATCAATTAATTATGTTGTACAACCTTGAGGTTTAGTCACGAAAGTAACCAAGGAATGTGTTATAAAAAATAAGTTTCAAAATTCAAAGGTGAGGCTTCTCCTTCTGGACATAAAATAACTAGTACCAGACTTGCCCTCTGATGGTAAACATATAAAATGAGACAAAAATATAAGAGGCAACTGCTTTCATGTATTAGCCAACAGGCAGCAGAGAACTGTAATATGAAGTTTTCTTACTTTCCCAGTAATCTGAATGCCTGCCAGAACATCCTTTTAAAGGAAAGCAACATTAACTCAGACTCCTCACAATGTAGAGCATACAATAAAAATTACTGGGCATGTGAAGCAGAAAAATGTGACCCATAATCATAATCAAGAAAATTAAAAAGTAGCCAATAGAAACAGATGAATCAAATGCTGGAATTAGCTGACAAAAATCTATAAAGCAGTATATACCAATTATCTATTTCTGAACCAATTATACTAAAACTTAAAGGCTTCGAACAACAAATTATCCTCACAATTTCTGTGTACCAAGAATTTAAGAGCAGCTTATAGCTAGGAAGTTCTAGCTTAGGGTCTGTGATGGTTAACTGATTATGATGGCTTGGCTGAACTATGGGGCCCAAACATTTCATCAAACATTATTCTGGATGTTTCTGTGAGGAAGTTTTTGTATGAGATTAACATTTAATTTGGCAGACTTTGAGTAAAGCAGATTACCCGCCATGACATGGGTGGGTATCATCTAATCAAGTGAATAAAACACTGACCTCCCCATAGGAAGAGGGAATTCTGTCAGCAGATGGCTTTCAGACTTCAACTGCAACATCAGCTCTTCTTGGTACCTACCTACCAGTTCACTGTGCAGATTTTGGGCTTGTAAGTGCCCATAATTGTGTCAGCCAATTCCCTAAAAGTAATCTCTTTCTCTGCATATACACACATGCTATTGGTTCTCTTTCCTCTGCAGAACCTGACTAACACAGGGTCTCTTATGAAGCTGTAGTCAACACAGGGGTCAGGACTCCAGTCATCTAGAGGCAGCTCGCTCAACGAGTGACAAATGGTGCTGGCTGCTGGTGGAAGACTTCAGTTCCTTCCCATGTGGCCTTATTCACGGGCTGTTTGAGTGTCCTCGTGGCATAGCAACTGGCTTCTCCAAAAGCAAATGATCCCAGTGGGAGAGCCAGGCAAACATTATCCTTTTTAGGATCTAGTCTCAGAAATCATTTAGCATCACTTCTGCCGTATTATATTCCTCAGAAACAAATCACTAAGTCCAACCCATATGCGAGGGGAGGGGAATTAAGCCCCACCTTCTGAAGGGAAGAATATCAAAGAATTAAAGGAAAAGAGTGACAAAAATGAATGAGCCAATGAGGAATACCAGCAAAGTAATGAAAACTATAAAAAATAACCAAATGGAAATGTTAGATTTGCAAAATCTAATATCTGAAATGAAAAATTCACCAGACAGGTTTAAAAGCAGACAAGATATTGCAGAAGAAAGGGTTAGTGAACATGAACACAGATGAATAAAAAGTATCCAACATGAAGAATAGAAAGAAAAAAGATTGACATAAACTTAACAGAGTCCCAATGGCCCATACAACAATATGAAAATGTCCAACATAAATGCAGAATAAATAAAAGGAAAACCCTACAGAGGTACATCATAGTCAAACTTCTAAAACACAAAGATAAATAAAATATCTGAAAAACAACAATAGAAAACAAACACTCAAGAAAATGCCAACTTATTTTCTATAGTTAAACATATATTATCACTATCACATGTCCCAGTCATTTCACATACAGGTATTTAGCCAAGAGAAATGAAAACTTTTGTCCACACAAACATTTGAACATGAATGCTTACAGCAGCTTTATTCACAATAACCCCAAACTAGAAACAATCCAAATGTTCACAAGTAAGAGAATAGATAAATAATCTGTGGTATGTCCATATAATAAAACATTACTCACCAATAAAAAATAACAGACAATATGGATGAAATTCAAAATCATCATGCTGAGTGAAAGAAGACAGTCACAAAATAATATATACTGACTCTATTTATATGAAATTCACAATAATATATTCAAAAATCAGATCAATGGTTGCCTGAGGGAATAGAGATGGAAAGAAGAGGGAAAGAAGGATTACAAAGGGGCACAAGAAATCTTTTGAGGATAAAAGATATGGTCTCCATCTTGACTGTGGTGTGGTTTTATGGATATATACAACTGTTAAACTCACCAAATTTTAAATGGATAAAGTTTATTGTATATAAATTATTCCTCATAAAGTTGATTAAAAAATACAAAAAGAGCAGCCAGTGGGGGAAAAGACATAATAAACACAAGGAAACAATAATATCAATGGTAGCTGATCTCATATCAAAAAACAACAGTAGCCAAGAATGACATCAGCAAAGTAGTAGAATAGTGAGCCCCAGACTGCCTATAGAAGTTCCCATATGTTTTAAAAAGCCTTTCTGAGAATCCTATAAAACAGTTAGGAAGTCGTAGCACCACAGGCAAGTTCAAAGCCTAGAACTGCACTGCAATGGGTAAGAAAACCATTTTATTTCAACCAAGTCAGCCCATTCCCCAAGCCAGCACAGCTCCGTGCACTGGGAGGAAAAGCCCAACTCATAGCTTTTCTGTTGGGATTGAAAGAAAAAGTAGAAGGTACATTCAACATTCCAGCTTTCCAGAGGACTGCCCAAGGGACTACTTCCTGTCTTGCCAGACTTGGTGCAGGCACACAAAAGAGAACTCAGCAGTTTGCTGTAGCACAAGCAACTTATAATACCACGGACAAAAGCTGGCACAGCTCCCTATGATTGGGAGAACGTATCCAGCTTCTCACTTGGGAAAGAAAGAGAGTGGAAAATGTGTCTAATGTTCTGGATTTTCAGAAGACTGTTCAACGGACTGATTTATGCCTCACCAGACTTATAGCACTGATGGAACTGGCATACCTTAGAGGCCTGGGGGCCACAAAGAACAAAAGAAAGTTAAGCCCTTGTTGCAGCACTAGAGATCCCATAGTACCACAGAGAGACACCAGAGGGAGCAACAGACTACAAGCTCCTGAAAGAGAAATCAGCAAATCTCTCTAATTGGGAAGTTATATGCACAGGCCCCAGAGAGGAGGCATCTCCATAAAAGTTTGGAGAGGCCCCCAGACTCTCTTGCTGGAATGACTAGTGAAGGTCTTCCCCTGTACAAATCCAGTCCATAAAGAGTGAAACAGGTGCTGTTCTTTCAAATGCACAAATCACAGCAAAAAAATAATAAGCATATGAAGAAACAGAGAAACATTGCCCAATCAAAGGAAAAAAAATTAATCTCTAGGAACCAAACTAAAAAAACAAAGATCTGTGAATTATATTACAAAGAATCCAAAATAATCATCAAAGAACCTCAGTGTTATACAAGAGAACAAAGAAAAACAACTAAATTAAGTCAAATGCATGAATGAAATGAGAATTCAACAAACAGACATAAGCAATAAAAAAGAACCAAAGAGAAATTTTGGAGCTAAAGAATATAATAACTAGATTGAACGATTCACTAGAGGGGATCTACATTAGACTTGATCAAGCATAAGAATCAGTGAACTCAAAGACAGGTCATGTGAAATCAAGTCAAAGAAACAAACAACAACAACAAAAAAAAAGCCTAAGAAATTTATGAGATGCCATAAAATGAACCAATATGCATGTAATGGAAGTTTTGGAAGGAAACAGAAGAAAGGAACAGAGAGCTTATTTGAAGAAACAATGGCCAACACTTCTCAAATACAGGCACACCTAACAGATACTGCAGGTTCGGGTACACACCACCATGATAAAGCAAATACCACAAAAAAGTGAGTCACACAGACTTTAAGTTTCCCAGTGTATATAGAAGTTATGTTTACACTAAACTGTAGTCTATTAAGTGTGCAATAGCATTATATCTAAAAAAAAAAAAAAAAGCCAGTAGTCATATCTTAATTAAAAAAAAATACTTTCCTGCTAAAAATCCGAATGACCATCTGAGACTTTAGTGGGTCTTAATCTTTTTGCCAGTGCAGTGTCATCCCTCAACACTGATGGCTGCTAACTGATCAGGGCAGTGATTGCTGAAGCATGGAAAGGCTGTGTCAGATTCTTAAAGTAAGTAAAAGTGAAGTTGGCTGCCTCAGCTGACTCTTCCTTTCATGAAAGATTTCTCTGTAGCATGCGATGCTATCTGATAGCATTTTAACCACAGTAGAACTTTTTTCAAAATTGGAGTCAATCCTCAACCTTGATGCTGTTTTATCAACTAAGTTTATAAAATATTCTACCTCCTTTGTTGTCATTTGAACAATGTTCACAGTGTCTCTTCACCAGGAACAGATTCCATCTCAAGAAACTACTTTCTTTGTTCATTAATAAGAAGCAACTCCTGATTCATTCAAGTTTTATCATGAGATAGTAGGAATTCAGTCACATCTACAGGCTCCATTTCTATTAATAATTCTAGTTCTCTTGCTATTTCTACCATTTCTGCAGTTACTCCTCCACTGAAGACTTGAAGTCATCCATGAGGGTTGGAATCAACTTCTTCCAAACTCCTGTTAATGTTGATGTTGTAACATCCTCCCATGAATCAAAAATATTCTTAATGTTGTCTAGAATGGTGACTCTTTTCTAGAAGGTTTTCAATTTTACTTTGCTCAGATCCATCAGAGGAATCACTATCTATGGCAGGTATAGTCGTACAAAATTTATTTCTTAATTAATAAGATTTGAAAGTCAAAATGACTCCTCTTTGATCAGGCTGTAGAACAGATGTTCTGTTAGCAGGCATGAAAACAACATTAATCTCCTTGGACATCTCCATCAGAGCTCTTGGGTGACCAGGTTACACTGTCAATGACCAGTAATATTTTGAAAGGAATCTTTTTTTGTAAGCAGTAGGTCACAATGGTGGGCTTAAAATATTGAGTAAACTGTGCTATAAACAGATGTGCTGTCATCCAGGCTTTGTTGTTCCATTTATAGGGCACAGGCACAGCATTTAACAGTAATTCTTAAGGGGCCTGGAATTTTCAGAATGGTCAATGAGCACTGGATTCCACTTCAAGTCACCAGTTGTATTAGCCTCAACAAGGGAGTTAGCCTGTCCCTTGAAGCTTTGAAGCTGGGCATTGGCTTGTCCTCCCCTAGGAATGACTGTTTAAGATGGCATCTTCTTCCAGTAGAGGGCTCTTTTGTCTACATTGAAACTTTGTTGTTTAGTGTAGCCACCTTCATCAATGATCTTAGCTAGATCTCCTGAACAACTTGCTACAGCTTCTCCACCAGCACTTGCTGCTTCACCTTGCACTTTTATGTGATGGAGACAGTTTCTTTCCTTAAACTTTGTGAACCAACCTCTGCTGGCTTCGAACTATTTCCTGCAGCTTCCTCATCTCTCTTAGCCTTCACTGAATTGAAGAGTTAGGGCCTTCCTCCGGATTAGGCTTTGCCTTAAGGGAATGCTATATCTGGTTTTATCTTTTATCCAGAACACTAAAACTTTCTCCCTTGCTTTCTCTTTTTTATTATTATTATTATTATTTTTTTTTTTTTTGAGACAGAGTCTCACTCTGTTACCTGGGCTACAGTGCAGTAGCATCAGCCTAGCTCACAGCAACCTCAAACTCCTGGGCTCAAGTGATCCTACTGTCTCAGCCTCCTGAGTCAGTGGGAATACAGGCATGTGCCACCATGCCCAGCTAGTGTATGTATGTGTGTGTGTGTGTGTGTATACACATATACATATATATATATTTTTTTTTTAGTTATTCAGCTAATTTCTTTCTGTTGTTTTTTGTTTGTTTGTTTTTTTAGTAGACACTGGGTCTCACTCTTACTCAGGCTGGTCTCAAACTCCTGAGTTCAAATGATCCTCCCGCCTCGGCCTCCCAGAGTGTTAGAATTACAGGTGTGAGCCACTCTCCCTTGCTTTCTTATCATTCATGTATTCACTAGAGTAGAACTTTTAATTTCCTTCAAGACTTTTCCTTTATATTCACAACATGGCTAACTGAGACAAAACTTCTAGCTTTCATCCTATCGAATTTCACCATGCCTTTTTCATTAAGCTTATTCATTTCTAGCTTTTGATTTCACATGACAGATGTGTGACACTTGCTGTTCACTTGCACACTTAGAAGCTATTGTAAGATTATTAATAATTGACTCAATTTCAATATTGTTGCATCTCAGAGAATGGGGAAGCCTGAGGAAAGAAAGGGAGGGAGAAATGGCCATTCAGTGGAACAGTGAGAGAGAACATACACATTTATTAAGTTTGCCATCTTATATGGGGATGATTTATGGCACCCCAGTACAATTATAATAGTAACATCAAAGATCACTGATCCCAGATCACCTTAACAGATATAATAATAATGAAACATTTGAAATATTGCAAGAATTACCAAATATGACAGACACACAAAGTGAGCACATGCTGTTGGAAAAATCATGCTGATAGATCCACTTAACATGGAGTTGCCATAAACCTTCAATCTGTTAAAAAGAAATCAGCTGGGCGGGGTGGCTCATGCCCGTAATCCTAGCACTCTGGGAGGCGGAGGTTGGAGGATTGCTCGAGGTCAGGAGTTTGAGAGCAGCCTAAACAAGAGACCTCATCTCTACTAAAAATAGAAAGAAATTATCTGGGCAACTAAAAATATATAGAAAAAATTAGCCGGGCATGGTGGTACATGCATTTAGTCCCAGCTACTTGGGAGGCTGAGGCAGAAGGATTGCTTAAGCCCAGGAGTTTGAGGTTGCTGTGAGCCAGGCTGACACCACAGCATGCTAGCCCGGGCAACAGAGCAAGACTCTGTCTTAAAAAAAAATCATCATGGGCAAAGTGCAATAAAGAGAAATGTAACAAATGAGGTATACCTGTAGGAGGAAGAAAATGGACATTTGAATTCAAGAAACTCAAAAGGACTCCAAGTAGGATGAACCCAAAGAAGAGCAAGTTGAGACACATTATAGTCAAATTGCCAAAATTCAAAGACAAAGAGAAATCTTGAAAGCAGGAAGAGAAAAGCTATTTGTCATCTACTGATGAGCATTCATAAGATTATAAGCAAATTTCTCAGTAGAAACATTACAGGCCATAAAGGAATGGCATAATATATTCAAAGCACTAAAAGAAAAAGCCTGCCAACTAACAATACTTTATCAGGCAAAATGGCCCTTTGAAAATGAAGAAGAAATAAAGACCCTTCCAGATAAACTGAAAGCTAAGGGACTTTTATCACCAATAGACCTGCTTTATAAAAATTTCTAAGGGAGTCCTTCAAGCTGAAACAAAAGGATGTTAGACAGCAACATAAAAACAAATGAAAATATAAAGTTCTCTGGTAAAGGTAAACATATACATAAATATAATAACCTGTAATACTGTAATGGTGGTACATAAATCACTTTTAATTTAGGTTTAGAATTTAAAAGATAAAAGAATAAAAAATAACTAAATAAAACTATGCATATTGTAACCACTAGAGCAACTACTAAAATAAATAGTTAGATATAATTAAAATTCCTATAATGACATTTAAATGGATAGTAAAAATTAGTCAATTAACCCAAAAGAAATTAGGAAAGGAGGCATACAGAAATAAATAGGACAAATAGCAAGATGGCAGATTTAAACAAAGCTGCATCAATAATTATAATAAATTTAAATGGATTAGATGCTCCAATTAAAATGCAGAGATAAACTGGATAAATAAACCCCAACTACATGCTGTCTACAAGAACTATACTGTAAATATAAAGGCAGATGGATGAAAATTAAAGGAAAGCAGATATATTATGCAAACAGTAAACAAAAGAAAGATGGTGAGGCTATATTAATATCCATCAAAGTAGATATCATGCCAAAGTATATTATCGGCGATAAAGAGAGGTATTTCATAATAACAGAAGGACCAAGAAGTTGTAACAATAATTATGTATGTATTTAATAACAGAACTTCAAAATGCATGAAGCAAAGAATGACAGAATTAAAGGGAGAAATAAAGAAATTCCCAGCCACAGTTGAAGATTTATATAAACCACTTTCAGCAACTAATAGAAAAACTAGACTTAAAAATCAGCAAGAATCTTAAAGATTGAATACCATCACACCAACCTGACCTGACATATATAGAATATTATAAAAAGCACAGAATAAAAACTCTATTCAATTGCAACTGGAACATTCGTCAATATGTTCTATATGCTGTGTTATAAAATAGATCTCCAAAATGTTCAAAAATTGACATCTTACAGAATATCTTCCTGACTATAATGGAATTAAATTAGAAATCAACAATATGGTATCTAGAAAATCCCAATATTTGACTACTAAACCAGGCAATTCTAAATAACCCAAGGGCCAAAGAAAAAAGATAGAAAAAGGAAATTTAGAAAATATTTCTAACTTAATAGTAGAAAACTATGATACAGCAAAATTTCTGGGATGAAGCCAAAGTAGTGCTTAAAGAGAAATTTACAGCATTAATATTATTTATATTAAAAAAGAAGAAGGGCTTAAAATCAATGATCTGAGTTTCTAACTTTGGAAAAATAAGAGTATAAAGGAGAAAATAATAAAAATAAGAGAAGAAATCAATGAAATAGAAAACTAAAGGAAAAATCTGGTTCTTTAAAAAGATTAATAATATTGATAAATCTCTAGCAAAAATGATCAAGAACAGAGATAAAATTACTAATATTAGGAAAAAAAGGAGCCATCACTACAGATCCTACAAACAATAAAAGGAAAAAAAGGTGTGTGGACTTGTGTGGACTTGTATTATGTTAATTTAAGTGAAGCTGGAATTTCATTTCTCTGATTCCTCTTCATTGACTAGCTCTGGGTTAGTGCTGACTACATGAATCATCATATCTGAGATTTGAAAGGCAAAAACTAGGTTCAGAAGTTTGACACATATTGTCACTTATCTATTGGTTCACCTTGTTAGTGTGGGGCAGCACTTGTGTCTCCAGCTCTTTTCAGCTCCTGTCATCTTTCTTCCTTCCACTTTTTTGACTCCTGAGCCAGGTATACATTTAACCAGCTTCTTCTTCCCATTAAGGTTGGGAATCTTAAAGAAAATAAGAACCCTACATGCATTCCAATCTATCCTCATGGGTTCCAGCTCATCCCTACAGGTACAGCTTGTCCTTACTTCTACCACTGCACATTCATCTTCTCTTTCTCAGTGCCCTCTCTACTAACTTCAAGTTCCAAAACCAGACATGAAATCCAGTGCCTCACATATTTTGCCAGTTTCCACAGCTGTATTAGGTCAAATCCAAATAAACTGACAACTTAGAGGAAATGGACACATTCTTTGAAAGACAGAAGCTACCAGAGTTTACTCAAGAAGAAACAGATTAACTTGAATAGATAGCCTCATAGCTATTTTTTAAAAAAAAGTAATGGAACAAAATTGCATTCAGAAATAGACCCACACATATAAAGCAAAATAATTTTTAACAAAGGTGTCAAAATAGTTCAATGAAAAAAGAAAAGTCCTTTCAACAAGTGATAATAGAACAACTGAATATACATATGAGGAACACTCAATGCCCTACCTGACACACATACATAAAAAATTAATTAAAGAAGGATCATAGCTCTAAATATAGTTTCTAAAAGAAAATATAGGAGAAAAACTTTATAGCCTCGGGGTAAGCAAAGATTTCTTAAGACACAAAAAGCACTATCAATAAAAGAAAAACCTGATAAGAGGACTTCATCAAAATTAAAAATTTCTGCTTATAAAAAGACATAATAAAGAAAATTAAAATGCAAAATACCATGGGAAGAAAATGTTCACAATGCACATATATGAGAAAAACATATTTAAAGCATTAATAAAGCAACAAATAAACCAACTAAAAACTGGGTAAAAGACTTGAAAAGACACTACATAAAAATATACCAATGGCCAATAAGCAAATGAAAAGGGACTCAGCATCATTAAGTCAGCAGACAAATACAAATTAAAACTATAATATCATTTTATAGTTACTAGAATTACTACAATTAAAATACTGATAATACCAAATGTTCACAAATTTGTGGAATTAATAAAATTCTTATCCATTGATTATGGGAATATAAAATGGTACAACCTCTGTGGAACACACTTTGGGTATTTCTTATAAAGCTAAACATACACCTGCCCTATGATCCATCTATTCTATTTTTCTATATTACGTGAAAGAACTGAAAATATTCATCCATAAAAAGATTTGTGCAAGAAGGTTTATAGCTTTATTCATAATAGCCAAAAACTAGAAACAATTCAAATGCCCATCAAAAGGAAAATAAACAATTTGTGGTATAACTATACCAATAATAAGCTACTAATGCATGTAATCACATGGATGAATCTCAAAAACATTTTGTTAACTGAAAGTAGCCAGATACAGAGAGTACATGCTGTCACAATTCCATTTATATGAAATTTAACAAGGGGCAAAACTAATCTATAGTGATAAAAATCAGGTAAAGTGAATGCCCAATGAAGGTTTGAATTAACTGGGGAGGGGGAGCAGAGAGAAACTTTCTAGGGTGATAGAAATGCCCTACCTCTTGATTAGGGTATCAATTAAACAGGAGTATAGACTTGTCAAAACTCATCAAACTATACAATTAAAATACGTACACTTCACTATTTGTAAATTTTATTTGAAAATAAAAACAAGGGGGGGAGGATCAAGATGGCAGACAAGAAACACCGCCAGAAAGAGTGTCTCTGCAGAAAAGACAGATTCTAGCAGAAATTAGAAAAAAGAAGCAAGAAGGCGAGCATACAGCAGACGAGGGCGGGAAGGAGGGGTACCTGAGACCCCGGGAGACTCCACAGGAGGAGGCTGCAGAGGAGAACTGGAAGCTGAAACCGCCGGAGCAGCCCGGAGACCAGCAGGAAGGGTAGGTGGATAAATCACCTTTCCCCTCCCCTGCATTTGGGACTGCCGGTGGGCTCCCCAGCGGGTGGAGAGACCTGTGGATACCAGCCCAGAGACGGCCGCCGCCAGCTAGCGGTGAGCCTGTAGCAGACATGGCACCGGACTCCCAAATCCCTCGGGGCACCTCCGTGTGCACAGACCCGAGCCCCGCGGCAGGCGCCATATTGCCTCCTCCCCACCTCCGCCAACCCTACCCGCCGAGGCTGCCCAAAGAGACAATACAGCCACCAGCCAGAGGCACCTCCAGGGAACAGGACCTTCCCTTTTGGGACCCTACAGCTGACTAAGGGGAACTGAGACTGTGAGCTCCCTACCCGCCAGCCCTCCCAGGTGCTGCTGGCACGGTGTTCCCAGGAGAACGGTGCCGACTCAGAGGCTGAGAGACACAGACACAGCTTGGGCTCCCTGTGGGTGAATTGGGACCAGAACTCCTCTCCCTGGTGGGGATACAGTTTGAACTCTGAGACCCAGAGGTCGGACCTGCAGACCAGATCCCGTGCACCGAGGTCTAGCATTGCCCGGGGCACAGAAGGGATATTTGTGAACAGCCTACTGAGGTATGTGTGCCTCCAGGGGCAGATCAGCGTCATAGAGGGCAACCCTCCCCCCAAAGGGAGGCCATGCGCCCAGCCCAGGTGGCGTTCCTGTGCAGGGAACCTCCCCGCCGGCATCACAGTCCGGGGAGGCCTGGTGGCGTGTGGTCTGGCCTGCTGGCAGAGGCCCAGGAGTAGCTGCGGAGTTGGGGAGGGTGGAAAGAAGCGAGGCCCACTCCAGACTGCTGGTCTCATACAGCCCCACCCCCACAAGCAGACTTTCTGGCTGAGCGGGACCATTCCAGCCCCGCCCTGACAGCTTTTCCTGGAAGGAGAGAACGGAACTTTGATCCCTGCTAACGACACTGGTGGTGCCTGAGGGCAGGCTTACCCAATCCAGCTCCGCCCAGAACAAGAGCTGATAACAGGACACAAAATCAACAGCATAGCCTGTTCCTCCAAGCAAGCACCACCTACTGACAGGGACGGCATCCTGCACAGCCTTTTCACGGCAGCCACTGACTCATTATACAGGGAGTGGTCTAATCTCACCCACAGACACCACCTAACGCCTCAGAAACTAAACAAGGCGTGTGAATACCCAAACAAAAACCTAAAGGAAAGAAACAACAACTGATCGACATGGGAAGAAATCACCGAAGGAACTCAGGAAATATGAAGAACCAAATGGAAAACACACCCCCAAAGAGGAGCACCAGCCCCCCAGAAACGGACACCAACCAAAATCAGGCAACCAAAATGACAGAAGAGGAATTTCGTATGTGGATCATAAGAACACTCACTGAGCTGCAACAACAACTCAATAACCAACACAAAGAAACCACAAAAAACCTCCAGGATCTGGAAAAAGAAATAGACACAATGAAGAAAAGTTTAACCGAACTCCTGGAAATGAAAAATCAATTCAGGGAACTACAAAATACAGTGGAAAGTCTGAAGAACAGGGTAGATCAAACAGAAGAAAGAATCTCAGAGATTGAAGATAACACCCTCGAACTAAATAAAACCATCACAGAGATAGAGCAGAGAAACAAGAGAAAAGAGCAAAGCCTACAAGAGATGTGGGATTATGTGAAGAAACCTAATGTGAGGGTCATAGGGTTACCAGAAGGGGAAGAGGACAACACTCAAGGGTTGGACAAGCTATTTGAAGATATAATAGAGGAAAATTTCCCAGGCCTTGCTCAAAATCTCGATATACAAGTTCAAGAAGCTCAGAGGACCCCTGGGAGATTCAATGCAAACAGGAAGACGTCACGACATGCAGTCATCAGACTGACCAAAATATCAACTAAAGAGGCCCTTCTAAGAGCTGTAAGACAAAAGCAGCAAGTGACATACAAAGGAAAGCCAATTCTAATAACACCAGACTTCTCTAATGAGACTTTACAAGCAAGGAGAGACTGGGGCCCCATTCTCACTCTTCTGAAACAAAACAATGCCCACCCTAGAATCTTATTCCCTGCAAAACTAAGCTTCATATATGAAGGAGAAATAAAGACATTCTCAGACAAGCAAAGTCTCAGAGAATTCACCCAAGACAAGACCAGCCCTACAAGAAGTACTCAAAACAGTGTTACGCACGGAACACCATAATAAAAACTCACGAATATAAAAACAACTAAAACCCAAAGATTAAAGGCCAGATAATACAATGGCTCAAGAGAGAAATCAAAGCAACAACATCCAATCCAACAGAATGAACAGTAATCTTCCTTACCTATCAGTTCTCTCAATAAATGTGAATGGCTTAAACTCTCCACTCAAGAGACATAGGCTGGCTGAATGGATAAGAAAATACAGGCCAAGTATATGCTGTCTTCAGGAAACACATCTAACCTGCAAGGATGCATATAGACTAAAAGTAAAAGGGTAGAGATAAGTATTCTAGGCAAGTGGAAGCCAAAAGAAGGCTGGCGTGGCAGTTCTAATTTCAGACGATTTAGTTTTTAAACCAACAAAAGTAGTGGAAGACAAAGAGGGTCATTATATAATGGTGAAGGGCACACTTCAACAAGAAGAGATAACAATTTTAAATATATATGCACCCAACTTAGGTGCACCCAGTTTCATAAAGCAAACCTTACTGGATCTTAGCAAATGGATTAATAGCAACTCCATAATCGCCGGAGATTTCAACACCCCACTGACGGCACAAGACAGATCCTCCAAACAGAAAATTAATAAAGAAATAATGGACTTAAACAAAACCTTGGAACAACTGGGTCTGACTGACATCTACAGGACATTCTACCCAAAATCCACTGAATATATGTTCTTCTCATCACCTCACGGGACATTCTCTAAGATTGACCATATCCTAGGATACAAAGTAAATCTCAAGAAATTTAAAAAAATAGAAATCATACCATGTACCTTCTCAGATCACAGTGGAATAAAAGTAGAAATCAACCCTAACAGAAACTCACATTTCTACACAAAAACGTGGAAATTAAACAACCTCCTACTAAATGATTACTTCATAAATGAAGAAATCAAAATGGAAATAAAAAAATTCTATACTCCTACACTGCTGGTGGGACTGCAAATTAGTTCAATCTCTGTGGAAAGCAATATGGAGATACCTTAAAGCGATACAAGTGAATCTACCATTTGATCCAGCAATCCCATTGCTGGGCATCTACCCAAATGATCCAATGACACTCTACAAAAAAGACACCTGCACTCGAATGTTTATAGCAGCACAATTCATAATTGCAAGGCTGTGGAAACAGCCCAAGTGCCCATCAATCCAAGAATGGATTAATAAAATGTGGTATATGTATACCATGGAGTACTATTCAGCTCTAAGAAACAATGGTGATATAGCACATCTTATATTTTCCTGGTTAGAGCTGGAACCCATACTATTAAGTGAAGTTTCCCAAGAATGGAAAAACAAGCACCACATATACTCACCAGCAAATTGGTATTAACTGAGTAGCACCTAAGTGGTCACATAGGTACTACAGTAATAGGGTATTGGGCAGGGGGGAGGGGGGCAGGTATATACATATAAAATGAGTGAGATGTGCACCATCTGGGGGATGGTCATGCTGGAGACTCAGACTTGTGGGGGGAGGGGGGAAATGGGCATTTATTGAAACCTTAAAATCTGTACCCCCATAATATGCCGAAATAAAAAAAACAAACAAAAAAAAACCCAAAAATTCACTCATGGAAATTTCAACATTCATTAACAGAATGAAATTATATTTTCCAAAGCAGCATATTTTGAAAAAGATCCCAACAGAATTTTATTCTTAATCACTTAAATGAGGTTTAATAAAGACTCTTCATGACCTTTAAAAGTAAAAACTTAAAAGTGCTACCAAATTTATTTAACATGAATATTGCTCTGAATGCAAGAATTTCTCTGAAATGTAAGGAATGTCAACAAAGTACTGTGGCCTGTTTCCATCTACTATAAATCAGTTTTGTGATGCTATCAACTTTTTAGGAAGAATGACAATAGAATAAAGATTTAGATAAACAGAAAAAATACCATAAAGTAACAGAGAGCTCAAAATATATAAGAAGGCATCATACCTGTTGGGAGTGGTATATATATCCTTTTTTCTAATCTCCTTCGCAAAGCTTCATCAATGTCCCATGGAAAATTAGTAGCTGCCAGTACCATAACCATTTTGGAAGGATCATCATTTTCTAAAGCTCCTCCAACTCCTATACAAAGTAAGAGAGGAAAAAGACAGGGTTTTTCTTACAAACCTTTATTCTTTCATTCAACTAACATTTTAAATGTTAGCCACAGTGCTTGGCGGGTAGGATCAGTGATCAAAACAGTACAGTCCTTCTGACTTCTGTATGGTGGCAAAACCACACATATCAACAGATAACTTCAAAACAAAGAAGTAGATGAATTTATAAAATCTAGTGTAGGATTCTAATCCAATAATAAAAAAGAACTTTTCTATAAGAAAAGTATATTTCCTCTGAAAAGGCTTAGGAGATTAGGCTCTGTTTTATTATGATTTATAAAAAATATTAGTAAGAGGAAATTTCCTCAAAGATTTTAGTTTCTATTCCAATTTATTTGACTTTTCTCAAGATGAAAGAACAGAAGAGGGTTCACATTTACTTAATATATTAGCATGAAATAATAATTTTGAAAGACAGGTCATATTGTACTAATGTTGTTCTTCAAACTTAGTGACTTGTAAAAAAAATAAACAAGAAAAGAAATTGAAGAATGAACCTAGTAACCACTGACAAAAATAACCAAACTGACTATACATATATACAAAGTTTTTCTACTTTTCAGCATTAAAACTTTAGAATAAAAAATTTCAGGTCATACAACAGACACTCTGGGAAATATGTAGTAAAAAAAAAGTATTAAAAATCCACGAACTATTGATAAGACTTTCTAGCTTGACATATAACAAAATATTGGTGGATTTAAAGCAACCCAGTTCAATAGGGTGTTTTCTTAATAAATTATTACTAAACTCCTACTTGAATCATTATCAGGAAGAATCAAGCTATCCAACTAATAATCAACAACAGTCACAAATACTGCTCAATGAAATTCAGCCAACCAAATTTATATTCAGTGATTTCTTTTTCCAATCTTAAACACCTAATATTTTCCCCTACATCCCTCCCCCAAAATATAACAGTCCCTCTTTTCTCTCATACCTTAGCAAAAATTAAAATGGCAAACTCATTGAGGAAAAGGACTCAGTACATTATTTTATGTATCATACAGTGACTGGCACTGTATACAACACACCAACCACAGTTGGTGATCATGGCCGTTTTGAAACAACACACTTTGAATATTTTTAAACACATTTTATCTTTGCTCATGGTTTGCTTTAACAGCCTCTTGTTTATCACACCACTACCACAGTAAGACACCTCTAAAAGGCAGCTCTAGCCCATAACTCTCTTCCCTCTATGGCTCCCCAATGCCTTTTCTTCTTCTTTTTTTTTGAGACACAGTCTCACTTTGTTGCCCAGGCTAAGTGAGTGCCATGGCATCAGCCTAGCTCACAGCAACCTCAAACTCCTGGGCTCAAGCAATCCTGCTGCCTCAGCCTCCCAAGTAGCTGGGACTACAGGCATGTGCCACCATGCCCGGCTAATTTTTTCTATATATATTAGTTGGCCAATTAATTGCTTTCTATTTATAGTAGAGACAGGGTCTCACTCTTATTCAGGGTGGTTTCAAACTCCTGACCTCGAGCAATCCGCCCGCCTCGGCCTCCCAGAGTGCTAGGATTACAGGCGTGTGCCACCGCGCCCGGCCACCTTTTCTTCATCTGGATAACTCCTACCAATACTTCAAAGCCCAACTCTACTATCTCATTCCATGACTCCCTAAGTCTGGGTGGTACCTCTCCTATTATGTTTCCATTGCACCCACAGTTTACTTGGACCACAGAACGTGTCATAAGGTATTATAATTATCTGATTAGTGACCTACTTCCCACCTAGATCAGCGGTTCTCAACTTTTTGGTCTCAAGATCCTTTTATGCTCTTAAAAATTATTAAGAGCTCCAAAGAGTTTTTTGTGTATAGAATATATCTTTCAATATTTACCATTAAAAATTAAAACAGAAATTTAAAAATATTAATTCATTTGAATATAAGTCCATTACTTATTTACATATTCATATGAAAAATAAGTATTAATAAGTTTTTCAAAACCAAAAAAAAAAAAATTAGTAAGGAGGGTAGCATTTTTTTTTTACATTTTTGCAAATCTCTTTTATATATGACTAAACAGAGAACAGCTAGATTCTTATATCTGCTTCTGCCTTCCCACTTCTTCTAGCCTCAGGAAAATGTCACTATATCCACATACGAGAGAATGAGAGTGAAAAAGACAAATAATGTCTTGATATTACTATGGAAATAGTTTGGAACTTGCACACTCTTTAAATGGACTCAAGCACCCTTGGGAACTCTGGATCACACCTCTAGAACCTTTGCTCTAAATAGTAAGCTCCTTGAAGGCCATGGTAGTCTTTTCGTTGTAACCTTAGAACCTGAAATGGTGCATGATTTATAACAAGTATGTGATAAAATGCTTTTTGAGTGTATGAATAAACAAATAATTTTTAAAAATTCAGGCTACCTTCTAGTCCATTCACTGAGAATTCCCAAAGCCTGAATTTATACAAAATTTTTAAAAAGGTAAGTTTTGAAACAATAATTAAATATCAATTACCATCCATCTGAATGAGCAGTTCAGACTTGACTCTGCGACTTGCCTCATGTTCATCAGAGGTTCCTCTTCGACTGCAGATAGAATCTATTTCATCAATGAAGATTGTGGTAGGGGCATAAAATCTAGCCTTTGGGAAAATATTTTAAAGAAATCATTCAATGATCTCATAAAATAATCTGAATATTTTTAAAAATACCATTTTCTCCTTTTAATCCTTTTAAAACCATGGCAAAAAAGCGTACAAATTTGTTTTAATGCCACCATCTGGTTATTGACAGAGGCTAAATCAATCATTCACATCAGAAAAAAAATTATAAAAATGAAAGTTATATGATCGGTAACATTAAGTGGCAGATATATGGGGATTCACTATACTATTCTTTCTACTTTCATGTTTGGAAATTTCCATAATGAAAATTATTTTAAAAAAGAAATCAACCTCTTATCCTCAAATATGCATTGTTTAGTAATTATTGCAAATCCCTTATGAAAAAGGAACAAACTTTAATGGCAGATCAGTTTCTGATTGATTTTTTAAATATGTATTAAATTATTCTTCTACTCTATCAGCTTACTAGTGATCCAGAAGTACCAGTCAGTCTACGGCCATACCACCCTGAACGCGCCCAATCTCGTCTGATCTCAGAAGCTAAGCAGGGTTGGGCCTGGTTAGTACTGAAATGGCAGAAATAGCAGTCAACCCACAAACATGACCAAAGTCTCCTCCTCTACTCTCACTGGACAGGATGCCAAAGGACACTCTTTTACCTCAGAGAGAAAGATACACTGACCAACTATCCCACAAAACCCACCACCCATGACTTGCTAGCTAGTGTGTCAAGAACTATTAAAATATAACTATATTGCCCTTTTCAAAAAAGATTCCTAGGTGAACAGACCTAGATTTATGGGGGCATCATACACCTATACAAATAGTACTCTGAAATCTGAATCACTCACCATTTCAAACAACAGACGGACTAACTTCTCAGATTCACCTCTATATTTAGATGTCAGTGTAGAAGAGGAAACGTTGAAGAATGTTGTACCACATTCAGTAGCTACAGCTTTAGCTAGCATAGTCTTACCAGTGCCTGGGGGTCCAACCATCAGTACACCCTGAAATTTCAAAAGATGAATTAAGTGATTTATAAGATTAAAATGTTTTTTTATAAATTATCAACTATTAATGGACATAAAGATTTTCCCATCAAAAGATAGACTCAATTGTCACAGTAAAATGGTATATTTAGCAAGAGTATCATTTTATAGGTTAAAAAAATGAAGAATGATTTCACAAAATGTCTCAAATCAGAGGTGGTCAGAGAAAAGCTAACACGGGGCCTAGACAACAAAGAATTTTCTCATATATTTAGAAAGAACCTGCCCAATTTTCCTGAACCTGGCACAAGATATACATATACACATATATATTCTTGAGCACTGCTTAAGAGTGACTGCTCTGTTTAAACATAATGAAAATAAAAAGACATTTTCTATCACATGTAGCAAAATTATACATTCCTTGTCCTTAATATGGGACAAAACCTGTCTTCCACAATGCATGTAAAGCTTTTAGTCCAAAATAAAAATCCATTTACAAGTTAATAAGGTAACTGTAAAATCCAGTGGTGATCAAATTAGCTAAAATTTTATCATCAAATTAGCTAAAATTTTATCAGTTTAATGTGCTAGACAGTTTATATAAAATAGTGTTAGTGATGAGTCACTAAATATAGACTAAAAACTAAACTTTAGTTACTTATTAGCTTTGAAAACAAACATAAAAGTTATTCTATAAAAATAAATACATGAATAAAAATTATACAAGAAACCATCCCCTAGTCTTAAAAATAATGGATTTTTAAATAATTATTTTCTTCTAACGCTTTTATTGGGAATTCAGATTCATACCTAACACTACATTTCTTTTGCATAATAGTTGGTGATTCCTTAAGAGAAATTCCGACCCAATTGCTAATTCAGTCTGATAAGCTTCTGGGGTTTAAACTTTGGAATTATGTATATGTCAAAGTACCATAAATTTAAAAACTATCCAAACCCTTTTCTAGCTATAGAATTTTTTTTTTTTTTTTTTTTTGAGACAGAGTCTTGCTTTGTTGCTCAGGCTAGAGTGAGTGCCATGGCATCAGCCTAGCTCACAGCAACCTCAATCTCCTGGGCTCAAGCAATCCTGCTGCCTCAGCCTCCCGAGTACCTGGGACTACAGGCACATGCCACCATGCCCGGCTAATTTTTTCTATATATATTAGTTGGTCAGTTAATTTCTTTCTATTTATAGTAGAGACGGGGTCTCACTCTTGCTCAGGCTGGTTTTGAACTCCTGACCCCGAGCAATCTGCCCACCTCAGCCTCCCCAGAGTGCTAGGATTACAGGCGTGAGCACTGGCCGCTATAGAATTTTGATACACAGAATGACCAGGAGTCATTAGGACATGAAATACTACTTTTACAAAAATTTTCTTTTGCTTTTTAGGGAGCCCTTAACTGTGTGTGAGACTGAGATTTTGAAACTATGAAAAGTGACTTGATGCTACAGGTACTGCTATAGGCATGGCTATAGCAAAGTTCATATTTCTCTTTCTAATAACACCTCTCAGTTCCTGTAACGTCATTAATACACTCACCTCCAAGTGTAATTGCTAACATTAGCATCTGTACATAGATGGTCATAGATATAGTACAATACTTATAAATTTCACTTTCTCATGATGTTACTCCTTCAATTATCTCCTCTCTTTCCTGTATCTCCTTAACTACTGGCTCTTTCTCCTCAGCATATAAACATACTTAAATCTGTCCCATCAAAAAAAAAAAAAATCCCTTGGAGAAAGGACAGCTTCTTCAATAATAGTGCTGGGAAATCTGGATAACCATATGCAGAAGAATGAAACAAGACCCCTATTATCTCTCACCATATACACAAATAAAATCAAAATGGATTAAAGACTTAAATCTAAAACCTGAAACTATGAAACTACTAGAAGAAAATATTGGGAAAATGTTCCAGCTTTAACTGGAACATAGCTTTAACTATGCTACCTACCTGCTCAACGAGGCCTCCCCAATGCCTAATGGAAAAAGGTTGAACACCTGGCAAACACAATCTGGCTTCAACCTACCTTTCCATTCGAATCTCCCACCAATGTATTTTATTTATTTAACATTTACATAGTGCTAATTAGTCAGATACTGTTCTAAGGCCTCAATAACTCATTTTAACCTCTCGATATCCTATGAGGTGAATATTATTATTTCCACTTTATAGATAAGAAAACTGAGGCATGGCAAAATTTAGTAACTAAACTAAAATCTATTTATTGACCCATTTTGGAAATAATCTTCTATTCTCACAAATATCTAAAAATCTCAAACATAACCTTCTAAAAAAGAACAATAATTCTATGTTCCAGAATTTTATTCTATTGATGCAGAAACAATTTATTAGCCTAGGAATAAGATTCTTTGCAAATACATTTTTACATTTTCTAATCCAGTTTGCCAATAAATACTACAAAAGCACATCAAGGGGTAAATAAATTGATAAAGTCAGATCATATTTTTGTAACAATGACATAAGAAACAGTCTTTAAAAAAACAGCTGCAGACCCCTTTAAGAAAAATTTATAAAAACTCAAAGTACAGTGAACTTTCAAAGGCTCAAAAAATACTGGCTGCATACCCATGACTTCGCCTACAGTAAAAAAAAAAAAAAAAAAAAATACTGGCTGCAAATTATAATCACCTTTGCCTGGTCAGAAGCTTTTGCCCTCTCACCCCACATGTCCACTGGGACACCTGACGAGGAATTCCACCTTCTGTGAGGGATATGAACATTACTTCCTGTTGGTAAGCCCTCCATTGGGGAAGCTACCCCTAAGAGAAGTGAAGATGATCTCATGTCAAAATCTAGATCTCGTACTACAAAAACGCCTTCTCTCCCTGGGTCCTTCATCTTAGTTTTAATTTTTCTTATTTAAAATTGGGATGAAAAAAAAAAGAAAAAAAAAAAAATTGGGATGGCTTCCAGAGTACACTATCTCCTATAGCATGCTAGATTGAAAGGGAACAGAATTTATCATAACTAAGCTACATAGCATGACCTAAAATAATAAAATGTTCATTTTCTTTACATCAGTTTTATCAACTCTACAATCCTAGATAAATGGAATAGCAAAATCCTATAATATTCTTGCATAATTAAGCAAGCTAAAGAAAAATACCTTAAACATTGCCCTATCACAGCTTAAATCAAAAGTAGAAGGTAACATCAAGGAAGCTAGAAACTTCAACTGGCCGACAAATTCAGAAGGAATCAAGACTACCCTCACAATCCCCAAGGCCACAGATGGGTATTAAATTCAGTTCAGCTGTCCAAGGGATTTTTGCTTGTTTGTTCGTTTTGCTACAATTCAAATACATGAATTGGTAATACAACTAGTATTAAGAAAATAAACTAAGTTTGGGAAACACTGAATTTTAAATTTTCTGAAAGAACCTAACATATCGGCAATTTAATTCAACCATTTATTTTTAGTCTTATAAATACCACAGTGAAAATTAGATTCTCGAACAGAATTATAACCTCGAACAGAGGTTTTATTAGAGTATACGAATGCTTTTGAATTATAACATCAGTCATACAATAAATGTTTCATTAAAACATAAGATAAAACAAAAAATACATAATATTATATGATTTATGTTTTTTAAATACCTACTTAAAACCTTGTCCTTTAAGGCCAGGTGCAGTGGCTCATGCCTATAATCCTACCACTCTAGGACATCAAGGCAGGAGGATTGCCTTAGCTCAGGAGTTCAAAACCAGGCTGAGTGAGACGCCATCTCTACTCACAAGAGTGAGACCCCATCTCTACTAAAAATAGAAAAATTAGCCAGGCATTATGTAGTCCCAGCTACTCAGGAGGCTGAGGCAGGAAGAGCACTTGAGCCCAGGAGTTGGAAGTTGAAGTAAGCTATGAGCTATGATGACACCACTGCACTCTACACAGGGTGACAAAGTGAGACTCTAAAAAAGAAAAAAGAAAAAAAAAAAGAAAAAAGGAAACTGAACTCCCCTCCTCACTAGCCCCCCTTCATAAAAAAAACAACAACACAAAAACTTGTCTTTCAAATATTGTTTTAAAAGTTATAGTAAAGGGGGGAGATAAGTTCCCCAAATAAGGTAAATCTATAACAAATGTAGTCTGTAAAAGTTTTCAAGTTGTTCGAAGCAATCAAAATGCCATGGGTGCTCTAAGCTACTAATATAAATACACAATTTCTCCTCCCCTCTAATTTTGGGCATATGAACAGAGGAAGAGGTGTTAAACAAACAAACGGACCTTCCTAGCTAACTCAGAAGAGCAAAGTAAGATCATGCTGTCATTTCATTATACCAGTCAAAATAAGTGAAAACTCTGCATATCTCTGCAACGAAAAAAAATGTTCCAGACACCCTGGAAGGTGGGAGCTTCCAAGCAGCTTAGGAGAGTTTTTAAATATGCTAAAATGAAAACGCTGGACTTAGGGGGACCTAACTCTAAGCTTTAAACTCTAAGCCAGGGGTGAGCTGGAAAGAAACAAATATTCTGTTTATGTTTGAGAATTATATCAAACCTAGATTAAACAATAATCAAAATAATTAATGCTTACTGAGAAATATGGCAATTTTGAAAAGTATTTATGTGATCAGATTATTATTAAGACTATGTACTATTTTTATTTTCTAATTTTTTTTTTTTTTTTTAACAAAGTCTCACTCTGTTGCCCGGGCTAGAGTGCCATGGCATCAGCCTAGCTCACAGCAACCTCAAACTCCTGGGCTCAAGCGATCCTCCTACCTCAGCCTCCTGAGTGGCTGGGACTACAGGCATGTGCCACCATGCCCGGCTAATTTTTCTATATATATTTTTAGTTGGCCAATTAATTTCTTTCTATTTATGGTAGAGACGGGGGTCTCGCTCTTGCTCAGGCTGGTTTCAAACTCCTGATCTTGAGCGATCCACCCGCCTCGGCCTCCCACAGTGCTAGGATTACAGGTATGAGCCACCACGCCTGGCCTATTTACTAAATGTTTTATTTACAGAGACATCTAGAAAATTCTTAAAACTATTCTCTAGCTCAGCATATATAAGGGAAGTAACTTTACCTAAAGACTATGGTTTCTACATTCCAAGTCCATTTCTCCTGTCATGCAGATATAGCACATCTCAACCACAAGTTCAAATCCAGGTGTTCTGAGTGTATATAAACCACCCCAACCTTTACAAACTGTGTTAAACACACAAAAAACTACACCAATGCTTCCTTTCATTATCATGCATTATCATTCTTATTCCAAAACTATTTTAATAAATTCTCACCTTCCATGGCCGTCTAATTCCTTTGAAAAAGTCAGGCATCCACATGGGAAGAACAACAGCTTCCCTTAGCAACTTCTTAGCTTCTTCGAGATCTGCAATGTCATCCCTTTGCAAGAACAGCAAAATTTCATAGTGGTTATTCAGGGACAGCTTGATTTATAGTCAAAACTATTCTTTTAATTTTTTTACTTATAAAATTATTCTTTTATTTAAAAAATTATTCTAATTTTTACTTCATAAAAATATCAGTGAAAACATACTGCAGTTATTAATTAGAACATGTTATTCAATTAACAACCTTTGTCAGTTATATGAACATCAAAGTAACATGTAAAGTGTCCTTGGTTATATTCTGACAGAGGAACTGTCCCATCAATTCTGTACTCTCATATTATGGATGAAGTCATAACCAAGAGATTAATGGATAGCAAGAGAAGACTTGTAACAAGCCAGCCTAGAACTTGTTTTCTCCTCTACTTTAATTCAATAATTTAAAAGACTCTAACCAATGAATGCTTGGATTCCTGGATACAATGTCTCTCTCAAGGGCTTCTATCAGATCCTTATCATATCCAGCACCATCAAATTTTGGAATTTCACCATCACTTGTACCATCTTGCATATTCTTCCTTCCCTGGTAACAGATATAAAAAAAGTGCTGGTCAATAACAAGATAATTTTAATTAACATCATTAAACTTTCAAAACATTATAATGTAATCACTTTTTAAATAATTTTTATTATTTTAAGATAGTATTTTCTTATTACTCAAATGCTACCCTCCTCTATTTAACTCATCAGAAATAGAGGGACTGGTCAACTTTATTAAAAACATAAAATCTACATTCATGTGGGGGACAGTATAGGTAAGACTAAAATGATCCTTGCTAGATCCCAACAGATTAGGAAAGCCTACCTTTGAACTGGTGGATGCAGAGGATTTCCACCAATGCTAGAGAATATTTAGAATATTAATGTAGAGGAAGAAAGAAAATTAATTTACTGAGAACCTACTATGTGGCAGAAAATCTCACATACATTATTGCATTTCATATAACAACTCTACAAGGTAGACAATATTTTTCCTTCTTTTTACAGATGAGGAAACTAGGATTCAGAAAGGCTAAGTAACTTAATCAAGTTCACTAATAAATGTCAGGGTAGACATTTTAACTCAGTTCTTCCTGCCTCCTAAATCTATGCCTTTCACATCATACTGCCTGTGCTTGGCTGAGTCCCTTAAAGCTTTCGAGCAGGTTGTGTATGGCACAACAATTACATCCTCTAGAGCATCCAGGAAAGAGGCTGCAGATGAGGAAGAGTTGGGAGTCTGCAATGCATCTCACAAAGCCTTTTCCCTGTTACTTTAAGTACCTCCTTAGGATTCAGGGTTTCTTCCTAGTAAGGTCCTCAGGACACATCATTAAGTCACTTGGTAAAATCATAAAGACAATGGTAAAAGGACCTTTTTAAAACAGTATTATTAACCACCATTAAAGCAGTATGATTTATGCCAAATTCTTCATTTAATAATATGGTGCTTTTAAAGAAAAGAATTATATGCTATGGTTTCTATGGGGTTCTGCCAAGATTTACTCAGTTTTGAAGAGCTTTATATGATATGTACTCATTTGCCAAAGACAGTCCAACTACTGGAACTATTTGAGCAGGCAGAGCCAACTATCTCCCCAGAGCTTTAGCCCCACACTAACTGTCTAATGTAAAAATGAAGGGGGGAAATGGTCAAAATAAGTCCGTCTCCTAAATGTCAATCTGAAAAGAGACAATAGAACAGGATGAAACTGTCTAATCCTTGTTCTGAGATAGACAAAAGGCTCAATTAGAAGTGCTAGGAGAAGACTAAGCAGCTCCCTTTGGCAGATATTCTAGTTCTTTTAAGTCACAAGGTAAATGACCAAATAGTATTCTGGTGACTTGACCCAAAATATGAATAATTTACTCTTTCTGGGCAGTATGGAAGTAGTATTAAGCAATTTTCAGGAAGATTCTTACATTTCATATAACCAATATCAAAATTGGCACTATTGAAATGAGTAAATTTCTGGCACACCTACAAGGAACACAACATTAACAAATTTAAAATAAGCTCAGTATAGAATCATATTTTATATTATATACAGGCCAAAGCTACAAAGTCACACTCAAACAAATCACTGGGAATACTTTAAAGCTATTCTAGAAATAAATCAACTAAAGAATGCTACAGAAACGGATATATCTGGGACTTAAGAAAGAAAAGAAAGAAAGAAAGAAAGAGATATAATCATTCTCAGAAAATAAACTGGTCCTCTTGTAAGAAAGACGTATTCATGATACATGAAAACAAGATAATATGTATTTTCAAATAAGAGGCTTTATAGCATAATGATTAAAAGCTCAGGTATGACAGCCGCACAAGGTTCAAATCCTATTTTCACCATCTACCTGCAGTTAAGACTTCGGTGCCTCAATTTCTTCATATGTAAAACAGAGAAAATAATGCTGTGCTCACAGGACTGTGTAAGGATCAAACAAACCAACATATGTAAAAAACCTCAAAAGGGGCATTTTTGTAGAAAGCTTCAAAAATGATAAGTATGCTCAAGGGAGAGTAATATTGCTCTGCTATATTAGTAGTAATAATACTACTGCTATTATTAGTTGTTCTATCATATAGTTCTCAACACCAAATTGAAAATCCAAATATACCAGGGATCTTGAGTAAAATTTGTCTAAGTTCTCTTATCCTCACTTTTTTTACATCTATGAAGTTGAGTAAGTGGAGTACAGCAGCAGCTTTCAAAATTCTGACCATGACATAAAATAATAAATGCATTGTAGATTATTAGCTAGATATATAAACATAAACATGTTTATATATCTAAATTTTTAATATATTTATATAACTAATTTTTTTCTCAAAATAATACTGTTTTACTATGAGAAATAAACTCTGAATTTTCTAGTCTGTGCTACTTCAATTTTTTTAAAGCTGGTTGCAACACAACACACAAAACCAATCTTTAAAAAAACACAAACACTGGGGACTACAATATCTCTGAGGACACTTCCAAAACTCGTTTTCAAATTAGCTTTCAGTGAAGTGGGGCATCTATCAGTTTCACCTAAACTGCCTTAAATCTTACTAGAGAATATTTAGAATATTAATGTGACTCAGACAATATCTTTTACCTCCAGACAACTATAGAGTTGTTTTTTTTCCTTAAATAAAAGGCTCACTTTCCAATGACATTCTGAGAATTTACATGTCAATGAAATAATAATTAGGATTTAAAACATTATTTAGAAATATTATAAATGAAAGACAATTTAAAATCTCCAGTAAAATGTACGTAACATTCAATAAATGCTGCTTGATTATTTGGTTCTTTGCTTAAGAATCACATTTAAAAGCCAATGTTTATTTAATAGTTCTAGATCTCTTTTTCCAAATCCAAGCCAGATTTTTAATCTAGCTTGGTAAGTAAGGATACTATATAATATGAAAACTCTTAAGATAACAGGAAAAAAATGTATAACTTCATCCATTCCATTCTTCCAGCCTCCATCCTTACTCTAGGACCCTTGGCAAGTTACTTTAGCTCTCTGTACCAGTTTCTTCACCTGTAAAATGGGGAAAACAAGATATCTACTTCATAGGATTATTTCATGAATTATTGTCTAATCACTCTGAATGGTGCCTAGCAAAGACGGATCCAATAAACCATGATCTCAGTTCTTCTCCTTTGTTAATGTGAAATTAAAGACTAAAAGTTCCTCACCCTGTCCTAGAAGTTTATCTAAAAAGCTATTCATAAAGTGAGGGTTGGATTTCAGCCCCTACTTTATTCTCTAAAATGCAAACCAAGGCTAGCTGCACAAAAAAAGAACAGAAGAAGAAACAAAGATGATATTTCAGATATAGATTTTGAAGTATCCATTTATGTGGCTTTTGATAATGGAGGAGAACCAGTTTAATTTTATCAGCAGGAAAAATTTATTTATTAGTACCCTTCACTAATCCCAAAAAGGGTCTGAGACAGAATCACTACTGTTTTATGGCATAAAAGCTCCACCAAATTACAAACATAAAAAACTCTAATTCATTTTCAATGTCCTAGTGAGGCAGAGAGGTAGAATGTGTCTTCGAATCTATCTCATGAAAAAAAAATGCTTAGAAAACACTAGTTTTATTCTATCGTAGTCTAAACATCCATAAAGCCTAGGAAATTGGTCTACTTAAGAGTCCAATACTGATCAAAATTACATGTAATAAAAATATTCAAATGTAGTACACATTTTGAAGGATAACTACTTATTATCAGTTATAAGTCATATCTTCATTATGTGTATCATGACATGAATGTGATTACAGATCCTGAATTCCTAACAAGAAAACTTCTTTGCGGCAATTCAATTACATTATCATTCATTTATGACATCACAATGGAAATGGGAAATGCTATCACTAAAAATTTTGGTTTTTTCACTAAAATCAAGGCTAAGAGATGCAACAAATCATCCTGCTAGTTCCTTACTATGAAAGATTATCTTCAACCCATTGTCTTAAAGTCAATATTAAGGGAAATACAGAATTTCTAGGCAATACTATGTTTATTCACTGAGATCAATTTCCTAGATAAGTAAATGTGCACAATGAATCCTAAGGGACATTTTCTCACTAAGGAAAAAAAATCCTGTTCTACTCTACAATTTATGGATGAATCAAAGATATTTATTTTTAGCAGTAGTAATCACATTCCTTATCTTACTCTGTGAATATATATATATCTACTTTCTTACAAGTCTTTCTCCTTTAATTGTTTTATTTATTATTCATTTTAATTCAGAATATGTTAAAATATTTTTTAAAAAGTTTTAAAACTCTATTTTGAATATTGCTATAAAGGATCCATTTTACTAACTATTTTTAACGTGGGTATATATATTATCCTGAAGTTATCTGCATTGCAGCATGGCCTTGAAAATACAAAGAAGGCTTAGGTTTTGAATCAAGACTTTTTTAACTCTTCTACATCAAAACCTTGAAAAGCCAACAAAAATCATAATATTCACCAAAAGTCATAGGCTTCAAGTCAGTGAGTTACAAAGAAACAGTGTCTTGCCTTGTCATCTCTCCCTCTTGCTCTATAATCCTTGTCCCTACTTGCAGAAGGTTTTTCACTCTTTGATATAGGATGTGTTCGGCCCACGGGTCCCCGGGCTCCTACTCCTGCCATTTCTTTCCTCAGAGGTCTTACTTCTCGACTGGGACGCCTGATCTGAGGTGGAGCTCTGACAAAAAAAGATAAAGTTAAAATCAAAATTAATCAAAGGCAAAAGTATTTCAATACAACTTTAGTCAATAAAACTGTTAAATCAAGAAGCCCCAAATCTCATTTTCCACCTTTTGCCAATTTGTGGCCACAACTATTAGGTTAGTTTTTAAAAATTCTTTTCTCTAAAATGTACTGGTCGATACAATTATTAAATACATATAAATGACACATACGGTAGCAATTATTTTGTCAAAAGTAACTATTAATCACCAATAGAGGGCAACACAGACTATTCCCATCTAATAATCTTAACAGTGTAATGAAAAATCAATAATTTTATTCATTACTGTCCTAAACCAAGAATAAGCAACTTAAAAAAAAAAAGTGGTGGCTCACGCCTGTAATCCTAGCATTCTGGGAGGCCGGGGTGGGCAGATCGCTCAAGGTCAGGAGTTCGAAACCAGCCTGAGCAAAGGCGAGACCCATCTCTACTATAAATAGAAAGAAATTAATTGTCCAACTAATATATATAGAAAAAATTAGCCAGGCATGGTGGCACATGCCTGTAGTCCCAGCTACTCTGGTGGCTGAGGTAACAGGATTGCTTGAGCCCAGGAGTTTGAGGTTGCTGTGAGCTAGGCTGACACCATGGCACTCACTCTAGCCTGGGCAACAAAGTGAGATTCTGTCTCAAAAAAAAAAAAAACATTAAAAGCTGAAAGGACAGAAATTCAAAATATGTCTATCTTCAGTTTACCAATTTATTTATATTTTTACAATCAAGATGATTTTCTCTGCTTCTGTATTGGAAAACCCAATATTTCACTCATCAAATTGCAAATGCCAGGGCTTAACAATTATTTTCTTATAAACAAAATAATTTATATGTAAAAATATTCATGCAGGTGTCAAGAATTATGGGATGGTTCCAATTATATAGACTTCCAAATGTGATTAAGAATTTTGATAAATATATAAATGTAACTATACAAAGTGGCATATTTTGTTTCATGTCATGTGAAACATGTCTCCTTCAAATAGTCAAGTTTTGAGGTTCCTCAGTAAGTATTTGTCTCTTTTTGGGTAAGAGACTATAACTTAATATCTAATCTTAGTTCTTTTTTCTTGAACTGTTTCTGCCTCTATTTTCCTACCTTTTCTCTATATATAGTTGTATCTGTATTTGTAGCCCTTCAGATCCCATATGTGTATTCCTTTTTTATCCGTGTGCCATATCTATTATGAACTCCCTTCCAGCTTCACACTTTTTTTTTTGGGGACAGAGTCTCACTTTGTTGCCCAGGCTAGAGTGAGTGCCATGTTGTCAGCCTAGCTCACAGCAACCTCAAACTCCTGGGCTCAAGCAATCTTGCTGCCTCAGCCTCCCGAGTAGCTGGGACTACAGGCATGCACCACCATGCCCGGCTAATTTTTTTATATATATTAGTTGGCCAATTAATTTCTTTGTATTTATAGTAGAGATGGGGTCTCGCTCTTGCTCAGGCTGGTTTCGAACTCCTGAGCTCGAGCAATCCGCCTGCCTTGGCTTCCCAGAGTGCTAGCAGCTTCACACTTTTAATTCACCTAACTCCATCATGGAGTTTTCATTCCTGGTATGAGAAAAGATTACATATGCACATAATTCAATGAATCCAGCAAGACAGGAAAATGGATGAAAAGCCATGAAAGTTGCAAACTAGGGGCAGACAAGGTTAAACGGTGTTTCAAGTATTATATAGCATATTCAAAATTGTTGGAATTAGACGACATCATGAAATTGCTAAAGATAAGAAAATCTGGTGAAAACTGTATGTCTATTACTGACCTCTTAATCACTGGAGTTCAGTCTAGTTAAATAATTATTTATTGAGCACCCATTAGGTGATATACAGTCTCTATTGTAATGGCCCCAGAAGGAGACAAAGATAAATAAGCAATCTTGTGAAAGAAATTCACAGGAAAGGAACTAGAAAACAGTGCATAGTAAGATGGCTGTAAGGCATTTTGAAATTTAAAGTATTATTACATCATTGGTTCTAGGATATTAGTAGTCTTTTATGCATTCTGTCAATAAAATCAAAATGTGATGAGACTAGTTAAAAAATAAAAAATTTAAAATGTTACTCTGTTTCTAGTATTTTCAATGTAACCACCATTTTCTGACTTAACTATTTTTGTTGTTTTGACGAAGCAGTGGAAAGTAGTAGAGTACAACTTTACTTTTATTTATATGTATTTGTGGATGTATAAATGTCTTTCCTGAATCAGATTAATGGATATGGCTAAAGATAATGAGACCAAAAATCTCTTCCACACAGAACATGTGTCAAGTTTGCCCTTTTGTTAGCAGCTATGCCTGCTATTTAAATACTCTGTCCTTGTTTAGGGTCCTGCTTTTTAGACTCAACAGCCAGCTGGAAGCCTTTGCTCAAAAACAGCAAGCCCATCCTTTACAGTGGCATGTCAGGCTGCTAGTCAGCTGCTGGGCTTGCCCAGTGACACCTCATTGCTTAGGAGTGACCTACAGCAAAGCTTGAGACATTTCCTCTGCCTTCTCTGCTTGTGCCTTCCCCACCTCAGTATGCTATTTAATAGCCACTGAGGAATCCTGTTGTAGTCCATTTTGCACACATACCCAGCTCAGTAAAGCTGTGTTGTAGAAGAACTATTTTCAAAGCTTATTCATAGGCTGCATTTCAAGTGTTTGCTGTTACTGACCTTGTTCTGCCACTCAGTATTCTGATGGGCTCATAAATGGTCTGAATGACACTGCTCAAGAAGCCAGATGTGCCATTTGTGGCAAGTCCCATGTCTCACAGGAAGTGTGCCTGTGCTTTGTAAGTCTTCAGTTCCATCTCACTGCAGTTTGATATTACATTTGAACAGCCTCTGTCAACTTCCCAAAGGACATCCTTGATTCTGTTCCTTACTTCTTTGTCCACTAGTGCATCACTGCACAATGTCATGCTTCAATTTAAGAACTCAGTGACAGCTTCCAGGCTGTGTAAATAATAAAAGTCTCAAGGCTTCTTTAACTAGGCTGTTTTTCAAAAGAGACTTTAGTAAGGTTACACAGCATCACTGACCTTTGTTCTAATGGCCAAACAGACTGATACTGTACTATAGCATTTCAAATATAAAATTGGCCTGCAGATAAAAGACAAAAATGTCTACACGGTGCTTAGTTCTCCTGTTTGAGATTTCCCTATAGGAAGGGAGGAAAATATGCCTTATTTTATCACATGTAAATAAGCCTGATTCCCTCCAAATTCCAATACTTCCTCTTTCCAAGCTATATTAAATATCAGTATTATATATAAATGTACGTATCAGTACTGCTTGTAATAAATACCTGAAAATAATCCAAATGTTCATTACTGATACATAAATGAGCAAATATTCACATAATGGAATACAATACAAATGTGAACATGAATTACAGCTACATGCAATAACAATAAATGAATCTCAGGACCATAACGTTTAGTGAAAAAACAAGCTGAAAGCATCCTTCTGAAGATGCCTTCATTTCATGCCATATTAAGAAATAGAATCTAATTTACTATTATAATTTTCTCCAAAAGATAGATATAAAAGGCTCCTTCTGAGGAGCTATTGCGCTCTTTCCACTTCCCCTACCTTTCTGTTTGATAATTATTTAAAATTCTTTGATTACATCTATTTGTCCATACATTGTTAGAATTCTGGTATCATTTAGAGTAAGTAATTTGGAACAAGTACAACTTTTACCTAAAACATAAGCCAGATTACTTAAAGTTAACTTCTGGAAAAGAAAGATAACCTAACTAAGCTATCAAACTGATCTTAAAATAAACAAGAAAACACTTCTCTTCATAGTTAATAAAAATACAAGAAACACAAATTCTAAGTAGTCCACATTGACATTTTCACTATAAGGACTTTGAGTCAATATCTGAAACTTCTGAATCCATGAGAAATTATTTGGTGAAAAGTCAGCAGGCAGAAAACAAAGTTTAAACCTATGACCCGAAATTAAACATTAATGATTATGAATTTTAATGTCTACTCATCAAATACATAACTGCTACTTTTTTCAACTTAGTAAATATTTATCATGTACCTAATAAGTACAGAAACTATGCTTGATGTTATGATTAGCATAAAAATGCTGCAAACACTGTTTGTACCTTCACAATGAAACAGCATGGTGATCTGGAGTCAGCACTAAATTTAGAATCCTAAAACTCTGATATCTTGGTAGAGTCCCAGGTCTACCAATTACTGATTACACAAGGATATCACTTAACATCTATAAGCCTCACATTCTTATTCTGTAAATGATGATAATATTACTTCGTAGAATTTTTAAAGTTTATTTTTTATTGAGGTATAATATATATATATACAGTAAAATGAACATATATCAACAACAGAACTCAAAAAATTTCGTGACATGTAACCATCAGGACATCAAACATAGACTATTTCCTAATATTTCAGAAAGCCCTTTCATGCCCCCTCTTAGTCAATACCAGCCCCTAAAGATAACTACTATTCTGACCATAATATCATAGGTTAGTTTTGCCTGTCCTTAAGATCCATATAAACAGAATCCTATAGTATATACTCTATGTCTGTTTTCTTTCTTTCAATATTACCTTTAAAATTCATCTGAGTTACTACACATAGCATTAGCTTGTCTTTTTTCATTGCTGTGTAGTATTCTATTGCAGATAAAAGACAAAAATGTCTACAGTGTGCTCAGTTCTCCTATTAGTGATTTCCCTATAGGAAGAGGGGAAAATATGCAGACACAGTTTATCTAATTCTACTGTTGATGGATATCTGGGTTATTTCCAGTTTGAGGTTATCATTAAAGTTCTATGAATATGAGCATTATATTCATATAATAAAGACAAAAGCATTCATTTCTTTAAATTACATACTAGAGTGGATTGGTGGATCATAAGGTATATGAAAGATTAGCTTTAATAGATACGGTTTTCCAAAGTGGTGATGCCATTTTATACTCTCAGTTCTAGCCGTTCTGGTGGGAATGTAGTTCTATCTCCTTGTGGTTTTACTTTGCCTTTCCTGAATGACTACAGATGTTGAATATCTTCTCATATGCTTAATTTCTTTTGTAGAAACCCTGGTCCAGTCTTTTGTCCATTTTTTAAAAATCGGATTGCCTTTGCAGTTCTTTATATATTCTAGATACAAGCCTTCTGTCAGATACATGCATTGCAAGTATTTTCTCCGAGTACATGGCTTGCCTTTTTACTTTCTTAATGTACCTATCTTGATGAAGAGAAGGTCATAATTTTAGATGTCCAACTTACTAATCTTATTTTTAATGCTTTAGTGTCCAGTTTAATAAATCTTTGCCTACCCCATGATCATAGTGATATCCTCCCATGTTTCCTTCTAGAATCTTTATTTTATTACTTTTCACATTTTAGGTATTAATTTATTTTAAATTAATTTTTGTATGGTGTGAGCTGGGGAAGGCAGTATCATGATTTTTTTCCACTCAAATGAATATTAAATTAACTCAGAAGTATTTACTTGTAAGACCCACCTTTCCCTACCGAACTTAAGTTGGTGTCTTCTTCACAAATCAAATGACTTCACAGAATTTAATCTTTAATGATAAGTTCCAGCTCTAAAAAGGACTTTAAATTTTTTTAATTGTTTTCTACCAGAAGATTATAAACATATATAAGTAGGAATCTGTTCAAAATATTTATTAATTCTTTCAACAAACATCTGAACTCTTACTGAATACAAGGCACTATGCTACACAATATAAAAGGGTGTATTACTGGGTTAACTCTTCCCTCATCTAAGTAAATCAATCACATTAAGAAACATACTGAGTGTCACAGGCAATCTTGATCTCAGTTGTGTTGTTACTCCCCTCAGGGGTGCTTTTTCTGCAGAAAATACTCTTTAGAGGCTTACTTTGATTTTTAAAATATTCAACTTATTAAAGTTAAAAATGTAAAAAATTCAGTTCTCTTTAAAGCTTTTAGATTCAGCTACAAAACTTTTTGCATGTATAGGCCTAGCAGATTTTAGAAGTCACTTTTAATAGACTTTTGAACAATATTTGGTCCCATTTACAAACCCAGTTACTAAACTGCCACCAAATTTTTATCTACCTTTATACATTTAGCATATTTCATTTCCTTCTTAGTTCTTGCATTACCTTACTTAATAAAGCATAATTTACACATACTTTTGCAGATTTTATAATAAATTAAATTTATAAGGTAATATTAAATTTCTCCTAAATGTTCCAATAAAACATTTAACAGTATGTAAAAAAATTACAAATCTAAATTATTCCTTAAGACATTTAAAGTGGAATTATATGCATATCACCCTCATTACATGTTTTCCTAAATATTCCAAGTATGTAGAAATAATATACATGCACATATCCCTTAACAGAAAAATAGCATTACTATGGTTTTGATTCTCTTAGATATGTCTATTCTCAATAGTAAATCTTCTGGGAGTTGAAAGGTGCTTAACCACTACAGAAGACATTTATCATTCAAGTTAACCAAGTAACAGTTAACCAGAAATTTCAGCTTGTGCTACAGATATACTACTTTTTATATTATATATTATCTAATCCCATTTAATATGTTGGGGGTTGCTTTCTTAGTATTCTGATTTACCCACAACCAGTTATTTCAGCTAGGACATTGAGTGGATTCTTGTCAGTGATTCTGATGGGCCATACTAAATCTTGTTTAAAGTTGCTAAGGCAGTCATTCTACCATTTCAAAGGTGTGGGAATGGTGATAACATCACTAATTCTTTAGTCTAATAGTAAGATTCTACCATTCCCAGGCAATTTAATTAATTAATGGGTTGTATCTTGTTTTACTTTGGCTCTAAAGATACACCATCATACCTGATTAAATTAAAAAGCTTCACACAGCCAAGGAAACAATCAACAGAGCAAGTACACAACCTCAGAATGGTAGAAAATATTTGCATGCCACACATCTGATAAAGGGCTAAGAATCAGAATCTACACAGAACTCAGGCAAATCAGCAAGAAGACATCAAACAACCCCATTAAAAAGTGGGCAGATGGCCGGGCGCTGTGGCTCACGCCTGTAATCCTAGCTCTTGGGAGGCCGAGGCGGGCGGATTGCTCAAGGTCAGGAGTTCAAAACCAGCCTGAGCAAGAGTGAGACCCCGTCTCTACTATAAATAGAAAGAAATTAATTGGCCAACTGATATATATATAAAAAATTAGCCGGGCATGGTGGCACATGCCTGTAGTCCCAGCTACCCGGGAGGCTGAGGCAGAAGGATCACTCGAGCCCAGGAGTTTGAGGTTGCTGTGAGCTAGGCTGACGCCACGGCACTCACTCTAGCCTGGGCAACAAAGTGAGACTCTGTCTCAAAAAAAAAAAAAAAAAAAAAAAAAGTGGGCAGAAGACATGAACAGAAGCTTTTCAAAAGAAGATAGATTAATGGCCAATAAACATATGAAAAAAATGTTCGACATCTCTAATCATCAAGGAAATGCAAATCAAAACCACAATGAAATATTACCTAACTTCAGTCAGAATAGCTTTTATCAAAAAGTCCCCAAACAACAGATGCTGGCATGGATGCAGAGAGAAAGGAACACTTACACACTCTTGGTGGGACTACAAACTAGTTCAACCTCTAAGGAAAGTAGTATGGAAATACCTCAGAGAACTAAAAGTAGACTTACCATTTGATCCAGCAAACCCATTACTGGTTATTTACTCAAAGGAAAAAAATACATTTTATAAAAAAAAAGACACTTGCACTTGAATGTTTATAGCAGCACAATTCACCACTGCAAAGGATACAACCCAAGTGTCATCAATACATAAGTGGATTAATAAATTGTGGTACATGTATACCACGAAATATTACTCAGCCATTGAAAAAAGTGTTGAACTAATACCTTTTGTAACAACTTGGATGGGACTAGAGACCATTCTCCTAAGTGAAGTACTACAAGAATGGAAAAACAAACACCACATGTACTGACTATTAAACTGGAACTAAATGATCAACACTCATGTGTATATATGGTAGTAAAGTTCAATGGAAATCAAGCAGGTGGTAGAGGGGATGGGTAAATTCACACCTAATGGGTACATTGCATAGTATCTGGGTGATGGGCACACTTATAACTTAGATTCAGACTGTGCAAAAGTAATTCATGTAAGCAAAATGTTTGTACCTCTATAATATTCTAAAACTAAAAAAAAAAAGATAAGCCTTTATCTTTTCCATTTAATTCTAAAGAACTCTGAAATTGAAAAACTAAGATATTTAATTTATTTTCTGCCTAACTGTAAAGACCTTAAAACTAAATGAACAATGGTATTATTTCAGATTATCAGGACTACATAATCTCTACAGATAACAACATAATATATTGGATTTGAAGGTGATACCTGCAGAAGGGAAAAAAAGAAAGTAAAAATAAAAAAGTAAAAAAAACCATAATATCAGTTAAACTTTAAATAAAATCTCACAGGTCTCTGTCCAACTTCTGAGATTATTCTACTGATGTGTAAAACAAGGGATACTGGCCAGGCAGGGTGGCTCACACCTGTAATCCCAGCGACAAAAAATATAAAAATTAGCCAAGTGTGGTGTCAGGTGTCTGTAGTCTCAACTACTGGATAGGCTGGGGCAGAAGGATCACTTGAGCCCTGGAGTTTGAGGTTGCAGTGAACTATGATGACACACGGCACTCTAACCCGAATGATACTTTGTCTTACAAGTAAAATAAAAATAGAATTTTTTAAAAAGGGAATACTAAAAGCATATGACATAGTTCCAGCATTCAAAAAACCTGTAATTTAGTTAAAAATATATACATACATATTTTATAATTATATGGGATATTCCTTCTGTCCACACATAACCTACAACTAACATCTTGATAAAGAAAAGTTCTCAACTACAAACAAGAGTCATCAAAAACAACAAACTGGGCCAGTACAAGTAATACCACAACCAGTTACAGACTTTTTGTTCCTTCTCCATTCCTACTGTTTCACTTGACTAGCCTTAAAAATACATTTTTAATTAAAAATAAAAAAGACCAACAAATTGTGGGATAAGACCCTCAGGAACTTAATGATAATAGAACTATAAAAATAATACATAGTGACAATAAAAATAAACAAACTGAAAACCTTTCCATAATAAAACATGTACAAATATGTTAGATAAAATTTAATAAATATCCTTTTATATACATGGTGATCTTATCAGAAGGCATGAGAAATACCTATTGGACAGAGAGAGAGAGAGAGAGAGAGAGAGAGAGAGAGAGAGAGAGAGAGAGAGAGAGAGAGAGAGATAGAACTGTAAGTATATGAGCTGATGACATGGTCGTCCTTTAGGGCTTTGGGACTTTAGACATCTGAGGCGTGAGATTTGACCACACAGTGAGACTTGAGACAGGGTCTCAGGCCCACACAAGTCAAAGAAGTTGAACTGAGAATACTGCATAAAGCCTGGACCCTCAAAGGGCAACAACCTCAGTGAAAGGGTAGAATTTAAAACACACAGAAGAAATAAGTACATTTGTCTATTGGGGTCTATGTTCTATATTTGTGGAATGAAGTAAATGTCTTCCCTAGAAATAGTAGCCAAGGGCCCATCCTCAAGGGATTTGAGCCTCAATTTTATATGACCCTAAGCAAAGGAATTTACCTAAAAGTGGTCCTACGCAGGTTACATCCCTAAGGCACGTGGTTGAAGCAAACATAGACCTCTCAGGAGTAACAACCTCTTCTAAACAAGCCACATGTTGGAATGACTGATTAAAACCTTGCTGAAGAGACATTCTCAACTGTACAGCAAACAAGACTCATCAGAAATAACAAAAAGCAAGATGACTCCCAATAACTTCTGATAATAGAACTGCCAGTTATAGACTACAAAATAGATGTTTAAAATTAGTAAAAGATTTTAAAAAAGAATTAAGCAAAAGATATACAAGTCTTAATATAAATGAAAATAAATCCACACTTAGATAACTGATAGACTGTTTAACGCAAAAAGCAAAAAATAAAATCTTAAAAATGAGAGAAAATAAACGTTACCTATAAACAACAAATAGACTGATAATACAAGTCAGAAGGCAAAATAATACTATTACTAATGTAATCTTCAAAGCATAGAGAATAACCACTAACCTAGTATTCTACACTAAACTATCATTTAAGAGTGTCAGGAAAATACAGATATTTTGAGACAAAAACTGTTAGTTTACCAATAACAGAGACCTTTGCTGTAAGAAATATTAATACTAAATATTCTTTAGCAAGGATGAAACTGAATCCCGAAAGAGTAAAATGCAAGGAACGAGAAACAAAACAATTGCTAAACACATGAATAAATCTAAATAAGCACTTATTTACTCATTCTTTCAACAAATGTTCACTGAATGTGCCAGGCCATGCTCTTATTGCTAGGGGTACAGCAGTGAACAAATCAAAGGCCCAGACCTTACAGAGGTTACAATCTAGAGGAGATGATAAACAAAACACACACACACAATATAGTAACAGGTGGCAATAACTGCTATGAAGAAAAATAAAGCAGAGTAAGGGGACAGAGTGGTGACAGGTGAAGGGGTAAATATTTTAAATAGGGTGGTCATGCCAGGACTCCCTAGGTGACATCTGAACAAAGGCGTAAATGAGGTGAGGGCACTGGCCACTGCATATCAAGCGGAGTGGAAGTGAGGAGTGGGTCGTGAAAACTGCAAACATTTCCTGAGGTTTTCCTCTGTGCTAGGCTGTTCTTTACACTCTACTCGTATAAAATCATTTAATTCTCACAATAACCCTATGAGGTAACTTTCATATTGATCCCCAATTCACAGAGGAGGAAAATGAGGGGCAGGTTGAATGACTTGTCCTCAGAGACACTATGTGGCAGGGCTAGGATAAGACCCTTGTAGCCTGGTTAATTACTGAGCTCTAGGCAAAGGAAAAAGGAGGGCAGGGACCTTCCTCCTATTGGTCTTTGTATCCACAGTGCCCAGACATAACGGGTGCTGACTGTGTTGAGCTGAAATGACTACAGAAAGAGCAGAGGGCTGGGAACTAGGGAACAACAAGAAGAAGGGACCACAGTCAGAATTAAAACATTAGAGGAAGAAAAGCAGAATAGTATAATGTCACAGATGCCGTAAGAGGGAAAAGAGAGTTCCAAAGAAGATGGTAAACATTATCAAATGTTACAAAGGTCAAAAAGAATAAGAAAATGTATCTCATTATTAAATTGGGAAGTTATTGGATATTTTCAAAAATCTGTCCCAATGCTGCAATGACAGGAGAGACAGGATTTCTAGTAACTAAGAAAAAAAGGACAGTGGAAGTCAATAAATGTGCACTACAGTTATATAGCAGTTTGCCACGAAAAGGGGAAATGACAGAGGCTCACGTTCAGCAAGGCAAAGATCTTCTCAATGAAAATGTAAAAGTAATGTGTTATGCTTCATTCTGACTTACCACTATCTCGTTCCCACTCCTTAGTTTATCTCTAATGAATTACAATTTCTATCTTTCAGTTGCCTTTTCTGTAACATAAAAAATAGAAATACCAAGTGTTTAGACACTTATTAAAATACCTAGAATTTCAAAATAGAAATTTCAAATGAATGACTACTGAGTTCTATAAAATAAAACAAATGCTCCCTAGAGAAAATTTACATAAAAGAAATAATAACATAAAATAGCCAAATGGAATGGCCTCCCACCCCAGGACACTTCAAATCAGAATTTAGACCCTGAAAAACACCTGCTCCATCTTCATTCTCAGATGGTCTTGCTTGCTTTTTTCTCCTCACTGAAATGATCACAAAAGAACCTGCACAAGCTCTCATCTCTGTATCTTCCTACCTCATTGAATTCACACCCTTATAACCACCTGCCTTGGGTGACTGTGAGCCACACACTCCCTCAACACGTGTCTAAGATCCCATCACCTCTTGTTGACTCAAGGACACTGGTCCAGCAGTCATCCACTTGGTCCATGAATCATCAATTTTCCCCTTTCTACTGCAACATTCTCATCAGCATAACATAACAGGAATAACATCCTGTTACTCCTTTCTGTCTAAAAAAATAAACCTAGACTCCTTGTCTTCCCCAACTACCACTCATTTTCTGTTCCCTTTTTCAGCAAGATTCATTAGAAGAACTGCATTATATTAATAAATACTCATTGTTGTCAGCTCCCCTCTTTCCATTCCATTCTCTGAACCCACTCCAACATTCTCTACCATTCTACCAAAACTGCATGTCAAGGCTGCCAGTGTGCTCATGCTGCCAAATCCAATCCAGTCTTTAATCCTTACACTATTTGCCTTATATGCAGTAGTTGATAAAGTAACTTAGAATCTTTAAACCTTGGTTTTTTTCTTCCAAAAAAACCAGGAATGATAATAATAGTACCTATTTTAAAATGTGATTATGAAAATTAAAAAAGAAATAAAACTTTTTGTAAAAGCACAGTACCTTGTTCACAGTTAGGAATGCAATAAATGTCAGTTATTATTGGGGTTAATCAGCCCTGCTACCTACATTCTACTCATTGTCTAAAAATAGAGTCCATTCCATATTCCAGACACAGAATTTTGGAAGATAATATGATTCCATAATACTATGAAAATGAATATAATCTCAACCTGCCTATAGTATTAGGCAAATAACCTATTCCACTATATAAAGAACAACCTTAAAATTTCTTTCTTGTCCTTAGTTGCTCATGATTCTGAAATAACTACCACTAATTTCCATCTCTCTCCAGGTCTGGTTCTCATTTTTATTCAACAGCTTGGTCTAGATATTTAATTATCTGATCAAATTTTTCTTTCATTCTCTATGTCTCATTAATCACCAAATCTAGTCAATTCCACCTCTGTAATGGCTCTCACACCCATCTATTAATACAAGAATATATGCTTAAGAGAGCAAGGAACATGTCTGTTTCTGCAACCCACCATATACAGGACAGCACCAGGTAAAGTGCCTGGCATATAATAGGTACCAGCATCCTACAAAGCAATCTCATTACAACATAAATTTTACAGAAGAAAAAATGAGGCATAGAGAAGTGAACTTGCACAATCAATTAGTAGTGGAAATGATACAAAAATTTGCTCTCCAACCTTCTGATCTTAGCAATATAACTGAGCCAGAGCCTGGGTGAAATACTTGTATGAAGGAGAGGGTAATTTGCTTTCTATCATTACTTGATTTTGGCCTTAATCTTTTCACTGCAAATTAGGATTTAAAATGCTATCAGCTACTTAATCTGAGTACCAAAGAAACATAAGGCAACAACTTTAATATTAAGTCAAAAAGAATTTTCTCTTCGCTGAAATTCTACAGAATAGCACTAATTCAATAAAAAAAAATCAATCTTCCTATCTATATGTACACAGAAACATATTATACCACTTCCCTTGGTTTTTAATGAAATAATATTAGAAGGCCTATTAGAGTTTTAACGCACTAGGCAGACCAAGCCAAATGATTAATTTCAGCCTTGTGTATCCTATTCTTACTGCCAAGCCTCTTAAAAGATGTAACTCAAGAAGACCTACCACTTGGAAATGGAAACTGGTACCAAATAGTCATTATGGAGAACAGCATAAAGGTTCCTCAAAAAGTTGAAAATAGAACTACTTTATGATCCAGCAATCCCACTACTGAGTATAAATCCAAAGAAAATGTAATCAATATGTCAAAGAGATATCTGCACTGCAATGTTCATTTCAGCATTATTTACAATAGCCAAGATATATATATTAATAGAAACAAACTAAAATCAGTTGACAAATGAACAGATAAAGAAAATGTGGTATGTATATTTGTGTGTGTGCACATGTATATACATACACACACACACACAAAATGGAATATTACTCAATCTTAAAAAAAAGAAAATCTTGCGGTTTGCAACAACATGGATGAACCTGGAGGACATTATACTAAGTGAAATAAGCTAAATGCAAAAAGACAAATACTGCATGATCTCACCTATATAAGGAATCTAAAAGAGTCAAACTCATAGAAACAGAATAGAATGGAGGTTACCAGGGGGTGAGGGGGAGGGAAATGGGATGATGTTGGTCAGGAGGTACAAAGTTTCAGTAATGCAAGATGAATAAGCTCTGGAGATTTAACATACAACAAGGTGACTACAGTTAACAATAGTATATATTTGAAATTTGCTAAGAGAGAGATCTTAAATGTTCTCACCACAAAATGAAAAAAAACAAAACAAGAAAAAATGACAAATTATGTGAGACGATGAATATGCTAATTATTATAGCTTACTGTAGTGACTATTTCACAATGCATATCAAATCAAGTTGGGCCAGGCACGGTGGCTCACACCTGTAATCCTAGCACTCTGGGAGGCCAAGGCGGGAGGATTGCTTGAGCTCAGGAGTTAGACACCAGCCTGGGCAAGAGCAAGATCCCGTCTCTACTATAAATAGAAAGAAATTAGCTAAACAACTGAAAATAGAAAAAAATTAGCCAGACATGGTAGTGCACATCTGTAATCCCAGCTACTTGAGAGGATGAGGCAGGAGGATCATTTGAGCCCAGGAGTTTGAGGTTACTGTGAGCTACCGTGTTTCCTTGAAAATAAGACAGGGTCTTATATTTATTTTTCCTCAAGAAGACACCCTAGGGCTTATTTTCAGGGGATGTATTATTTTCCCCTCAAAGCCTCAGCTTGCAGCACGCACAGGATGGCCAGGACCTGACAGGGGGAGCCAACCTTAGTGGGGCTGCCCATACCTATCCAGTCACCTCTGGGATAGTAGCTGTCACGATGGGGCAGATGAGAAGGGCTGCTCCTCGTCTTTACTGCTCCATGAGGAAATGCATGGTTTGTGCAGATAAGCTGCATAAGCCACGCCCGTCACTAGGTCTTATTTTCGGGGTTATTATACTGTGCACATGCTTAGAAATCCTGCTAGGGCTTATTTTATGGGTAGGTCTTATTTTCAGGGAAACACAGTAGGCTAATGCCACGGCACTCTAACCCAGGTGACAGAGTGAGATTCTGCCTCAAAAAGAAAAAAAAATCTTGTGGAGTTGTTAAGTGTTTTCCTATTGTTGTTGATGATATACATGAGAATGGAAATCTTTTTGTTTCTAGGCAATAGACCATCTTACATTTGCTTTAAGGGTTTCTCATTCACAAAGGGACAAAAAAACATACATACTATGGCTATACAGAAGGGAAACTTTTTAAAACATTGAAATACAGAGAAAGGAAACTCAAAGAAATATATTCTGATATATTCATCTTTCACTTTCATTAAGAAAAACGATTTAAAAACAAGTATAAAATTAAATTAAACCTATGTTATGACCAGGTAAGATAGGACAAAGAAAACTGTCTTAGTGCTATTCTAATGAAAAGTTTTTGGGTTAGTATTCATCAATGGGAAAATGCCATCCACAATTTTTTATTCAGTTTGAGTCATGTATATTAGAGCTATTAACAGTGGATACTAGTTTTAGAAATGAATCGTGGTGCTCTAGCAATTCTGAACATATATTCCTATATTTCAAGTTATTGTCGGCTTTTAGTTTTAAACTAGAGTATATTTCAGAATTAATAACTTTCAGTGAAAAACAAGGTATCCATTATATACACATACAGAAAAATTTCAAGTTCTGATACATCACAATGCCACTTTTTTTTAGTCTTTACTTTGGAACTTCCATTATAACAATTCTACAATTCTTGAAACACTACCTTTTGAGGAATAACAGTCACCTTAATCCAAAAACATCTGAAGGTGGCTACATCAGAAGAAAAAAAATTGTTGGAAACCTTTAAAAAAAATCTTTATCTAGTGTTTTTGCAATGAAACTCACAAAATTATTTGTAACTCAGTGTAAAAAATCCTGAAGGAATAAATTAACCACTTTCCACAATTCTAATTCTTAAAATGTTTTTAGAAAACGTCAAGAAATCAGTAAGTTAAACAGATGATCACAGCTACTGATCAAAGGAAAAACTTATTTTTTCTATAGTCCAACACTCTGGCCACATAATGACTTTCACAATAAAGTGGACAGACAAGCCAGAAAGACCTAAACTCACATCCTGGTCTAGCCTAACTTACAAGTCAGGGTCTCCCAGGCTTCAGTTTCCTCACTTGTAAAATTAATGGAGTTATTCATTCGATGTTGGTTGAATGCCTATTAGGTGCCAAACCCTGCGCTACCAATGGTAACTTGTTATTTGATTTTTGTTTTAAGTAAATAAAACCATGTCCTTTGACCTTGCAAAGCTCCTAATCTTGTGAAGAGACAAATAAATGCAACATGATAACTGCTATAAACAAACTGCTATGCCTGGACAAATCCAAAAGGCTGCAGAGGGGAGAGTCACTGAAGCTGAAACTTGTAGAATGACTATGAGTTGCTTAGTTAGAGGTGGAAATTATGGATATTCCCTGAAGAACAGAGTGTGCACAAATAAGAGCACAAGAAAAGGTAAAAAGGGAGAGGTTTAATATAGATGATGCATACACTAGATGCCAGAGAAAACTGGTGGGGGATAAACTTAGAGCCTTATATGCCACATTAGGAAATTTGACCTTTAGGAAATAAGCCACTCAAACATTATTGGTAAGGTTCCTTTTACACTAAGACTCTGGAAATTGGCTATAGGTCCAACCAGATAAATCCAATTTCACTTGAAGTTGTTAAGAGTCTCTTCCAGCAAAAAAAAAAAAAAAAGCAAAACTATCTAACTTTTGATGCTGATACTATGAAACCTAAAAGATCTCTCTTAACTGATAAATTTTAGGACTAGCAGATTTCTATTATTATTATAGTAATAAAGCATTTGAAAAGCAAGATACAGGACAAATGATTTAGTTCTGCTTTTATCAAATACAAACTGTAAACTTACAAGTCTGAAATTTACATGCCCTCGAAAATGTTTTTTCATACTTTGTTCAAATCAAGCTCCATTCTGAAAATCAATAAACTAGAAGTACCTAAAGAGAATGTAAAGTCCCATTTACCTGTGTTCTGCGGGAACAGGTGGTGGCCAAACAGCAGGATCTCTAAATGGTTCATCGTGACAGGACACAGGGAAATCTGGGGGCTTGTCGATTTTAAAACTTTCTAAAGTGCTGACAATACTTTTAACTTGTTCATATTCTTCCAACAATTCCTGCCGAACCTTAAAAAAATTAGATTTTACTCTAGAAACTGTTTAAAGAGTTTATAAATTGTAAATAATCAATTGCTATAGAATGCAAGTTTTCTTAATGCCATACAAAGTATGCAAAAATGAATCATTAAAACATATTCAAAAGCACAAAGAACTACTTAAAGTAAGGTAGAGAGAAGGGCAGATATTAGTTTGAAAAAAGATAATTATGTACACCTTTTTTTTAATGTACACCTTTTAATAAGGGAAGTAGTTATATATCTTTCATAATGGAACTCTATTTCTACCAAAAAAATGTGATGATCATTAATACAATTTAAAACACGCAACTAAGTTGGTAACAAGTTAACCATTTCTAGAAATCTAAAATGTTAATGCTAAATCCTTTTAATATATTTGTAAGTAGATTCCAAAAAATTGTCAGCCAAATTTTCACCAGCATTTCCTATTCCCGATATCACTAAATATAAAATGCCTGTCATGAGTATCTAAAAGTCAAAAGCAATATAACAGTATGAACTATACACTTCCAATTTTTATTTAAATTCTCCTTCAACTAAAATCTGAATTCTTTTGGCCTTATTTAAATTCTTTCAAGTCCTGTGTAAAGTTTATTTTGTGTTCAAAAGCAAGATTTTTTTCCTATATTTAAAAAAATTTAACTGAGCACCTACTGTAAGGGAATTCTTGTGTTTTCAAACTCTGAGCTCATAAAATTTTCAAAAGCAAACAGATAAAGATTGAAAATTACATTTATAAATCCATTTTAATGATTCTAATTTTTTTTAACCAGAAAGCACATTTTACTGTAAAGCAAAGCTTAAGGAACTTTCCCTTACCTTTATCTTGAATACTATATTTAAAGGAACATATGAAAGAGTTACAGAATCAAAGAAAAATCTAGGTAAAATTCAATTGCTAAGACATACAATTATATAATATGCCATACTGGAAGAAATGAAATTTCAGAACCCAATGTAAAGAACATGGTAGAAATATCTGAATAGAAATGGTCACTATTTAACATATATAATTAAGAACATGTCAAAAATACTCCCATAAAAGATTAACAAACTAACTTGCCTGTGGCTGAAGGAAGGGTAGAAGAAAACAACTAAAATTTCAGCCTTAGTTACACCAAGTATGTTGTTCTCACTCGTTATAATTTGGTAACACTTAAATCGGAAAATAAGCCAAATTTACCCACAAAACTTAGTAAAACATCAATTTCTAACTAGTGGAAAAATTAGAAGAAACAATTGAAAGGCATTAGTACATAAAATGGAAACTTCAAAGAAATGCTTGACTTTGTACTTTTAATTTTAAAAAGATTTTAAGTTTTAACACTAAGTGGAGAGTGCTTGCTTTGGCCACACACTGACTAAAATTGGAACAATGCAGAGAAGATTAGCATGGCCCCTGCACACGGATGACACACAAACTTAGGAAGTGTTCCATATGTTTTGACTTCAAGTTTTTGAAAAAGTTTAGTATATTGTTTTAGTATAACAGGTGAAAAATACAAACTAATAAGCCCATATAAGACAAAAGCCAATTTTGTTTAACTAAACTTTATTGAAGATGGATGGTTTTATTTATTCATTTTCTTAAAGAAAGATATAATGCTTATAAGTATTACTTGTTCAAAAACATTCTTTTTTTAAAAGTTACAATGAATTTAGAATTAGGGCACCATCAAAAAATAAGAACTATGTTAAAAGATATTGATCAATTAAAATATTAAAATTAAATTAAAAAACAGTTAAGTGGGAAAATTATAATTCAAGTTTTTATTAACTGTACTATTAAATAATCAAGCTGTATAGTAAAAAGACAGCAAATATATTAACTTTTATTAGATTACTGACTCATTTTTATTTGTAAGGAGTCTTTCCAAAGATGAGGAAACTTTCTTGAGGAAAAGTTTTATGAAATGGGTAAAAACTACATGTAAAAATGAAAGGGAAAAGGGCAAGTAGAAATACCTTATTTTGAAAATCTGTAGTCACACACAAGTAACTGATTGGAAAAAAAAATTAAAAGTAGACTCAATTAGAATTAAATATCTTCAAATATATGATCAAAAATAAATAAAACATTAATTAGACAGGACAAGACATTAGAATATTATTCAAAGTACATTTTAAATATATTTCAGCATTCAGAAAAATAAGAACGATTTACAATATCTCAAACTAATTCTCCAACTGTAATCTCTCAAATGTAACAGGCTACTGCCACCCTCATTCACTGAATACTTTAAGGTGATCCTACCTGTTGCCATTTGCCTTTGATAGCTGGGTCTCTGACTGACTGGCAATGTCTCTGAATCTGCTGTATCACCCCCTGGTAATAAACCATGGATGAGTCATAATTTCCAAGAAGTGCATATTCTCTTCCTTTCTTTGCATTGTCACAAATCTCAGCCAAATTCATCTTCTTTCAGAGACCTAAACATAAAATATAACGACTTTAAGTGTTCAGCACCAACTTTAAAACATTTTTTTTATTATTCTTTAAAATATCTGCTTAAAACTACTTTGAAAGTCAAAATAGTTGCCTTTCATTCAAGGTTATCTGAACATATCTTATAACAGTGGTCCCAACATTTTTGGCACCAGGGACCAGTTTCATGGAAGACAATTTTTCCAGGGACTAGCAGTGGGGAGAGCAGGAGTAGTTTCAGGATGATTCAAGCACATTACATTCACTGTGCAGTCAAACCTCTCTGCTAATGATAACTTGTAATTGCAGCCACTCCCCCTCAACTGCCTCAACTGCTCAGGCATGTCACATCATCAGGCATTAGATTCTCATAAGGAGCACACAACCTAGATCCCTGGCCTGCACAGTTTACAGTAGGGTTGGGGCCCCTATGGGAATCTAATGCTGCTGCTGATCTGACAGGAGGCGGGGCTTATATGGTGATGTGAGCGATGGGGAGCCGCTCTCTGTAAATACAAACGAAGCTTGGCTCCCTGGCCCACGGCGCTCACCTCCTTCTGTACTGCCCAGTTCCTAACAGGCAGCGGACCAGAACCAGTCTTCAGCCCAGAAGGGTTGGGGAACCACAGTCTTATACTGAACAAAGTTTCCAATTTGGGAAGTACTAAAATGATCATAATAGAATAACCAAGGAGATAACAGGGAGAGACGTTACAGAGCTCTGAACTATTGATTTATTTACAGGTATATAAATTGGACACTAGTTTTCCTTGTTCATTTATAATAACCACAAGCTGTAATCATAGCAAAGATGGCCTTGTTTTATTCAGTTTATTTTTGACAACACAGAAATAAATACACAAATATCACATAAATATGTTATATTTCCACTGATGGTAGTTAAAACTGTAGAAATCAGTTCTCACAAAAACTTTCTGGCCCCCAAAATAAAAAAGTTATACTTAAGGAACACATTTTAAAGGAACAGCCAGCCTATAGCTGTACATGCGCTGTTTATATGCATTTAATTGCCCCAACTAAAAAAACTATAAATTAAACTATCTGAACCGTTTTGTTCTTCAATGTGTAATCTTCTACAATCCTGTCATTCTCTACAGCTTTTTAGCTGCACAAATAACTATCATTAATCTTTTCCTTTCTATAAGACGCTAGTTAGAATATCCTCTAAACCTCTGGTTTCCACTGAAGTCCTCCAGTCTAGTAACTTTGGCTTTTCTTTCAAGCTTCCCAAAAGTCTCCTGGAATCATCCAAGGTTTCCATGCAAAGACACTTTCCTCCCAAGACTACAGAGGATAGAAGTCCAGAGATACAGAAGAATGATATTCTGGAAAAGAGTCTAAATTGCCATACTCCTATTTCCTAGAGCAGTAAACCAATGATTACACATAGTAGAGAAAATCAAAATACTTTTCTATGCCTTCCTGAGGGAATTGAACTTTTGGTTTGGAAGCTTGATTTTTCCTCTCTCTCAATATCTTATCTATTCTTGAGGAGCTCAAAAATTCTTTCTCAAAATTAAATATGACCAGTCCTATGCCTTTCAACTGACTTCAGCATGTTCTTGAAAATAAAGCTATTGTTTTATGCATTTTCGCATATTATTTGTCCCTTATGCCATCCAGTACAGGTTCCTTGAAGGTAGAGTTTTGTTACTTGAGAATCACACTGCAGCAAATAGTACACTACTTTTACACCATTACAAATTCCAATGTCTAGTAGATATAGCCACAGAATGCAAGACACCATGGAAAGTCTATTCTTCAAATTTAGGACATTAACATAAAACAGTAAGGCTATATTACAATGCATAAGCTGCAATTAATAAATCCAGTGGAAACAAAGCTGCTCCATAAATTATTTCCTTTTAAAGTCACTATGGAGGAAGGAGAGGCGAGGCAGAAAAAATTAATTCATTAATTAAAGTCACTATGACACAAAAACATTAATTCTGCTAATAAGTACAGGTACACAAACTATCAAGGATAAAAAACATCTTTTCCCATAAAGGACCAGACAGTAAACACTTTAGACTTTGAGGGCTGACAAGCAAAATAGAGAATATTATGTAGTACTTATCTAATGAGACAAAACTTTCCATAATCTTTATTAATGAAATTCAAAATATAGTAATAACAGAGTACAACTTTCTGTAGGACAGGTCTACTAATGAGAAGAATGGAACTCTTTGGGGGGGGAGGATATATTTCACTTAGTTGGGATTCAAAGTTAGTGTTCTCTATCATCAAAATCCACTGCAAATGTTCCTATGGTGTTAGTGCTAATTTTCAATAAGATTTTACATTTTTCATCTTTGAAACTATCTTTTTCCAAAAAGTACCAGTTAGATACTGCCACATAACAGTATCAAATCACAAGCATATGATTTCAAGCATATTCACCGTTTGGAAGGCATTTAAACAATTTACTCCTTTTAGTATTTGCCTTTTATCATATCAAATAACTACACTGCAGATTAATCACTCCAATTAAAAATGCCACACCTGCACAGTTAAATGGATTTTATAATATGGAAATTTCCTTTGTACTTGCATCAAAGTCTGAAAAATGCTGCTGAAACTGCAGTTTGAGCTCAAAATTATATACCTACTGAAACTCTGGGTAGGAATGGAAACCTCATTTCTTTGTTTTAATTTTGACAGCATGGAAAGCTATATAAAATGACTTGATATTACTTGTGATTCAAACAACATTAGTTGTCATCAAAATAACTTTAGCATAGTATTAGTTTTGATATAAGCATTATTTGTCTTGCAATTTTAGGTTGAATTAATTAAGAAATATTATCAAGTCTGCAGTAAAAACTGATTTCTAAAGCCATTCAACCCATTCAGAAAAATTCCAATCTCAGCCTTACACTCAAAAGTCTGCAATAAAACCTCACCACTACTAAGCAATCAAACCACTGTACAGCAGGGCAAGTGAGGATGTTCAGCTTTTATTTCTGACAAAAAAATTCATGGAACTTGCAATGGCTATGTCAACAAGGGCAAATGTTATGACATTATTGGTTCCATATTACATGACAGATTCAAATAGTCTCTGCAAAACACCTACTAAGAAACAAAACAATGAATAACCATAGAATTTAAACACCTTAAATTTTCACAGCTTTATAAATTTGTTCACCTGAGCTTTTTCCATTCTACACAGACTTTGCCATCATCCTTTATAACACGTCCAAGCAGACTGCACTTCAGGTTGTACAGAAATAGTGGTTTCTTAACTTTTTGAAAATATCTTTATCCGTAGTTATTCCACACACATTATTCATTAAGACTAATTCCTCAATAACTTCAAAGTCAGCATCAATTTCTCAAATAAACAACTGAGCAGTATTGGTAACATCTGTCAACTCATCAAGAGCCAAGGGAAACCAACTCAAAATCATTTGCCTTGTTTTTTCAATTGACTATTGATGTTGTCAACTCTTTGAACAACTGTTCTTGCCAAAAGGCTCATAGTCTTAAACAAGTTTACTTTCTCCAGGCACAATTATTCTGTGCCTGCTGCAATCCAACACAATTTAGTTAACCCACCATTGGTAAATGACTTCCATACTTGGCTAACAAATGAGCCACTTGAAAATTTACTCTGTGTACAGCCTCATTTTCATTTTTTAATTCTGTGAAGAAATTCTGCTGAAATAAGATATTCCTTTTTAAGTTTTCTAACTTTTCTGACCATTACTTTCCTGTGAGTTGGCAATACTGTGATGAGTGCTTAGTCTGGTAATGTCAGTGTACACTGTATTTCTTTAAGACAGCTATAGGGTTATGGCATAATAAACACAAGGCTTTGTCATATAATTCAATAATCTACACTCCACTGGCTTTAAAAGTATAACATTCCAAGTCTCTTTTTTCCCCCATCTTTTCTTGTTTTTACATGATGGGCATGCACTGATAATAAAGTAAAATGTCACAACATAATGATGCACACAGCACTTGAAACACTGATTAGAGTGCACCAAACAGCAGTGCAAAGCCATGAGAATGCCATATGGTCTCTGTCTCAACCCCTCGATTCTGCTCTTCTAGCACAAAAGTAGCCATACACAATATATAGACAACAAGTGTAGCTGTGTTCCACTAAAACCTTATTGATGGACCTTGAAATCTGAATTTCGTTTAATTTCCACATATCACAAAATAATACTTTAATATGGTTGATTTTTTCCAACCATTTAATAATACAATAATCATTCCTAGTTCATGGACCATTCAAGAACAAGTGGTAGGCTAGATTTGGCCCCTGGATTATGGTTTGCTAACTTATGCTTTTAGCTTTTAACAATCTGGTGGTGGGGAGGAGCAAATTAAAACTAAAAGGAGAAGGAGGGACATAATAAAGGGAAGAAATTGATGAAATAGAAAACAGAAAAATAGGCTGGGTGCAGTGGCTCACGCCTATAATCCTAGCACTCTGGGAGGCTGAGGCAGGCGGATTGCTCAAGGTCAGGAGTTCGAAACCAGCCTGAGCAAGAGCGAGACCCCCGTCTCTACCATGAATAGAAAGAAATTAATTGGCCAACTAATATATATAGAAAAAATTAGCTAGGCATGATGGTGCATGCCTGTAGTCCCAGCTACTCAGGAGGATGAGGCAGAAGGATCGCTTGAGCTCAGGAGTTTGAGGTTGCTTTGAGCTAGGCTGATGCTATGGCACTCACTCTAGCCTGGGCAACAAAGCAAGACTCTGTCTCAAAAAAAAAAAAAAAAACAGAAAAATAATAGAAATGTTTAATATAGCCAAAAGCAGGTTCTCCAGAAAGATCAATAAAATGAATAAACCTCTAGTAAAATTGACAAGGAAAGGAAGGAAAAAACCCCACAAATAACCAAAATCAGAAACGAAGGAAGGCTATCACTATAAACCGTAGAGATATTAAAAGGCAAAAGAGACTTAATGAAATGCACACATTCTATGATAGTCATAACATACCAAAGCTTACTCAAGAAGAAATACAGCAGTTAATCTGAATAGTCCTACATCAATTAGTGAAATTGAATTTGTAATTTAAAATCTTCCTCCACACACACAAAAAATGCTCCAGACCCAAATAGATTCACTAGTGAAGTATACCAAGTATTTAAGGAAGAAATTAAACCAATTCTATACAAACTCTCCCAGAAAACACTAGAAGCATTTCCAATTCACATTTTAAGCCCAGTTTTTAGCCTGATAACAAAACCAGACAAAGACCTTGTAAGAAAATTACGTACCAATGTCCCTCTGAATACAGATACAAAAATCTTTAAATTTTAGCTAATCAAATCCAGTAGTATATATAAAGGATAATGCATTATGATCCAATGGAGTACATCCCAAGAATTCAAGATGGTTATACTTAAAAACTAACCAATATAATTTTAAAAGAATACAAATGAAATATCATACGATCATCTCAACAGATATAGAGAAAAGATTTGACAGAATTCAATACAGTTCATGGTAAGAACACTTAGCAAACTAACAATGAAAGACAATTAATTCCCTCAACCTAGTAATGGACATCTATAAAATACCTATAGCTAGTATCATATTTATTATGAAAGACAGAATGTTTTCTCCCTAAGATCAAGAACAAGGCCAGGATATTTGCTCTAACTCCTTCTAATCAACAAAAGAACTAGAAATTCTAACCAGTGCAATAAGGCAATACAAAAATAAAAGGCATACAAATTGGAAAAGAAAGTATAAGCACTTTTATTCACAGACATGATCATCAACTGAGAAAATACTCAGGGGAAATCCCAGGGAATCTACAAATAGCTTTAGAACTAATAAATGAGTTGTGTAAGCTTACAGGATATAAGATTAATACACGAAAGTCCATTTTTTCTATATACTAACAACAAATAATTGGAAACTAAAATGAAAACAGTAAAATTATACAGAAATATTAAATACTCAGCGACAAATTTAACAAAATATATGCAAGACTTATAACCTGAGAACTACCAAAAGCTACTGAGAAATTACAGATGACCTAAAGTAATGGATATACATATGTGTGCATGTTTTTATGAAATGAAACACTCAATATGGGTAAGATGTCAATTAGCTTGGAAGTGATCCATACAGTCAATGCAATCCCAATCAAAATACCAGCAGCCTTTTTTGTAAAAATCCATAAGCAGATTCTAAAATTCAAAGGCTATAGAATAGACAAAATAGTTTTGAAAAAGAAGAGTAAAAAAGGAGGACTTCTACTACCTGATTTCAAAATTCACTACAAAGACTCTGTGGGACTGACATTAAGATAGACACACAGACCAACTGAACAAATTAGGGTGTCCAGAAACAGATTCAAACATACACAGCTAATATATTTTCAAAGGCACCAAAGCAATTCAATGAGGGAAGGAAAATTTTTTCCAACAAAAGGGTACTGAACTATAGATCCATATTGTTCCCAAAAAACTGAAACTCACCCCTTACTTCACATTATAAACAAAAATTAACTCAAAATGGATTATTGGTCTAAATATAAAAATTATAAAGGTTCCAGAAGACACAAGGTATTTTTTTTACACCAGTTCCTTGAGCCCCAATTTCTACACAGCGATTTGAAAAGGGCCAGGCAACATCTGCATATTAAGTAAGATGAATTATAAGAGCACAATCCTAAGCTTACGGAACCTAAATCTATTAATGTTACACATTGAACCTTAGGCATGCCTACCTACCCTTTGATCTAAAGGGAGATACATATCTTCTAAGGCTGTAAGCAAACCTGAACTTTGCTCTGGAGGGAGACACTACCTGGAGGGAGACACTCCTCCTGGGGAGCTGTCCTTTTTTAAGTAGCACATGTCTTTTTCTTGGTTTACTCCCTTAACTTTATGGAGCACATTTTACACAGATGGGAGGTAACGATTTTGAGACTGTGCATGTCTGAAAATACCTTTATTCTACCCTCATACTTCAGTGATAGTTTGGCTAGCTATTGAATTCTAGTTTGGAAATAACTTTCCTTCAGAATTTTGAAGGTATTGTTCTACTGCTTTTGAGGTATTAGATTGAGAAGACTGAAGTCGCTTCAAATCCTAATCCTTTATACAGTACCTATTTTTCCCCTTTTCTGGAAACTTGTAGGATCCTCTCTTTGACGTGAGTTTCTCAAGTATTTGATGATGTGCTTTGAAATGGGTCTGTTTGAATCTCTTTAGATGTAGAAATTAATGTCTTTCAGTTTTAGGAAAGTTCTGAATTACTGCATTGATAACTTCTTTCCATTTTTTCTGTTCTCTTTGTGAAACAACTTTTATTCAGATATTAGACTTCTTAAGCTATTCCTCTAATTTTCTCAGCGTCTCTCTCCTACTTTCCATCTCTCTGTCCTTTTGCTCTACTTTCTTAGAGATTTTCTCCACTCTATATTCTAATCTTTCTCTAGAATTTTTGTCCTATTTTTATTGACGTGTGTAACTCATATGAAGTACACAAGCCTTAAGTGTGAAGCTCAGTGAATTTTTACAGTGTATATACATTGTGTATACCCAGGTAACAGCCACATCAAGATACAGAACATTTCCAGATCCCAGAAGGATCCCTTCACATCCCTTCCCAGTTAGTACTTTTCCTCTAATCACTATTCTGACTTCTGTCACCATAGATGACTTGTGCCTGCTTTTTAAAAATTAGCTTTACTGAGGTGTAACTTTCATAAAATTCCACCCACTAATTGTAGGTGTACAAGTGATCAGTTTGGAAAAATGTATAAATTGCATAAACACCACCACAATCAAGACAAAGAACATTTCCATCACCCCAGAAAACTCTCTTTTGCCATTTTGCAGTCAACGCCCAAACTTCACCATGCATTCAGCTGTTTACTTATCACTATACAAGCACACCCTGTTTCATCGTGCTTCACTTACTGCACTACACAGATACTGCATTATTTCCAAATTGAAGGTTTGTGGCAACCCTGCATCAAGCAATTCTATAGGCACCATTTTTCCACAGCATGTGCTTACTTCGTATCTCTGTGTCACATTTTGGTAATTCTCACAAAATTTCAAACTTTTTTTCTTTCTTTCTTTCTTTTTTTTTTTTGAGACCAAGTCTCACTTTGTTGCCCAGGCTAGAGTGAGTACATGGCGTCAGCCTAGCTCACAGCAACCTCAAACTCCTAGGCTCAAGCAATCCTTCTGCCTTAGCTTCCCGAGTAGCTGGGACTACAGGCATGTGCCACCATGTCCGGCTAATTTTTTCTATGTATATTAGTTGGCCAATTAATTTCTTTCTATTGATAATAGAGAAGGGGTCTCACTCTTGCTCAGGCTGGTTTCGAACTCCTGACCTTGAGCAATCCACCCACCTCGGCCTCCCAGAGTGCTAGGATTACAGGCATGAGCCACCGCGCCCGGCCCATTTTTTATTATATCTGCTATGGTGAATGGTGATCTTTCCTGCTACTACTGTAAATGTTTGGGGGAGCTATGACTTGTGCCCATGTAAGATGGGAAACTTAACCGATAAATGTTCCGTGTGTTCTGACTTCCCCATCAAACAGCAGTTCCTCTGTCTATCTCTTTCTTCTTGGGCCTCCCTTTTGTTGTTGAGAAACAACAATAATGAAATCAGGCCAAGAAAGAACCCTACAATGGCCTCTAAGTGTTCAAGTGAAAAGGAAGAGTCACATTTCTCTCATTTTAGATCAAAAGTTAGAAATGAATACGCTCAGTGAGAAAGGCATGTTTAAAGCCAAGATAGGCTGAAAGCTAGACCTCTTGAGCCAGTTAGCCAATATCTGAATGTAAAGGAAAAGTTCTTGAAGGAAATTGAAAGTGCTACTCCAGTGAACACACAAATGATAAGAAAATGTAACAGCCTTATTGCTGTTATGGAAAGTCTAGGGGTCTGATAGAAGATCCCACCAGCCACAACATTCCCTTAAGCCAAAGCATAATCCAGAGCAAGGGCCTGTCTCCAATTCTATAAAGGCTGAGAGGGGAGAGGAAGTTTGAAGTGAGCATAGACTGGTTCATGAGGCTTAAGGAAAGAAGCCGCCTCCATCACATAAAAGTGCAAGGTGAAGCAGCAAGTGCTGGTGAAGAAGCTGCACAAGTTACCAGAAGATCTAGCCAAGATCACTGATGAAGGTGGCTACACTAAACAACAAAGTTTCAATGTACACAAAAGAGCCCTCTACTGGAAGAAGATGCCATCTTAAACAGTCATTCCCAGGGAGGACAAGCCAATGCCCAGCTTCAAAGCTTCAAAGGAAAGGCTCTTTTGTAAAGAGCCAATGTAGCTGGTGATTTGCAGTTGAAGCCAGTGCTTATTGATGATTCTGAAAACTCTAGAGACCTTAAGAATTATGTTAAATCTGCTTTGCCTGTGCTCTATAAATGGAACAAGGCCTGGATGACAGCATATCCGTTTACAGCAGGGGTCCTCAAACTGAGGCCCACAGGCCACATGCAGCCCGCCGAGGACATTTATCCAGCCCGCTGGGTGTTTTGGCCGCCACTGCCTGTCCTGCTTAGCAGCCGACTTGTCCCAGGCCCACAGTGCGCATGTGTGGAATGTGCGCTGCACTCTCCAACGGCCCTCCAACGGTCTGAGGGACAGTGAACTGGCCCCCTGTTTAAAAAGTTTGAGGACCCCTGGACTTTACAGCATGGTTTACTAAATATTTTAAGCCCACTGTTGAGACTCACTGATCAGAAAAAAAGATTCCTCTCAAAATATTACTGCTCACTAATAATCCACCTAGTCATCCAAGAGCTCTGATGAAGATGTACAAGGAGATTATTGTTTTCAGATCTGCTTATACAACATTCATTCTGCAGACCACAGATCAAGGAGTCATTCCAACTTTCTACCCTTATAATTTAAGAAACATCCTGCATGGCTATCGCTGCCATAGACAGTGATTCCTCTGATGGATCTGAGGAAAGTAAATTGAAAACCTTTTGGAAAGGATTCACCATTCTAGATGTTATTAAGAATATTGGTGATTCAAGGTTAAAATACCAGCATTAACAGGAGTTTGGAAAAAGCTGACTCCAACCCTCATGGATAATGTTGAGGGGTTCAAGACTTCAGTGGAGGAGTACCTGCAAATGTGGTAGAAATAGCAAGAGAACTAGAATTAGAAGTGGGGCCTGTGGTGGTGACTGAATTCCTACCATCTTATGATAAAACCTGGACAGATAAGAGTTGTTTTCTATGGCTGAACAATGAAAGTAGTTTCTTAAGCTGGAATCTACTCCTGGTGACGATGCTATGAACGCTGTTGGAATGACAATGAAGGATTTATAATCCTATATAAACTTAGTCAAAAAAGCAGTGGCAGAGTTTCAGACTCTAATTGTGAAAGAAGTCCCAGTGTGGGTAAAATGTTACAAAACAGCATCATCGCATGCTACAGAGAAAGCTTTTGGGAAAGAAAGAGTCAAGTGATATGGCAAACTTCACTGTTTTTTTATTTTAAGAAACTGCCCACAACCACACCAACATTCAGTGACCACTACCTGGATCAGTCAGCAGCCATCAACATCTAGGCACGACTCTCCACACCAGCAAAAAGATTAAGACTCACTGAAGGCTGAGATGAGCATTAGCATTTTCTAGCAATAAAGGTTTTTTTAATTAAGGTATGTACATTGTTTTTTAGATGTAATACTATTACACACTTAATAGACTATAGTGTATAGTGTAAACATAACTTTTATATGTACTGGGAAACCAAAAACCTTGTGTGACTCACTTTATTGCAATGTTCACTTTATTGCAGTGGTCTGGAACCAAGCCCACAATATCTCCAAGGTATGCCTGTAGTTTTGTCTGTTCTAGAATGTGACATAAATAGAATCATACAGTATGTTCTCTGGAGTCTGAATTCTTTCATTTAGAATAATGCTTTTGAGGGGTTGAATCAAGATGGCAGATGAGAAACACCACCAGACAGAGTGTCTCTGCAGATAAGACAGATTCTAGCAGAAATTAGAAGAAAGAAGCAAGAAGACGCGCATAGATCCACCATTTGATCCAGCAATTTCACTACTGGGCATCTACCCAAAAGATCAAAAGTCACTTTATGAAAAAGACACCTGCACTCAAAATGTTTATAGCAGCACAATTCACAATTGCAAAGCTATGGAAACAACCCAAGTGCCCATCAATTCATGAGTGGATTAATAAAATGTGGTATATGTATACCATGGAATACTACTCAGCTTTAAGAAACAATGGTGATATAGCACCTCTTGTATATTCCTGGATACAGCTAGAACCCATTCTACTAAGTAAAGTATCCCAAGAATGGAAAAACCAGCACCACATGTACTCACCAGCAAATTGGTATTAACGGATCAACGCCTAAGTAGACATATAGGAGTAACATTTATTGGGTGTCGAGAGGGTCAGAGAGGGGAGGAGGGGTATATATAACCACAACGAGTAAGATGTGCTACGTTTGGGGGATGGACATGCTTGAAGCTCTTATTCGAGGGGGGAGGGGGGCATGGGCAATATAAGTAACCTTAACACCTGTACCCCCATAATACACTAAAATAAAAAAAATATTAAAAATTTTAAAAATATAGAATAATGCTTTTGAGAGTCAACCATGTACTTGCATGTATCAGTAATTTTAATTTTTATTGCTGAGTAGTATCTCATTACATGAATATACTAAAATTGTTTATTCACTAATCAGTTCTCCATAAGGCACTTCACAAAAACAATCACAAAAATACAAGATATATCCTTGACCCAGGCCTTACTTTATTTCCACTAAGATTACATCTAAAACTACAACATACAAAAAAAAAAATCCACTGTGAGAATCCGATAATACAACATATGGGCAGCATTAATGCCATTATTTAAAGCTCTTGATAATGTATTGGAAGGATAATACAAGTATATTTTAAATACACAAGGATAAAACATTAAAAAATGAATAAGCATATTTTAAAAATAAAAGTTCTTTTTAAAAAGAACTTCTGGCATGAAAACATATAGTCAAGAAATGAAAAACTCAGTGAACTGAGTAAGTAAGACATTAGACACCGATAAAAGGAGAGTCAATAAACCAGAAGACAGAGCTGTAGAAATTACCCAGAATGTAGCATGTACAGATAGAATAAGTAAACAAGATTAAGAAATGCAAAGAGTAGAAAGAGAAAGTCCATCATATGTCTATTATGAATTCCAGAAGGAGAAAAAAGGAGAGGCAATATTCAAGCATATAATCACAGGGGAATTTCCAAAATTGATAGAAGACAGTAATTCTCAGTTTCTAAATAAATAAAAATAAGTTCAAACCTAGAGACAACACAGTAAGACTGAAGAACCTTTAAAGCAATAGAGTGAAATGCAGATTATCTACAAAAGAAAAAATATTCGTATTGACAGCTAGCTTTTCAAGAGGAACATTAGAAGCCCGGAGACAGCAGAATAGTATCTTCCAAGTGGTAAGGAAGGGAAGGGGGGATACCAACACAGAACTGTATATCAAACTAAACTATTGAAGTTTATGTGTTGTAAACACAATATGAAAATTTCAGACAGATATATCAAACTAAAATATTCAAGTTTATGTTTATAAATGCAATATAAAAATTTCAGACAGAAAAACCTCGCTATGATTCCAGGTACCACAAATTTTTGGTTGTAACCTCAGGCAAATCACGTAATTTCTCTAGGCCTCAGTTCTATGTCTACAAAACAGGAAAAATAACATTTATCATTAGGTTACTTTGAAAAGTAAATGTAATACTACATTAGCATCATTCCCGGCATATAACAAGCACTGAATCAATGTAAGGTATTATTTTTACTCTACAGTCAATATTAATATAGAGAATTGAAGCACCTAATTTTTACTCATAAACAAGAAATCAAGTGACCCAGTTTTCACTATAAATTCCTAGAATCTACAGTATAACTTTAATTACATTTAACCATAATCTTGAAATAATTTTTTCAATCTTCTTCAATAAAAATTAAAAGAATTTCTAGAACTTTTTAAAGGTCAGTTTAAATCTTGTGACATGAAATATGTTAGCAATATCTAATAATATTTCTCTTATTTGAGTTTATCATGTATTCAAAAGATAAATTCAGCATCTTCTTGCAATACTTACTGCTGAACTGACCAAGTAATGTTACCCTATACAAAATGATCCAAATAATATCTTTATCAAGCAGTTTTATACTCAGACTGAGAAGAACTTGGTTCAAGTTCATGCACAGATCAAGAAGGAATATTCATTTGGTCCTAGAAAATTATGATGTGTCATTCTTTCATGACTCAGATCTAAACATAACATGTAAAGCCAAGTACCAACCTATCTCCTCAGCTACATCTCCAACTACTCACTCCCTTCTCTCCTTTAAATCCCCAAAACACATACACATACATACACACATGTTCTCACATATGAGCTCTCTAACCCAACACGCTTGAATTTTTATCTCATGCCAAGACTAAGACATATAATTAGGAAAAATGAAAAACAAGCTTATATCCAGAACCCAATCCTGCTTGGGTTGTCACTAATAATTTTTTAATGAAATCATATTTATAACTCTTTTGTCTCCATAGTGGTTTTTACATAGGAAATAAAACATTTTTCAAACTATTAATAATTTTATGTGCATGATATCTAATTCAGTTATAATTACAATACATGAAGCTAAGAAAAAAATTTCTGCTTTAAACTATTTTCATCCTCACACTTCCATATTTCTCATATGCTCCTTTTCCTTATATGAGTTGTAAAATTCCTGAAAGTAGATGCTTATTTTAGAAATATTGAAGCAGCCTCAACTACAGCAATATGAACTCAGTAATACCAGTTAGAATAAGCAAAACAACAAATCAAGTTTGACTTTCAGCATTATGTACCATAATCTACCAATTTCTAGGTTTTACATATTTAAAGAAAAAAAAATCTTTCTCCAAATCACCAAGGTCCCATTTATTTCATGCAATGACTGCTATAAATACGAGCAATTAATACATAACCACAACTTCTCAAATTAATACATCTTGAAGTATGTTTTAATAGAAATAAATTAGCCTACTATGTAAGTACCCATCACCAAAATGTTAACTTTACAAATCACAATACTTCCCATCTCTTTATGTTGGGTAGTATTCTCAAGGACTGTAGCTTGCCATGAATAATAGAAAATATAACTTAATCACAAACCCACAGATAACAGAAGAATGTCTATAGCAATGAAGTTACCTGAACTCTGCAAATACTTTAGAAAAAGAAAAATAATTGTCTATGAAACACAAAAGAATCTAGATACATGGTTCTAAATGTTTCTCAGAAGTAAACATCACAATAATTTCTGTTCATGTACTAACTGGCATATTGAAAACATTACAAAAGATAGAAAATTGTGGATCATCTGCCATTTTATCTCAAGATGGCAGCCTGAACTATAAATTTTACCTTAACTGCATAAATATCCCTTTTAGCATGAAAATAACAGTAATAACATTTATTGAATGCTTACTTGGCAACAGACAACATGATAAAAGTGGTTTCTAGCCATTATCTCATTTAATCCTCATAACACTATGAAACAAAAATGGTTACACATCCTCCCTCCCCATCTAATAGAGGAGGCACCTGAGGCTTTCAAGAATTTAAAATCCAGGCCCATAGCGCCTGGATCTGAACCCAGATGTTTCTGACGTTTCTAACTCAGAGCCCGCTCTGCTAGCTCATTATACTCCACTGCCTCAAATGCCTCCAAAATATATCAATTCCTTTAAAGTTATGCAGCTAATCCAAAAATAAAAATAAAAGGCTCATTAGTAGAAATAATGTATTTTATAATTCATTTGTTCCTTAATTTCAGAGTCCTTTGAAATGACATAACATAAAACCTTTCAATTCCATCTGCTTCATATTACTTTATCAAGTAGTCTTTCAACAAGTAATTTTATCATATTTATCCACTCATTCATCATCCAATCTACACTATTTAGTAAGCACCTACCCCATTAAACAATTATCTATGTATATATGTAAGAAACTATGTAAGGCCACATGGAATTTACCAAGTTAATTCTTGACTTCAAATAGTATCTAAGATATTAGATAACAGAAAATAAGAATATAAAATACCTACATTCGTACCAAGTATGTGTTAAATAGCTCTTTCATCCATATTCATCCACAACTAAGAAAAATAAAACAAAACCTACTGATTTCTTCTCTTTTGTTTGTTTCCTCTCCTGACCTCCTAATACCAAGAAAAATGGAATGAAGGGGAAAACAGAAAGAAAAGAATACTGACATATAAGGCCGGGCAAGGTGGCTCACGCCTGTAATCCTAGCACTTTGGAGGCCGAGGCAGGCGGATTGCTTGAGGTCAGGAGTTCAAAACCAGCCTGAGTGAGACCCCGTCTCTACCAAAAATAGAAAGAAATTAATCGACCAACTAAAAATATATACAAAAAATTAGCCGGGCATGGTGGTGCATGCCTGTAGTCCCAGCTACTAGGGAGGCTGAGGCAGCAGGATTACTTGAGTTTGAGGTTGCTGTGAGCTAGGCTGATGCCACGGCACACACTCTAGCGTGGGCAACAAAGTGAGACTCTGTCTCAAAAAAAAAAAAAAAAGAATACTGACATATAGACAATCATAAGGATAGAGAAATAAATGAGACTAAAGGAATGGACTATTGAAATACAGCAAATGAAGTTATATTATTTGTCTCTTAAACAAGTTATGAAAGAAAGAAATAAAATTGTTTTTTGAATACTCTCCTTAAGAAACACAAGAATGATTATACCACAAATAGGTATTTATTGAGCACTGATTAGACTCTAAGTTCCTTTGAGAGGGGCTAGATTTTATTTGTGTGTCGTTAGTTTGGTACACTATTTGACATACTTACAATAATGTTTCTTGAACTGAAATGCAAAGCATGTGTACTTTATAAATGTCCATAAAATTATCATTCTCAAGAGTTCTAGAATACCTTGGGGAGTAAATACGATTAGCAGTCAGTAATTAAGCATAAAAGTCTCTACAAAACACAAAAAAACCACTAAGACATGATTACAAACTATAAAAGTGTTTGTTAAAAATAGCTTCATACCAAAGGAATATTAAAAATAAAGATTTCAAACTAAAGCTCATTTTTTAATATGCTGCTTAACAGGAGTTTTTAACAAATACCAATAGACAGAAACAAAGTTAGAAAGGGACTTAAAAGGTCCTTTATTCCTTTTCCATATCTTCAATTAAGACCACAATCAAACCACCCAAGGCAAAAGAAATATATTTAAAGATATCAAGTGAAAATTAAACACCTATTCCATCTTTTAAACTACTCTAACAATTTATCTGGCAAATGCCTGTACACACCTGACTTTTACTAGGTATTCTAAGCTAAGGCATAATTTCCCTAGGTCTACTATATATAAGGATAGCTAAAACTGGAGAAAAAAATGTTTTTAAAACATTGAACACATTAAAATATATACATATTTTTATTTACAAACATATGTTCAAATATCAGTAAAATCATAATATAAATCAGTTCAGAAATGAGATACAGAGAATCAAAGTATTATATGTTAGAGGTTTTGGGATCTCAAATCATCTAATGAAACTTCTCGTTTCTTTGAAGATGAAAAGAAGGCAAAAACATATATATTAGTATTAATGGCCTATAAAATAACATTTTATAGCATTAAAGGCAGCTTCATTTAAAAGAATAATCCTTCTACATATTCAAATCTTTATTCTGTAATATAACTACTACCTGATCTACTTGCTTAATATGCTCAATTAAAGTCACAGAACATGGCCTTTTTGTCAGACAGAAGTGACAGTCGTGTCACACTGTTAGTAATATAACCACACTAGACCAATTTTTTTTTTTTCTTTGAGACAGAGTCTCACTTTGTTGCCCAGGCTAGAGTGAGTGCCGTGGCATTAGCCTAGCTCACAGCAACCTCAAACTCCTGGGCTCAAGCAATCCTGTTGCCTCAGCCTCCCAGGTAACTGGGACTACAGGCATGCGCCACCATGGCCGGCTAATTTTTTTATATATATTAGCTGGCCAATTAATTTCTTTGTATTTATAGTAGAGACGGGGTCTCGGTCTTGCTCAGGCTGGTTTCGAACTCCTGACCTCGAGCAATCCGCCCGCCTCGGCCTCCAATTTTTTTTTTTTATTTTAGCGTATTATGGGGGTACAAGTGTTAAGGTTACGTATATTGGCTCAATTTTTATGCAACTAAGTTGTGAGTTGTTTTTCAGTTGCCATGGACCCCCAGGTTGAAGGTCATATAACGTGAGCGTGCCCAGATGAATCAAGCATGCAACCATAGGTGGAACGCTGTTTAGAGCAACAGCGAGGACTCAATTAACAAGTGGCCACCACATGCTGGATCCAGGATCCAATCAGATTAAGCCCTGGCATGACCCCACGGCAGGACCCAGTCAGTTCATGGCTCCCAACATCAACTCGTTGCAAAATCCAATGTTTATAAAATCCTATGTTTATAAAACCAGCTCAACCTTTGTGTTTGGTGACAGAAAACGTTGGGAACTATTCCCAGTGCGCGCCTTGCTTGTGCCAAGTAATAAAAAACCCCTGGCTATAACCAACTTAGCTGTGCCGACTGACTTGATATCCACCAAGCGAATGAACTCCTCTGCTGGGGAGGCAACAGTAAAGAAGGGGGAGAAGAGAGACGCTTTCAGTTCTTGAGCACTTAGGGTTTCTTCCATTAAACTGTTTTGTCTTCCCATAATCATATAAAATCGATAGTATTAACACCACTTATGAGATAAGGGTATAGATTTGAAGACTTGCCTATGATCACACAGAAAGTAAGTTGTACTTCCAGAATTAGACAACACCAGGAGTCAGATCTGTTTGGCTCCTTCCACTATATCACTTTCAGTAAATGATAGCTAGGGAAATGTTCTCTATAAAAACATATCACTAAATTTTAAGAATATTACTGTAAAATATTGAGAAAATAAAGCATAAAGTAGTAATCTATAAGGGCATTTCTAGTTTTACTGTTATATTTATTTAAAAAATAGACAATTATTAGTTAAACTGATAAATCTAAATGGTTGAGGAATGATCCAATCATCAGATCTTGGTCTGGATTCTGTTCTCTTCAGCAACATATTAGGCTACTGGTTTCCTCACTAGTTAAGCTCCCCCTTAATAAATCAATCAAAATTTAAGGAGAAAAATCACACAACCTCATGTTTTACTGCCATTGAAAACTGATTTCTAATTTCACTCAATAAAACAATTCTTACTTGCCCTTGCTCAGTTCCTTTCCCACAGTGGCTATTCCAAATCTCCACTGTTCTGCTTTTATACCTCAATCTCTTCTCTTACCAGTTGACCTTTACTCCTATCTACCTCTTAGAGACCATAAGCTTTGACCTTGCACTTTTTTTAATACCCAACATGTAAATATCTATATCTAGTCTCATTTCTTCCTTTCTCATTGCTGCTTCTCTTCTATCAATACTAGCATAGTGCCTAGGAATACAGCTAGCACTTAATTGATCTTTCTTAAATGTGACAAATTAATTCAAGAACAATTTTTTCACACTCCTGCTGAGGCAGGAGGATCTCTTGAGGATAGGAGTTCAAGACCTGGAGGCTAAGGTGGAAGGACTGCTTGCACCCAGGAGTTGGAGGTTACAGTGAGCTATGATCACGCCACTGCACTCCAGCCTGGGCAACAGAGCAAGACCCTGTCTCAAAAACAAAAACAAAAATAAGAAAAAAAAAACACCCTACAAACTTTTGTTAGTTACTGCCTCATCTCTTTCTTCTCTTCATAGTCAAGCTCCTTTTTAAAAAAAAGTGTGACTGGAAATTTTATATTAAGGAAGTACTGTTAAGTAGAATAATGATATTAAAGTCATATTTTTTTTAAAAAAAAAGAATCCTTAACTTTTAAAAATATTGAAATAATTACACAAAAAAAGGTACGATATCTGCATATCTTCAAAATAATCCAACTGGGAAGCAGGGATTATAGATGAAACAAACTTGGTTATGTGTTCATTCTTCAAGCTAGGTGATAGTTACATGGGGGCTCATTCTATTTTCTCTTCTTTTGCATATGTTTTGTTATGGAAAAATTTAAACATTTTTAAAGTAGCCTATGCTCACTGATTCCTCTTCATTTTTGCAAAGTTTTGAAATGATTTCTAGCCACAAAATCTATTGAACACTTCTCAACCTTAACCTTATGTGCCCTCTTAAAGGCACCTGATGCCCTGGTGCCTGCTTCTTACTCGCCTCTGCTCTGTTGTCTGTTATGCTCTCTCCCAGGTCTTCTTCCTCTCTGCCTCCTAACCTCAGTCTCACATGAGGGCTCTTCTACCGTTTCTTCTTCAACATGGATCCTTCCCCAAACACACACACCACCCCTTAAATGATGCTGCTTCCAGAGTTCTATATTCATACCTCTTCCTTTTTCTTTTTACTCATTCCTCCAAAGTGAGCTGTTCCATTCTCTCCTGTAACTTCAACTATTAATACTTATCTACATGCAAACTTCTATCTCCAACCCCAATCTCTCTAAACTGCAGACCCAAATGCATCCCACCTGAATATCCCACAGGAACCTTGAACAAATATTTGAAACTGAACTAATTTATCTTTATCTTCACCCCAACAAAAACTTCTCATCTCAACCAAGGGTTTCACTATCCTCTCTGTCATCCCTAGCCAGAAATCTAGAAATCATTCATCTTGGGGTTCAAAATCTCTCTAGCTCCCAACATCCAAATTCTTATTAAGTCATATCAATTTTACCTCTCAAATATTCCTCAAATCCATCTCTTTCTGTAACTCCAACTACTTAGTTCAGACTCTCTTCATTTCTCCATTGGACTTTTATTTTTTCTACAAGTGGTTTCCCTACCACCACTCTAATCTTTCCTCTCCTAGGTCCACTTTCCACAGTAGAGCTGGAGTTATCTTTCTAAAATACAAACCTGATGACATCACTACTCTATTTGAAATTTTTCAATGGTTGCCCCATGTTAAGAAAAATTCTAAACTCTGATCATGGTACCAAGTACTTTAAGATCTGGCCTCTCTCACTACTTGCAAATATCCTGGGATCCAGTCACTCAGAACCACCTAGGGTTCCCCAAATAAAAAACACTCATTCTTAAATCTATCGCTTGCTTATGCTGTGCCATTTACCTAGAATAACTTTCCTCATCCTCTCCCCAGTGAAAGCTTATTTGATTGTCTTAACACAAGCCAAAAGTCACATCACACTGAAGACCTCCCCTGACCTTGTTAGGATCTCTCTAGTAATTGACAGGGAGAATGGCATCAGTACTTGAGATCATGACTTATATCATGACTCATGAGTCACAGGAGTTGAAATCCCAGGTTCATACTTTACAAAGTATGATTTTGGGCAAGGTTTCTAAATTTGTTTCCTCATCTCTAAATAACAGTAACTAATTTACACAGTTGTTGTAAGGATTAAGTAAGAAGCTGCATGCAAAATACTCTGCACAATGCCTCCTGTAGGGTAACTATTCAATAAATTTTACTGTTATATGATTATTTATTTCCACTCTGGGTCCCTACAATTTGCACCTATCTCTATCATACCACAGTGATGACATGACTGTTTGCCCATCAAGACATAGACTATCTTCAATTGAATTCATCCCTTTATTCTAGCCACTTGGCACAATGCCTGGTGCACAGTAAATTCTTCACAAATCATGAATGATTATATAAAGTACTTCCAATCTCTACACTGTGTAACATAAGGCCTCAATTTTTTTCTTACTAAACCTACTTTCCATCTCTTTCTTGTACAAAATTGCTATGTTTCAGTAAAATTTACAGCTTCATTTTAATTGAGAGAAAACAAATTTTATAAGTTCTTAGTCTTATTTTTTTGTTTCTAAAAACACACTCATAACAATAAGCCCATGATCAATGAATTACTGTATAAAACAGCAAACATCTAAAATGGTTACCTACCTACTGACAAAGTTGCAAGGAAGGTTTTCTAAATCTGTATCTGCTTCCTTGCCACCAGGCCTTGGGTTGACTCTAACGACTAAGGTGCATTCCAGAACATTAAAAAACACAAATCAGAATATAGCATTTTTCATTCTGTAAACTTGCTCCTGAGAAATTCTGAAAAAACACTGGAATAAGCAAAGAATACAATTATTACTACCTACTGCTAAAAAAGAAAATCTGTGCTTTAAAAGTTACTAATAATTTAAAGCTGAACTAATCTTCAAAGGAGAATCGAAATCTGTGTAGGCAGTGTTCAGGTTGATGGGGGGGGATCATTTCACAACCTTGAACCTCAATAAATAAAATGCAAAACGGTAAAAAAAAATCAGCATATAATAGTAATGATATCTTATCTCTACTTCCACACTTAACCTTCTAAACATTACTGCCCTTTGAGTAATTGCTAATTGATGAGTTTAATATGCAAACACCTCTGAGCTACTTTAACCATGACTAAATATCTGGAAATAAACGAATCCAGGAAGGGAAAAGCCTGTTAAAACACGGTTTCTCGGGTCTCACATCAAATGTGTGACATACATACGGTTCTGCACCGAGAGGCAGCAACCTGGGAGGGTCAGAGGCGCCGAAGGCCCGAGGCCCTGCAGCTGGGGCGGCTGCTCATCCCTGAGACTACGCTGGGCGGTGGCCCAGCCTGGGTGGGGCTGAGTGCTGCAGCCGGGGCGGGCCAGACCACAGGGCGGGAAGCACGAGTCTCACCTCCACTTCCCTTTTCCAGCGCACAGACCCCAGTTCGGCGACCACCCCACAGCCCCCACAAGACAAAGAGAGAGATTTTCTCCCTCTCGGTCCGCTCAAAGTTTATCGGTCTCTGCCAGCGGCCGGGGCCGCCGGGCTTTGTAGTTCCCCAGGCCGAGCCGCCCTGCCGCGGCCGCAAGCCCGCGGAGCCGCAGAACTACAATCCCCATGATGCTCCGCGAGCCCCACCGCGCCCGCTCCTCTTCCCCTCCCCTCACGGCGGCCCGTGCCCGAGGAACCCCGCCGCGCACGGGCCTGGCGCCTGCGGCGGCGGGGGACGGGGCGAGGCTGCCAGCTCGAGCACCCCTCCACCTGCTGTCCCGTTCGCGCCCCTCTCCTTCGGGTGCCGCAGTTCATCGCACCGTTGGCGATGCGGTCCAGATGGGGTGGGGGTGGGGCGCCGGCCGCCGCCGCCGCGGAGTCCGTTAGTTCGCGACGTGCGTGAAGAGGCGGCGGCGGCGTAGGGTTGCCATGGCAGCCGCGGGCCGTGCGGTGGGGGCCTAGCGGGGCGGGAGCTCAGGAGCGCGGGGGCTCCCCGTCAGTTCCGGGAGGAGCCTGTGGAGCCCGCCAGTGTGCGGGCGCAGGGAGGCGCGAGGGCGCGTAGGGGCAGAGGCGGGAGATGGTGACATCGAGGAGGACGGGCGGCTGCCTGGGCTGGTCATGCCTGGTGAGCCCTGCCTCGGCCGCGGCCAGCCCCCGCGACACGGCTTGTTTGTGCCCGCGGTATTCGGAGAGGACGCCTGTGGCGTCAGAGGAACGAGCCCGGGAGCGTCCGGTCCAGCCGCCTTCCCCGCCGCCGGTCCCGGCATCCCCCGCCGCGACGTGGGGAGCCTACGCTGCCTCTGTGTTTGTCACCCCTCAGATCGAATTTGCAGTCTCTCACACCTCTTTTCTGCCATTCTCTAGGGAGTGGGATAGAAAGGAATTATTCAGTAAGATAGACTGCATACGGCCACGATTGATTGTTGATTGATTATTCAGGAGGTTTTAGAACTTGTAAAGTGGCATTGATTTCCATTGAATTTGGGCCTATCCTATGTCTTAGGCAATCGTTTGCTGACTCTCCAGGATCGTCTCAGGTCGTAGAGTATAAAGAGGGCAAGAGCATGGGCTTCTAGAACCCAGCCTTGGCTCACGTCCTGCCTCTGTGCTTGGCAGCGCGTTACCTACCCGCTCTGATGCTCAGCGTTTAATCTGCAGAGTGGAGGTGTGTGTCTCGCAGTTCGTGTGAGAAATTAGCGCACTGATACTGATGGGGCACTGTACAACAAAGCCTGTCATTTAACAATAGCTATGAAATATTATTTAATCCATCGTGATAAAAGTCAAGAATGGTGGTGAGGGAGAAGTTTGACTGAGGAAGGATTTTCTGAAGTGATTCAAAAGCTCTATATCTTGCTAAGGGTTTAGGTTACAGAAGTAAATCCATTTGTTACTCATGTACCAACATTTAAGATTTGTACATTTCACTGCATGTAAATTTACCTCAAAAAGGAACATAAAAGTATTAGTTACTATTAGAGCTGTAGATGCTAATGAAATGACAGAGATATTCTAGGCCCAATCTTCAGATTTTATAGATGATGAGGAAACTGAGGCCTAGAGATTTAATAGGGGGAAAAAAAGGTGGAGGAGTGAATTATTGACCCTGTCATTTTCAATTTGTCAATTACTTGAGACATTATGGTTGAAAATAGCAAGCTACTATGTGTGTAATCCAATTGGGTCACCCCTCACAGAGATTTTTGTCCCTTATCTACCTTTTGTCATTCCTCAAGGCCAAAGTCCTGTCAATGATTGCACAGTCCTGCGGGGTGTACAGTCTCACCATCATTTCTGGCTCTGAGTTCTTGCTTTCTCTGAACACTTAGACTCCCTCACATCTCATCTCTTGCAACTCTTTTCTCTCTACTCCTACTGACACATAATGTGGAAATCAACCCCTTTTCTTTGGTTGTATAATGGACTCTTCTGAAAGTCTGGAGCAACTGAGGAGTTTTAAATGAAGGATGCAAAAAAACTAAAATTAAAAATCCCTGCTCTTAAAATTCCTTAAGTTCCCCTCATAGCATTTTTATCCACTGACCCCCATCCCTTCAGCATAAGTTGCACCTTTCCACAATCCACCATCTCTCTGGTCCTGTCTCTCCCCGCTCCTTTTCTCTCTTTATTCAGTATTTTTAGTTATCTCAATCTCCTATACCTTCATGGCTACCTACTATTCCTAAACTGTTTATCAAGATATTTTCCTACACAAAATAACTTCCCCAAGAGGAACTCTGGTGCCAGCTATTAATGTTGTGCATCCCAGTGTATATCTTCATATTCTATTCAGTTCATTTCACAGCGTAGTTAATAAATATTAAGCAGCTTATGTACATGACCTATTACCTTCATAGTGGGTTCCATTATGAAAACCATTTTCTTATCTTACATCCATAATAATGGTTTACTCTACTAGTATAAATGAGGAAGCAAATGATAGTAGCTGGAACCTGCTTTCTAAGAGGAAGAAAAGCAAAGTCGACATAACCATAGTTTATATTGTACAGAAGAAATGACAGCATTTAAACCATAAAGTCCAGAACAAAATCTGAATATTAAGCCACCTCACATCCTTACAGAAGCAACACCTGTACCTATCACCTGTAGCAATTTGGTTACAACTCTGCATATGTAATGAGCATATAGATTCTCCTTTACTCCTGGAGGTGATGATACTGATCTGCTACCAGCTGAACACATGTTTTTGTAGTAGGGATGATAGGTTCACCTGATCCATCTATCCCTCATCTGGTTTCCCTTGTGACCAGTCACTTGTCTGAGCAAGGCAGCTGGCCAGGGTTGTAGTGCAGCCTGCAGCCATGAAGAAGTCTCCAAAGGCAAAGTCCCAATGCATAGTGTTCCTTGTTTTTTGCAGCCAGGATCCCAGAGAATCAGCTCATCAGGACAAGCCACTGGAGAATGGATGACAGCAGCACAAACAAACAGCTGCTTTGCAGGGAGCTGGGGGTAAGCAGTCACTCAAAGGAAGACCAGGAGCCACTGAAGCACAGCCTTAAAACGCCTCACGTGGCTATGGACAGCTGGGAAGGAATGGGGACTGATGATGAACTGGAGTTTACTGTTTTCACTGGCTACTTTAGACCCATCCACGGGATAAACACAGTGTGCAAATCCAAAAGGTGAGCTGAAAGTAGTAACAGATTAATCCACACAGGCAGTGGGGGCAAAAGCCACCACTTGTTAAAAAGACTTAATGCATCTAATTCAAAGTCAGAGGTTTTTCCTCAGTTCTCAGTCTTCTCGGCCTCTGTAGCATTTGGCATTGCTGACCACCCTCCTTGGTGGCCTATGACTGGTTCTCTTCAAAGCCTTCCGACCAGAGTTCATTGTGTTATTCACCAGCTCTTCTACCTGCTCCTTAACTGTAGGGATAGTCCCCAAGGTTCAATCTCTACACCCTCTCCATCTCACGGCTGCCCCCTCTCAACTCTGGTGACACTCATTTCTGTTGCTAGTTCTGATCCCCAAGTGCTGCACCCAGCAAGCCTTGTGCTTCCTCACCTTGTTCTGTTGTTACTCTCCTCTTCATCTGAGATGCATTGGAAGATTAGATTCAGCCCCTTTTCTCACCTAAATTCTACCTCTTCTGCAAAAACTTAACATGAAACCTCTGTGTGAAAGGTTTCCAGATCATTCCTGCTCACAATTGTTATCACCCTGCATTGTACTCATAACTTGTCCTGCCTAGATAACTCACTTGATAAGCAACCATACTGCCCAGTGGCAGCTAATCCATTGTTTACTCATTGGCTTTCATCTTTTCTCCTCACTTTATTTCAAGCTCCTCCAATGTGGCATTTCTGGCTATTCCCAAAAACAACTTCATAATACCTCATGTATAATAAGGACACAATAAATCATTTTGATTGGTGGTTCCTTAACTTTTCTCCTTAGCAGAACTTCCTTTATCTGGTAGCTTTGCCCCTTCCAGTACCATACAGAACATTTGCATCCTCTCAAATATCCCGGAAGCCTATGGCAGTGTGGGCTCCCACGTGTTTTCAGTGGATGGAGTACCGTGGGAGGAAATTCCTTTAAGTCATTTTTGCTATGCGAGGAGTTCAGGAGGTAAGTAGCACTGAATTCCAATGTTCAGTTCCCAGCTACTGGTAAAGATCTCCTACGCAAGAGTTTTCCTTGCTGTGGGTCACAGCCTATTAGTAGTTCATGAAATCAATGTGATGGGTCCCTTCTAGCTGTGTAATATTTCAAATGTGATAAGACAAGGTAGTGTAGGGTAGAGTACAATAGACTAGAATGCAATGGAAGATTAGATTCAGAGGGTATGCTCATAGTTACAGTAAAGTATTTTGTGGCAGTTATTGAGCTATGGTCTTTCAGCTTCAAACCTACCCTCTATCCTCTGTTTTGTGTTGGTGGGACTGGAACTGTGCAAACCACATTTTTCCTTCGTCAGAAAGGAGCAAATAGTTTCCTCTCCTCCAGTACTCTCGGTAGCCAGAGGACAGAGGAGGCCCACTATGATTGACCGCATCCCCTCCACAATGGCCGATTAGCCAGGTGGCAGTTTTACCTGTCTCCAGCTTCATGGGCTTCAGAACTGGCCTCATGACATTTCTTCTCCCTCTGACCCAGAGTATTCTTAGCATCAGACAGGCAGTGTTCCTCTTTCAGAGTCTGCATCCCATCCCCAAAGGGCCTCTCCTCTGAACATCTGGGTTCTGATAACCCCAAAGGGCCTCTCCTGCAAACATCTGGGTTCTGATAACTCCAGCTTCCTCTTCTCTCTTCCATCTCCAGCTCTAGAGGCAAGAGCTGCTTCTTGCAGGTATTACCTATGTGTCACTTTTATTCCTTTTTTAATGTTTCAGTCCCCCAACATCTGTCTAATACAGTTCCTTGTGCTAAATTCTCTCTGTTGAAATACTTAATCTAGTTCCTATTTTCCTGACTAATATGGATTGGGAAGTAAAATACATTTCCTGCTATGGAATGTCCGTCAAAAGAGTTTAAGAAACACTGCCTTAGAGGAGTGGGGAATTCTTAAATAAACAGACAGTTGCCCTGAGAGCCGTGGGGCCAGTCCTAACATGTAGAAGTACTCTGAATTTCAGGCCCATGAAGAGCAAAGACCCGATTCCACTACTGCAGCTGTCACTGTCCCCAGCCTGGCCTGTGGGGATCACTACAGATGACACTGCAGTTGTCCACCAGTTTGGCCTGAACTCCAAGCTTCATCTGGAATCTGACCTCTCAGACATGCAAAAACTCAGCTTCACTAGCTACCCTCTTACTCCTTATTAGCAAGGGGGAGGAAGCAGAAAGTTAATGAGGAAGAAAGCTAGGAAGTAGTACAGAGACATACAGTGAAGTGGAACTCGATGAGTGGAAGAGAAGCATTAAAAAGATAAATTTGCCGGGTGGCAATGTTGTCTCTCTGATGCTGCCTTTTCCTGCAGGTATTATGAGGAGATAATAGGCAAGAGAATGAAATGAAGAACCTTATACCTTATACTACATTTCTGCCTTATCCAGTCAACATGAAGTTTTGCTCTATTTTATTCGTGAACCAGTTATACTTATGCTTCAGTCTCCCATTAGAAGCGAGACTCACTTAATCACATATTCCTAATGAAAAGAACGGCTCCACAGTTTAGGAATTCAAAATATTTCTTATGTATGCCAAGATAAACACAAAACCTCTTGGCAGTAGTCTATGAGGATTCTCCTTGCTTATGATTTTGCATTTCTTTATGCAAATTTAGAAATATGAACAGAAAACCCAGGACTGGAGGCTGTTAAGTGGATTTGTAACACTTTGTTGTGGGCACATAATGAATGAATATATAGTCATCTGTGATAGCTAGTGGAATAGTATTTTCATTGAGCACTACAGTATGTCATCATGTATACTCTGCTAGATATTAATACATTAGCAATACTTCTTTCACCTAACTGTTTTAGGACCCTGCATTTAATAGAGGAATACATAACTAAATGTGAATTACTCAGGCAAATGTTAGCAAGAGTCACTTCATTTGTGACAGGCAGGAGTATCTTCTAGTGAATTGAAAAGCATGTCACTGTCTGATTTATCCACTGAAGCATGTTACAATGTAGGTGGCATGTCACAGAGGAAAAGCAGCTTGCGATCAGGTTTTCTATTCACAGAAGACAGTGTTGTGCCAAGCAGCCCCAACCGCAAAACATTTCAAGTCTGAATGAAGAAAAGAGCAATACAGCTGGGATCCGATTTCCCCTTCTAAGGATGTACCTCCACCCTAGAGGGCCCCTCTCATTCCTGAAATCCTTTCTTTTCCTAATGGGGCCGGGGGTCCTGTTCTGCTTCAACTACAGAGAATTAAGAGTGATGAGCTGTGGAGGAAAATTTTATTTTCTTTCTTCCCTCTTGTGTCTCTGATGCATTTTAGGTCTTCTTTGTGATTTAAGTGCATAAATGACACAAAATTGTAAATGTTGGCCTCCACAAGTCATTCCTAAATGGTTAACTATTCAAGCAAACTGTTCGTCCTCCTATTCCCCTTGATGTTCTCTCCTTATGCTCACCAGGCTGCCTAGTTCCTTTTTCGAGTCTCACCTCAAACTTCACGAAACTTCCGAAAACCTGTCACTGACAGTAAAGAATTCTAGCAGCACTTATTCAACCTCATCCCAACTCCTTTTCTCCAAATCCCTTTTCCCCAAATCCGAAATTGAAGTTAAGATGAAATAAAGTAAAGATGGCGATTACATAAGATTTGGAAGAAACATATGTTTCTTCTTGCTTGATCTGTGTCAGGATTTACACCTTCATGACAGATAAGCCTTTGAGCTTTTTTAACTTTTTAAAACATATAAAAAAAATTGTAGAGTGTTGCATAACAAAAAAACCCACTGGTACCCACCACATTCTGATTTTGATGTTATTTCTTGGATGCATGTTTTTTTACTATTATTACATATCTCTGTAAGTATTATATAATATTTGCATGTGTTCAAGCTTTATATAGATGTTGTCATACTATGCTTTCTTGAGATGGACCTTTTTTGTTCGACATTGAGTTTCTGAGATTTATCCGTTAACAAACATAGATTTAGTTCACTCATTTTAATTGTTGTAACCATATAACACAATTCATCCATTCCCAATTGATGGATATTTGGGTTTTTTTTCTATCCTTCATTAGTATTAAAGAGTATACAATAAACATTCTTGGATATTTCCTTATACGTATGTGTGAAAGGTTTTATAGGAATAGAAGGGGAATGACAAATAGCAAAGCATGTTCATCGCCAATTTTCCTAAATTTTACCAATTGTACCCTAAAGTGGTTGTATCCATTTACACTCACAACAGCCATGTAAGAGAAATTCTACTTTATCTTATCTTGGAATTATTCAACATTTCTATTTTTGCTTGTCTGATGAGTATGAAAGCGTACTTGGATTTGATGTGGGTATCACTGTATGAGTGCTGTCAAGTCAGGAATATGAGCTGAAGCCAAGGAAGAGGAGGAAGTCAAATATAAATTAGGCAGCGCATTAGTTATCCACAGCTGCATAACAAATTACCGCAAACTTACAGTGTCAAAACAACATGTATTTAGCATCTCACAGTTTCTGTGGGTCAGGAATCCAGGCACAGTTCAGCTGAGTTCTCTTCTCCAGGGCGTCTCACAAGGCTGCAATCAAAGTGTTGACCAGGGCTGGGGTCTCAGCTGAAGCCATGATGGGGGAAGGATCTGCTTCCAAGGTCACATGGTGGTTGCCAGAATTTAGTTCCTTGCAGGCTGTTGGACTGAGGTCCGTCCTGAGTTCCTTGCTAGCTCTGAAAGCAGAGGCCGCCTTCAGTTCTTTGCTATATGAGCCTCTACATAGGGCAGCTCATAACATGCCAACTGGCTTCATCAAAGCCAGCAAGAGTGAGACTTGCTAGAAAAACAGAAGTCAGAATCTTAAATAATCTATTCATGGAAGTGTCATTCTTTGCATGTTCAATTGGTTAGAAGCAAGTCCCACATCTCACCCATACTTTAGGGGAGTATGAATAATAGGACGTGAGCATCATTACAGACCATCTCACAGTCTATCCACCACAGGCAGGCGTTAAGGATAGTGATTAGCCTGCCATTACAGATCCAAAATAATAGTGGCCTAAACAAGTGGACTAGAGATTCTTTTCTCCCTCATTTAAAAGTCTGGATAGGCATTGTAGGGCTGGTATGGCAGCTCCATAATCATCAGGGACTCATGCTCCTTCTGCCTCGTTGATTTGCCATTCACAACATGTAGCTTCTACCTCATTGTACAAGAGAGCTGCCCCAGCACTTGCTATGGTGCTGGATTCCAACCACTCGAATTCATTTTACATGCTATGGCCAGAATCATTGTGTGAAAATGCAAGTCCGATCAGATCACTTCTCTGGGTAAAACTCTTCAGTAGCAGTGCCAGCCTATAAGAGAGAATCCCAAATACTTTTTTTAAATCATCAAATCCTGTATTCGGTACAGATACACAAACACACACAAACACACTCAACCATGTATCTATAACTGAAATGTAAGTGTCATGAAAGGACACTCACACTTACTACATTATGTGCTCTGATATTACCTACCTTGTTTCATTTACATTTAATGTGTGAACTACTAATAGGTGTAGAGAAATACAGGGCACAGCGCAGAGTATATGGTGCTTGCTTTTCCTTATTCTCTGCACTCCAGCCTGCTCATACTGCCAGACCCCTGTGCAGACACAGCTCCTCCTTCTCCTACACCCACCTTCCACTGTGCCTTCTATTTCCCCAACTCCACTTGGCCCTTCAGAAACCCATTCCCCGACCCCTGTCCTCTTTCTGTATGCCCCGTAGAACCCTCTGCCCCCACCACCATAGCACTCTGCTGGCTCGAATTGTCTGTTCACTTCTCCGTTTTCCCACTAAACAACAGGCTCCTTGAGAATAGGGAGTAGGTCTCTACAGTTTTGTAGCCCTAGCCCTAGCATAGTGCCTGACAAAAAGTCAAAACTTAACAAATGTCTCTTATGTGACTAAATAAATGAATGAACGTCACAGAGAAAGAAGTTCCTGACAACATTTATTGAAAAATCTATTGTACATAGAACTTTGTGCTAGAGAGAATTATGAAAAAAATAGTGGAATTTGACAGTGCTAAATAAAAAAAACAGGTATAAAATGAACTGTACTTATAAATAAGGACTCTTTATATCTACAACTAAGTACCATCAGATGTCTCCCCACCAGTGGATTGAATGATGCAAGTGGGACTGAAAGAACTCGTTTCTTTCATCCCTTCTCTTTACTGATTCCCTCTTTTCATCTCATAAGGGAGAAACCTCAGACATCGCTTTCCTAACCCAGGTCTGCTCTCGAACAGTGAGGCCCAGTGTTGAGCGAAGAACAGAGCTGTTCAAGTGATTTTTAATCAAGCACTCCACATGACTAATTCAGGCCCTCCAAAATAGTCCCAGGGAGCCAAAATGAGGTAATATGGCATGTTACGGACTTGAAGGGCCATTAAGGACACACACAGCAGCTGGTGCAGAGGCCATTAGGAGGCAGAACATTCAGGAATGTGGCAGACAAGGGAATGTGGATCCAAGTGGATTCAGTGACTCCCTTCAAGCACTTCTTTGACCCTGGGGAGCCCAGTCTGCTCAGGTCAGTTCTGCAACCCTGGCTGGTGAATAAATGAATAAACTAGGCCAAAACCAGATGCAGGCTATATTAAAAGGAATTAAATATTGTAAGGTAACCACGCATGCTTTGGGCTTAATTTAAAATCCCAAGAGCAGAATAACAGCAATATAAATAACCTGACCTCTCTCAAAACACTGCCTTCTCCCACTGGTTATTAATAATAGCAACAGTTTGTATTTATATCAAGTTTTATAACCTATGAGATGCTTTATCTCATTTTATCCTCAGAGCAGCCCTGTGTGGTAGGGATAAGCATTATCCTCATTTTGTAGGTAGGTGAGGAAACTGATGTTCAGAGAGGTTAAACTACTCTCTGTAGGTCACACAGCAAGTAAGTGACTAGAACTGTTTGGGATTCTAATTTACAGGACTGCCAATCTGTTACAAGAGAACCCCAAGGCTACCAGCTATTAAGGTGTATGACCTCGGTCACGTCTTTCAATCTTTCTAACCTTCACTTCATCACTTACAAAAAATATATACATAATAATGCCTTCCCTATCTGCCTCAAAGGGTGCTTGTGAGGACAAAACAGTATGTATGAAAGTGCTTTATAACTAAAGTGGTAATTTACAGATGTCAGATATTAGCAATCTTTTCTAACAAAACAGTAATGCTTGTTATAATCTTTTTACTTTGATAGTGCCTTTCATTACAGCCATTCGATAATTTTGCAGCTTATTATAACCTATATAACACCCCCAGTTGCTACTGTCTGTAAAGGTGCATGAGCAGCTGACCAGTGAGGGAGTGGGAAGCTCTTTCTTCTCAGCATGACTTCCCAGCAGGGATCTCAATGTTGTAGCACACTGGAATCCCCTGGAAATCTTTACACACGCGGGTAGCCAGGCCTCAGCCTGACCAATTAAAAGTTTAATCTGGTGGGTGTAAAGTTTTCCGGTGGCGAAAGAAACAGAGAGTGGGGCCAAACAACGTGGTTTTATTGAGCACTCCCGGGCGAGGTTTGTGGGTCCCAAGAGAGGGGGGGCTGGAGAAGTCATGCCCGTTTGAAAGGAGGGAAGGCTTTTATACCGTTTTAAGTGGGCTGAGGACTTTTGTCAGGAAGAGCTGGGGTTTTTCCACTGTGACCTTTGGTGGTCATTGAGAAATAGGAGGGGCTGGCGGTATTTGCAGAATCCAGGAGCCAAAAACTTTCTTATCTGGGTGGACATTCAGGTGTTGTTGTTTTCAGCGGGGCCTGGTAGTTGTCCTTTGCAGATCTGGTCTCGTGAGCCTTTTCTTTTTGATTTAGGGAGGGGAGGGGGGCCCTGCCACCAGCCTTACAGTGGGGAGGAACTGGGCATCAGCATTTTTTTTAAGTTCTCCCATGTGATTCTAATATGCAGTTCAGGTTGGAAACCACTGCTATTTGGGACTATTTGTACATCTTAGTGGCTGCTGAAAGTGATCTCAGTTGTTTGTTATTGTTGTTTGGTTGGTTTTTGTTTGTTTGTTTATTGAGACAGGTTCTTGTTCCATTGCCTAGGCTGGAGTCCCATTGCCATAGCTCACTGCAACCTCAAATTCCTGGGCTCAGGCAAATCCTCCTGCTTCAGCCTCCTGAGTAGCTGGGACTATAGGCAGATGCTACCACGCTTGACTAATTTTTTTTAGTTTTTGTAGAGTTGGGGGTCTTGCTATATTGCCCAGGCTGGTCTTGAACTCCTGGCCTCAAGCAATCCTCCCACCTCAGCCTCCCAAAGTGCTTGGATAAAGTGCTTGGATTATAGGTGCAAATCACTGTGCCTGGCCTGAATACCTTTATTTTTTTTTTTTAATTCTCAGAGGATAAGCACATAGCCAGCTAGTGGTCAATCCTATAATTTTCCCATAGATAATAAGGAAATAATCATGCACTATTTAATATTAACTTCTTCCACTGAATTCCAGTGTACTTGCAAATTATACATATTCTAGATGATTTTTCACTTTAGAGTTAACCCAAATAAGCCTACATTGACTTTATAAGCATAAATGTAATATATTGCTTATCTATTAAAAATAGATTCTGATAAAAATATACATTTAGCTATTTGCTCAAATTTCTTTCTTTTTCCTTTTTTTTTTTTTTTTTTTTTGAGACAGAGTCTCACTGTGTTGCCCAGGCTAGAGTGCTGTGGTGTCAGTCTAGCTCACAGCAACCTCAAACTCCTGGGCTCGAGCAATCCTCCTGCCTCAGGCTCCCGAGTAGCTGGGACTACAGGCATGCGCCACCATGCCCGGCTAATTTTTTCTATATATATTTTTTAGTTAGCCAATTAATTTCTTTCTATTTTTAGTAGAGACAGGGGTCTCGCTCTTTGCTCAGGCTGGTTTCAAACTCCTGACATTGAGCAATCCACCGGCCTTGGCCTCCTAGAATGCTAGGATTACAGGCGTGAGCCACCGCGCCCAGCCATTGCTCAAATTTCTTAAGGAAGCCATTATCAGAAGAAAACATCCAGCTAAAATCCAGAGTACGGCTACAATTAGACTCTGACTTTGTGCCTGCACAGGAGAGGAAGTAACACTTCCTCATCTCTTCACCTCTGAACTTCCATCTCATAGCAGAAATGAAGAAACAAAATAATGAAAGGATCCTCCTTTAGAGCTGGGCACCACCCGACAGGGACATTCCCTTAAACTGTTCCCTTCAGAAACTATCTCGAGATGAGTTGCTGGGTCTCCTTTGATCAGTTCTTTCACGAGACTGGAAACAATTTGAATGGAGTAAACTCCTCTTACTAGACCTGGAGATTTAAATAATGAAGAGGTTTATCTCTCCTCTTTGAAGAGTTTATAGTCCACAGCAATAGCCTGGAGACAAACACTCACACCTCTGGGATCCCACAAAGGCAGTAATTAGGCAGCATTTTACTGTGATTCAGCCAGTGCACAAAAGATGGAACTGGACTTCTCTAAGGGGTTTAGGAACAAAATTGGCTTCCTGGAGAGCCAACAGAAGAAATCTGGCAACCTAAAAATATTTTAAGAGCTCAGCACCCCCCCCCAAGGGAGAATTCCAGCTATTAAAGTGGAGAAGATTAAACATTCGCTATGTTTGAAAAGGATATTTTTAATGGAAAAACTCAGCAAAGTGTACAAAGTTTAGGGAGAGCATCTTTAAAAAAAATAATATCAGACCTATCATATACAGAGTAATCAAATTGGAAACTTTTATATTTCCTTTATAATGACATAAGAAAAAGGATCTAAAAATAGACCCTACAGATAATGAACTCTTTTCTCCTGAGTGAATTAGAGAATAACCCCTTCATTACACAGACAACATGTTCCAGCTCATCATTTCTCTATAAATCTTGACGTGGTCTTCACAGTCTTTTTCTCTGGCCTCTAAGTGCAATATTTATTCCTCAACACAGCCTGCATTTCATATGTTTCTTATTGAATGAGATGCAGTGCCTGCTGTGGTTAAGTCCTCAGACACCAGGCCCAGCTGCCTGAACTCTGGCTTTCTGACCTTGACAGTGACTTCACCTTTTTATGCCTTGGTTTCCTTGGCTGTAGAATGGGGATAATACTAATAATACCTGTCTCTTTGGGTTGTCAGGAGGATTAGATGGAAAAGTGCCCAACATACAGTAAGAACTCAATAAATGTTTGTTGTCATTATCGCCACACTTTGCATTTCCCACAGTGCCTATAAAAATAGTTAGCATATTTTTAAAGTAAGAAACAAGACACATGGTTTAATAAAGGATTAAGTTTTCAGATTCATAAATGTATTTATGTAGAGAGTCTCAAGTACATTAAGGTGCCATTTTTTTATTATGTAAAATCCAAGAAAGTATTCCACAACATGGCCCCTGACCACATGCTTGTGGTCCACTTGTTTATAGTCCACTTCAAAGACAGAACATATATATGCCCATGAAACATTAAACAAAAATCCAAAGCAGTTCATGATAATGTATATATAAAATGAGTAGTTCAGATGGCAAGAGCTACAGAAATGTGGAGGGGAAGGAATTCTGAGGGAACCAAGTCTTCATTGTGTCCGTGAAGTTGACAGAGAGTGACATCTGGACCGTGAAACACAGGTGGGGACAATGCAGGGACTGCCTAGGGGGAAGGAAGACGGGAAGGAAAGGGCAAGCACACAGAGCCGCTTGTCTGGCACAGGTGATCTGTGTCTGAAATTAGGTGAGATGGGTTGACCAAGCACAGGTTACATGGTTGAAGGCTACAAATGCCAGATTGAAGAGTCTGCCTTTATCCTGAGAGTCCCTGAAGTTTTGTTGGTTGGGAAGCAGCATAAACACAGATAAGGAAGAGAGGTCCAGACAGGAAGCAAGGAGAAAAGCAGGATGGTGTTTAATAGTAATCTAGGTATAACGTGATGAGGACCTGCCGGAGTGGGGACACTCGGAACAAAAAGGAAGTGACAGCCATGAAACCACAAATAAGACTTGTCCTTGTCCCCTTCACTCCATTCTCACAGCTAAAATGTCACCTGGACCAGCCTTTGTCAGCTGAGCACAACAGGCCAAGTTCAGGAGCACCAGATCCATTTCCCTGGGCTCTGTGCTTCTCTCCCCGGCCGATCTCATCTAATTTTCAGGTAGTAGAGGATGAAGACCCCACAGGCCTCAGGAAACTGTTCCAAGATCTCCTTCTGACACCCACTTACTCCCTCTTGCCTTTCTATCATGTGCGCACCCAACAGATGCAAAAGATAAAACCACACTCACGTCTTTCCCCTTTCAAGGCATGTAGTACTTCCACTTGTGTAGGGCTCTTAAAAATTATTTCTATTTGTATTGGTGAATAATTTTAAACGAATAAGTCACTAGTAATTTAGTAGTTTAAAAAGTGAGAATAGTATACACTTTAAACGGATGCAGTCTAGTGTACCTAAATTATTTCTCAATAAAGGTGATGAGAAAAAAATACAGGTTTAATGCTTCAAGATGCAGAGAGAAGATTCAGGTAGCTTTAAGGTCAAGTGAAAAAGCTTACTTAGCCAGTTACCTTAGTCCCAAGGCATTAACTGTTGTGGTTTGGAAGTTTACGTAGTGTTTGCTATGTGTCTGATAACATAGCCCATATTATGTTATGGGATCATTTCTTATGCAAGATTCACAGAATGTAATAACCAGAACGACAGCCTTCTATTCCTACAAGCTGCGGGACATGAAACTACAGTTATCTGCCTTTACTTGACACCCCATTGGATAGTAGCTCAAAGTGAAGGTGAGTCTAGATAACCTCTTAAAATGCCTTTCCACTCAGCAAGTAACATATGGATTAGTGTTTTCTGTGTTGAGTTTAATAATAGAGACATTCGAGTGTGTATGTGCGTGTGTGCAAGCATGTGTACGTGCGTGTGTGTGTGTGTGTGTGTCTGAGAGAGCCATGGCCCACTCAGGAGGTGAGAAGCAGAAACATAATGACTTGTCAATAAAATAAGATCAATTTAGTTGTTCTTATAATAATAGATGTGGAATATTCCTCTATTTTTAAATTCTAGACTTACTATTTTCAGTAAAAATTCAACAAGACTTAAATATACGCCTTAAGTACTATCTTACAGTAATTCCCAGGAAAGGAAGAAAAAAGATAAAGGAGGGAAAAAGAATGGGAAGATTTAATTTTTATATTGGCCCCAGCCCTCAGAAACAAATATCTTGACTAATACTGCTATCACTTGGGAGCATGAAAGTACCCTTACAAATGGTTCCAACACACTTTATCTCCATTTTTAAAAGCATACGTCTTCCTGAAATGCTTTTGCTCCTGGAATCTAATGACAGCATATGGTCTAACCTCCCACCCATTACAGGATGCCCTGGGCATTATCTCCAGAAGGAATCACACAGCCTCTGCTTTAATAGCTGTGACTGTCCTGCACTCTACCTTACATGCCTTACAACCACCCCTCACACTTTGCATTCTGTCAGTATGAACCCTGTCCCCAAGGGTGCCTTGCTCTGTCACAGTTCAGTGCATTTGCGTGTGCCCTTCCTTCTACCTGAAATTTCCTCCTTCCACTTTTCTAACAAGAAAACTGACCAACTATTTAGGTCATTAAATATGAAATGTCCAGTTTCAAATAAAACATTTATTATATCTCAAACAAAAGGCAGTACAGTTAATCAAAATATGTGCCAAAACTATTGACACAGTTTTGACATCTTAACGGTATCTTGCTCATGCCAGCAGCCAAGAAGCCTGGAGAGCAAGTGGCAATGAATCACCAAAGGCATTTTCCACAGCTTGTTGAAAATTGAATATTTTTCCTTGCAAGAAGTGGTCCAAAGCCTTGAAGAGGTGGTAGTCAGTTGGCGCAAGGTCTGGTGAATACACTGGATGACAGAGTTTCCAAATGCAGCTTCTGTAGTTTGAGCAGCACTGTTTATGTGACACGTGGTCCAGCATTATCTTATAAGAGGATTGGCCTGTCTCTACTGACCAGTCTTGGCTGCTTTATCACAAGCATCCTCATCATTTCGTCCAACTGGTTGCAGTAGACATCCGCTGTAATTGACTGACCAGGTTTCATGAAGCTATAGTGGATAATGCCAGTGCTGGACCACCAAATACCATTAGCTTTTCATAATGAATATTCGGCTTTGGACTGTGTTCCAGCACTTCGTCTTTATCCAACCATTCTGCCCAATGCTTGCGATTGTCAAAAAGAGTAAATTTTTCATCACATGTAACAATATGGAGCAGAAATGGTTTGCCTTTATGTTGTGACGGCAAAGAAAAGCAAGCTTCAAGAGGATTTCTCTTCTGATGCTAGTTTAATTCATGCGGTACCCATCTATCCAACTTCTTTACTTTGCCAATTTGTTTCAAGGGGTCCAATATTGTTAGAATGAATAGTAACGTGAAACCTTGCTGCTAATTCACACGTAGGTTGAGATGGATTCACTTCCACTACAGCTTTTAGCTCATCATTATCCATTATCCACCTTGGTCTCAGGTCACCCGTGTGGCTCATTTTCAGGATTAAAATCACCAGAACTGAACTTCTCAAACCATGAACATACTGTGTGTTCATTAGCCACACCCTTCCCAAACGCTTTGCTAATATTTCGAGCTGTCTGTGCTGCATCGGTATCACGATAGAACTCATATTCAAAAATAACACAAATTTTGACTTATCCATGGTTTCACAAAAAGTGTCCTAAAAAAAAAACTTGAAAGGCAATCACAAGCCAAACCATGGGTTTGAAATAATGAGGATATACCTTCACAATAAAAATAAAACAAGAAGTGTCAAAGTGAAATGTCAGAAATATCAACTGTCAAACTTAGTACTTAAGGAAATAGGACATTTCATACTTAATAACCTAAATAGTAAACCTCAGCTCAAATGCTCTGTCCTATGGAAGCTCCTCTAGGTAGATTTAAGAGTGCCTTCTCCTGGACCCCCCCACTACATAGACATACACACACACACCTTTGTACACACATCCTTTATAGCCACTGTCTTCTCCCATTGCATATGTTTATACTCAGATTCACCTCTCCATTGGATTAAGTCTCTTGAGGGCAGGAATGTCATACCTTTGCATTCTCAGCAATCTAGTCTATTGTCCAGTAATAAAGTATTATTTAATGAATAGATCAAATGAATGAATTATCCCTAAAGAAAGTTCTACAGGAGCCTAGAAATGGGAGCTATGACCACTGACTGGCCACGCTGAAAAGATAGCATTTGATCTGGGTATTGAAGGACAAATTTGATTTTACTTGGCACGAGAAAAGAAGATGAGAGCTATAAACAGAGGAATAGCAAGAACAAGGGCCTGGGTGTAGGCAAATCTGTGGCCTCCTCAGACAGCAGCTAGTATCACAGGTGCAGTGGGAGACAGACGTGAAAGAGGAAGTGGGGGCCAGACAATAGGGCCAGAAGATGTCTAGGGAGCTAGGACCTCATTCTGGACATAATGAAGAGCCATGAAAAAATTCTGAACAGGGAGAAATGTGATCAGATATGACACTCGACTAGAGGTCGGTTGGGAGGAAATTGCAATTACAGTGAGTAAAAGCCTGACAGAGCACAGCAGCAGTGGGACGAGGAAAACAAAGTAAATTTGAGAAGCATTTTGGAAATCGGATCAAGACTTGGCAACCAACTGGATGTGGGAAGTGAGGAAGCAGCGAAGTTGAAGCTGGGCCAAGCTTTCCGACCTGGCGACTGAGTGAACACTCAGATGGCGCCACCTATGAGCTTGCCTTGTTTTCACAAGCAGATTGCAAGCTCTGAGATAGCAAGACCCTGGCTCTCAGTGTATTCCTTATATCTCCTGCGGCTCCCAACGCTGACTGTGCATTCAGAGGTTCTTAATAAACATTCGTCGAAAGACTTAATGTTTCTTATACTCACAGTATATGTAAAAAAGAAAGATATAACAATTACAGTGTCTTCTGCAGAGACTCTCTGTTTAAAGAGTCTCAGCGTGTTTTCTAACCACAAATGGATTCACCACTGTGTCAACTATATCATTCAACTTGGACACCCACCCAACTGACCTGTCACTGCAGAAACTGATATTTCCTTTCAGACAGTGTGTGCTGAGTGATTTGTATTTTCACTTTTTTGGGAGAAAGGGGCTGTGATACTTTCAGTCCTCTGAAAAGAATCCAAAACCATAAAACAGGCTGAATGTTTTCCTCCAGTGGAAGAAAAGAAAGCAAACCTACTACAGGTAAATTGAAATCTTCAAATAGGCCCATAACGCATTGCTGAGACATTCCTGAGATAATGGCTTTAGTTAGACTAGGGACACAAATCTTTGCATTTCCTCATTCTCCTGGCAGGACTAATGAGATTTTATGGCGGGCAAGTTGTTTATCCCTTGGGTGACATTGGCAAGCACAGCTATATCTTTATCAATCAAGTTCTCTGCACTGCAGCTTTTTCCCCACAAAGATTGCCCCAGCCTAGATTACAACATTGACAACATGTAAGAACCTCATTCCTTCCCATGAACACTCCACCCATCCCTTTCTGTTATTTGGATCTAATCATTCTGTCCTAATGTCACATTACTCCAGAACAAAGGGCAGGCAGGAGAAATGGATAAAAGGAGAAGGAGAGAAAGTTTTAGATGTACATGCAAAGAGATGCAAGGCTGACAGGTCTATATCTAAAATATCATACATGCTCAACAGACCATTTGCAATAGATCTGCAGACAGGCTGCTGCCCATGGTACCGTAATTACTGAACAGGCCGAGGAAGCTCTCTTCCCATCAGCAGTGGCTAGGAATAAGAGGAGGTGACCACCACTCCAGCCCAGGACAAGGATTTGGTCCCTCCTTATAGCTTTCATGTTGCCTGAATTAGCCCACAATGTCTGTTTTCAGCACTGAAGAAGTACCCACATACACACAAATATACAAACTCACACATTTGACAATTGTCATTATAAACTCCCAGAATGAATTGTCCATTCTATCTTTGTAACCAGGAAAATGTCCCCAGTTGTCAGATCAAGGAGATATTGAATAATTGGCTCTGCAGAAGTCAAAGCACATATTCTGGTTCTGGTTCTCCCATTGAATACAGCTATAACAGCTGGAGAGAAGGCATGGGCAACTCCTTGAGGATTCTTGAAAAAGTCAACAGTAGCAGATAGATTGGGAAAGAAAACCAGAATTTAAAGTGCCACCAAACTGGCTGTGGACTTAGCATTTGTCCCCTCTGGTATTCCATGGGCAGGACCCAAAGAAGCCTGAGAGCCAGAAGTGAGCGTCCGTGTGGACAGAGACAGCTCCTGCATAAGCCTTCTAGTTTGGGCTTAAAATGAGAGAAAAGGAGGCTCCTGGCAGTGACAGCCACAGCAGGGAAGCCTGCCAGCACGGAAAATGCTGAGGAAGGGGAACTTTCCTCTTCAATCAGAGGCGCTGTGGTCCCAAGAGCATGCTTTTTCCTCTCTTTGTGCTCCCACCACTTGGTTCTGGACAGGGGCCGAGTCACAGGGAGTGTACAGAAGAGCAGAGTAAATGAAGTTCCAGCTTTCTGCATGGACAACCCAAACGGGGAACCCTAGGAAACTGGAGACTGCCAGGCAGACCGTGGAGAGGAAGGACCCTGGGAATAAACCCATAAAGTTATTTGCTAACTTTTGGGTTCACCGTCAAGTTATGCGTGCTTTGACTCGATCACAAACAGCCTAGCAAAGACTCTGAGAGTGGAGTCGAGAGCTACATCACCATCTAGGTCCCCGCCTGGCTATGAATAGTAGGCATCCAGGAGAAATCTGAACAGCACCACAAAGACTTCGAGAACAGATCCAACATTGCAACCACAACCCACAGAAGGCAGCTCAGAAGCTGCAGCCTAAACCAATTGTGTCAATTGCCTGCTATAAAAAATAAGAAAATTAACAAACAAACAAACATTCTCTATAGGATTTAAACAAGACCCAGTATCTCATAACATAGTATTCAAAATATCCATGACATGATCCAAAAATACTTGGCCTATGAACCAGGAAAATCTCAACTCAACAAGGGAAAAGATAGTCAATGGATGTGGATATGAAGATAGCATGGATGTGAAAGTTATCTGATAAGAACTTTAAAGCAACTATTATAAAAATGCTTCAAGAAGTAAGAGTCAACACTCTAGAAAGCCTCAGGGGGAAAAGGGAGATATAAAAGAAGAACCAATTAGATATTTTATTTTATTTTATTTTATTTTATTTTATTTTATTTTATTTTATTTTTTGAGACGGAGTGTTGCTTTGTTGCCCAGGCTAGAGTGAGTGCCGTGGCATCAGCCTAGCTCACAGCAACCTCAAACTCCTAGGCTCAAGCAATCCTATTGCCTCAGCCTCACGAGTACCTGGGACTACAGGCATGTGCCACCATGCCCGGCTAATTTTTTCTATATATATTGGTTGGCCAATTAATTTCTCTCTATTTATAGTAGAGACGGGGTCTCTCTCTTGCTCAGGCTGGTTTCCAACTCCTGACCTCGAGCAATCCGCCCGCCTCGGCCTCCCAGAGTGCTAGGGTTACAGGCGTGAGCCATTGCGCCCGGCCCCAATTAGATATTTTAGATCTAAAAAATATAATAATAAAAATTAAAAACTCACCAAACTCACCAGCTTAATAAAAAAAAGCCTAATATTTGTGTTATCAGAGTCCCAGGAGGACAGGAAAAAGTACGATGCAGAATAATACTTGAAAAAAAAAAAAAGACTAGAAATTCCCAAAATTTGGCAAAAGGTACAAACCTATTCAAGAAGTTTGGTGAATTCCAAACAGGGCAATGGCAAAGAAACCCATGCCCAGACACATGCTATGAAACTGCTAAAATCTAAAAAACAAATCTATGAAACAAGTTTAAAAAAACAAAAGCAAATTAGAAAATCACTAAAACAACCAGGGGAAAAGCAACACATTATTTATAGGGGAATGATTAAATGACTGTGGAATTCTCCCCTGAAACAACTGGAGGTGAGAAGGTAGTTGAACAACAGTTTTAGACTGCTGAAAGAAAAAAATTGTCATTTTGGGGCCGAGCGTGGTGGCTCATGCCTGTAATCCCAGCACTCTGGGAGGCCGAGGCGGGTGGATTGCTTGAGGTCAGGAGTTCAAAACCAGCCTGAGCAAGAGCGAGACCCTGTCTCTACTATAAATAGAAAGAAATTAATTGGCCA